>NC_060114.1:10204500-10894000 GCF_021155765.1 Diprion similis
TTGGTTTCACTTCCTTATAATGTTTCATCATAGCGAAAGTGACACTTTGTTTTGCCCTGTCTACAGTTTATATAGACTATATGGGTAGCTGATGATCCTCATACATCACATCTGCAAACGAAAATTGACTAAAATTTCACGTTTGAAGGATGTAAGTTTAAAAGGAGAAGTAAAATTGCTAGCGGTTTCTTGAAATGAAACCACGAACCTGTCACCCGAAAGTCTATTCCACTCCATCTTCGGCCCTTTGAAGCATCGGTTTCTCTAATCTACTTTGAAAGCTTTTCGCTTTTCGTCTTTCGCTCGATCTCTGTATATATTTTTTTTTTTTTTGTTTATTTGAAGTCGCAAAGTCCAAGTATGAAAGCGCCCGATTTATGATTTCACGAATCCACGAACTCGTGCCATAGGAAACTGGTTGCTTTCGTCCTGATTCAAATCCCACACAAAGCAGTGTAGTCCATATACTCCTGCTATGGGGGTGCTTTGAAACTGGACCTGTTGTGCTGATAACGTCTCTCGGATCTCCGATTTCACTCTGTCACCGAAAACTACTTCAATCAATGAATTGAGAGGGGCTTTACCATTCTCATGTGACGTGAAAGCATAGTTTTTTTTTTTTTTTTCAAGTCACGACTTTAAGGATCATCAGCAAAGATGTACTTATATCATCATATAATTGAAGTCGGTTGTTATTGTTCCTGCTTTTTCCTCTTTCAATTCTCTCGAACTTGTCTCTCTGCCTCTACTCAAGCATGGACATAAACCAAGCCATATTTGCGGCATATTTTATAATTAAATTCCAGACAATGAAGGGAAGGCAACGACGCATAGCGTGCAGCTATATTGCGCATTCACTCACGAAACACACGATCGTCGCGTCGTTCCTCTCTTCAGTTTTAACCATCTATTTCCTCGGATATCAATGAACTCTCTGAATTTTTCATTAGTAAAAATTCACTTATTACCAGTTACTAGTATAACACTGAAACAAAACCAGTACATATAGCCTGACCATTCAGTGACTTTTCACTGATATTTCAATGGTTTCCATTGTATATATACTGCACTGATTTTCTCCAATGGTGTACTTATAACTGATTCATATTCAGAGAGAAAGGGTGAAAATGAAAGGACTTCCAACGAATTTCGGTTACAATATGTGGTGGTATATAAAGCTAATATGGCACGATCAAATTTACATTCACACCGAATCCTTTTCTCACCAAGTATCGCTGATTCAAGTGAGTCAATACGGACTTGGTGTCACCGGTAATTGGACCGTGCATTTCCAATTTGGGTTGTGGAAAGACCAGCCGAGCTTTCATCACTGGTATTATGCATCCCGTGTATATCGTGTCTGTGTAGAGTTATTCGCAAAGTAAGTTACGTCCTTGACTATGCGTATGCATAACAGACGGGTCTGTTTGCTCAACTGCAGCCACGACTGAAGCATACGCGACTCCATACTCCACCACGAAATCGTCCACTAACGAAATTATACCTCTGGGTATTCGGATCTCAACTCGTGAGAGCGCAACTAATGCCGCACTACCGCCACACCGAGCCATAACCCTGGACTTGGACGAGGATGCCTGACTCCAACTTCCAGCTTTGTATTTATTGCATACTGCTGTATACAGAGTACAGGACTTTACTAGGCTGATGGTTGTAAACTATTCTAGCTTCGGAAATCTCGAGTCATTTATTTTTAGAGAATTTTATGGTAATTTTGAGACACTGATTCACGTTTCATGTAGTCGCAAGTCGTCATTGATCAACACGAGCTGATGAAGTATCGAAGTAGAAGTATTAGAATAGGGGAAGTTTTTCTGACAGCAATACCACCGAGGCTTGATGTCGCTTAATTATGTTCCATTACAGGCCAAGGAAGTTATAACTGGACGGTGAGAAACAAGTTTTATGCATATAGGCGTGTAGTAGGGTGTTTCAGAAAAAATAATTTGCCATTTTCCACCATGGCACACCCTGAAAAGTTGGTTTAGGTTAAAGGAAAGGTTTATTTATTTTTTTCTTTTCTAACAAAACGTAGTGTACAGATACACAACTTTTTTAAACTTCGTTCTAACTATCAAGATTATTGCATCTTTGAAAGAATAAAAGATTTAGATATAAAAAACTTACGATCACACCGTTAAATTTTATTTTCAATGTTACACCGCGTTTGAAAGACTAAAAGAAGTACTTAAATAAAATACAAACTCGTGTCGAATGATATTTCTCAGGACTCGAATAACGCGAATTACTTACCCTACTCACAACTTCAGTCGTACCAGATTGGTATTATTTTTCACGAAGAGTTTCCTTCTTCATTTCCACCCCTCATTTGACCCCCGGTTTCTCCCCTCTTCGTATAGCGGGATCTTGTTCACCCTCGTATACTCATAATTCCAGCAGTCGTCGCTCCTCGTGTTGCACTTGGCGGCATTGCAATGACAGAAAAACAATACGAAGCCCTGGAAGCGACAATTTAGCCCTACGAGCTCGGCGAAAGGGGTGAAACCGGATACAGGCTAATCCAGGCATTGCCAGGCTTTCCCGCTTTCTCCCTCCCCCCCTTCTCTCTCTCTCTTTCTCTCTCTCTCTCTTAGTTTCAGGCTCTCCTTAAGCCTCAAGTTTCCGTCTTGCGCTCCTCCCTTGCAACCCTTCTTTTGCCACTCTTTTTCTATTCCTCACCATTCCTCCCTCCGTTAGGCAAGCTGCAGCTGCGTATATCGGAGCTGACACAATTCAATGTGGAATCGAATTGGGTTGTGATCTGTGAATAGTCAACGATAAACAGATTAGAACGAGGCTAACGTTCCTGATTCTGTAATTCGGAGGGAGTAAAAGGGGGTGGCAGGTGGCAGCTGAAAAGCTGATCGCCATGCAGCCTCCGCCGATGCGTTAAACGAACGGCCGGTGAACGCAAGCCCAACCCTCAAATCGGGCACAATATCTGATAATTGCAACAGCCGTCAATACTATCGTCGATTCCGTTAATTTGGTTAATTCCAACGAAGCGTTAGGCGTTCAGTTCACGGGGGCGTCTGACGCTAATAACAACCCTTGCGCGTTTGCTTTTCATACAGAGTTCATTCCCAATATCCCGCGATTCAAAACCCTCCGCCGCTTTCAGTGAAGCTTAAATCTTACAAAACTTGAAACTGTAAAGCTCATTACGTCGTTACTTTGATGAATTTTGGAGGAAAAAGATCCGTCACTCGTCGAGGATGCTTGGCAGCTTCAAAATCCGGCCATCAAATTTACATATGAATTTTCAAAGCAGCACCTAATTCTCGCAACAGACCCCTTCTCTCATGAAAATACGTCAATCCCCATAGATTTTCCTATAAAATTTCTTCAAACCCCATAGAATTCTCCATAACAATTCTTTAACCCCCATAGAATCCCTTACAATAATTTTTGAAACCCCGTGGAATTCTCTTTGTTCTTCTGATTCTGCGTTAGCCTTAGCCAAAATTCTTGAAATTAATCTCAAGACCTCAAACTCCATACAAATATTTCGTAGCAGGTATATACCTTGGAAAACCCTTTAACGGAGTCAATTCAGAAACCCTGATACCGGGCATCACGTGGTATCTACATCCTCCGGAAATTTCCAGTTTTAAATAATGGAGTGAAGGGGTTAGTCAGCGTCTCCTTGTTAAATGAAATATTGTTTTTACGGCTAAGAAAAATCGTCTTCTCAAAGTAGCTCAGTTTTTATCCCGAATACAAAGGGCGACGCGAGTTAAGCGCCAAAGGAAAAGAATCACTTTGAGAAAGGCTGCAAGGAGTTTTTTTTATCCAACGGAGTAGCGTCGTGTGGCTGTGAAGTGGAAGCGCGAAACGAGATACTCTTCGGTGGAGGCTTAGGGGTGCTTGGGGGGGGGGGGGGGGGGCTGATATCTGATTATTCGATACAACTCCCTCCCTCGCTCACTCAGTTCCGTTTATTGGTCCATTTTTCATTTTGGTTGATGGGCCAAAGTCTTTTTGAGACTCAGGGACGTTCGTCTTTTGTCTCGTGGATCTGGAATTCCCGAGATCATGCAGCATGCAGGGTACATATTGTATCTGACTTTCTACCTAATCGCCTTTATCCCGGCACATGTTGGGCCTATCTTTCCGATCTGACCTTGGAAGCGTTAAGGGTGTTTTCCTAATTAACCGCCGTATTTCACCCGCGTTAACGCGTTTCTCTGAAAATTCAGGACCACCCACGGGTCTTTGAATTAATACCCAACCTATCCTCCGGTCTTGAATATTAGAACGTTTATGAAACCCAGTCGCTTTAGATACTGCTTTCATCTCGTTCTTGATCCACGGTTCTGTCCCGTTTTATTGTTTGTCTCACTCTGAGTATTAGTATGAATTTTATTTTTTTCGTTTTGAAATTATTTACGTATCTAAAGAGGCGAGTGCTTTTCGAAGAATGAGGATCGATACTTTTTGAAGAAAATTTGTTTTTTTTGTTTTTTGAGAAAAATTTTTTGAACCCAGGTAACCAGAGAGTGTGCATGAAATCGATAAATTTTTTTAATATACGTAAAACAATATTGTTAAATCATAGACATTTTGGGACAATATTTTATCATTCTTTTTATCGCAATTATTGTTTGGTTGTAAATATTTTTGGAATATCGTTTCGTATTATTTTAAATAATGTCAGGAGTGAAAAAAATTAATATTGCTTGGTTGAAATTGTGTTTGAAAAGCGTTGAAATGTGTGAAACATTAATTTCTCCCAATATAGGATAATTTTCTTACCATTTCTATGAAATCCATGCTTGTTGTCTGGTTTAAAACTATAGTTTCACCGACAGCTGACTTCGTGCGATGATTTTTTTTCTCTTCATACAAAACTCTCGTACTAGGTCGTACTAAAAAACCACAAGAATTCTTATAAGAAAGAAGGAATAAATTTGCCTGTTATTCGAAAGCCCGTAATTCTGTTTTCGAAGATATTTCTCACTCAAATATGAGTTGCAACAAATTACACATACATAAAATTATTTATTGAAACAGTAAAGTGAGTACGACTGTGATCCGAAAAGACAGTGACAATCCGTTTGAAGAACTAAAAATTCCATAACTTATAGGGGAGGTTGGGGCAAAGTGGGCTCCCTGAAATTTTTTAAATAACAAGGGATAAAATAAACCATCTGGACTTTAATTAATTATGAATTATTCAGAAATGATAATTACTCCAAACATTTTATTCTTATTTTAAGTATTATTTTCTTAAGGGCACACTTTGCCTCACCCTCCTCTATATTTTTATTTAAACAAATTTGGTGTCTGTAGGAAAAATAAGAGTAATTGAATAAAAAAAAGTTGACACGATGAGTGTTTAGCGAACAAAAAACTAGTTAAAAATCGTCAAGAAGAAAGTAGGTATGATTACAAACTGTAGGTATCCGCAGTACCTACAATACCCTGAGCAATTTGCATAGAGAATTGAAAATTGGTAATTTGGACAAAGCCAAGGGAGTGAGTTAACGGGGATTGACGACTATTCGCCACGGGGTGGCGCAGGCCTGCAGCTGGTTGGTTGGATTTACAACCTAGTCTACACTAATATGCAAATCTGTTGCCAGTAACAATGTAATCCCAGAGTTGTATTCCGTTGCCGTTGGACCAGCGCTATTATCTCAAGCTGACCGTCGTTAGCTGAACGGGGTGTACGCGCGGCCTGCTTAACAATTACAACCTAATATCTATTCTAATTTCTACGGCGTAGCTACCCTCGCTTCGGTGATGCACCCCCGAAACAACAAGCTGGATAAAGTAGAAACTGAATTTTAATATGCATTCTTCCACCATTCGAAACCACTTAAAAATATCTGCTCTCGGACAAAGAATTACATTCGATTAAGGTCACGTAATACTCCTACCTTTACCGACCGAGCAAACTCACCTTTTTTCTTCCTATATTAAATAAATAAATAAACAAACGAACGAAAGTCAGTTAAATCGAACATATCGATTAAATTTTATTAAACTTTTGTTTATAACTTCAGTGTACCTCAATTTTTATAATTCTTCAGAAAACTTCGAGGATGATAACTAGGAAAATACTTAGTGCGACTATGTCGTCATAAAATGATTGAAAAGGCATTGATTTTGGTCGATGAGTTCAGTGCTGTTCAAGACAGTTGCTTGTTCTCCAAATGAAATTGAATTGCCCCATAACTTCTAGGTCTATTAGCTGGGGGGCTCGCCTAGTTTACTCGTAAATCTTGGGAGTATCGGGCAGGATGGGGCCGCGATATGGGGCGTGGGATGCCGACAATGCTCTCGGAAGTTACTGGGAAATACGCGAGCGCCGTGTAGCAAAAGATATATTCGCTCATGAATTTGCATGCACCGAAATGCTCTTTTCTACCGGCGCGTCAAAGACTGCACGTGAAACGGTTGGCATATTTTTATTCACAGTATTCACGCCCGAGTACTGCAAATTTTTTCATTTAAATTTCTCTCACTCTATTCGAGGTATTCTCGAACACGAGATCGGATCTTGACAGAGAAAATAATATCTTTAAGGGTGGATTTCGATTGGTTAGTAAAAAGTAAATGAAACTTTTTTTTTTTTGCACTATTCTTATTTGCTTCGGAGATTTTTATGTCTATCCGTGTAATCTGAATGTTTTATTAAAGTCGAGAGTTGAATGATAGCGGTATAGAAATATTGAACATCCTCTCACCGATGGGTTTCAAGATTTTCAGAAACGAGAATATTGCCTGTCTTACAGAAATAAAAAGCTTTCTCTGGAGATCAAAGAATTTTTTATCGCGAATAAAACACTTCGACAGTTTAAGGATGTATTGGCTATACTTTCTCAACCAAAAGTGAGTGTCATCGACAATATTGAATACCTTGTGATAAGATAAAAATCTGAAAAAAATCAAACTCAATGAAGAGTTTTGCAACTATCAAAAATTGTATGATTCATTCCAAGGCCATTATCACACTGAATCTAAAACCGTTCGATTTTTTGGTTTCAAGTTAACCATCTTCAATGGTTACCCACATTTTTTCAGACTAATTTTCAACTACAATTTTCGTGTATAAAAAGTAATCAAAATCAATAAGAAATTTTTTTTTTTTCTTATGTTATCAACAGAGTATTTATCAAGCCTAACAAAGCCTAGATAAATATTCATGGTTAAAACATATTAAAAAAATTCTTTTTTTTTACTCGTCAGTTGGGTGTGGACCCCTTAAACAATTCAGCAAACAGAATTTCGAAACGTGGTCGAACAGCAATCGGTATTTATTCTCTCTCACAGGCGAGGAAACAGTTTGAAATTTGAAACACATGTTTCTGGGTGTCACTTCAACGTTCTGCTCCAGTTAATACGGCACAAACAACCTGATTTGCCCTGAAATCATAATCAATAAAGCCGATCAATGCGCGATCGGCAAATATTTACGAGATCGGCGTACCCAAGGAGGACGGCATGGCACCGTGAAATGGTTGACGATTATCTCCCGGAATCCACGTGATCGAGTTCGATACCTCGCCGTGTGTGGATATCGCAATATTAGCCTAGCCCAAATGTTTACCGAGATCGATAAGCTCTCGACAATTTTACCCTACTTCAAACATCGATATAGTTTGTACACAACTTCCTGTCACGACCATAACTTGCTCGACGCGACGCCCATTCGTGTAGTTTGCCTCATTAATAAAGCGTCTGTTCCGGATTGAATTTATTACGCAGTGATACGTAAAGAGGTTTACAACAATACAGGATCACTTATCTATTCGGTTTATTAACCTAATCTGACCTGAGCGTCGATGGTGTCGATTATTTTTTTTTTTTTTTTTTTGTTCAAAATAATTTGGAGAATAAAAAATTAACACCGGGAAAAATTATTAGCAAATTTTAGTACGAAAATCTTTTAGCTAAAAATTATTTTTTTCTTCTGGTTTAAGCTTTTTTGCTTTTTTCTACACTATATTATACAATTTTGATTTTGATTTTTTTACGATTTTCTTGAGATATAATGCCTATTAAATATGAAATAAGGGTTAAATTTGATGAAAAATTCGATTATCGCTATTTAATTTGCAGAATTATTTTTACATTGCGATAAAAACGCAAATTTTGATAAAAAAAAAAAAAAAAAAAAAGAAAAGAACTTGTTTTTTTAAACATGTCCAAAACATCTCAAAATTACCTGAAAAGTGTTTCTTTACTTGAATAAAGACATTTCGAGTCGGTATTGAAATAGTTTAAGAATTAATCACATTAAGAATTTTAAGAAGATGTGAAAACAATATTTAACGACCGTAATTTTCGTACTTTTGTACTTGCTACACTTTTCAGTAACAACAATTACGTAATTTATGTGAAGAAGAAATCCAGTCTTTGCGAAGACGTTTCACAAGTCAAAAGTTTTCCATTTTATATACGGATTCACGATCCTGTCAGTTGCTCAGTGGGTCAAAAGAATGGGTATGTTATTTACATATATTACAGCGAGACGAATTTATGCTTCCCGGCTCGATGGGCTTTATCTCCTGTCTCTCCACGTCTCCACATATCTCTCTGATACCTCAGGGACTGCTGCTTTTCATCCCGAGAATTCTCCTGCGTACACATTCGGATCTTGTACATAAACCGGTGGCGAATACCTAATCGAGTTTTTTCTCCTTGAGAAGAATGGATGAGATCAGGCCTAGAAACAAAACACTTAAAGAAGAAATTTTCGAAATTCATGTAGGGAAGGGTGGGGCAAAGTGGGTCCCTTAAGAAAATAATGAAAATCTGAACAAAATTCAAAATTGCTGACAGAAATAAACATTTTTACTAACCAATATTCAGAATATGTCAGCTTTTGCTTCAATCTATTTTTAGTTTTTTGTTGTTACGATATTTTTCTCTCGACGTAGTCAAGTGTGGTTGATATTCCAGAAAAAAATACATAATCAATCTGGAAAAACTTTGAAAAAATGATTGGCTATCTTTAGAAGTAATCGAGCAGCAGATCACGGTGTATTGAAATCTGCTTCTATATTTTCGAATTTTTTCGTACAAAAAAAGTTAAAAAAAAACAGGTTGAAGCTAAAGTCCAAACATTAGGAGATGAGATTTTAATTTTTTTAGATCTGACACAGTATTATTGATCATTTTTTCAGATTTGTCGATTACGGTATTCGAGGTGTGGAAAAAAATTTTTGAAACTTTATTACGCGCTCAGATTCAATTTAACAATTTTGAAAATAATTCTAATTACCATTTAGAGTCAGTAGAATGATACAAAAAATCGCGAAACATTTTCACGTCAAAATGCATTCCAATAACTATAATAATAATAGTAACTTTTTTGCCGTACGTATGCGTAAAATGGTATTTTAAGCACCGTTTTGCAGGTGTAAAATCCCGTTCCACGCAATGCTACGTGTGAAATAAAAAACCACCTGAATTTCCCAAACCGTTGTTTCCTGCACTAATAGTTAAGGTCAGATTGATTTTGCAAATTGTCAGCCCGTAAGCAATGTAATTCGTGAGAGTTAGGCAACGCCTCTTTGTTTACTATTTACCGAACTTGACCCCCCCCCCCCCCCTCCCCCTCCCCCCGGCCGAGTTGTCACGCCTGATTCTGTAATCCGTAGTGTAAGAGAACAGGTTTCTGTACTCACATTAGTCGTCGGTCGGAAACTCAAGAGTGAACACGTGCGCGCTGCGAAACTTCGAGATGAGTTTTCTTTTCATAATCTAACATGAACAGTGATCTTTGCGATGAAGACTTTATACCACAAGAGTTAATCGGTAATAAATATAAATAACAATATAGTATTATTGTTTTATTTCATTATTGATAGTCTATGTTCTGGGGGGGGGGGGGGGGGGGGGGGCACCGCACCCGTGCAGGGAAAGAAGAAAATAATGCCCAAAATCAGAATAAAATGTTTAGTTTTCATATGTGCGATTATGTTAAATTATTATCTATCTTTTTCGAGGAAAAGCAATCATAAACTTAAGTTAAGAAAATTATTTGACTTTGACGAGTTGAGAGTAAAGCACGACTTGAAACGTTTCGCGTTATGAGCTGTGCAATTACTCGAGTGAATGATTTCCAAATAATTCATATTTAATAAAAAGTTTAGGTGGTTACTTTCATCCTTTGGTATTTAAAAAATTTCAAGAGGGCCCACTTTGCCACCAAATTTTTTAAGACATCTACAATTTTAAGGTGCCCACTTTGCCCCAACATCCCCTACTACTGGTAACAGAACGTCTTTCAAAGAATTTTTATCATTTGCAATAAGTATACCGCAAGATTTTCAAATTAACTGGATTATCATCAGCTTCAAAAATCTCGATTATCTCGTAGCGCTGAAGTAATTTTCACAACGAAAAGTCAGAATATTAAATTTATTTATAAAAATTCTCTCGTCATTTTAACATGTGTGGATTATTTTCACGGAATAGTATTTAAACTTTGCGTTTCCGCAGCTGGAAGAATATTATTCGATTTTTTCATAAGAAAGACGTGAGTTATAACCGACTCGAGGAGCGAAGGAACAGGAGAAGGAAATTCGCCGGTTTGACTTATCGTCGCGAGGGATTTTACCGCGTGACTCACAACTTCACTCATGATCTTGTATTCCTTTATCACGTTGCCTTCGGCAGGATTAGTTTTCATCCGTTTGCTTCGCGCCTTGATTTCTCTCCCTCGCTTCTTTATCCGTCAGAAATCTTCCTCTGACGCTGGAAGGAATAACAAAAAGACAAGTAGAAAAAAAAATTCCAGAAACATCAGTGGAAATCACATTTCGATACTACTGCGCAGAAAAATATCAGAAAATATTGGAAAATCAAATCTTCCAGCTACACTTTTGTACGATCTCGGACAGAATCTGGTCACGTTTGCACCGGAAATTTGGACCACAAGCTTTCAGAATTCTTCATGCAGTTCTCTTCATCCGGTTGGATTTTGCTCTCTAAGCCAAAACGGAAGCTGTTTGTCACGATACGTACGCTTTTCCAAATTTTTACTATATTTTTTAGAGACTGAAGAATGTACATAGCTTGAAAAATTTTTTAAATTATCTCATTTAAAATTATTACTTCCTTGCAATAATTTTTCAGAAACGTGTTTAGCAAGGAAAAAATTTTGAAATTTCTTATCGATTATAAACGTGAATTTTACTATAATTGTTTAAAGTAACTTATAGAAATCCTTGCCGTTTTCAGTTCACTTGTAATACATTGTTTCGACAAATCTGCTTCTACTTCCATTAACCGCATTACACGGTCCACTGAAATTGCCCAATGTTGTGCGAATAATTTGTCCCAAGGTATTTCTGCATTATACAAATTTTCACTGATTGCTCAACTACCTCCGCTGAACGTAGATCGTGAAACGAAGTAATTAAATTCCCAGCCAATCCGCGTACTTAGTATATATACATGTAACCAATTCATACGACGAACGAAACAAACGATATTTCTCCTTTGACGTAAGTACCTGGACCTGAATTATACTCATCGATATCACGGTGTAAGCCTAAAGCGACAGAGAAATTTCACGTGATTTCACGTTTACTGTACGCCTCTCGGCGGAAACCGTCGAGCATGAAACTGAAAAATAAAAAAGTTATTAATATTCAACGAAGATCCGATGAATCGTCTGGGATTGAAATCCCAGGATTCTCTACTCGTTTTTGATGCGTTTCAACCACCCTCCCAAAATTCCAAAATAGGGGCTGCTGGCTATAATTATAATTGCAAAACGACCGAGCATTTCTTCAAATATATATATATATATATTATTCGCAAAAAAAAAAGAAGAAAAGAATAAAAAAAAAAACTTCAAACGTTCGTCCTAACGTATATTTCATGGACGAGAAGTTATTCATAACATCCTTGGGATGGTTTCAAAAATACTGAAAAGAAAACTCACCCCCTCTGCAAAGCTGATCCTCAACGTACATCCGCTAGCAAAATACTTTTAACCTGTGTGACATTCTTATACCCGTGAGAAATCAGCTGACTTCTTGTACGAGGCGAAACCTTCTGAAAAGCTTTCATTGCCCGCATAGCAATACGAAGTTGAATGCTAATGCGACAAGATCCTTTGATATATCATCCGTAACGAATATTGTGAGTTTTTTACCGTCGGTTCGCCAAAATATGCCGTGCTTGGGGCTGGTTTTTTTTCTCCACCCCACAACGAATCAAGTGAAGAAGAAAACTCCTGAAAATTTAACAAATGTCTTTGAGAATACACATGAAAATGTTTTCATTGCGAAACTCTTTGTACTGAAAAAATATTCGCGATCATACCCGGAATTAATCAGTGTAATTAATCCAACTTGGGGGTATTTTTCAGGCTAGGAAGTTTTAGAAATTTTTGATCAAAGAAAGAAAAGCAAAGAATCTAGTTCCAAAAGGATTTAATTTTTCTTTCAAAAGCTCTCTCTTTCTCTCACTCAGAGGATGTATTAAGAACTAGAAAAAAAACACGTGTATCAGATTTCAGATATGTGAAATACAATTTCGTCAAGGCGTATTTTTTTTTTTTTTTTGTCATCAACAAATCTATCATTTCATATAACATATTTTTAATAGGTTGGTAATTATTGATGTAAAAAAAAAAAATTCACGAAATCATTGATCAGATTGATTCCAACGACAGGTCGTCTCATGTTCCTTGACAAATGAAGGACCTGATGGTTGGATTAGGTTAGGTTAGGTTAGGTTAGGTTAGAGGACGCTGTAGATTATACGATCTTTTTATTAGATCTATAACACAGGTTAGCAAAATAATAATTTTTTTTTTTTTTTTTTTTTTTTTTTTTTCTATACATCAACTAATAACGAAAATTATTTATTTGTCACTTATAAACCTTGTTTTTGTCTTATTCACGCTGATAAATAAGTATCGAAGTTTTTTTGTTGATAGGTAAACGGGGTACCCTTAAAATTTGAAATAAAAGAATTTTCAACAATTTGTTTTACTCTCTGACGTTTGAAAATCATTTTTATTTTCTTTCGTTACAATTACAGTTGCGCCCTCCCCCCCCCCCCCCCCCCCCCTCCTTCCAGCTCAAATTCACCTTCGAAACTGTTGCGCATCGCATGTTCCAGAATTCGTCACACTGATCGAATCGTTATTTTTTCACTCGACTTGTCAGATCGTCTAGATGCTCGTTGGATTTTGCCCGAAAGTACGGAGCTTTCTTGTTAGTGCGTTTGTGCCTTCCGCTCAATCTCCGGAAGAATGGGAGAGAAGTGCAGTGTGGGATTGACGCGGGAAAATTTCGTGCCCTCGAGAGTCGAGGATAAAGCTTCGGATTTCTGGACAGGTACGCGAGGGTATACCTTTAATTAAGGAGTGAAAGGACGTCTCGGATGGATTCCGCGCTACGCATCATCTCGCAGCTGCAGACAATGAGGCGAATATATGGCGCCCTCCGAATCCCCTGAATTATTCGTTATGTATTGCACACCAACTACGCTCACCGAAATCGCGGGTGAGATATGGAATCCGAAGTTATTCATTTTTCAGGGATCCGGATTCCTCAGATCGTTACTCTTCCGCCATTATTTTCCTCATTTTCACGAGCCTCGAAATGCGTCGAGCAATCGAGAACTCGGATGTCTTAGAATTCTTCCTCATCTTTTCAACGAGCGAGAAAACTCTGTCGTTAATCTTGACCGATTTTTTTTTTTTTTTTTTTTTTTTTCCATCTTTGACACTTTCTTTTTATCTGCTAAAAATTTTTATCTATTTACTTTTGACAAAAGTTACAGTTGACTAGAATTTCTGGTTATAGGAACGGGAACACGCGGTCTGATGCAGAATTTTTTTCTTTCAAATCAACCACAATCATGCTCATAAAAACAAAGAACAACAAAATTCAACGTTTCTGTAAAAACTTACGAGACTTGACGCGGAATTGGACGTGGAAAAATTGCCCAAAGAGAAGTTTTAATTTTAATCCGTTTAGTGAATGAGATGGAAAGAATGAATTAAGCGAGAATTGCACATCGATTAAATTGCAAGTATAATTCAACCCGAGCAAAGTCTTAACACTATTTCCGAATATCTCAGTATTCATCGTAGATTGACAATTAATTGTGAAACCAACATTGAAAGCTGATCTTTTTCTGCTGTCCTCATTCGGATCCGCGAAACAAAAATGCAAATAGAACAAAAATTACTTTCAAATTTTACAGCCAAGCAAAACTCAACTTTGAACTTAGTCACCCTTTTTTTGAATTCACAAAGCACTCGAGATACACGAGCAAACGAATTTTTTTACCAGCTTATTTATTTTTCTATACAAATATTTTATGCTTTATACTAATCACGCTGATGAAGAGTAAGTTTTTGTGTCAGAAAATCTCTGAGTTGTTTTTTTCTCAGCGCTGGAAGCACGAATAACCTAGAAAAAAAAAAAATATATCAAACGACTACTTCAAAAGTCAAACGTGTGTTACGATTGTGATAGTTTTAACGTTTTTCTCGGGTGAGGTTAGGTTAGGTTTTCGTGAATTGGCCACTTCACTCCTCGCGTGTTTTCTTCCATTTTTCTTTTTTTTTTTTTTTACTCCTTTTCATCTCACAGCTGATTAGTACCAACAGCGTCTGCTCGAAGGTGATGAATGGCGGGCGGAATGAAAGTGGTGGTGAAAATTAATCCGATTGCTTTCTCGCCGGAGAATCAACGCTTTAATAAATCTCAACAAAGGATAAGTTATAGAGTGTTGGCAGGGTGTGTTGCCGTTTCTTACCCAAAGAGATTTACGTGTGCATCGTGCATGTGCCGTGATATGCCGTAAACGGGAGGGCGGTCACTACGTAAGTCTGTACGATGATATACGATTCCTTGGTCAGCTTATTTATCGAGGTAAAAGCTCGGCACGTGGCAGAGTCTTTGTGTATATAGAATATCGTACACACATAGCACTTTCCTTTCGAGACGACTTGAGAGGCCTTTGGAACAGTCGAAGCCTTCCTTTGCAGCCTGGAAAAATAGCGTTGATCGATTGTTGAACCTTTTTGTTTGCCTCACAGTTGATGATTGAATTCCATTCTTTCGCAGGACTTGGTCTCCTTCTCATATTCTTGATTACAATTCTCAAACCCTCTTGAGATGTTGGTGGAAATTATCATCATCTCAAGTTGTACGGTTATCGTGCTTTGATCGTACAGTGAGAAAATTTTGTGCAGGAGGCAGGATTTTTCTTCCTGTTAGACATGTTTTTTTAGAGAAAATTCACACGCACGAGGGTTGGAATCTCCAGAAGGTCCTCTAAAGGTCTTGAAAATCTCTTGAAGGTCCTTTGGAAATGGAAGCTTCGTTCGGATGTGGATGTTCAACTTTATCAAAGTTGAAACCTCTATTGAATGATTTGAAAATATTTTGTTTATCATGAAAAAGTTCAACAATCTCATGAATAAAAATTGCTACCATATAACGACGCTATTCCATTGAAAACACGGTGATATTAGACGGTCCAGGGATGAACCGAGACTCGTGAAATACTTTTCAAATGCTTGGAAATATTTGAATAACGTCTTTGCAATAGCCCGAGATCATTTCTGACTCGAGAACCTCTCAAGAGATACTTTGAAAATAACCGATCAAGCGTCTACGCAAGACGTGATAAAATTATCCGCAACTTATAAAGTCGCTTTTTATAAATATTCCAAGAATGTCTCGAGCAAGCTGGCAGGTGTCTGTTAAAATGCTTCTCAATGTACCTTGTGGTTGTAAATTGTATTTCAGATATCCTTAGAATGTCGAGTCGAAATTTGGCGAGCGTTTCGGCGTAGCGAGAACTATGATTTTGACGTGCGTGATATCATTTTTTTTATAACTCGCTATATCCATGCGCAACGAGTCTATTCCAGGGATCGAAACAACGCGTTGTCTCTTACTTTATAGCAATAACAAAATGTCTACTAATTAACTTCATACAATGAAATATCCTTGCGTGATAAATTATTGAAAAGGAATATTTAAAGATGTGTTACACGTAGTAAGAAGAATGGTTAGACTTGATGAAAACATCTGATAAACGTTGTGTAACTATAATGTATAGTAAAAGCTTAGAAATATGCAATATAATTATAAAGTAATCAAAATTGAGTCGGTTTTTGAAGAAATTCTCCTTACATCGGATGAATCACTTGTCTGAAACAGTAATTCGGGTTTTGAATTTCACAGAAAGTGGATGAAAAAAACTTGCACAGCTTATAAAAAAATCTGATCTCTTAACGAAATTTCTAACGTTGCAAAATCCTTTGTTTTCCTCGAATTATCGAAAACAATTTTCTTTTTCTTTGTTAAGGGGGCAGATCCAAATAGAATACCTTGAAAATCTATTTTCTTTTTATTCTCGTTTCTGAAAATTTGAAGTATGAAATATATAGTGTATAAATTACATGACGAAAAGGTATTAAATTTATGTCGGAAAATAAACGTTAAAGTCGTGAACCGTTTCGATAATTTAAAAAAAAAAAAAAAAAAAAAAAAAAAACCGAACGGTTAAATATATTATATTTAAAAAAATCCCGTAAAATTCCAGATCAACTGACTGTCCGAAAAATCTGTCAGTACGGAACACGCTTCACACCGGCCACTGTAAAAAAACCACGACTGTATAAATCTTGATGAAAAAATTACTGAATATACCTTAAAGTATAAACTTTAAAATAAAAAAGGAACGGATGGAATCGGATCAACAGTTCTTCAGATAAAAATTCTCAAAATTCGCTTACTCTTCTAGCCATCTACCTAGATGCGCCCCCTTAAAGCGCAAGTTTCGTCCGGCGAAAGACGAACGGAAGTGTTAAGGTATCGAAGATGAACGAGCGCAGCAGCACGTTTTCCGCTCGGGTGACCAGGCGTGGCTAGTTTTACATACGTTTTACGAGATTTACCTGCTACTCCGCTCCATCGTTCTTCGTCGTTTACTCGACGTTTGAGTAAAAGTTAGAAATATGAATTTTAAAACAGGTGCAGCATCTTCCGCCCTCGTCTTCCGACCTTCCGGCTCTACTTGTGATCTTCCCGTATACCTACTAGATCGAAAGATAACTTCTTTGCTCTGATATTTCAAACAACATATATAGCCCCGCGGTTCGGGAGAGCATAGAATCGTGAATTTCAAAGGTGAAAACACAAAATCGCGGATTTTTCTTCCCGGTATACCGTGAACTCACCCAGCTGTTCGATATCGACGACTTTTGCAATATGAGCAAAAGTCGACGCGCTACTACCGCCGAAATGAAAATCGCAAACCGATATTTCAACGCCCATGATTAAAAGCGGGATCCTGTACTCTTGGCTGTTCCTGTTGCTTCTTTTCTATCCCTGTTTCCGCCGTTTTTATTGCCAATTTTTCACTCTCATCACTCTGGAATTTACCGAAATGATGCTGTCGCGGATCGCGGGATCGATGATCCTTTGCGAATTAAAAATCGGTAGATTTCAGCAAAAACTACAGGGTGGCGACGTCTCTACGATTTTCGTGGTAAAACGACCGGTGATAATAATTATTATACGTAATATCATTTCTTCTGCACGAGGAACGGAAGCCATCTTAGATTTTAACCAGATCACGCCACGCTGTTCTCGTTTTAACTTTAATTGACTCGTTCGATGGCTTGCAGCCGGTATGAAATTGCTCAGCTCGCTCCGGAAAACGTACCTCAGTCACGACTCGAAAATCAAATTATATACTCGCCTGCACAGAGTCGATCGACGATTTTCTCGAAAACTTTTTTAACGATAATTTGCGCACGTGCTCCGGAGCACCGCAACTGCAGGCTGCATTTGCACTCTGATTTATTCTTCTTATCCCATTTTATTCTACACTCATTATTTTTCGGGATTATTTCTCCCATTTATGATTTATCAATGCGATGGTACGAAGTGCAAGAACAACGCTTGTCCTATTTTTTTTTCTACGAATGATATCGAACCAGACTTTATAATTGAGTATTATTCAGATCTAGGTGAATCGCGTTTGTTTTTTAGTCTGATTGTTTTTTATTTCATCATCGTTTTTTACTAAGACTTTATACTTAGATATCAGACAATTTGAAAGGAGGCTTGTAACGGATTATATTTTTTACAACTGTTATTTTATTACAAATACGTGCAAGGCAGTTAATAAAATCCATTTGATTATTTGCTAACGAATCCACTATTATTCAAATTAAAATTGAGATGGAAATTTGTCTAAATATAAATCAGTTAATTTTTATTTCAGGCAATTGTTTGACTCTTTAACAAATAGCGTAATAAATAAATTTAAATTTCCTTGTCTCCAGCCAATTGACTGTTACAGGCTATCGTGTATAACATATCATTAACGAATTATCAGCGGTAGAGTTTTTGATGTTATTTATATTCTCTCATTCGTATATTTATCTTGTATTGGAATGCTTTTCACAAAAAGTGAATATTCGACTTTCAATAATTTCATTTGATAATATTCCCGCAAATTGCATTTAAAAGCATTAACGTGCATATCCACTCAGATTACGAGTGTCTTATTATACCAGCAAGATGCACGAGCTATAATCTGTCTGTGATATCGTATCTAATATAACGTAAAACGGTTCCGCTGATAGCGTTGCGTACTTCAATCGACGACTTACTACAAGATTAAAAATGATCTGAATGACCTAAAAATCATTATTTACGGCATGATGTCACTCCGCGAATAAATATGAATGTAATTTCATTTATAAATGCCATATTTCTTAAGCATCATTTTCTTTTCTATTTCGATTTAGTTTACTTTTAATATTGAGGCAATCATTGATGCAGTAATTATTCTTCGGTGTAGTTCTCAGGCCGGATGCTAATGGCGTCGATAATGATTCAAGAACTTCCTTGCCAAACTGAAGGATCTCAGGATCTTCGATTCAGTCTGTCCTTTTCTTGCGTATTCGAATTTTGAATCAAACTTATCACGTGACTGCCAATTATCCGTCATCCCGTATGTTCTACTTCGTTTTTCCCATTTTCGTTTGGATTTAAGAAGTAAAGTAGTTGCAGTGTTAACATAAAGCTTCACTTTAACGCACTGTTAGGAAATCGAGTATTTTACACACGGTTCACAGGCCTTGGAAATCTAACTTTCCAAGCATGTGTTGGAAAAAATTAACTGCCGAGAAATAACAGAAAAACAAAGTCTTTAGATTTTTGTCGATTTTGAAACTTTTCTTTTCGAATATCTGGAAAACGGTATTAGATACAGAGTTGGGTGTGATCTCGTGTTAATGGGAGAATTTCTAGACATCATTCATCAAATAATAGGTTAAATATGTTTAAACTATCCAATATCAATCGTTCTCGGTGGAAGAGAAGTGTAAGCTACTAATACCGATTTCCGTGATATTGCACTTCTAATATTGGATTTCAGATAACTGAAACCCTTTTACTGTTTTTTAATTATTGACTATTCACTTCAAGCTATTGTCTAATAATATTTCAGACACCCCATCATTTTATTTAGATATTGATAACTCGTATACGAGTCCCACAATCTCATATCTACGTCTCAATATCAAATCGTACGACAATCCGATCGAATGCCAAAAAATTCACACGACGACGTTTGATTTCCAACGTCGTGTTTTTCGAAAGATCTTTGTTGCCAAACGACAAACCGTTAACAATTTTTTATTAAATTACCGGAATAAAATCCATCGTTCATTTTTCATTGTAACCCTTTTCCTCTTGATTAAACCTCGAGCTATCCAATTCATTGTAACCCTCCCTTTCATTGCGTCATGGAAGTGAGAATCAACTTCACAAGATTCACCAATTTACATCAAGGAACTTAGCCACCTAATGAACACCCGTTACGTCGTACAAGTTTCGGCGAATAAATCGCATGCGTGAAAGAGATGAGAGAATATGGCGAGGTATTTTCCTCGGCTCTCAGTGACCCGTGAACTCCGTAATGCGGAAAAGTAGCTTGGAGCTGCCAAGTCGACCAAGATTCCGTAGGAATCTAGCTACAAGGGATAAGCCTACGAAGTGGTTACGCGGTCTCAGCATCTTCCTGCAATAAAAAAAAAAAAAAAAAATGGCTGAAGGACCGTACACGCGCACCAAGAAGCAAGCCAGACGCGAGGTTATCCGCTCGGCCGTCTTCGCGAGCGCAGCGCTGCTGTGGCGTTCGGCGAAGCGGATTGCGAGCGTCTCTACTGCGCATGCGCGGCGGCGAGTTACCGACCGAGTAGACGTAGACGCGAGCGCAGTTGCCGATCGAGCTCTGAATGAAGCAGGCATCGGATGGGTTCGTTTTCGCAAGAAAACCTCACGATGGTCCTTCAAAATTTTACTTTCTGCAGTATTTCGACGGTGAACGGTTAAACTGCATAAATATAAATTTATTCATATGTATTTATTTGTTCTGTTTTTTTTTTTTATTTTATGATGGATTAGAAAAGTTGTTTTTGATGTTTATGGGTAGAACATGTGGAGCACAGATTGTAGGTGTGATTCGTATTATATGTAATTTGTTAAAGGTTTATTCTTGCTTGCTTTTGCAGCTTCAGGAGCACAGGGAAGCAGTGGGAGGAGTTCGGAGAGTTCGCAAAACGCCTTAGAGAATGCCGCGGGGCGGCTTGGTCCGTATTTTGACAAGGCGGCGTCAAAAAACGTGACAGCTCTTCTGGGAAAAACCGCGTATCTTAATTGCCGCGTTAAGAACTTGGGCAACAAAACGGTGAGTACAAACAACTGTCTTACCGTCTTCATTCCTAAGTTCTCTTGCTTATGTAACATGGCTTGAGATAAGGGGGTTAAAAGTTGCCAAAGGAAAACTCTGAAAGATCAAAACTTCGGGAATTTGGTGAAGAGTGAAAAGCAGTGAACGGTGAAAAAAATAGAATGCCTTGCAATTCTATCCTGAACATCAAGTTACTCTCTCTCACGTTCAAATATATAATTCGAAACAAAAGAAAAATACATGGAACGAGGGGGAAAAAATTGGATCAAATGGAGATGAAAAGAAATTTCATCTCGACGATTTCACGAATGCGTGCAAACCGTGAATTTGATACGCGTGCCTATCAGATCGTGAGGAGAAAAAATTCTGTATCAAGTAAATATGTAAGGAATTTGAAAATTCAATATCGTATCTTTTTGTCATGGCATTCTGCCACTTGACAACGCTGATCATCATCCCCTTGTTCCGTAATATATTTCCCGTCTACTCGCTTCAAGGACAGACTTTTTTGACAAAATTTTATTTCATTCCCCGTTGAAAGCGTTGATTGATAAATTGTTGTAAAGAAATTTACAAAGTGCAAATGCAATTTCTTGCTTGCCAGCTCTGCCAATGTGGATTGATCATTGCATCCAATATCATCAGTTCGAATTCGCAAAACTTCGAATGATTATCCGGTTCGCAAAAGTTTCCGTTGACATCTTATGGACACCTAAGAGCCAGAAGTTTTATCTTTAAAATACAAATTTCTGTTTCCTTATTTTCGTTCAGATCGTGTATCCGAATGCGGTTTATAAATTCGGTCTCAATTCCCACTTAAAACAGTAAATTTTCACTAAATACTACAAAACCCTGGAAAGTATCTTCACGTTGACATTACAGGATCGATGTGATTAGTAAATGAGCTGCGGACGAATTCGCGCTGCATTTCGAGTACCTCACTTGATTATAACGTGCACTGCACAAAGCACTGGAAGCAGCAGAAGCAGCATCGAAACGAGATCAAGTGTCAATATTTTACGTGAATACAATGCAGCCTGCTTCACCTGTCTCAAGCACACCGATGGTACTCACCTCCGGAAGCTGAATCTGAAGCCAACTCTAGTACCCTGCAACTAGTGCCGCTTCTCCAGCTCCCACATGACCCTTTTCAAGTATTCCAGTGCAGTCAAGATTCAGAGGTGAAGTCCAGTCGAGTCTGTATTTTGCTGGTATTTATTTTTGAAAAACTTTTCATTCGCCTCGAGAGCTTTGAACCGAGCTGCACAATTTCTGCGACACATGATAGTGGAGTCTCATTTTTCAATCCACTTATCTTTCTTTCCATTTCTACACGTTTCAGTTGAGTCTCTAAACTTCACTGCAGGCGTGCTGATTAATAACATCGTATTTTGATCAATGCTCCTCAGACCTTTAGCCTCAGGCTTTACGTTCGATAAATAATTGCTAGCTTATACCACCATGGGGGTGTAATGCTCCATCAAATTATCTATGCACCTCTTGTTCCACAGCATATAATCCATCCCCTATACCCTGAAAACCAGACACACGAAATTTTCCTTGTAATTTAGACAAATTTCACGTGCATTTGTGTAATTAAGCAAAGTTCCGAAGTGAAGTTAATTAGATACTGACCAAAATTGTTGTCGAAATGAAACCGAATTGAAGCTTGACAAAGTCGTTTTTATTTATATCGTTTATACGAACACATTAAGTGATAGAGAAAAACGGGGATCCGAGGTTTTATTCAGTCTTCGGAGAGCAAAAAATCGCTAGCTTTTATCGCGTAAACAACTTTGAATCATTGCTCTTGGTTTATTGGAGTCCATCCTGAGTATAATAGCTCTGTTTTTGAAGTTTCGTATAAATTTCTGCCTGAATATATAGACACTGCAGTCGGCGGTTCACGAGTTATCACCTGTGCACTTTGTTATAGGTTTTCTATGCTAAGGAAAACGAAAAATATTTATTATCGATCATTCTGAGTCTTAAGTCACAAAGTGTGCGTAACACGAATAAATTTGGAACAAATATGCGGCTGGTAAGCAGACAGTCAATTTCGGTGATTGCTCGGTCTGCAGATATCCTGGAACCAGTGGCAGGTCGGTATTCGGTATTCCTGAGCTAATAGAGTCTCGTTTCGTGGCAAGCGAGCGCTGACTGAGTGCCCAGAGGGGCTTAAATCGAGTGAAATTTCGGTTAAAGCTGCGCTGTAAGAGGACTTGGCTACGTCCTGGTTTGGGGAAGGTCGATGGCATACAGCTGCTAATTTTCATCGAGTTAACGGATGAAGTTACGCCTCGTTCCGCGTTGCCGATATTCTCCATAAAAGAAAAGTAAAATAAAAGAAATGAAGAAAAAAAAAAAAAAAAAAAAAATGAAACCGTGAACCAAAGCATTACGCGACTCCTTATTCGAAGAGTAGCTGAAGTGAGTGGAAGCAGGGAGAGTTTAGGAAGAGTCAAAGGAAAATAAAGAAAAGCATAAATAAGCCACCATTTGCTGTGTAATTTGTTGAAAAAAAAAAAAATGCCGGCCTCAATGATGAAATTACCATACTGTAAGGGGTTTTACAAATGGCTGTTATAATTGAGCTTTCAAAGGTATCCGTCGAATGCTCGCTTTATGAACAACGAGATTCGGGATGTCGCGTGTGAAATTTATCCTGAGATATATAGGCTCATCCTACTTTTATATGTATTCAGAAATCTTGAGATTCTGGTTTCGACAGGATTTAACAACTTTGTTGGCTTCCGACCACGTGTTAAAACCTCCTAAGAAGACAGTCGTTGTTGAAAGAGATTCTTAAACTTTGGTATCAAACCGTTTACACTTTGATAAAGAATTTATCTCTGATAACAAAATATTGCAGTAAATTTTATTTGAGAAGATTGATTTCTATGACACTTTCTGAAGGCAAATTCATAACGCTTTTAAATATGTAATCATAGTTCCTGCTTCTCAGAGTTTGAACTATAAATTTATCATAGGTGCGTGTAGAATTTTCTTGGCATTCCTTCGATATTTGTTAAATTTTTCCACAACCCTTGTATCTCTTTTTTGGTTGTTTTTTCTTTTTCCATACGCAAATTATTCAATCTTGCGCGGTAAATTATACGGATGAGTTGTTCTCGGTCCTGCAGTGAAAAAGCGAGAATTTCGCAGTGCATGAATATCCTGACTGTATGTTTATGCATGTAAATACGATGCCGCTGAAGACTCGAGTAGCCATGGCATAAATACACCAGCCGATCGAGCTAATTTATTAACGAAATCCCAGCAAACTTGGCATGATTTTAATGGTACTTGACGTCAAAAGCATAGGATTTGGATTTGGATTTGGATATTTCCTCGAATCGCTGTATACTTTCGTCATACTGGATTACTCCCTTGAAAATATTTTAATAATTCAACGCTGAATTATTTTTTAAATTTTTATCGGTAGCAAATGATTTTTCGCTGATGAGATAAAAACAGGAGAAAATACAGTCATTCGTTTGAATGAAATGTAATTAATTATAGTTAATTAAGTTCTGGTTTCTTTCGTGGATGATGAAGTATCTCAGAATGAGATGGAATGATTAGAAAAGTTTATGTAAGTGTGTTTAGATATGTTAAATTCTATACCTATATACACAAACTACAAATTCGAAAATCCGCCTGAAGGTATTTTTGAGTTTATTAATTTTTACCGGTTTATCGATATCGTTATTTGCTGATGAAATTTATCTTGACAATTTGTTGAATATCGTGGCTACTTTAACGACGGTTTATTGGAAAACTCTTGACGAGGGTTCGCGGAAATTCGCGTAAAGCGGGTGACAGCTGTCGGTTCGATTGTCGTTGAAAATACAAATGAAAATTGGTAGAAATTATATTGGCTTATTATACCGGCAGTTGAATGAAAATTCATCTCTCAAATCTTTCGTTTTATTGTTTTTGTCGAAAAACACGTTGACGAGAATCGGAAACGAACTACATAAGCAAAACCGGGATCAATGAGGATCAATTGCACGAATCTCTAAGTGTTTATACAATTATACAAATCCGAATAAAAAATTGAGGAATTCGGATGGCTTTTCATTCGGTCATTCAGTCACTGTCCCTCTAGATTCTTGAAAAATTTATCCCCTTATCGATAACCAATTTTCGTCCAATTATTTTCGCAATCTCACGATAATATTTTCACGTCGTTTAATTTTCAACTTGTATCAAAAATGATTCACCATTTTTTTTTTTTTTTTCTTTTTTCTTCAATTCTCAACTCGGTAGTCATTTTTCATCGAAACTAATAAAGTTGATCTACATTTTTTTTCTCTCTTTTTTTCTTCGACATGGAAAGATTTTTTTGTTCTTTTTTATACAGGCATGACGATTATTTTCCTTTTTTTTCTATTTATAACGCAACGTTGATCAAACTAGCCACCAAATCCAATGAAACAAAATTTATTGGTTTTTAAAAGCATCGTTTTTGCCGTTTCGTTTTTTTTTTTTCTTCCTGTTCACTTTGACAATTTCCTATTTGATGGATCAGGAGTTTCAGACGACCCGACATCAAGAGGCCATCGTTCTTTTGGGCAAAAAATAGTTTTTTTGGGATGGGTGCTGGACAGTTTGAATATATATGTATATGTAGGTTTACAGCAAGCTTTTAGACGGGTCAAAATGATTGACTGATCCGAGGAAATTTTACGCGAATGCTCTTGAACGGCACTTTTCCGCTCGTCCATCAAGACTAACCGCTTATAGGCATGCTGGGGGTCAATTCGTGCCGATCAAAGATCTCTGACCAACCTTCGTGGATTATCTGACTCAGCCGAAGCCGGTGGAGAAGAAGAGGCAACTGAAAATTGAATGAAGAACAAGAAAGATAAAATTAATCGTGATTCTTTTCTTTCGCTTTTATATTAATATCAAATCTGCCAGAAGGGTCGAAACGTTTGCAAACAGTTGACGGCTTATTCACTGACCTTCAACGTTGAAGAAGTTTTAACCGAATGACAATAATTCCTGAATTCTTAGGGGGAAAGAGAGTGAAACGTGACACGGCATAAGTAAAATCGGCAATTTTTAGGACAACCTCAAGTTCAGTCGTGACAGGGAATTTGGTGCCAAGTTTAACCGAGGAATTTGTAGACTCGTAAAACTGAGGGAAACCATTTGACGTATTTCGAAAGTATTTCTGGCTTCAGAAAATTTGTGAAATTATTTCAACCCGCAGAATTATCACAGATTTTTATCATCAATTTACTTTTGGCTTGAAATTTAGGCAAGGGAGGCAAAAAATTTTGAATTATGCTGTTCACCATTCGGAGTCAGTGAAATAAGCGCTTCCTTTGTCTTTCGTATTTTCTAACACCAGAGTAGAAGTGGAAACACGAGGATTTTGGATCCTGTTTATCTTTTTTACGTAACAAATATTTCCGGTGTTATACCCGGGGGTTGAAATGGTCGATAAATCTCAATAATATCCGGGAAGTAAGAGAAAAAATTCTACGCAAGAATCACGCTAGGATGAAAAAGGGTGTCGAAAGCTTTGTTTTGGCGCGTTTACAAGCTTTTTCGAGCGAATATCTCGATCTTTTGTCTTTCGATTATCAAGTGAAATTACGCCGTCGTCGCGACGTTGTTACCAAATTGGATCAGTTTCACCTCGGCGACCGCAAGAGTGCGAAAAGAGGGTGCGGATGAAGACAGACTTGAACTTTATGCAATTAGTGTGTGTTCGTATACTGAATAAATCATCGCTCCAAGATTTCCTACGGGGATCAGAATTACCAACTCGTTTTCTAATTACACAACGTCTGATGATTTGATCTTCAAGTTGATCAACTGGCATAATTGATCCACCGGTTTATTCTCCCTGAATCTCTTGGTGCTTTTGTTTCATTTTTTTCTGTACCGCAATGGGACGTGTAAAAATAATTCAGCCATTTATTTGTCATCTGATCTGTTCACGATTTTTCAAAATTAGAAAAAAAACTATATTTATACACATAGCTACAGGGTGAGTCAAAAGTAGCGAAATGAAATTTGTAGAGATTTTATGAGACCAAAATATACGTTTTAGTAACAGGTCAAGTAACGATTTCATTTGAAAGGTCTCTTTGAGCAGAATATATGCTCACAAAATTCCGAATCAAAAATAGCAGCCAAACAAACACTGCAATTTTCCTCTATCTCAGTCGGAGATTTCGGAGGAACAAAAATTCAATCTTTTTTTGTAGATCGTTATTTTGGATCGGCATTATCGATCAAAGATCTTCTGCTCAAAGAGCTATCACTTGACCCCCATGTCGTTATAAGTCAATTTCACCCGCCCCTCTGAATTTTTCTGGAAAATCGAAAATCACTCTGCCGATAAGACAGATTTTTTTATCTCATAAATTTTTTTAAATTTCCTGTATATCGATGTCTGCAGCTTTTCAAAAGTTATTCAGGGCTTCCGCTACTTTTGACGCACCCTGTGTGCAACTGTGGTGGTTAATTAAAAGTTTACCGGAGCAGAATAACAGAACCGTCAGATATATCTTTGATATCAATAAGGGACTGTCGGTGACTCTGATTAATTGCCAATTTAGGGAGAGAGCACTCGGTGAAACCGTTCGACTAATTGCAAACGACTAATTTGATACGAATAATTACAAATTGCCAACCTGCTATGGAATCAATAATCTCACGGCTCGGTTTTAAGTCTGGTCACAATACCTACTCGTCAATCCATAGATATCCTTTCTAATAGGATTCATTGCCGCAGAGAGTTTGATCAATTAGCTCTGAGTATTATTCGAATACTGAGCGAAAAACTACTTTTGCAACTTTCTATTGAAATAAAAAAAGAGACTATCGAGCCTGATTGAAGTCAATATAATATCTATGACAAAAACCATCAGCTTTTTTTTCCACCCTTCTGTAAGCTCATTATAGGTATTGGAAATAATTTTATAGGCAGGCATTCCTGTGGGATTTGAATCGAACTTCAAATTATAGGACCTTAACATTACGTGGAATATTGCTTCGGGCTATTTCTTTGAGGTAAACATTTTACGATAGATATGTTCACATTGTACGTCCTGATTTTCGTCACAAGTTTCTTTTATCCTATTCAGATAAACTGCGTCAAAACTTCCCCTTAGATCATAAAAACCGCAATTGATTTCCAGCGAGCCAATTAACTTGATTCTTAATTTTCCTCTCAGAATTACAGGAACAAAATGTCTCAATTTTATGGTCTTCCACAAAACGTTAAAGGAACTTATGGACCTTTTATTCTCAAAAATTGTTGCAAAAGTTGTATATTTATCAGCCCCAAAAATGGAACTTTGAAAAAAAAAAAAAAAAGAATCATCAGAAATCAGAGACACGTTTGATCACTCGCATATCTGGTCGTCATAGTTTTTCGAACACTTTCTATTTCCCATAAAAAAAAAAAAAAAAAAAAAAAAAAAAAAAAAAAAAAAAAAAAAAAAAAAAAAAAAAAAACTATGGAAAGCTTTCTGATTTTAATGTAAACCATTTTCTGAATGCAACCGTTATTTCGCGCAAAAATTTATATTAGGTGTCAAAATACATACACAGACCTATCAAATATCACAATATTGGAAGATCTAAGAAAAGTGTGAGGTACAGCAAGAGTAAAAGTGGTCTTGGATCCAAGGTGTCGACAAAACTGGACACGCTATAACAATAGAAAAGAAGTGGGTCGCCTGCTGTTTTACGGCTATAAGCTGCATGTGTGTATCCGGTTGTTCTTTGGAGTTTTTGGACTGACGGACGGGTGGATTCCCGGGGTAAATCCTGCTCCTCACCCCTCTTCTTCTCTCCACCGAGCCTTTTGCTCTTACTTAGTTCTCCGGGTCTGCTCGAGGACCTCACGGCAGTAAAATCCGCCCAACCCTCGAGGTGCCTTGGCGAACAAGAAGAAGAAGAAGAAGAAGAAGAAGAAAAAGAAGAAGACTTTTCTCCTCCTCCTTCCTGGGCTCCCGCCCTCTCGCTTTCATCCCTTATACTCACAACCCGTCACCGCAAGCGTTGACCCACAATAATACAAGCTTACCGGCCGAGTAACGACGCCTCGCCCTAGGATAACGCCCCGAATTTTCTTCGTCCTTTCGACGTCCTGCTGCCAGGCAATAATTATTCTGACTCCGGGTCACCCGGCCTCGTTACTCCACCCCTTCGACCCGAGCGTCCCAAGGTCAGCCAATTTCTGGAGGTCTTGTCGCGTTTTTCCTCCTCT
Organism: Diprion similis; assembly: GCF_021155765.1. NCBI lineage: Eukaryota > Metazoa > Arthropoda > Insecta > Hymenoptera > Diprionidae > Diprion > Diprion similis. The sequence continues at coordinate 10,233,467 of NC_060114.1, forward strand.
TCGATTTCGTATTGTTCTACCCCTTTTTATTTTTTATTCCTTGTCGTCGCCTCTTTTTCCCCGCCCTTCTCACTTCTGTTTTCTCGCTTTATCTACCCCCGCAGACTCGGTTGTAGCTTTTTTCACTTTTTTTCTATCCTCATCGTTTCACCGCTCGAGGCAATGCTGTACTTGACCGATTGAAATTACCCTTATTATCCTTTTTCGTATTACTTACGCTGAACCGTGATGTTGAATCGATTTTCAATACTCGCACCTTCGGACCTTCAACGGAATTACGGCACGTCGACGATTCTCAATGATGTGATACAAGAAATTACTTTCTCCCTTAAGTCCGCTCTGATTCCCACACAAGCATAGCGGTTCGTGGGTGAAATATTTTATAGATTTGTTCAGAATTTTTGTTGTTTTGGATGTGATTCTCTGTAATTAACAATTATATAAGTATAACGTATATTTAATAAATTTTGAATTTTTTGTATACCATTACGGGGATTTTTACGAGAGTAAAAAAAAAAAAAAAAAAAAAAACAAATCGTAAAGTATTGAAAACAAAAATTTTTCTTCCGTTGGGGTTTTTTCCAACGGGGCTTCGCATTCCGTGAAAATTTACAAAATTCGATCTATCGAAGATCTTGATTCATCCGTTGTATAAAGGAGCGATTTATTGGATTATGTTCTTTTGGCGTGATGGAATATGTAAGGTGATAAGACGAGAATCAATATCCCGGTGAATAAAAATCAGCGAAGAATGTAACGAGAGAATGAATAAGAAGAAGAAGTAGAAGAATGAGAAGAGGAAAAAAAACAAGAAGAGGGTGGGAAAAAAGAAGGAACAATTTTTCAACCAACGACATGGTCACATCCTTCAGAAAAATTTCTGTTCCCGCTAACGTGAGCGACAAAAACATCCCACCAAGGATACATCCCTCATTTTATTCACTTTAACAAATTCACTCCGGATATCTTTTTACCTATACGCAGATCGGCTCTGTTTATTTCCATTTATATCTATAGTACGCAGTTTGAGATCCTCGTAAATCTTCGGACTCCTTCCACTGTTCCAGGTCACCGCATATCGCGCCCCTGTTAGTTCGGGCGTTTTTAAAATCGTTGAATCTCGACGACTTTCGGGACTCCAGAGGCCTGCTGTCACCCACTAACCAATCTCTGTATTCACTATTTATCGACTGTCGATAAATCTCAAGAGACGAGTCAAGACTAACCGATCTCTGCATCGATTTTTTTTATCGACTGTCGATAAATTTCAAGAGACGAGTAAAGACTAACCGATCTCTGCATCGATTTGTTATCGACTGTCGATAAGTTCCAAGATACGAGTCAAGACTAACCGATTTTCGCATCGATTTTTTATCGACTGTCGATAAATTCCAATACACAAGTCAAGAATAACCGATCTCTGCATCGACTGTTTATCGACTTTCGATAAATTTCGGAAGACTGGCCGAAATGGACGAGAAAATAACGTAACTCGCGCTCAGATTCTGCATGATGAAGCTGAAGTTCGGAACATTTGATGTAATTAAATATATAAACATAAACCATGGTTACTTCACATCTACTGCGATTCGATGCGACGTATTTCGTCCCTCAGCGAAATTTTTTACATGTGATTTAACGCGTCGACTTGCAATTCGGCATATGCGAAACATGGGAAGGTATTTACGATGATAGCAGAGCTAGTCATGAAGGCGGATATAACATCTGAATAAATATGGTGTGCGGAACGGCGAATATCGGGGCGAGGATATGGCGGTTCAGTTTTAAATATAATTTAACCTGGGTTGTAAATCAATCCTGATCTCACCCCCGTCGTTCCCCGGTCCCATAGAAATGGGCAGCTGAAAATTTATCGCAACTCTCACACAACCCGCCTTTCCGAAGAACGTACTCTTACCACGAAAGTTGTTAGAGCTGTTATATAATGCCTACATGCACCTTTATATTCACACGCGAAAGACGGAGATCGTGGATCGCAGGGGTGGCTTAGGTCTGAGGTAATGCGGGCATCTGTCTTACCGACACTCCGGACAGCCGCCCATCGCCACCCTTCACCGCCCTCCTTCGAGTCCTCGACTCTCTGCTGTCGGCCCTACGCGATGGTTAATCATTGCTTCCCTCGGCTACGGCCACGTGAGAGTCTAAGACACGAGCCGTAAATTGACTGAGAGACATTGTTCGGGTTGTTGTGAAATTTTTAAGATCGATCAAATTGGAAAAGGGATTGTGAACTGGGTGGGGTGGAAATGTTGAGAGATCACGGAAGGTCAAGGGTCACGATACCGAATTTTAAAACACGCTATAATCTGTTTTACAAAATCTCGTAAGGTCGAAAGTCGAGGGAAAGGTTAGTCAAAGTATAGATAAACCGAAGTGTATATGGAAACGGTGAAATGAATAGGAATAGACCGAAAGATAATTCTAACTTGTCTGTTTTTCCTGGTTTTACGAATATTTTAATTTTCTACATTTCAACTATTTCATATTTTGACTTTCTATAAATTTTCCAAATTCTGTCGAACAGATTGCTTCAGGTTTGAAAGTTTAACATTCCAATCTTGCTATATTTTCTAATTCTACAGGATAAAAAATTAGCTTAAGGATATCAAATTAACGTTTTTTATCGTACGAAAAGTTTTTAGTTTATCCACTGGGTAAAAAAAAAAAAAAGAGAAGAAAATCGATTTTTCAAAAGTTGAATTGATTTTGACGTGAACTATTACAAATGCTATACTTTATACAGAAATTTATTTTATTTCGCGGTCAGAAAATCTTTTACTTTATTTCAAATAACTGTACTTCATCCTTCATAATTTCGATAAATCGTCATTTCATTGTAAATTGGAAAATCGGCAAATATCCATATTTCACGATTTCAGGCGTCGCGTCAAACTTGCCAGAGTTTTGGAAACTTCATTTGTACCATATATTCTCGACTCGTCTTACCTTAAGACTTCCGCATCTAGATCTAGCATCCCATATAATTAAACCGAACCCAAAACACAGACGCCTTTTTCCTAGAACTGTTCTAATCCTTAAGAGTTAGTATTTGTCACTTGAAACGAGCGATTCCGTCTCCGTCTTTATTCTCGTGAAAAGCCAGCCACGCACACGTGGGATGAAAATTTCACGAATGTTACTCGAAACCCGTAGGCATATGACACGCGTACAATGTTTGCAATGTATGTACACAGTCCTGATAAATAATGACAGGACCGATCGTCGCCTAATTGGCGTCGAATTCATGCCTCCGAGTGACACTCGACAAAGTAAACGAGCCGCGTGAATGGCTTCGATTTCTGAGTAGAACGACTAACTCTTGCGAAATGAATACAGGATCTGAGAAACGGCAGAGCCGTATTTCCGGAGCAATATCAGATTACTTATTTTTGTAAGGTTTGCCTCTTGATAGTCGTTTGTTTGCCCGGAAGTTAGAGGACAGTCATCCAAAGAGGAGGTGGCATCAGGATGAAACCTCGGAAAGCACTAATTGCGACGTCTCCGACGTTATTTCCGGAAATTTATTTCGATGTCTAAGCCTCTGTCGTTACGTTTTCAATGGATCGTTTGTTTCAGTTAACATTCTGTGAACACGATTAATTACTGCTTGGTAATAATAATTCACAGGTTCGTTATACTTTGTACGAACTCGTCCTGCGTCTTTTCTCATAATTGCCAATCCAACTGCCACGAAAATAGGAACTACATTAAGTATACAATTGCCTGTAATCAAGGAAGGATCAAAACAATCAATGGATTCTGTTAATTACTCGATGAAAATTTCGAGGACATGGATTTATTAGGATTTTATAAGTCTAAATTATTACAAATCAATCGAATCATCGTCTCGTTTTACTGATATGAAAAACTTTCGTTGGATTCTACGTTTGTCAAGTATTTTTTTATTTTTATTTTTTTTTTTCTATTTCTTTCACGTAAAAAAAGATTTCTGTTTCGCTTTGCAACCAATTGATTCGGTGATTGATTTTAGTTTCTTTTCAAAGTATCCATGACTTAGACATTCTTAAACGATGCGTGAAATATCATTTCACATTTGCAATATGGTAGCCTTAAAATATTTGAGTTCCACAATATGACAATAAGAACTTTCAATGTCCCTTCCAGTGTCTATATACCGACCCGCAAATGACGGATGATTCGTAAAGAAGCGAAAAATGAATCATCAATCACTTGTACATGACATTCAATCATAACCAAGTCACTAAATTATACCATCCAGCAGTGTAAAGCGTCGAAAGGAATTCATGTCAGAGTAACACACGTTGAAAAATCAACGCATGGTTTGTATAAGTATCTGAAAATTCAACACCGAACACGCGGTGTTAATCCAAGTAACACACGATTGACTTATATTTCGCCTATGGCAGGCAGAAAAGTACGTCAAGCCAAGTGAAGCCAATATGGTTGACTGCATAAAATTTTATCCACACGTGAACGGGAATCCGTTAAGTTATCGAATCGACTCGTCGGGATGAAAAAATAGTGAAATGAAACTAAAATTTCGATGATTAGCAGTATTTTTTTTTATTCTATTGCAAGAAAAATATTCCGACGATGGTATAAATGTTCTTTATTTCCTCTCTCCCTTCACGTTTGACGAGGATACAACCACTATTAGAGAGTCATTTTACCCGGCACGGTGGCTGTAGTTATTACAACACGAGCTGTTGTCCGACGTTCGTGTTCACAACAATCACCACCGGAAACAACCCCATTTTTATTCACCCCCGGAGTTTCTTTGCTCAAGAAACTACCGGGACGTGAGCAGAAAGAATATAACGCTGACTCTCCCCTCTGGCTCGCACCGACTAAATACACCCGACTTCCTGTAGCTTTGTATTTAAAAAACGGGAGCATTTCAGGGGGGAGGTTTTGGTGGCACTAAGGCAGCCATTGAGCAATATCCTTCTTTTTTTTTCTTTTTTTTTTTTTAATTATGGACTCCAAATCGTTCGTTGAAAACGTTGAAACGTCGAATTCATCGAGCTTCGTCTCGACGTTTCCCAAACACCCTTATTTGTGATATCCTATTCCCCAAGACTTGCGAAAATTCAGGATATAGAAAAAATTCTTCGTCCCTTTCTTGTCGCACATCCGGTCAATTTCCGCTGAATCCCTGTCGACTCGATTTCGTCCGGCTGTTCAGGATATTGTATCAGACGTGGAATCTAATCGAGAAAGGTTTGATCTATTCAGTTTCATAACACCGTCGCCGTGACGATGAATAGGTAAATAATTTATGTAGGATCGTTAAGGAAAAGTTGACAATGGAGTGAAAGGACTAGAAGAAATAAAATTGTTTGAATGATTTTTATCGAGATACGAAGATTGAGTTCACGTTATCGAAAACATTAAAATCAGGAAAATTTTTCATTTTTTGTAATGGTCGTGATTGTTTTCTTGTTATCTGAAAAGGAAGGAGTTGAAAATAAAAAATGAAAAATAATGGATCCAAAGCAAAGAAGTTCAATATTTTTGAGATCGCTTTATCATGCCTTACAATATTTCGCGAAAACAAGGCTGTTAAATCATCGTTAAAAATCTTGGCATCTGCTTTTGAATTTGAAAATTAAATGATTATCCGAAAGAAATGACAGACTTCTTAAATTTCGTTGGTAAGTAATTTATTTATTCCCTTAAAATCACCGTCGAAATACATCTGACTTTAATACTGTTTTCGATTGAACTGATTCTTTTTCCAACCATTAAGTTTTTGCAAGTAATAAATTGACTTTGAAAATTTTTTTTTCTCTTATTCCACAGTGATTCAGTTATACGAATTTTAATGTAATACTAATTTATGGAAAATATTTTCACACATGTTTCATACATATTCTAAATAAAGAAAAGTATTATCACTAGTATATTTAGTCTGACATATTAAGGATGGGACTTGAAAAATACTGTCAGAGAGAAATAGTGGAGCTCTATTTTCTATCTTCAGCTGTTTAAATCGGAAAACAAGTCGGCTGGGATTGAGACCGCGTGATCGTTTCAATTATGTTCACCTTAAGGACGTGCGATGAAACTGGTACAGCCAGATAGAAGATTCGATTAGATTTTAATTGGATAGTCGAAGGAGGGGGAAATTGCTGTCGATAACTAGGCGTTGCTGTCTGGGTGTATAAAAGGCGTTTTCTAAACAGGAAACTCCGTTCGTTTTAATTCGAATTTAGAACTTCGCTTCTCCCGTTAACGATAGTTGGAAGAACCAAGGTGTGTAAATACTCAGCGTGTATGAATGCACGTGTGTGGCTATATATATTCCGCACTTGCTGCAGTCACTATAGAATCTCTTTGTTCGCAATCTATAGCCGATTTTGTTTGCACGACGCTTTTCAGCCATCCAACCAGTGTGAAATTGATACTTGAGTACACACGGTGGAATAAAACCGATCCTACCACCTGCGGCATCGCTTCCGATGTTTAATGGATTCTTCGGTTAAATTCGTCAAGCCAATAGACTAAAGATTGGAACCCTGAAAAGTCTGTCTAATGGATCTCAATGTTGATGATCGAAATTTTGTTCACTCGAATTTCACAGAAATTCTTGAAAATAAGATCAGGCTTTCTGTTGTAAAATTGTGAATTTAAACAAAAACAAAATCTTTTTTTAAATAATTTAAACATTTCTTTACACCGTTTATACTTAATCTAATAAATCTGATAAAAAGTATCGGTTTTCAGTCAACCGGTCTACTTAAATTATCCAAGACGGATCGCGGATGGTCATTCGCGGTTTCAGATTAGCTACTTTGACCAAAAAAGGTCTCACGATCCGTAGGTAATCCTATTCTGGGTTGAATCGATAGGCATTCGAAAGATGGAATTTCTGAGAAATTCAAAACGGTCTCTTCGTACGTTTGCAGTTGAATGCATGAATAGTCAGATTTATGGGTGCGATAATACGTCCAAACTCACACACGTGAATCTTCTTGCGAGAAAATTTCTTGGGCCATCAATTCTGCTAGAAAATTTCAGGAGAAAGGGGATAAAATCTTCCTCCAACAGCTGAGTTGCATCTTGTTATTCCAACCCGAGTGCATTTCCGCAATATATCCAAAACACCTCGGAAGCTGTAGGAAATGCAGGTGAAGCGGGGTTCAGACGATGGGCGAGAGGATAAACAAAGGCTTTCCTCGGGCGTTTGGAGGGAGGAAACCTTTTCATTCGAATGTTCAAATGCGGTATTCACTCTCACACTTTACTTCTCCCCGAGGCGAACAAGGGTGTGGAAATTTTCTCTATTGACATTTTACCCCGGCTAACTCAACTTCACCCTACAACGTGCACTGCGGTATGCCAGAGTGAATTCTTCACTGAAGCAAGCCGCGTCTGTATTGTTTCAACGTTTCCTTGAGAATAATTTCGACGAAGACTACCAAGGAGTTTACGCGTTTTTTTATCTATGTTTTTCCTACGGAAAGTATCTGGTTTTATGACGATCGAGTGAGTCTGCGAATGCGCATACGCCGAGGGCAGAAAAGACCATTTGAGTTAGTTGACGATTTTCGGGATGTGAGAAACTTGAATTCTGAATTCCGATACGAAAGAGTGATGCAGCGTCGAAATTTCAACCTTTATAGTTCATTTGTTCATTCAGTATATGAAGAAAAATTAAGGTTGAGTTTTCTCAGTCGGTAAGGGTGCGAGTACTGCATACCCTTAAGTTCTACGAGTTGAAAGTGGTCTTTTCTGTACTGCGTGCATGCGCTGTCGCGACAAATCTGATATTACCTGATCCTAACCTCAATTTCGTGCTTCGTGAAACAACGCGTAACAGACCTACCCTTGTTGTATAAAATTGTTGCTTAATTAGATCGATTTTCCCGCGATAACTAATCGAGAGAAATTTCCAGTGTACTGATTACTATTTTCTTTAATGTCATGTGTATGAACCGAAAAATATAGTTCTGAGTATGAAATGGTAACGGTTTTGTAGCCCGAACCAGAAAATTTGTAGTTTATGTTATATTTTATTCCACCCGGTACACACTTAACTGCAATTTCTGTCATTTGGAATATTTGTTTTCAATTTAAAACTGAAATTTCATTTTCTCAAGTCTAATTTTTTTACCAAACGCAAGTAATGTGACTGTAGTTTCAACAAATGGATACTCATATGTATAAATGAGAGTTAGTGAAAGTGAATGGGACAAAAGTAAAAATGCATGTGGAATTGGAATGAGTGAATGAATATTCGCTTCGTCGTATGGTTTTTCCGTCACAGAGAGCGGAAGGGGCTTAATGACGTAATCCCGTAATTCCGGAGGTTAAAACGAGCGTAGCCCCGCCATTATCACTATTATATTTTCACAGTCTGTACATACTTGAATTAATATAGGGAATTCCACGCCAGATGGACCAGAATTTTAACAAATTTTTACAAACCTATTCCAGTATTTTCTGAAAAATTTTAAAAAACCTCGGTCAGGTATAAAAATATTCACACAGTCAAAAACTGAGACACTGGCTCTAAGTTTAGAAATTTTGATACCTGAAACAGGATTTTTGATAATTTTCTCAGACTTTTAAATCAAGTAAAAAAAAAAAAAAAAAACTTTAAAGAAAGCTTAGAGTACTTTTTAGAGTCGGAATAAGAATGAAAAAAATCGAAAAAATCGTGGACCAAATCCAAAAGCGTGAGGATCAGATCCTAGTCCATTTGGCGAGGAATGCCTCATATACATAGCGAGCATCCTGCAGACACGGATATACGTGGACGGGCTTATGCGAGTATACTCCGTGAAATTGTTGTGCCCCACTTCAGGGAAATTTTCGAACGACGGAAATAGAGTGACGAGGAACCTCCCTTTCCTACCTGGCCGGTTTAATATGCTCGGAAAATTACAGAAGTACACTTTAGCCCAGGCGCGAATTACAGCCGGCGGTTTTATCCAGTGCTGAATAAAACGCTCCGGCTTCAATTCCCTGGCGTAAAACGTCTCGGTGAAAAGCCTTTCTCGGCTCTAATTCATCCTCCTCCCTTGTAACGTATGAATCTATGATTTGCTACACAAATTTCTAAGAATTATCCAAATATTAATACTCGTCGTTTGATTAATAATATAATTTGATTCGATCGTCCTGGAATTGTATGATTTTTTTTTTTTTTTATTCCTAATGTAAGAATTATTCGAATATTTGTATTAAATTTGGTATAATTGTATTATTATTTTATTTACATCTAGGAAACGAAATGAGTTATTATTAAACGATTTATTTATATAAGATTCAAATTTTTCAAATCAGAATATTCATATTTTCAATATCATCGGTGTCTAATTGTGTTAATTGTAATTGAAGATTCATTAATTTCATCTGTAAGATATAATATATAACGAATTCGAATCTCCACGTGTCTGGTGAGAAATTTTTCAAATTTGGCAAAAAAAATTCACCTCAAGTGTAAATTGACTTCATTTTATGATACCGTGTGATATAAATCCCATGCTTAATATTGTAAAAACATTCATTTGCCATGAAAACAATTTTAACCTTGTGGCTTAAAAACAGATTAAGCTGTTCTTAAATTTAACCCCCCCCCCCCCCCCCCCCTCCCAGCGCCAACCCCCACGCTTTTAAGTAAAACGGGTAATCATAATACATATTCTTAATTTTCTTTTGTAGGTATTCTCGCGTTTTTCTTTACTGTGTGCTTTTCTTATGTCCTGTTTTTTCATTACTTATCCTCTCTTGAAGATTGTTAAACTGCTTTGTCAAGCACGATTTAATTTACCCTGCCCGCAGGGTACTGCTGCGAATGAACGAAGGCAACGTTCCTCACTTCAGATGCAAGCCAGAAACCTGTGGAGGAACACAGATTCTGCAGATAAAAGAATATGATGAAAACTCTTGGGCGTTCTCGTTTTTTCTGCTTCTTTAAATTTCAGTTTGTGAAATTTCGAACGGTTTTCAGGCTATGATTCTGATTTTATCGCCGGATATCGAAATTGAATAAATATTTACGAAACAACTTTAGAGATTGATTTTTTAAATTTATGTACTCGATGAAGTCACGTGTAACAAATTTCTGAGGAGGTCAAATTTATAATGATAAAAACCGAAAATGTACATTCAAAGTTTATCAGGTTATCACGTTTTCAAAAATCGCAAAAATTGATTTAAAAAGTTTTACGTGGCGATTAATCATTCGCCAACATTGAACCGTTTCAAAACAACATTAACACGGAAGTATAGAAGTCCTGTGGATGGCAAATAAATTACGAACAAGCATTTAGATCTCTGAGATCATCCCTCAAAATTAGGGTCAGTCCCTTTCCCTACCCTAATTTTAAGGGATGATTATATGGAAATTAATTAACTTGAGGAACAATTGAGGACTTTTAATCATAATCGTGTTCAAATAAACATGAATGAATAAGAAAATTTCAAGTGAAGTGAATAGGAAAAACTTGAAAATGATACGACATGAATAGATCGAGGATAATTGTGAACTGATGATCCTTCCATCCACCGAAATGTCACTTTTATGGCGGGGGTGGAAATATAGAAAGATCAGAAAATGGACGGGGCTTACAATATCGAGTTATAAGTACATAAAATCGAAGTACAAAATGAATAAGAATATAGCAAGTTGAAAAAAATTGATGGACGATTCGATACTTTGGATTTCTTATACTTTGCTTTTCTACATTTTCAATTTCCTAAAATTGTAAACCTTCTATTTTTTGTTTTTCTACATATTCACCTCAACGCCATGACTAAAAATTCGCGGGGTACGAAGCGAGCCTTATAGTTCTTTACGGGTGCAGCTGATTTCAGCAAGGATCAATTAAGCGCGAGCCTGCAGCCACCCCCGTCTAAATCTAGGTCACCTCGGGCTTGCAAGGCGTCTATTTCGAAATAGCGCTAAACGCTTCGTTTGAAACTAACTCGCTTCAGTACGGGAGCAGCTTAGCGTTAGTCAAGAGACGCTCGCCCGTATAAAGATTCGGATGAAAAACTTTATCTTTACGTTGATTGCGAGAAAGCACAAAGCTCGCGACTATGGTTTTCGGGAATATTGCTCGATTGATGAAAATAGCAAGAGTCCAACAAACAAGCGTAAAACAACAGATGAATTAGTAAGAAATAGAAAAATTCGAAACATGAAGTGTAGACTTGAAAAAGAAATATTGAAGATTCATTTAGCAAACGCCAAATTCTTATCACCGAGCGACACGATTCCTCCTATCACGTTCTTCAAAATACAATAGTGATTTGCTCAAGACGTAGGTAGAAATTGTGGCTTGTACTTTAACAAAAAAATTTACAGGCAACTGTCACAGTTCTACAATTCACGGAATTTTTTTTTCAGTAAAATCTTTGTCGAGAAGAGTTGTGAAAAAAAAATTTTGTTTATCTATGACAGAAGTTACAAGTCGTCTAGAGAATACAACCAATTTTCATTTTATGAATTTATAGTTGTATAATTCAAAACAGTGTATTGAAAAACATTTATCTAAAAAAAATGTTTAACATTGAGCTTTTACTGAAAATTTTTTCAGTTACACAATTAAACGGAGAGAAAATTATCAGCAGATTTCTGTTCGTTTCTGCGTCACAATCGTCACGCCTCCCATTATACGTATAGTAGAAACACCAACACCTGCTTTGGGGCTTTATACTTTAGTAACAATGCTTGTTTCGATAAAAGCGAGTTAAAGCAGGTAGAGAGAGTGAAGCGATGTGACAGTAACGTCGTCTCCGATGTTTTTGGGAAAATATTTGACCTCGACTTGCTTTGTACACAGCTACTTTACACCCATCCAGCAGTGAAAAGTTCTCCAAATCTCCGTTTCTCAGAAGTTAATGAGCCGGAAGCTTTGCCGCATTATTCCCCGACTGTTTGTTCCTTTCTTCCGTTCGCTCATCCAGCAGCATTCGTTTTCCTTCACCGACGATTCGTTTCGATGAACGAACACTCTCGAAAAATCACGGCAGCTTTTATTATCTCCACATCCGTCAGATACAACGACTTGTGAAATAAAAGGCGCCAACATGCGACGTGACGTTGAGATAAGATCGACGGACTCTTTCGCTGACTCGCACTCGAGACGGCAATCAATGAACGGAAATTTATTACACGACAAGGAAGCTCCGAATTGCCAGCTGTTACATCGCCGGATTCGGCGTCACTTGTAACCGGAAACTCCTCGAGGGGGGCTAACTAAGTGAGTTTTCCGGCCCGAAGAGCATGCTCTGGTCTTCTATCATCCTTCGCTCTGCTCCTTGGACGCGTGAATCCTCTACAACAGGAACGGTGCGGAAATCCTCTGCACTCATCCATCCACTGGCAATAAATTCCCATCCCATCCCTTCACGCGAAACAGAAACAAAAGTAGATATATGTATGTATACATATGTGCGAAAGAAAAGACAAAGTGAAAGTTCAACTGGGACTGGAGACCAGAAGGTACCGTAAGCAACTGTATCGAAACAAACTTCGCAGTTCCAGCAGTGAACAGGAGTCGCACCCCCATCAATGATGAGACGACACTTTGGTCACTTTAGTTGTTTTTCTCTGGAAACACACGGGTTATATTTTTTCAAAGTGACAACCTTTTTCACCCTTCAAGCACTTCATTTTCTTCTCACTCAAACCTTCGATGTTTAGCTTCATTCGTAGACGGCAGACTAGATTTGGATGGAAGAGGTCCGATTAGATGCATTGAGGAAAGAATTAGCGAAAGAAAAAAAGTTGAGAGAATTACGTCTTCCAATATTTTTTCTACTTTCTATACCTTTCATTCTACCTTGGTCATCCCACACTTTTTCGTCTTAGGACCAGTTTTCAACGAAATTCTTTAAGCCTTGAATGGACTTTACTCTGAACATATTTATTCACGTTGAATCTTATTATGCTTATCTGATTTCATTTCAATGGATTACCGCCGGACAGCTTTTCAGAGCTTTTGGATGACTTGTTTGAATAGGTTCCTCGACCAGCTCCTTAGAATATCGCAAAGACTCCAGAGTTTTTATACTTCTCAACGTTCGCATCTCCTGCATGAGGTACTGCACAGTGACTTTGGGTGTCTAATGAAAGTGCACTTTTGAAAAGGGCTGGGTAAGTCTCAAAATGAATGAATGAATGCGGATGATTTCAAATCTCGAACGTATCTTCCACTCACACTGTGAATCACTCGTTGGAAACAAGCGACAAGAAACACCCGATCTCAATGTGAATGACGTAGCAAGAAATTGTTTTCTAACCGTAGATCAGAACCATCGGAATCCCATGAATTGTGTTCCTCCGAATAACTATTTGCCCCAAACCGAGATGTGAGGTCAGTTTGGACTTCAATCAACTCTGAATCACGCCTCCGTGACTTTGAGTATCTTTGGAAAAGTTAGACCGACTCCCTTAGTCTGCCGACTAAATCTGTGTAACTTCATACTTCGCTGAAAATCAGTTTCTAATTGCATACCTACACACAGCTAGTGAGAAACAGCGAAACGCTTTGATCTACAACATCTGATGTGCAGTGAATTCAATTGCTTTTAGGTTGATCAGCTCGTTTGATTAACCCGGAATTTGTTTAGAAATTTACAAGTTTTTAATTTGTGGCTATAGAAACTATTCATTCCTTATATTCTGAGCAGTAATTTCTGAACGATTGACCTATGGTTTAACGATTTCGGTGACTCCTGAATAGCTTGAATATAGTAACGCTAAATAGGAAGAAAAATATTGTACACCTTACATCCCTGTGATAAATATATGGACAGCACTTTTCTGGAGTTGCAAGATTTGCAAAGTTAATAATAGTAAGAGTTACAAAATGCTTAGGCAGATCTACCCAACTGATGTAGATTTGACTACAAAAATGTGTTTCCCACATATTCGCTCCAACATATGTAGAATCTACTGCTTCATCTCATTCGGTAATGAAGAATACTAAACATTTTTCTGCCTTAAGTTTCAACCGTTTTTCAAACACTTCCAAGACAATCTTATCACGAATCAGATGAACTCGTCATAAATCGTATTCTATTAAAAGTAGACTAAACGACAAGCATCGAGTCAACCAGCAGACATGCCTTCTAATAATCGGGTCTTAAGGCTAACTTGAATTTAAGGCATTTCGATGCCAACCGCAGACTGTAACTTCCGGTTACCCCGCAGCCTGGATCCGCCGTAACGATCTTCGCGTTGGCGTTTCATCCTCTTTCTCTGAGCTCTCTCCTTGCCTTCGAGGACTCGGCAAATAGCGGTCGTCTCTCATCTCGGTGCGGAGACGAAAATTGCATTTATATTTTCGGTAACGGGCTCGTTACTCTGGAAGGAGCCTCGTCTGAGTCCTGCAGGTGCGGTTGGTTCTCGCATCCCCTTTTCCTCCCCTTTCGTTTTCCCTCCGTTTGACGCTCTTCCACGTCGCAGACCTCGGCGGCCATTAAGGAGAGAGAACACATTGCCGCGGCGTGCTGCCGTGTCTTTCGCGTTTTCTTCGTCCTGCGTTTCATTCTTTTTAGCTTTTCGACTTTTTTTTTTTATTTTTTTTTTTATTTAGTCTTATTCTCAGCTTCATTCCCCTTGTTTGAGCTTTTTAAGCACAACTTACGCTCGTACTCACGCCAACCTTTGACCCTCGAGCTTTGACGTATTCCCTGTGCTTTTAACGAGGGACTCATGTGCCTAAAAGCAACCAACATCTCACCCAGCCAATTCATACGACTCGCACTCGCTTCCCACAGATTCTTCCTTCTCTGTATGAAGAGAAAGTCGAACGTAGGGTTCAAGGTTTTTAAATTAAAAAAGATTGAGACACTGGGTAGAGGTAGGTGGTGTACCTACCTTGTGACGCTTTTGAGATTATAAGCAAGAAAATTGAAAGTTTTCAACATTTTTACATTAAATTGGTATTATCTGAAAGAGCAGTTTTTCCAAAACAAAACTTGATTTTGCTGTCACGAAATTATAAACGAGAAAGCAATTTCGAAAATTTTCACAAAATCAGAATATTTTCTTTCAAATTTAAATAGATATACACCTACTTTTATTTCGTTCACTTCCGGTCTTCTATTCCACTCATTCCGATGATGATCCTACCAGATTTTTGCACTTCTTCAACCAGAAATCCATCAGCCTATAAGACTATCCGTTCAGAACGAAATCTGCAGAATAATTCACGACTTGGTTAGGTGAAAACGAGTGTATAATGAACATCAGTCGCGTCACGACTGCGTGAAGATAAATCGCGATTTTGCGAAGATCGTAGCATGATACTAGAACGATCGAGGGAACCGGTCCTTTTTTATTGACTAGTCGAAGGAAGAAGTGACGCCGAGACTTTCGACGGACGTGAACTCAAAGAAGTGACCTGGGATCAAAGAATCTGCTAATTGCTTGGCAAAAAGAACGAGGAAGCCGGTGATCTCAGTTCGTCCTTTTTCAAGACGGACTACGGGGATTGGTAGGAAGGATGTGGGGAACGTTTCCTGCCGTCGTTTGTCCTGATCCTGACCAAGCGTGTGGGTATCTGACTAGACGTGGATTCGTCCTCTTCTTCTTTCCTATTTTTTTTTTTTTTTTCTTTTTTCTTTGCTCACGGCGGGGAGGATTTGTTGCTGAAAGTATACAGTCTAACCTGATCTGAAGAGATGATATCGGCTTATACAGCCGAGCACGGGTTGCCAGAATCCGAGTTCAGGATCAAGCTCATCCTTGCTCCGCATCCTTGACGTTTAGCTTCTGAAATACCCTCAGACTCACTAACAGGCTGAACTTGAAATGGAGGAATTCTTATCGCACTTTGATTTGGAAAGACGATCCATGACGGTTGGGCTGGGAAAAAAAGAAGGCTGAATATTGATCCTTGTGGAAAGTGTGAAGAATCGAGTTGTCTATTTCAACAGAAACAAGAGGCCTTAAGACTGTCCATGAACCGGACGTCGAACGCCATGTTTTCACGCTGCAGGTTCCAAGTTCATAGAAAAAAAAAAAAAAATGATATTCAATTCGAATTTTGAACTGCAAATTCAGATCCGTGATGAACGATTTTGAAGTCCTCGGAAGTCTGGCCTTCGATACGTTATCGGTGACCTTAATGTCCTTTGTATACTAATTCCGACCAAAATCCGAGTGATTTGAGATTTTTTTCTACCATATTGAATCGCCATTTTGAATCCAAATGTTTTAAATATTTTTTCAGCTTATTGAAAGGCCAAATTTCAATTTCGTGAATCTAACCTTATTGTTAGATCCGTCATTAGCGAACCAAACCCCTGATGGTACCAATTTTCATTCGAATCTATTCATCCGTTCTCAAAATATAATGATTATCATTTTATTTTCTGAAATCTTGTTATTTAAATAATTGAAATTGTACCAAACCGATCAAAGCCAAAATCTAATCAGTTCTCAAACCATTCAAACTTCAAGACGTGAAGATCTAGCGAAAACTCAGCATCTCATTTTCGGAATGATCGGAATAAACTTCCTTTTTTCTTTTCTAACAAAAAAACGGGACGTTAAAAATTACAGAGGAAATCAAGCGTCGGTGAAGAAATTTTCAGCAAAAAGGTTGAAACGAGCTTTTTTACTCAAGCCGGATGATCAAAGTACTGACATCGGATCATTAAGATGAATGATAGGGATTATGGGAGATGAGCTCGTCTATATCCGTGTTCAATTTATTTCCTGTACCTTTCTAGTCGTTTTAGCGTATCTATACACGCATTGTTTCGGTGCAAAATGCGTAAATTGAAAGCACGGTGCGATGTCTTACTTAGAGAAGCTTAACGCTGGCTTAATTATCACGTCACTCATCGTAGGCAGCTCGTAGTTAGCTCAAGGAATACCGCAAACTGTTGAAAACGATGTGTAATCTACGTATCCAGTTGCGTAATTGAGTCTCCTTCTCTTAAGCCCAGTAAAAGCTCCGTAAATATTATCTAAATTGATCAAAATATCTACGCAAAGTGCAAAGTGTAGAATTTTGTTCATTGAGAAAATACTAGTTCTATTTCACTTTGTGATGGTTGAATTTGTCCACAAAATTTATTTCCTACAAATCAAGCAAATTAATATTTCTTATCGTAATGTTAAATTTTACTACATTAATTGCTTTTATATTGATTAAAATCAAGTATTTAAAGAAAAATCTGCATCTTTTCAACGACTTAATGGAAAATAATCTATGGAGTGAAATGAAATCGAGGTTTTGAAATAAAGTATCGATATCTGTAAGTTGTTTATAATTCTACAATTTTTTCACTATTTATGTTTGTAAAAGTCTTTGTGGCTTACAAATATAATAATTTCATTGATGCACTGTGCAATGCACTATCATCACGTAAGGAAATTAATAGAAGTATTGACTTTTGGCTAAACAACTTCTTGAATTGTTGTAAAATTTCGTTTTTATTTTATCAGTTTTAGTAGATATGTACATAATTTTTTGTTTGAAGCTTTAATTTTGCCCCAACTCTCACAATTTTCACTCAGAAAGAGAAGAAATAACAATAATGAAAATCTATATTCTCTATGAAAGTACGAGTGAACATGATTTTGTTATCAAAAATCGTGCAACAATCTATATCTTCACGTAATTTGGTTACAAATTATTTTCAGAGTCAAATTTTTCTACCGAATAACACAAAAAAATTTATTTCACATCATTCTCACAATTTATATTTACAAAAAACGTCGCCTTTTCCAGCATTTTTCCTTTCCATTCTTTTCTCAATTGTGTCAGAAATTTCTGTATCACCTTAATGATATTTTCAAGCATGATAATCAAACCTCGATCGACAAATCTCAGCATTCAAGACAGAAAGAAAATGATAGAAAGAAAATTGCTCATCCAATCAAAAAAAGTCAAAAAACAAAATGATAAACATCTTTGGATTATACGACTCTCGATCAGTGCATCACATTTATTCAGACGTTAACGACGATGGCGAAAAAAAAATTTCATATACATTCTTCGAAGATGATTTAAGTTTCATTCTTATTCGCCATGGATCGAAGGGTTAAAAGTATCGGTTAACAAGAAGCGATCGAAAATCCCAGAGCGTTGTCAAATCTGGTTATAATCCGCCAGACAAAGCGAGCATCTTCAGCTCCTCTATACGTGATCCCCCCCCCCCCCCCCTCCCCCCCCAATCTATTTCACGACTTCATCCACATCCATCCATTTTCTCATCTTATTAAACGTCTGCCGTATCCCCTCACTTTTATCGTCGAACGTAACCCTCGTCTTTTGCACCACTTCATCCCCTCCCCGCCCATCTCACCTCTTTCTTTCCACCTTGTATGTTTTTTTATTCCTCTCGCCTCTCAGTGCGTATCGGCAATTTTCTCGAAAAAGATTCGATGAATTTCCAAACGCCCCTCAGCAAGATGACGGCTAAAGCTTCCTCTCAGATATTGCATTGCTCCTCCTCCCCCATTGATGGCATCGCCAACCCTTCGTCTATACTCCTGCACGAGATAAATACGTCCATCGTATTAGTCGTATTATGCCATCCGCAATTTCTCAATTTTCCTTAATTTTGTTGAAACACTTTCGGTCAGGCTAGGCTGAAATTGAAATTTTTTTTTCGTTAGCCTAGATTTTCTTTCACCTCAAGACTTTACGGCTTTTTTCACAATTTATCGACTTTTCTCTCCTCTTATCAGAAATATTTTATCCTAAAGCTATGAAACTTGATCCTACAATGAAGAATGTTTGAAGGATTAATATAGCTTCTTTTTTTTTAGTAAATGAAAAAAATTCGATCGACAATAATTCGCGGTGTTTTCTATTTTTTGGTTGGAAAAAATGGTGAAAATCTTCTTACCAAAACACCGTTCGCATCACTGATTTATCTTAGTAAAAACTTTTACGTTATAAAATTTTGCTGAAAGCCTCAACGAGCTATATATATATATATATATATATATATGTATATATATATCCCGAAGTATTATACACCGGCTGAATTTCCGTGAATTTCATCAAGCCTTTCTCGTTGGCGAGTAAGTGAGATGAAATTCCTTTTTATCTTCCCTTCGAAGGTTTTTCCCGCCCGCAGGCGCTCTTGTAAAACATTTTTTCTCATCTTTTTCTTTACTTCCTTTTTCAATTCTTCTGCAAAGAATCTGAAAATTGTGGTGACGAGAATTTTCAGCCTTACAGGACATATATTGTTAACTCTTAAAGCATATTCTTCAAGATTTAAAGACCTGAATACATTTTTTAAAGAAATATTCAAAATTCACAGGATTTTCTTTATAGTAATGCGGAAAATTAGCTTCATAGTCGAACCATAAAATTTTTCTTAGCCTAGTACCGACTGCTGGTTGGGACATTGGTATTAATGTTGTAAAATAATCGGTCAACGTCAACTTGAAATGAAAATAGAGTTACACTGGATTTTGAAATTATCATAAACTTGCACACGATTGACTTGTGCTGTGTTAAAAATTGTCTTCCCACGATGTAAATTCTCACGAATCTCACTAAAAATATAAAAATTTTCACGGACTTTGGCCAAACTGTTAAAAATTTTATCCAAATGCGAAAACTGCCGGTTTTCTGCTGTACAACGTAATCACAAAATTTCTCACTAAAACTACTCAAAATATTAAACAATCGGTGAATCCCTCGATTCTGAAAAAGATACCAAAAACTATCCTGCAATTCGTATATATATATATATATATATAACTGATCCCGTAATTACCACAATAATTACTATATTTTACAAATAAGAGGTGAAACTGTGGTCCATGGAGAAGCGAAGCATATGTTCGTGCGCTCACGAATGGTTCACGTTAATAATATATGTATAAGAACGGCAGATTAAGCGACACTTTCGACGCATCACCACGAGGCACCATTTAGCCCAGACTTACCCCTGGGATTCGCCCTTACTACCCTTCTCCCCGCCAAACATGCACGGTGTTTACCGAGGGCGAAATATCTCGTCAAAGACCGGATCATAATCCAGGGATACTCCGAGGGTCCGGAATACCTGTTACTAGAATCCAGCGACCATGGACCATGGCTTTGCGAAAGCTGACCGCCCGTAACGCGATACGGTCGACGTGTAACGCACACTCGACCAACGCCGGTTAGTGTTTAGTGTTACGAACCCCTTCACTTCTGGGCACGGATACCCCGGCACTTGCAGGTGGGCAAGCATTCGTCTCCTGGGTACATCGATGAGACGCCTGAAGGACTTCTTTGGCGGAAGGACTCCGATGGAAGCTGGAGACACGTTTCCTTTGGGGGGGGTTCTTTGGCCTGAGTAATGAGTGTAGATTCATCATTCTGCACGCTGTTTTCTGCAAAACCTGTGCAGAAGGTGAGTTTGATTGGAGTAGAACCAGAGGTGACACTGATGGTGCGTGGAATTGGGGGTAGACAATTCACGCTGGATAGTACAGTGCGGAAAATTTCTATATTCAAAAGTGCGCATGCGCTAAAGAAAATACTAGTGTGGAAAATGTGGAGTTTTGATTGTGCGCATGCGCCAACGCCGTTTTACCGCACTGATCGGAAATCGGGCGAGAGGGTATCGTTTCTACTAGTGGCGTTCGTACAAGTTCGTTTCTTATACATTTAATGATCTATTTCGTACATTTTGTTCTAATGTCATTTGAAATTGATCTTGAATAGGCCGGTGTGGAATTTAGTACTTTGATGCTTAATTTCAAAGTTTTATATTAGATAAAGTTATATATTAACACCAAATTATAGTCTGCGGAAGTTCACACCATGTTTTTATGGCAGTGTATTTTTGAAAAATGTACTCAAATGTACTCTTCATTCTTTTTCGATGTAAATCTCAAGAAAATGTCATTCGTAATTCAGGCATAAGTAAAAAATTTTTATTTTCTTTGTCGGTTTAATCTGAGCTTTGAATTGCAATCCTAAGTAAGTCAAAACTCGAAATCAAATTATTCAGGGTAAAAATTTTCAAATACCGAACGCCATTATTAGGAATGAGATGAATGCGAAAGATTCATCGAACAGTACTGATTGGGGGTGAAAGTTCGAAATGGTCGAAATTCAATTAACCGCATTGTGTATAACTTCATCTGCCTAGATAGTGAAAATTCCGATAGGTTCGAATAGCTGTAGGGTCAATATTGCGGTTGGTTCGAACTTCTGAAGCTCTAGAGTCCCACTGCTTCGAAATTTCGGGCGGTTTGAAATTCGGAATGGGCACCTAATGATTTGCGATAAAAAAATTTCTAAGCCGTTGTGGAAATAACCCTACAGAAGAGAATTATCTATTTCAGTGAATATTTCAAAAAAATTATTTGCTTTTTTTTCAAATCAGCTTAGAGGCTATAAAAGCAATAAAATCACATTATTAAAATTTATTCTTTTAACTCTTAACTAAGGTGAGAAGATCGGTGTACAATTTTTGCAAGTTCAAGTTAGCGAAGAGGCATGGAAGTAAATTTTTTCATATGCAAAACCTGACAATAAAATAAATATTTTGTATAAATAATAATACTCCACACGATGCTGTTGATGGGCTAGTAGATCGCACTCGGGCATTGTCATTTAAATAAAGACAGTTCATTATTCTTGTTTCTCGTTTTATCCGGTTGTTTACTGCGTATAAAGTTCGATAAACTTTGTTTACAAACTATAAGTTTAAATGAAACTGCCTTAGATTAAATAACCTACAGTCCGATGTTAATTGAAAAGTTTCATCCAAGTGAAGATTGAAATTGTGATAGAAATTCATTGTATCCGCGGTGAGTTTCTGCGATCTTTGTAATGCGCGTGTATACAGGGTGATCTTACAAAACCTCGCAATCGATTATGGCTTAGTTATTCTACCAAGATTCCGCGTCGTAACAGCCAATGATATCAGCATTAACTCGATATTAGCAACGCACGGACCCCTTTTTGGTCTTATCTTGATCAGATTGGTTAAAGTCACGAGTGTTTCAATCAGCTGAACAAGGAATGGACTACTAAGCCAACTGAAATTGAGTTAAATCCATTACTGATAGAGTTGAAAATACTCACCCTGTATTCATGGTGTCTCTGCGTAAGTCTCTACGTAAAACAACTGCGATACGAAAGACGTGAAATGACTGTGGAAAGTTAGGATCGGACAGGAAAAGGAATTAAGGCGCAAACCGGGAAATTGCGTGTCTTCCCTAGATTAACACTACTCGCTTCCCTTCGAGCCGAGTTTATAGCGATTTGGCTCACTGGTAAATTGATTTAATTACTGTCTAGACTAGCTGGATCGGTGTGACGCATCGCCGCCCTTTGCCCTCCGAGCCCTTCGCATAATGTAAGAACTACCAACTATCGCGAAGGCACATCACTAATTTCTAACCCTCGCGCTCAACTACCCGGAATCGGGGAGAGATCTCTGAGCGAATGAACAATCACGTGAAACTTACAAATTTCCTTCAATGTATTTGGGCACCTTCTATGATATAATTTTATCTACCCTATGGCTGGCAATATTTCTGCCGTATTTCGTTCTCAAATGGCCAATATTCCAATAACCTATGTTAAGATATGTCTATCGATTGTTATCTGAGAACATTATTATTGTGCGATTTATAGATCTCTTAAAAACCCATGAATATCTATCAGATCGAATGATACCATTCAACTTACTCTTGTATACTTCCCATCGATTTCTCGAAAGTATTCACTTGTCTGTTCACGAGTCCAGTCACTTGTGACCCTCCATCTACAGTTCACATCAGATCGCATAACTGAAAGAGAAAAACTCATGGTAGCGGAATTTTTATCAAAAGAATCGAACTCGGTGCAGCATTTATCCTTACAGAAATATCCGATTGGATATGCCGAGCAGAAAGGAATACGTGAGTCGTGAAATTGATGGTCACTATTCGATATGATCTGAAAAGCATGGTTCAATTCTTTATTCAAGTCTTTCGATCGGTGCGCGTGAATCGAAAGGGTGCTGATCGTACTTGAATGCTTGTTTTCTCTCTTTTATCCGTAGATATGAGTTATCGGTTTCACGTATCAATTCACCCGTAATGGTTCATCAGTTCCGAAGACGTCCATTTGCCGCTGATAAGTATAGGTAATTTTATTCTTCTCAGTCTCGCGTTAGGCGTATGAAATGTCACAGTGCATCTATAGTATTTTGTAATCATTGGTAGCTGAACTACTTCAATATGTACGAAGTACATCGTTGGAAGTAGTGATAATAAAGAATAAAGAAAAAGTGTGCATCATTCCATTAGAATGAATCCACTCTGAGCAACATTAACGAATCGCGAATACATCCACCCTTGAATATAAAGGCTGCAGTGAATTACTTGCGATTTCTCGGCAAGATTAAGAGTAATGCGAATCTGAGTAGGTGAAATAAAGAATAAGAATAAATATACAAAACACCGCTGAAGAGCAGTGAATTGGTAAAAGCCGTTGTGTCGGTGAAGTGAAATTATCGCTTGATATGCCTGACTTTTGACATTTCTCTGACTCGTTCGCATTAGGCTTGATTCGAGAAAATCGGTAGTCAGATTAGACATCGCATCAACGATCCAAGCACCGGTAGCTGGTGAATTTACTCCGTTTTGGGTTTGGAACTGGCGTTACGACGATAGTATCAGAGCCGTCAAACAGCGGCTGGAATACCTGACAAATTCCTGGAGTCGAGGGCAGGCGTGTACATCATCCACTCCAGGAGTCTAGCAGTGCCAGGTCGATTCCGGAAGGCAGGACGAAGAGTGATGAACCGTCTGTCCGTTGGACGAAACGGAAACGAGGAGTAAGACAAAGAGAGGGATGAGTGCCTCGGAAAGACGAATGCGGAGGGCAGTCTTCTCTTGTCTAGGGTCGATGCTTATTTCCCAACGAAACAACCTCTCTTCCAAGGCAAACAATCCAATTCTATTCTTTTCATCCATGCCATTCACTTCGCGATATTTTCTTCTGCATTCTCAAATGCGAAACATGGTTGCGTTAAACCGTCGCTGGCGGTTCGCTGTAGTTTGGATTTGAATTAATTGAGTAATACTTTCTGTCACGAACTCGATGTAGCTGGATAACTCCAGCAGAAATGAATGAATTAGGTCGACAGATTCGTTTGCGCGGAGCTCCTGGTCGCTCAGTCTATTCAAACTGCAGGGGAAAATCCAATTGCCAAGTGAAGTTCTTTAAATCACAGTAACCTGGTGGTACCGTTTCCCTCTTCGTGCACTGCACGCCGTACCTAGGGTGAATGGAAATATCAAACGCTCTGAATACCAACTTTGAGTTCATTAATAATGTGAAACACGCGGATTAAAAGTACCCTCGGAACAGTGAAATTGTAAGGCTACATTCGAGGCAATAATGCAATAACAAAGTTTATGGTGTACAGAATGCTACGCAGTTTCAGTATATTCTCATGGTATCACGCAGCAAGAAATATGATTTAAATTTTTGAATTGAAGACAAAAATTGTTTCACAATAGTCCACGTCTGTTAATTTTTTTTTCATTTTTCACAAAATGAAAAACAAATAAAAAAGCAAGCGAATCAGGATCCTTCATCAAACGCACGCAGCAAACATTAAAGGTCCAATTCTGAGAAGACGATTACGAGATATCGCGGTCTCAGGAAGTTTAGCGATGAGCCTTTGCTGCAGGGTGTATTGATACATCAGGGATAACCGAGGGTGACATGTCTTGGTGAACTTTGCGAGGCTATACCTTGTAATCGCATTATCAGAATCAGGCTTTATCAGTGTCCATTGAGTCAGTATCAGTGTCAACCTCCCCCGCAATCCTGTTGCTCAGACGTAGAACACGTAGGATCGAGGCGCCGTCTGAAGGACTGCAAAAGGTGCTTCCATCAAAGGGGGATGATAATGGTCCTGAACAAAACACTTGGGTACTGCAGCCAGCTACTCCTAAGCTCGAGTTTCTTTTCATCAATAAAACATTGCCTCTTCATCCGGTGTATATAACGCTTTTCATCCTACAGTGTCGACGCCCACTCGTAGGTACTCTTTACTTTATTTTCTCTTCTTGAACGATGTGCGCATTAGCCTTACGCTATTGGCAACTACTGCTGGGACCTTCGTGACAAAGACAGTCATTTTATCGCTCACGGTCTCGTTTTCTACTGTCCAATTGATGAGGCGGGACTTGCATAGGACGCCAACGTATAGGTATCGACGTTTCTGCAAAGCTCGTGTGACGTGGACTGGCGGAATCGTCCTAGGGATATTGAAACCCCATTACAGCCTCGAACCGTGTAATTGGCAGTAGTTACCCGGCTTCGAACCTCGCGCGCCAACCACGCACTAGACCCGTTTCGTACCAGGCCTCGCAGCTGTGTCAAACACATCACTCCGAGGCTTCCAGCATCCCAGGATGTTTCCGGCAATCTACTAGTCAGCGATTAAATTGCTCTCCACGTTCATCAACTCGCAGGTTAAGCTCTAGCGAACCGTCGACCGACAAGAGAGCAGGGTGACCTTAAACTCGTCTGCTCCAGAAAGCTTCCACGGGCTTTATACTGTAGCAGAATCAATATTCTCGAAACTCGAATACTTGTTAATTGAAGAAATTAGCTCAGTGATGGAAAATATTAACCATTGTAAGTAAATAACAAGTGTTATTTAGAATCAGATTCGACTTTTCAAAGACAAGCTTGGAAAGTTTAACTGTAATTCACCATACTTTAATGTCCTGAATGATGCGATTCCAATATCCAAGGATATACGTACGATTGGTAGATGCACGCGATATGTTATTCGGTATAATTTTTTTAACGTCGTCAGAATTTTTATGACACTCTTTCGACGAGCTATTCCAAATAGCATTTTGCGTAATGACGCGAGCGCTCAGCGCGTGGATGTTTGAAATGGTCTGCAAGTCAAGGGATAGACCGTATGTCAAAGGAGTCACGACCGCATCCTTGCAGCAAATAGCGGCTCGTTTATAACTTGAGGTCTCGGGTCGTCTGAATTTCGCGCATCATAGTCCGCAGTAGACATTTCCCTGGAAATGAGCTAGTTATGGGGTAATAGCGTGATGAGTTTTCACCGAGTTTACACAGCTGTGACCATTTGGCAGTTGACGCACGGACTGAAATAGCTCACCCGTCAAAATCAATACGCAGCTTGAAATCTTTCGGAGAAACGTATGTCCGACAATGTTCTATGCCACTTTGCAACAAACGATAAGTGTGAGACAAGAAAAAAAAGGGGGGAAAGAAATTCAATTTAGATAGATTAATTTTATTGATCTGAAATCAATTACCAAAAGATCGTTTCGAGGATTTAACCTCCTATGAGAGAAACATTCTGCAGTTAAACACTTGATCAATTTTCTTGGCAGAGAGCAATTTTACTACCACAATATTCAGACTTAAATATTACTTTTCTCATATCCTAAATTTTACAATGCATATATAAAACGATGAATCTTGGCAGTATTTATTCATCTTGTACAACGAAAGCTCTGAAACTCCGTGAGTTGGTTCTTAAAACACACTTCGTCTCACATGGCCACGTCATTCTCACCCTTCGTACCCCAAGAGGTGAATAATAATAATAATAATAGTTTCGCTATTTTGTTATTCTTTAACGCAGAATATATGGAATGGCTAAAATATTTCTCATGACATGCGAGCGCGATCCAAAGAAGTGAAACCGAGTTTCTATATTGGGAAAGAACATCAAGGGTAATACGTAAAACTGCAAAGGGATGAGTCTGCTCCTGCTCTTCAGTGGCTGAGGAGGTGTACAGACTATTAATGATGATGATAATGATAATAATCGTAATTACAACGCGGTTCATAGACGATCTTAGGCTGGTGGTAAATATTACAACAAGACATGATGTGTTGATGCGATGCAAACTTCGCTGAACGTGTTTCTCCGGTTTCAACCCACCCCCGAGGTGGCATCGCTGCTAAGTTAATTATGTAATTACGTTTACGAAAGGCTGAAGTTTGCCGAGTAAAGCTTTTCCATAATTTTGTCTCCGTCGACGTACGTCAACCGACGAGACGCGACGAGACGCCGCTTCTCGCGACTAACCTCGCACAATGCCTGCGACTTATAGCGAATCTTCTCTCAAACGTACCGTGAAGAGAGAGAAAGAGAGAGAGAGAGAGAGAGAGAAAGAGAGAAGACGAAGGGTGTAGGCGGGCAATTTAGCCCTCGGAGCTTTGAAAAACAATTATTCAGCTCACGTTCGCTCTGTTTGAAATTCATGTTCAAGTTGTAGGATTTTCAGGGGGATGAAAAATTAAGGAGAGGAACAAAATATTAGGCACATTCCTAATACAATGGGAAAGTGTCTTCTCACAACTTTTCGCGAAATTTTAACTGTACTGTGTAAAAGAAGGGGACAAAATTCAAATTGTTTAAAAAAAGGACGATAGTAATTCGTGACTATGCCTATTTCGCATGCCGTGAACGTCTCACATCGTGTCACACTGTATAAAAGATACAACTTTTTTCACTGTTATTTATGTAATATTTTCCTTCGCTTTTACTCCACACTCGAAACTCTGATAGGAGATTATATTCGCAAGAATGATTTGAACCCAGAATTCTTATGATCGAGAAACTAATTCTGGTGGACTGAAGCTTATTTTTTTTTTCTAAATGGGTATCGGTCACAGAATTGCATAAATTTCATTTTTTATAACGTTACGACAGTTATCAATAAACTTCAGGTTTAATAATTATTCGCAGCAAGTAATATTTTACTTGAAAGAAAATTTTTCACCTTGAATTGGACTTCAATGATTTTAGTTTTAATCGACACAACTTTTCTCAACTTGGAACTGATTAGATTTTGGATGGAACGTTCGATACTTTTTGAATTCTCTAAATAACAAACTTCATAAGAATAAAATAAGAATGATGCTATTTTAAGAATGGATGAATGAATTTGTATGAAAATTGGTATCGTCGAGTTTTTTGAGTCGTTCATCACGAATCTGAAGTCAGATGGGAAAAATTTAAATTTGGCGTATTCAATAAGCTGAAAATAGAATGAAAATCTTTGGATTTCAATTAAAATTGGCAATCGAAGGTTTGTTGAGTGGCTAATTACGAATATGAGGTGAGATTTACGAAATCCAAAACGGCGAATCCAATGTGATGAAAAAAACAAACTAAAAATATTCAGATTTTGGTAGAAATTATGAGGCTGATGTTTTTTGGATTACTGATAAAAAATCCAAAGTCGGAGTTTCAAAATTTGTAATAGTGGATACAGTATAAGGATTCAAAATGAAAAATCGTTATATTTTCCTTTAGCATAATGAAAAAAAATAATACCTGGGGGCTTTTAAATCGTTAATCACGAATCTGAATTTTTTGTTTGAAATTCAATTTGGATATTAGTATTTTTTTTCTGTGAACTTGGAACCTGTAGTGTGAAAATGAGAAGTTCAAAAGCTGGCTCACGGCCAGCTAAGACAGCATGCTCTATAGTATAAAAATATCACGATTTATCAAAATGAAAAAAAATCTTGTCTGCATTTCAAGTAGCTTTCTAAGATTGGTGAAATCCTCTTGAGACGACGAGAAATCGTTCTGATATCTAGGTAAAATAGAGTGTCAAATCCAGTAAGATGAAATTGGAGGAACTCATGTGAAATCTATTTAAATCGACGGTAGTAGCGTGAGATCTCATATCTGAAATCGGGACGAAGTGGCGTGGAATCATTTCTTGAAGCGTTGAAGAATAATTTTGCGAAAACAATATCGAGTTACAGAATGAAATCGTATTTATACATTGAAATAAATCATCTAGACTCAGTTCAAGTTCATCGTAATGGTTCTGATATTCCGAATTGATTTCCTGATCACGATTACACTTAAGCTTTCAATTCATTCGATTCAAGTAAAATAATTATCCTAACAATGAGTAAAATTTAATAATCACAGTTGATTGTTAAATACGAAAATGATGTATTCTGTAAATATTATTGTGATGATTTTTTTTCCGATTCTGGAACTTTTCAGGTTCCTATCTACACCAAACGAACCATTTGACGACTCGGTCTTCGATGTTCCGTCGTAAAACGCTAATGAACTTTAGTAATGAGCCATAAACGCGCGCGATATAATTATCTCTCTCTCCCTCTATATATATATATATATATATATATATATATATACCTTGTAGTCGTGAAATATTTACGACTCCGAGACATTACCTCCTCTTCACTTACAACCCTGGTAATTTCCGTCAATTTCACCTTGTTAATTACGTACAGATCGAGGCTTTGAGAATTTCTGTATAGTATAAGTACAGTATCGCTTTCAACTTGATGAAGTTCGTGTTTATAAGGTATACCGACTTCTAAAAGAGTATCGGAGAAAGAGAATTATACATCTAATAGAATTTTCAGAAGCTACGAGTCTTGAATCCATCACTTGAAAATTCACCTGCTGATAATCAATTTCGAACGAATTATTTAATCTTCCATAATATACTTATCAGGACTTGAAGCTATATTGGCTACATTCACAGTAGAATTCAAGTAATCCAATTGAATTATGTACTTACTTTATATTCTCTACGAATGCCTGAGAAGAGTTCTTGTAGAAATTCCGAAGATTGTTTACTCACGAGGGTTATTTAGTCGATCAGATGCTCGATTATCGATGAGGATTATTATTCCCATTTTTTTTTTTTCTTCTTCTAATTGGAAAATTGATTTTCTGACTCAAGGAATACTCAAAAATAAGGGTAGGTATAGGTATTCAAAATAAATTATAAAATTTTCACGTCATGTTTAATTGTAAGAATTGTCAAGATTTCCTTCATAATATTTTCTCGATTTTTTAGCAATTATTTGTCAAAAAAGTGTATTTATTTTATTTTTAAAAATTGTTCTTCTTTCCTTAAAGTTTCTTTATTTATTTTAAAATAGTGTCTTCAATTTTTATATGTTTCGTTCAAGTTTTTTATTTTTTGGTGTGTTAAATTGTTTCATTTAACACAACTTAATTCTTTGGTGATAATTAGTGAAGATTTTCTATCAATTTTCACGTTCAAAATCCCGGGTGAAACGGAGGTGATTTTTCGACCAATTGCCGTTTACTGAGTACGCCAAACCACACAAAAGCTCACAATTACGAGGGATCAAATTTACGAGCAAACGTCAGCGATATCAGGATTCGTCGATCAGTAAATGTTGCTGTGATTTTCGGAGGACATTTCGGTTGTGCATTAATTATTTAAAGGGTTGTTTTCCTTCACTGGCTCGACGTCTCCCTCACGCTCTGTTCCATTTGTGAATTCTACATGACGCACAACGTAGCCTAATTCCGATCTGAATAATGGACGATCACCAAATCACCTTCCAAGCTTTGATTATGTCTGAAAAAATCCTGAATACATTCACTCTCGCACACAAATTCTGCCTCATTATTCTAAATCACTTTATTCAAGGTCTTTTGCCTGTGGCTGGACTGTATTTTATCACTCGAACATAACGCTTCTCCCCCTTACCATACTACTCCGATCAATCGCTTGACCTCTGTTCTTTAGAAAAAACGAAATTCGTTATTACTGCGACTAAAGTAAATATACAAGGCCGGTTCTGCGTACAGATTCCGATACCGACATTTTACCGACATTTTTAGTCCACTTAGAGCTCAGACACAAACCCTTTTATTTCGGTAGAGGTTATCACAACACCGGTCGACTTTATCGATCATCGATAAAGTTCATCGACATCATATCGATAAAGTTGACCAGTGTGTCGATAACAAAGGTTTGTGTCTGAGCTGTGAAGCGGCTAAAAACGTCGGCAATATGTCGGTATCGGAATCTGTAATCGAAACCGACCTTATATATCTACTAACTAACAATATCGGTTAAGTGCGCAATGATCAAAAGTTGACAAGAGTATGAGCTGTCATATTACGAAATTTTGAAAAGAAATACTCGACTGATTAACGTGTACTAAACAATGACTCAAAATTTGGAACGACTAATTTGTACTTTCAGGTATACGTAGTTCTTAACGAATGTATAACTCTGGCATTTCGTTTCTTCTTTCATTTTTAAATCTACCCATTTTCCTGCACAAATGACGTAATTTTTTCAAACTTCTTTCACATCGTATTTTAAAGTGTTATTTTCTTATTTTGTCCACCTTTGAATTATTAAAATAAAATTTCGTCTAATAACTGAATTAAATCAGATATCTTAGTTAAAAGGTACAGAACTGAAAAACGATGAAAAAATAAATTCTTCCACTGCTAGATTTAATTCAGTTCTAAAAGGGTTGATAAAACCTGACGTGACTTTATACCCTGAGTGAAAAAGCAATGCTTTTTGTCCACCTATTAGTGTTTCCTCTATTTCTCGTTTTCTCATTCTTCTTTTATTCGGTGGAAAAAAAAAAAAAAATTATAAAAAAAGGAAATTAAAAAAAAAAAACAAAAAAAAAAAAAACAAGTAGGGAGCAAAAACAGCCTCGTAGAAAGGGAGTGACAGGGGTCGACTCGCTACAAAGTGCGAGTATGTTTACACGTCGCAACTCAGTCAGCCTAATTATCAGCCGGAGGGCGTACGGCGTCGCTCTTTGGCTCCCTCTCGTGCGCTTCGCAAGGGCCTGACTTTGAGATAATATGCAAAGTAGCCCTATTAACCGGAGATAAGGGGGGCGGGCGTGGAAGCGCACGCAGACCAGTCTGCACAATGGGATGTATGTTATGTATATAACGTCGGCGCAATTATTGTTCCATGTCATAAAACGCCTCCGGGCTTGCTCGTGGTTGAAACCCGAAATTTTTATACTCCGCAAATATTACAAAGAATAATTCGACATTTTTTTTTCTACAACTTTTTCGCTTCTGCGGTAATCTGCGTAGATACACGAAATTATATAACGCAATAGTTCGAAGATGCGATCGAAGTTTTTCCAACTGGATTGAAATACCTGCACTGATATCAGTGGAATAAAAAATTTTGTACAAATTTGGAATTATGCACTGTCAATTTTTTTTCTCATGCTTTATTCAAAAAACTATAGTGCTGCTTTCAAAATTTTACCGAGTGAGTAGACTTACTAGGAATTTATTCGTAACTCAAATAAGATATTATTGACCAAAATTATATGCTCTTACTGTTGGATGAAAATCATCTAATAATCTGATTCTCTCAAAGTTTTCGATAATCATTCATCTCTGTCGGTTGAAATTCAACACTTTTTAAACCGTTGTTTCATCATTCTTCGTTTTTGTCCGATTTTTTATAGAAGCAAACGGTAGCGACTGCACATTTTCACGATAGAGAAAAATGAAGAAATGTGATCTGATCTACTGGGATTTAATTAAATCTAATTAGATCCAAATTTCGTCTTTATCTTATCTGATCTGAATATATATTTCTCTGTGTCGGGGCCATTTTATAATACAAGTAAAAAATAATCTACAATTCAAGATCAAGGATAAAAATAAATACAACAAATCAAAAATGTTGGAAGGACTAACTGATCTCAAATCAGGAATATTGTTAGACTTTTTTGTTGAAAGAGTGTTTAGCAACTGAAGATTCTTGTCTTAAATTCTCGGTCTGTATTTTCAAGCTTAATGATACATAATTTATAGATCAGATTGGACAAAGAGAAAATATGAATCTTATTAGATCTAATCAGATCAAACCACATCTATTCATTTTTTTTCCCGGACAGAAACTGGAATTGAATAGAACGAGGCGATCGGATCTTCGTGTTCGACGCGGGTTAAATTTAGGATCCGCCGCACCGCGTGCAGGAAAATCAATATAACATTGAGGTAATGATATAGGATGACATTTTTTATTGCATGCGGACATTTGAATTATTGATAACGAATATCAGGTTATTTAATATTAAACGGGTGCGGAAGAGTGGCTATAAATTATTTTCGCCTAGATTTGTTTTATTCATTCCGGTTCCTTTATTTATCATATTTCATTTTCTTTTCAGATAATTGGAAGATTTTCTACGGCATATCTTTGTCTAGTGTCGCATAATTCTTGCCTTAAAAAAACGAGTCATAGTATTAAAATTTAATTGTATACTAGATTGGTAAGAATTATTTGTAATAAGTGATTCAAAAGTTAACCCAATCGTTCTACTACGTGATATTTATTCAGATAAAGTTTACTTCTATCTAACGAATTTATCTGAAGCGTGACTTTTGTAATTTTATTGAACATAATTCCATTTTACAATCAAACTGTAGCAAAATTAGGAAACTTAAAGGACGAAGTAGAATTTAGACTATGCCATGGTAAAACGAAAGGTGTAGGAATAATTATTGCTGGTCCGAATTTTTTGTTTGAAAAAAATTCAAAAAGACAGGTTGAAGCAAAAGCCCAAACATTAGGAAATGAGGTTTAAATTTCTTTAGACCTGACACAGTATTATTGAGAATTTTTTCAGATTTTTCGATTACGGTATTCGAGGTGTGAAAAAAAAAATTTTCGAAACTTCATTACGCGCTCAGATTCAATCTAACAATTTGAAAAATAATTTTAATTACTATTTAGAGTCAGTAGGATGATACAAAAAATCGCGAACCATTGTCACGTAAAAACGCATTCCAATAACGATAATAATAACAATAACTTTTTTGCCATACATATGCGTAAAATAGTATTTTACGCAACGTTTTGCGGGTGTAAAACCCCGTTCCACGCACTGCTACGTGTGAAATAAAAAACCACCTGAATTTCCCAAACCGTTGTTTCCTGCACTCATAGTTGAGGTCAGATTAATTTTGCAAATTGTCAGCCCGTAAGCAATGTAATTCGTGAGAGTTAGGCAACGCCTCTTTGTTTACTATTTACCGAACTTGACCCCCCCCCCCCCCTCCCCCTCCCCCCGGCCGAGTTGTCACGCCTGATTCTGTAATCCGTAGTGTAAGAGAACAGGTTTCTGTACTCACATTAGTCGTCGGTCGGAAACTCAAGAGTGAACACGTGCGCGCTGCGAAACTTCGAGATGAGTTTTCTTTTCATAATCTAACATGAACAGTGATCTTTGCGATGAAGACTTTATACCACAAGAGTTAATCGGTAATAAATATAAATAACAATATAGTATTATTGTTTTATTTCATTATTGATAGTCTATGTTCTGGGGGGGGGGGGGGGGGGGGGGGGGCACCGCACCCGTGCAGGGAAAGAAGAAAATAATGCCCAAAATCAGAATAAAATGTTTAGTTTTCATATGTGCGATTATGTTAAATTATTATCTATCTTTTTCGAGGAAAAGCAATCATAAACTTAAGTTAAGAAAATTATTTGACTTTGACGAGTTGAGAGTAAAGCACGACTTGAAACGTTTCGCGTTATGAGCTGTGCAATTACTCGAGTGAATGATTTCCAAATAATTCATATTTAATAAAAAGTTTAGGTGGTTAATTTCATCTCTTGTTACCTAAAAAATTTCAGGGGGCCCACTTTGCTCCCAAATTTGTTGAGATATCAAAAATTTTAAAGTGCCCACTTTGCCCCCGGGGGTCCACTTTGTCCCACTTTGTACCATTTCTTTTCGTTCAATATTAAACTGTCAAGTCAATTTCGTTTGTCTGTGCCTACTTTGAAATCAACAAGCACAATTCTAATTAACAAAGATTATTAATATTATTGCTATTATTATTATTATTATTATTATTATTCTATATTCGTTTCTCACTTCAGCTTCTCTCTGTTTCCAGATGACGCCGCTCCAGGTGTCCTGGGTGAGACACAGGGACATCCACCTCCTAACGGTGGGTCGTTACACCTACACGAGTGACCAGCGTTTCAGGGCGATCCACCAGGCTCAAACGGACGACTGGACGCTGCAGATAAAGTATCCTCAGCATCGCGATAGCGGGATATACGAGTGTCAAGTCTCGACGACGCCGCACATGAGCCACTTTGTACATCTCAACGTTGTCGGTGAGTCCCCACAAATCCCATCGTCTATTACATCTGCGTCTTTGATCCACGTCTATTGCTCATTTTTTGCAAAGGTGACAAAAAAGCAAGCGAGGAATTTGAGCTGGCGTTTTGACATCGGAAATCAATATGGAATCAAGTATTTGATTTTACGAGTTGTTGTGACGTTTTTTATTTAAATAATAGACAAATTAACGGAACCATCGACCACGAGATCTGGTCGGTTCTTAGCTTGAAAATTAACGAAATCTGTTGATCTGTTCTCACGATATAATTTATAACTTTCGGCAAAGAGTCAGACTTTAAATTCGTGAACAACGACCCGAAAAACGTCGTGGGAATAAGTCGGGAAAAAAAGTTGGTCTCATACGTTCATCTAAAAATGAGTGGAGGTGTTTTTTTTAGATGTGGAAACGTTGAGATCGTACGGCAAAAAAAAATTACTTTGGAGATCGGTGGGTTTTTGATGCTGAATTACATTCTTGAATTTGGGGAAATTATTGATAGTATTTATCAATTCCGATAATTTATATATACTTAGGTGTTATTAATCAATTGTGAACTCTAGAATTTAAGTTTCGAAATATATCCGGACCAAAAAACATTTATGGTTTTTGAAATGGTTTCGATGACTAATATTCTGAACTCCAAAATGAATTTCTAAACTCTATACAACATTCAAATCTGAATTTTATTAATTCTAAGAATGTTCTAATCTAATTAGGTATGTTTCGAAACTTTGAATGATTGTAGATTCCGAAATTACCTGAACCCCAAAGTATTTCAAATGTTTTAAGATCCACTATACTCGTGACATTTATCAATTCCAAATAATTTCTAACCCTTAGAAATATTTGAACATCTAAACGCGAGGATATTTTACTTCACAATGAGTTAGGAGTTTTTTTTTTTTTTTACCTACTTTTTCAAATCAGGTAGAATACCGTCTGATATTTTCTTTCAAGTATTCAGGAAACCGTTTTTTGACTTACAAAAAGCCTGCAGTAATTTCAAATACCTACACGATATTGGAATAACGTAGATAGCAAACAGCTCATTAGACTTTCGATACTCTCTCATTCTGAATGAAAAAAAATTTTAGTAACTAATTCACCTGAAAAAATGCAGTACATACATCCGGTGTTGATTCAGGCCATATCCAAGGCTCGACTCTCGCGTATATATATATATACATATATAAAAAAAGTGTAAAAAAACACGAGGATGTTTAATAGGAAACAATCCAAGTCTGGTCTCGCCGCGTCCATTTCGCAAACATCGTTCCCCGTTTATTTAAATTACCGCGTTGTTAGCCGACGGATTTGTTGGCAGGCACGTAGGAATGATATTGAAATGAAAATACAGTGCGGTTCGAAAAATAATATCGAGACTTTTAATTGATTTTCGTTATATACTGGCTTAGGTGGATCTGGAAAATCAGTGCCTCGGTTTAATGTAACCGAAGTAACCGCGACGTTGACTTTGCGCCATCTTGATTGGGTTTGACAAAAGTAAAATCGAACGTACCGATAAGTGGGCGAAAATTAAGTGCCAACAAAACGTAGGAAAGAGTATCTCGTCAGAATTCAATAAGGGCGTATAATTTTTTTATTTTTTTTATTTTTTTTCGAATCTCTTTGTAAACATATTCTAAACCCTAAAAAAGTTTTCAAATTTTTTTCTATTTAAAAACTATTTAAGGAGAAAAAAATTTTGGTCTAAATATTGTAATATTTTCTTTTGCTTTTATCCGTTTTAACCCTTCTTCACTCTTCCTACAATTCAAT
This sequence comes from Diprion similis, assembly GCF_021155765.1. Taxonomy (NCBI): domain Eukaryota; kingdom Metazoa; phylum Arthropoda; class Insecta; order Hymenoptera; family Diprionidae; genus Diprion; species Diprion similis. The sequence continues at coordinate 10,270,154 of NC_060114.1, forward strand.
TTTCCATTCTTCATTTTTATTTTTACGTAGCTTCATTTGTGAAGTCATTTTTTTATGTTTCAAAGCAAAAATTGATTTTTTTTTTTTTTTTTTTTTCTACAGATCTTTACGTTTAGAGCGATTCTAAGTCGAATAGTAAGAAAAAAAGAAAATTTTATACGCCCTTTTGGCACGAAACCCTATCTAACTGTTGTAATACGCCTTTTTGGTATTTGGCACGCGATATGTATAAGGGTTGAAATGATGCGAGCATGGGGCAAGGATTTAAACGCAATTCTGGGGGTTACGCACCGTGAAAATATTACATCCTAGCCCTTTCTGGACGGGGAATTAGTATAAACGGATTGCGGAGGGGGATCGATGTACCGGCTATGAGTGTAATTCGGAAAGATTTCACGGCGAAACCCCAACCTCTTGGCAAATATTTTGATTCCACCAACAATCCGGTTACTTAGCCGTAATTGCATTTGCATAATTTTTACCGTTTTCAGAGACTTTTCAACGGTCCGTTGTTACGGCCACGACTTGAAGGTGAGGGAAATAAAATTTGCCGATTTAATAATAAGCTTCGGGGGAAAAGTGGAGAAAAATTTGAGAACAAAAGGGTTACACTGACCAATTTTCACAGACGCGGAAATTTGCTGGGTAAAATTAATTTCTAGTTGAAGTATATAGAATTTGATATTTGTGAAGGCTGAAGTAGGGAAAACCGAAATACAGAATTTTGAAAATTTTTGCCAATAGCGCTGTGATAGTATTATGATAATATAAACAATTGCATCAGTGATAGTAAAAATACCAAATAATGCATGGAAATATTGTTACTCTTTGTTTATTATAATTTTGTCGAGTATTTTCTCTATTTATTTCGGTATTTGACAGCCTTTTTTACATTTTGAACGTTTTTTCACTTTGTTTCAATTGCTATTTGTAAATCTTAAAGAAAAATTGTATCACGTATGTATTATGTAAAATGATCCATAAGATTGAGATGCAATTTGAATTCCAGTTTCTAAACTTTCAGTACCGATAAAAGTATAAAGAATTGGAGTCACATGACTATTTTAGTCTGAAGAATTCCGGGTTCAAAAATCTAAGGTATCGCACTTTGTGAAAAAAAAACTTGTTAAAGTAACGTTTAACCTTAAAAACTATTTGAATGACTACTCAAATTTTTTTTTGGTCTTCTTCATATTATAATACTAACTTTTTTCACCATCTCCTTTTTTCGCTGACTTCGACGCACTTAATGTTTTTAAAGGCAAGATTTAAAAAAAAATTATTGCCAAAGATTTGATTGGAACAAAAATCTATATAAAAAAAACAAGTATTAATTTAAATAAGTACTGAAAGAATAAAAAAAATTAATGAAATCGAAAATGTTCAGGATCAGCTGCATGCCGAGTTGGCATGGAATCACCCATATACACGCGATGTCTCTTCTTTTTAGCAAGAAAGTTTTCCTTCCGACTTGACATTTATACGCAATTACATTGTAAATCAGCTCACGTGACTCCTAGGCAGTATTATCGCCCTGCTAATTAGTGCAACTCCAATTTCAGACAAAAAACTAATTATACAAACCTTGCGGAAAAAAACTTGTCATAATTATTCAGAAATATTACAGACGCTTGAATTGCTGTATCTAAAGTTCCGTACAACTGCTATAAAAATTCTGAAACAATAATTTGAGAATTTCTCCAGATATGATTACAAAGTATTTTTCTGTAGTTATAAGTGATTGTCATGAAAATTGGGCCTTGCCGGGCTTGCATATGAGTAATTCCCAATCAATTAAACCGAATTCGACTTGCTACGTGCCGAATGTTTTCTGCTCGTAAGAAACCCAGTTCGCTAAAATTTTAACCCTCTACCCTTACTCTTACGCTGGGAATTGGCGGGGATGTGATTTCTGGTTTTTTATTTTATCCGATTTCTACGCCATTTTGATCGTGAAAATTTTGAAAAAATTTGGAGATCTTGCGAATATCTGTTTACGTGTAAGAAATTTTTTTCAGATTTATTCACTGCAAACGCGACCTGCTAAAAATGTTTAAAGATTTATATTGTTGATTCTTGTTGGAATTACGATACAAACGTCTGATTATGTTCGATTTTTTCAATTGTTTGACGTTTTTAGGTATAGTTCGCCATTATTCAAAAAATTGCTCACTGATTTTTCAATATACTTTTCACATAAAAGAGTAATTGAATAATCTAGTATACACATTCGATGATTTTTTGATAGAATTCTCGGTACTTTGGATTTACGTATTTAATTTTTATTTATTTTTCATTGTGATTACGAAAATTTCCTTTTGTCTATTGAAACAGAGAAACAGGAGAAAAACTCCTTGCATCACAATTCTCATGGTAAAAATCTGAACAAATTCAACAGCCATTAGAATTAGAAGAGCCTAGAGAACATAAGTTACCATGGAAATTGCAATCCAACAAGTTACCACATAATTGTCTCAATAATTGGCAATTGAAAAATTTCACAAAAATTGCCAAAATTTTTTTTGTTCTCAAACTTTTCACCGATGTGTCCCCTTAACCTAAACTCCATAAGAATACGTTGAGCGATTTTTTGAGGCGTGAACACGTTCAGGGGAAATTAAATTGATCTATTCGAAACGTATTACTTGCCGCGACGTCTCTGTAACCTTCCTCAAAATTTGAATAAAATGGGAACAGCTGAATTTGAAGCTTTTCTTTGTCCTGCAATTTATTCAAGCACCCACCGAATATCGCAAACCGTAACAACCTTCGCGAATTCAGACACATCCGTGCTCAAGTGACCCACGCCGGCGATTTCGCGGAAGGTTACTCATTTTCGTTTTTTTTATCGACAACGCGATATTTTTTGACGTACAAAAACGATTCGGTCTCTTTTGGTTCGACGATAAATAAACGAAGCAAATCTCACGCCTCGCTTCCATGATACGCGATTTTTTGACAGCATTTTACCCAAAAATCTTTTACATTTTTATACACCGAAAAATGGTTGTTTTGATTTATTATTGTTATATAATCTGATTGAATAGAAATTCAGAGAAAAGCCTTATTTTCAAATTTTCACAAACGCGTTTATTCAATTTTCCGATTGACTCAAAATTCTTTCATCAGACTCGTAACGCATCTCTGGAATTTTCTCTGGAAATTTTTATGCTTGATTAAAAATCATTCAATTTTCAACAAATGTAAAAGTGTTGAGAATCTGGAAAAAATTGTTGATACACTAAAAACAAAATGAAACGGTATTTACCGGATAATTATCTCAAATGAAATGATTTACGATGGAATAATTTTTGATCCATTAAAAAAATTAGTTGGATTTTTAATAAGTTTTCTTAACTATACGTGAAAAGTATTCCAAATATTAAAATATCTGTTAAGGATTATCAAAATTAACATTTTCTGGTATATTGATAAATAATACAATCTCGACGATTTTCACCCGTACATACGAGGCATTCCCCGCCAAATCTACCAGGGTCTGGCCCTCGAGCTTTTGCATATCTCTGTTTCAACTCTAAAAAGCAGTCAACCTTGTTTTTAGATTTTTTGGAGCATTTTTGTTTTACTTACGATTTTTTAAAACTAATGTGTCTTTGGACGTGATACAAAAATCAGATGGAATTGTCAAAAATCTTGTGCCACATAAGTGAAAAAAAAAAAAGAAAAACAAAGTTGAAAACGAAATTGGTGAAATTGAAAATTTTATCCCGCGAACGACCTGCATTTGAAATTATGAATGTCATTACCTTTTATATATAGCACGCGCATAGCCTAGAAAAAAGAAAATTCAGCATTTTGTGACTCTCGAGATTGGCGAGGCTGCCATTATTTTTTTTTATCTTACTGCGGTTCACCCTTGACGAACGATCAATTTTTGCATAATGGTCGAGTCGTTGACTTTGCAGTAACTGTCTGAAAATTAGCCCCAAGCTGTGCTTAACTCTCGAAGCTTAAAACTAGCGTTTACCTCTACGTAACCAGTCATTCAAACTTTTCTTCACTTTGATTCCCTTCATTTGGTGTAAAGAATTATAATGTATTTTACAGATAAAACATGAAATAAAAATCTTTACCAGGTTTGGAAAATATTCACGCAACAAAGAGAGATTTTTTTTTTTTTTTTTCTCATTGAATCATTTAAACAACGTGAAATGTACTCGATCTTCTGATTGATGCAAGATTTTCACCTGATCAACCTGAGAAAATAAAATGCGATTTTGCTCCTCTTTACAAATTTGCGATAAGTCTATAAATTTACGGCTGTAGACTAGAAAGGAAGGAAGTCTAGGTACGTGACTGTGGTTTATGGCATGTTGTAAAAGTTTTAACAGCCTTCGGGCTAGATGCTAGTCTAGATCCGTGAAGCAGTGCTCTCACGTCTTAAATACGCGCTACTGTCATTTCCGAAGAGAAATGAAGACGGCATTGCACCGCTGGAAGGTATTTCCGGTTTGTTTATATTATTATACGGACATATTGTTCACGTATTTGTCACGTGAGGTAGTGGTTAAACTTTTTAGAGCGCATGAATTCCGCGGTTTTATCGTTACTTTCTCGCGTTAAACTCAAGGTACTGAGCCTAGCTAATAAAGTTACACACTACACGTGTATTTGGCACAGGGCATTCCATGCCAAATCGCACGAGCCGTGACTCTGGATCTTCGTTTCTTTTCTTTTCTTTTCTCATGGATACGAAACCTACAGAAACTTTTACAAGAATCTTGCTCTTCCTGAGCGATTTTAACAAGAATTTTCAAAATTTGAATAATAATAATACGCATTAAAAAAAGTCTATCTAATCCCTCTAGAAAAATAGAAACTGAAATTTCACTTCCGTTTTGTTCCCTAAAATTATCTTTGTACGGCATAAAGTTAACGTAAATATCTTAAAAATTTTATTCACGAATATCTCCGTTTTTCAGGCAGGTTATAATAATGATTTCAAATTTTTTGCACTTTTTACGGTGAAAGCCGAAAATTTTGCTTTGGTGATTCGACACGACATGTCCCATGTATAATGTACTATATATACAACTTGCACGTGCACGTGCTTTATTTGCGACCTTAAGCTCTGCTGCAGTTTTCCCTGAGCATTTTTCCCTTTTTTTTTCTTCTTCTTTTTTTTTTTTTTTTTATTTTTTTTCATCTAGTTTTTACCGCCGTTTCGCAACGCGGTAATAATAATTTTATTACACCGTCGCAAGCTCAGCGCAGCCGGTAAAATGGGAACCGCTAGACCGTGAAGCTCGACTACTATTAGTTTTCTCAAATATTGCCCACACCTTTTTACGTATGATCCTCTTATCTTCTTCTTCTCGCAACTGCAACACTGAATCTGATTGAGCTTTTTTTCTTGACCTCGTATTTTTCCGAAGCGTGAAAATAATAGAACTGTTGTGTTTTCTTCTCTGAGAAATTTGTACGACTGTTTAAGGTTTGAATCTTGTATTTTTGTATAAATGTGTTTGATATCAATGATTCTTAACATCGAATTCGAATAACAAAGTTATCACGATTTATGATTTTTCGAAAAAAAAAAAATTCCAAATGTTGAAAAACAATGTCCTTTAACAATTGCCTAAGATCGTAATAGTGGGTTACAATTGTGCGCGTGTGAAATAAAAGATTTGACGAAAATTTAAACCGTTTGAAATTTAACAAGGATTTGAATAATGCGAAAATTGATATTGCTAATAACATTAGTGTTAATTCATCGTTGTCGATCAAAATTGTTTTAAAAAATAACATTGATTCTTGGATCTGGTGCCTCTTCAGAGTTCAAGAATTTTTCGATATACATATTCTTTGTTCAACGTGGTTTTATTAAAATGGTTAAATAATAAACGGCAGTTTCAGTTCCGGCAATATTTATAACATATGTATATGTATACATATATATTAGGGTGCTTCGTTTGAGAGGTCTTTTTTTTTTGTCTCTCTAAACACCTAAAAAAGAATTCTCACCAAAGACGAGCTCTTGACATTAATTCTAATTACTCGGTAAATGAATTTGAAATTATCCCATTTATTTAACACGTAAATTTTATTTACTTCTTCAATTATCTATAGCAACGCGGCATTTCGCGATATTGAATTGAGAATAGGTGGAAATTACAGAGAAATATTTGCTCTTTAAAAGCACCATATAGCCAATGTATGTTTTATGAACCACCTCACCAGTAAATAATCTTTAAGCCGATTTTTTCTCTTAATTTCATAATTTTTTTTTATCATTCTCCTCGTAAATCAGTAATTTTATAGTAAAATCACACTAGACTTTTTTTTGTAGGGAATTCAATTTCCTATAAAAAAAAAAAAAGTGATGTAAGCCAAAACCGTAGAGCTAGTAGTTGAAGATATACATCCAATTGAACATTCAAAAATTCAAAAATATCTTCAATTAGCTGGAAGAAAAAAAGAAAAATTATTACAGTATTACTAATAAAAAATCAATGATAATGATAATAATACATATACGTATATATACATTTATAATATATATATATATATATATATATATATATATATATATTGATTCGAAAGGCGCCGCCGCCACGCGATCGAAATACGTACATAGACTGCATAATAACCGGGAAGGTTTCCTCTGGTTAGGCGAATTATTTCCTACCTCCGCTGTGTATGTACCTATATTTTATGTATATTGTATACATACAATACAGACAAGGGTGTAGTACGTAGATCCGTGGATAAATCGCCACCACTCCCTTACCAACTTTGCGTTGAACTGCAATTGCCTACTGTCACGCTATATTTATTACCCGCCCCGTCTCTCCCTGTCCCAGCAGCTCAGGCCTCAGCCAAACCATATTTCACCACCCCTCGTGCTGCACTGATTCTCTTATTTTATTTTCATTTTTCATTTTTTTTCATTTTTTTTTTTTTTTTTTTTTTCCTTTTTCTTTTCGTTTTCTCCTCATTTCATTCTGCATGACTAGAAGCTCATTTTTGATTAAATTCTGCTGAAAATTATTTTTAAACAAAACTGGAATATTATTTCTCAGTATAAGAGAGGCCATAGATTAATTACGTAAGGATGATTTTAGCCCATGTAAGAACACATTAGATTTCTTGGACTCCATCGTCCAACTTCTTACGTAAGATTTTACCTATAATTTTCATTTATAACCTTCAAGTTGTCCAAATACGAGGATATTTACGATTTTTAATACTTATTGTGAAATAAATTTTTTTTACAATAACAATAATATAAATGAAATTGTACATTAATAATGCAAAAATAGATCTTATAGTTTGTGGAACGTCTAAATAGAAATTTTTACTAGTTTTTAGAACTGCCCTTTAATCCCCTCCCCCCCTCCTCCTTAGGACTCTCACGTAATACCAAAGTTGAAAAAAATTTGGACAGAAGTAAAAAATAATGTAAAAAACACGACATTTACGATTTACGCGAATAGATAATTATTTAATAATTATAATTGACCACGCGTGCTTTACTTGTACAAGCTCTGATCGTCGAACCTAGAATGCACACAACAGCACGTCACAGGTGTTCATTAATCGACGATAAATTCTGGCGCAGGGTTAAATTGTACGCAGATTTGTTTGTGGAATGGGGTTTGCATTTCTGGTTCGATTGTTTGTTGGGTCCAATATTGTGTTTTGTGTAAAGCTGTTCATGGCTCACGACGATAATCGTGAATAACAAGGATTCACCCTCGTTCGTTAATTTGCTCACTCAACCGATCGACGGCGAAGGTTTATGAGGGTCGGATGATTCTAAAGCATTTTTCTTGGCTGTGTAGAAATGCCGCAAGTACCGAGGCTGTACACACAAAATTTAAAGCAATTTATTTTTCGTACTTCTCGAAAATCCTCGAATTAATGTCAGTCGTTTCTGAAAAACGTTGACTGTAACCAACGATATCAAGGTGAAAAATCTAAATGAAAACCAGGAGAGAAGTGGAAAAAGGACTCAAGTTTTATATCATTTTTCAATTTTCTTGCATTGATTTTTTTCAGTCAAAGTACCAAACCTCAGAAATACGTTATGCATATTATAATACAAGAAGAAATAAAAGAGTGAAAAAATATACATTCAAGTACATGATTATAACGAAAATACGAGGATATTTTACGATTTTGAAAACTTATTGTTACGTTGTTAAAACGTGAATTTGATTCGTTTCAAATCACAATTGACAATTTTTTCCTCTGAGAAATTAATTTTAAAAAGGTAATATCAGCAACTGAATCAATTTGAATTGCAATTTTTGAACCTGAATTTTCTCTCATTCTCTTTTGGATGACTTTTTGACACAATTGTTAGACAGATACTCATAAATTGTATATATATATATATGGTTACTTAATTGATCGGTCAATCACGCGGCGTGAAACGTAATTTCTACAGTGATTAGGCAACGCGATGCGAAATTGCGCGAATTTCACTTCAACTAACACGCAATTGCAAAACAGTTTTACAGCTATATAACCCATTCGGTTCTAACTTAGGTACACGGCCAATTAGCTAATCGGCCAGACTATCCCTGTTGCGGCACGCGTGGCGACACGTTCGTATTTTGCCTGACCGCAATCCGACTAAATCCACGCTGTGTCTGACAGCGATATCGTTGGTCTTTGATGTGAAGCGTGAATTAAGGTTATGTAGTACTTCTACCCTTACCGACCGAGCAAACCCGCCCTTTTTATTCCTGTATTAAATAAACACACACGAACGGAAAGGGTTGAATTCCTCCTTTGTAGCGAAATTCAGGAAAATTACTCGTATACCAAAAATCGTGGAAAAAATATCTGGTTTTTTTCACACGTGTTGCTATTCCCAAATTTCTCGCATTTCACGGGTCAAAAATTACACCTTAACACTGGTCGTATTATTCGCCGGGTCTCCTTTTCTAACATAACCTAACCTGACCTGATCTAACCTAATCATTGACTTTTTTTTATCGATTCGTCATTCAGATTCCCTTTCTTCCTTTTGTCATTTTCTTTTTATTTCTCTTCCTGTCGTGGAATGAAACAGAATTGACTTCGTTATTTCACTCGATACGAAGAGCAGTTTTTTTTTTTTTTTTTTTTTTTTTTTTTTTTTTTTTTTTTTTTCTTTTTTTTTTTTTTCTTTCTACTTTTCAACTTTCGTCGCGAAATGATCAAGCAAAAGTGAATGAAAATTCATGACAACGAATAAGATGAATTTCTTATTTTTTCTATCACGAACCTTTTTCGCTCTCAAATCCAGAGAATATAATTTCCGATATTTTGGTGCCTTGACGAACGACAATTTTCAGTATCATTAGCTTCGTTCGTAAGAATCTCTAGTCGAATTGGTCTGTTTAAAAGTTAATTGCAAATCATGAATCAGATTTTTCCTTCCCCCTTAGTTATCTAACTGCATAAAGTCTTCTATACAAATATCTCAAAACTATAAGAATAGTAAAATCTTTTCCATGACATTATCGCATCAAATTTCGTCAGTCAATTCATTAACCATCGTCCATATACTTTTTTTTTCTCTTCTTCTATCATATCACGCGTCATAAAACGTTTCTTACGATGATTTTGCAGCGTTTAAGCAAGACTCGGGATTTGCTTTTAGGTCAGTTATTTTTAATGAAGTCAGTACGCTGAGCCCAAGCTTTAAGCCCCGCATGTTCATTAATTCGGTTATGGAAGCTCTTTGGCATCGGAGACTGTAAGGGTGGGTGGCGGGGCGCGGGGAAGGGGGGGGGGGGAGGCTGCAGGTCATAATACAGTAATATTAAATTTGTTCGTTAAAGTTTGTTCACCCCGGTTGAAAAAGACGGGAATATTAGCTCGGACCAAGTTAAATAAGCCTTTTTGTTTCGCGAACCAACTTCCTGTTCTTTCAAAGCTGCTCTGTAACCCCCCCCCCCCCCCCCCCCCCCCACCCTTGTAGACCCCGTTGCTTTACTGCGAATAATCGCCGAAAGCCTTAACCCTGAACGCTCGTGTTTTTGGATCCTCGAGAGTTAAGAATGAATAGCTGAAATAATCCACCTCAGCTCACTTGTTATCCCCTTGCAACCACCCGTCAACGCGTGTACCATTACCCGAGTGAAAATCTTCACCTTAATAACTACCTGCTCGTCAATCTGCTAAACAACAGAGACCTCGGATTGGCACAGAATTTATACTACAAGATATTATACACACATTATAGATTTACACAGTTTCCATATTTACAATATTTTTAAAGATATATAAATCTTAAATTCTTTCTCGTTGGAGAGATTATTTTGTATTTACTGTACGATTGAAGATTGAACAAAAAAAAACAAAAAAACTCAAGTATTTTCATTTCTACTCCCAGCATCACGCAGACTACAATTAATTTGTTGAAATTTCATTTCTGATGATTGTTGAAAACATGATTTTTCATAATTTTTTCAGATTTTTAAATTGTGTCTATCAATGAGATGATTTTGAAAAATTGTAGAAAGTTCTAACCATGTCGAAAAAATTGAAAAATAAAAATAAATAAATTAGTGCTTTTCAAAGTGAGAACAATCGTATAAAAAATTGCGGGCCAAATCCGGGAGGTCAAGGAGTGTACGTAGGTCGAAATGAGCATCGTGTCGTGAACGACAAAAAAGAAATTTCTCACTTACACCTGTTCCAATTAAAAAAAAAATCTAACAATTTTCTCACTACCAAAATGTTGTTTTTCCTCCAATCTTTATTAATCCCAGTTCATTTTATTTGCGAATGATTTGCGCACAAATCGCCGCAGTTAGATTCTCTTTCAACTTGTTGGTAAAAATGTATAAGCTTTTGCATAAGTCTTTGATATCTGAAGAGATGTGAAGGGAGACGTATTTTTTTTTTTTTTCTTTTTTTCTTAGAATGAAAAAATATATTTCTGAATAATAGCACACGTCTCAAAATTATCAGTAAATTCAAATGAATACTTTTATACCAATCCAACAGATCGGTGTGATGAAATTTTTTTTTTTCAGTTTTTCAGATACGAATTTTTTCAACGGATTAAAACTGAAAAAAGTCCAACGTTTTTTCTAGTGATTTACTTTTTTCGCACTGATTCCAATGATTGGATTTCCACTCAGTTCATCATCTTCAGATTCTGGAATCGTGTCAACTTGGCATTTCGTAATACCTATTCCTAAGTAAAGCCTGTAACAACGTCTAGACAAGATTGTTCATCGTGTCGTGAATTAGGCTCAATAAAAGCCGCGACCCTGGATTCAGTAAGTAATTCACCCTCACATTGTACTACAGTTGAATGAACCCCGCGGCTCCCGCTGCAGGATGTTCGCAGTTCCGCAAAGTTCTTCGCGGTGGTAGCAACGCCTCTTTTCACCGCAGGTACCACAGTATGGAACCCCCTTTCGTGGCCCCCTTTCATCGCCCCACGGCGCGTCTTATATTACTTTCATAAAGTCCCATAAAAACGGTTTAAAAGGTAGAATCGTGGCTGTTAAAAAGGCGCCAACATTTCGCGAGAGGTCGACAAGGTGGCGGGTGCGAGTTATAAAACTGAAAAGAAGGGAAGAACAGGGCAAGGATTAGGGGTGGAACGCTGATAGATGTTGGGAGTTTCAACCATTCTGGTACCGAACAACTTTTTTCTCCTTTATTCTTGAGTCTAATCGTGTCGTGATGCCGAGACTACGATGCTTTTCTTTAAAAATATTTTCATTGTCGATTAATCAATCGAAGAAATGAGTTATAGAGAGTGAAATAGTTTTTTCATAATTTTAAACAACCTTGATAGCATATTAGAAGCGTGATTGGTAACAGATTGATGGAAACAAAGTATTGAATGAAAGAATTTTGAAAATTCGAATATCATAATCTTGGGAAAGTCAAGATTTAATTAATTAAAAATTATAATGACAGATAAATTATTCAATTTCATTTCATTATTTGAGCACTTTACGTATTGGTTAATTTATTTTCTACACTCCATACATATATTCAAAGAATCAGGGTTATTGGATCTAATCAACGGATATTTTATGTATTTGGTTAAATTTGAGCATCTTCTACGGCTGATCATCCAAGTTAAAGCTTCAAATTTGGAAGGTGCTAATTTTAAGGGTCTTAAGGATATGATTCAGGTACAAATTTCTAAATTCTATGCCGAATTCCCCCTTTGACCTCCATAGATCCTGATCGCGGATCACCGTCTAAGATCTAATCCGTGTTATTTACGCCTACCCAAGCATATTGGCATCATGTAAGCTTGAGTCACTATTTTTTTATAACATTTAACTTTACAACATTTTCTCACCATTTCTATCAGATTTTTCTTGTGCCACATTCAGATATTTATTATTTCTGTTGACGTGCTTCAAAGAAGGAGAGCAAAATAGAGAAAAACCAATTTCCAAAAAACGCCTTCTGAAAAGGATCATTAATTCGATCATTCATCTCGATCATTCATAAATTACCAAAACGCATTTACAGTGTGAAAGTGCTTTGAATTTTTTTTTTTTTTTTTTCTACAAGTTGCCAGGAGGTATCTTGGATGTGGAAAGAGAGTTTCCGACTAACTTTAAAAGCGTCCAAGATTCAGAACTTTACAAAGAAATGTAAATTTGTCACTGAAGTTTCTTTTCATTCCAACTTTCTCACCGATTTCTTCCGTACAATGCTGGACATAATAAATGTCCATAAATGGAATTGTATGACCATCGATCTTCTGTATTCCATTTTACGAAAGTTGCATATTTAAGCTTTGAATGATTCGGAGATTAGGTGAAACGTTACAAGTTCGGTATTCAATGGAATTAGCCACGTATTTGAAATTCAATTTCTTCACAATATTCGATTTATTCCTAACCAACTTCGCCCGCATCCAAGTCTGATACGATAAAATTAAAGTTCTATTCAGATGAAAAAAAAATCATGCTTACAGTTAAGAATATTCAAATAATGGCTGATAATATCTGGCCCAACCTAGAACAGAACCTAATCTAACGGACAAACAAATAAACATTCATTTTTTACAGGAAGAATAAAAAAAAATTTATAATTCGACTCTCCAAAGTTTCATCGTCTATGTATAGATATTTGAAAGTATCTGATTTCAACAGTGAGATTCCAGTGAACCAATTAAAGAAATTACAAAATACATCTTAACTTTCCAATTGAATGTCGGTATTTCTTGCAAGAAAAAAAAATTCCAAATTTTCTCGTCCTTCTCGGGTGTGAAATTAAACTTACCGCTAGAGTACAAAAACGTCGTGTTTTGAATATTGTCATTCTACATGTGAAGAGGAATTCCTCGGATTGTACGGCGACGAAGCATAGAGCATCACCGTGTAATCGGGAGGTTGATTATCCAGCAAGTAGCTACCTACCCTCGTAAACAGACGTCGTGGGTGATAAAAAGTAACAGCCCGAGATTGCCATCCGCAGACGCCTCGCACCGTTGCCGTTGGTATATCATCGCGACGACCTAAAAAAACAAGCCCATGGCTGAAGGAATAATTTGGCGATTCATTCGTGAATCGGGAAGATAATTTCGGTGTTATCAATTTTTCTCTATCACCCCGTTCGTCATCCCTTCCTCTACTATTGTTCAGGGGCGATGAAATAGTTCCAGGAACCCCATAAACAAAGCAATTATTGGCACATCGAGGCGGAGGCGAGAACCAGGCTTCGTGTTGGTAATGATTTCAGACCTCGGAACCTGCACGCGACTCTAATACCAACGTTAAGCACGTTCGGTGCGACCCGGGGCTCACACAGACCCAAAGTCGTTATTTTTTCACCTCCGTACCTACGAGGCATTAACCCCGGAAGTCAAGTCAGCCTCTGCAGGGCCTCTTGAAATATATATGCATTCACGACTCGTATGGGAAAGTGGGCTGCAGATATGCAGGTATATGTGAGGTTTGTGCAGAGAGTATAACAGCCTGTCTTGCAGACAAGAGGCGGGCAAACAGAACTCATGCGAAAAGTAGTTACGCAGCTTTTGATACTCTCGTTAAATTAATCCAGCGACGATTGCACTCAAGTCTTGGAATCTTTCCTCGTCGAGTAAAACGACGATGTTACAGTTATATCGATAACAATAATTCATTAGAGAAGCGGAATGGGTGATTAGCGGAACGATTTCGGACACACGAGCATTCGGTTGTGGTCGAATTTCGTTCGGAGAAGTCCAAACTCATCATGAAACTGTGACCAAAACTTTCCTGCCAACGTTCCCTTGCCGGATAAACGTCTTTCGATTGCCAAACAGTGCTAAAAATTATATCAAAGCTAAAATTCGATGCGAAGTGACGCGTCAACGGCAGCCATATTGATTTTGCGTGCCATCTGTCGATGGAATATCGTACTAACGCTTTTTTTTGTACTTTCACCTAGTTTTCAGAGTCTGTTATGCCATTGACGAAATAATTTCTCCGATGATGTTTCGTTTTTCAACCTGCATGTCCGTATTATTTTTGTTTTTCGTACATGAGGTCCGAAGATTCTCTGCGTCAATATCAGAGAGTTGTCTGAACGTAGCGTGGAGTCAATATATTCAAACTCCGTCTTTTCGTCTCCGCAACGCAGACATATTATGGCAATGTAGGGAAATGGTTCAGAGTGGTAAAAATTACCTTCCTGACGTGCTGTAGGGGGATCAGGGCTATATTCATAGTTTGCGATCGGTCTGAGGCGTCTAACGTCTAGGTTCTCAAATCCGAGACTACGCTGTCGGATGATGTTCGGAGCAAAGGGACGGCGGGTTATATTGCGGTCAATTAACCCCAGAAATAAAAAAAATAAACGCAACGAAGTGTGCGAGACGGCCGCAGGACGCTGCCGCTCGGGTCTCGTAAATAACCCCATTTGCCATCCGCGAAAAGCAGGAAAACAGAGGAAGAGTATGGCGTCCACGGGAGAATGAGGGAATAGGGAGAGACAAAGAGAAGGCAATAACGAAAACAGAAGAGGATAAAGAGGGCGAGGAATAAGAAGTAAAGAAGAAGGGTAGAAAAAAAAAATGGAAATAAAATCCTGCAACACACGGCGCGCTGCTGCTGCTGCTGCTGCTGCTGCTGAGCTTGCAATGCTTTTAACTTTGCTCATAAATTTATTTGCTCTCTGTGATAGCGCTAAAGTTTCGTCAAGGAGTTCGTTCCGCGAGTCACTCTCCTTTCCTCTTTCCTTTCCTTCCCTTCCCCTTTTCTTTTTTCTCTTATTCTCGTCTCTTGGCTGCCTTCTTCTCTTTCTCCCCTTTTCTCGTCCTCTCTGGCTACTTTACTTCGCTACTGTTTCAACCGACTTAATTGCGTCGCGTGGAGGGGTGGGGGTAGGGAACCAGAATTACCAGAACTCCGATTCAACAAACTCGTATAACAAATATCCTAAAAAGCATCTCGGATGCAAAAAACTTGTTGGCGCCTAGTGCGCTTCAGGGAAGTTTTGACACGTAACGTGATTTGAATTTTTTGCACACCTAGATTAGCTCTTTAGGGCTGTTTTCTATACTAAGCAAGAGAGCTCTCTATTAGTCTTAGATAATTGCAAATTATTATTTATTGTACGTTAGACTAATATTGTAGGATAAAAGTCACGGTTTTGACTTCTCCTGACTCTTTTCCTGTTTCATGTATTTTTATTTCACCTGATTCTTGTTTGAATGAATTTACGATCATTCGTCAGCCTGGTAGGGCTTTTTTCTCTACTTCGTGAGGGTTTTTATGCTAGGCAAGTTATCGTTTTTTATTGCTGTACTTCTATTTAAACGACCCCATTGATGTTTTTTTCCGCATCCTCTTGTTCTGTAGCCAAAAAAAAAAAAAAACAGTCAAACCTTGCGCTAAGAAGATTAAAGTAGAACCTACCACCAAAAATACCACCAACCACCTTTTTACTTGCGAAATTTCTGTCTCATATTAGGATCAAATTTCTTGGTTTTTAGTATGATTTGATTTGTTAATTCTTTTAGGATATTGTAATTCGATATTCTGACCCTTTTACGAGATTACGATCTCAAATTCTATCAGTTCCGACGACTTTAGACATTTTGCGTTTATGAATTTAAATACACGAAAATTCTATGTCTTCATCAATCTAAAGATTGTCGTATCTGAGTTTTTTAACCCCCACCCAAAAAAAAAAAAACAAAAAAACTTGCAACAAGACGAAACACTAAATCGAGAGGTTAATCACTACACAAAAATGGCCTACACTGATTACAATTGCAAAGATTGAAAATTTATCACAATGATTACAAAGATTCCAAAAAGTTTTCAGGAATTACAGACTAATAACAGAAATTACCTGAGATTACACAGAGATTGCAGGAAGATTATAAAGAATAGAAAAGATTACAGTAATTTTTTTAGAAATTCATTTAAATTCTCTTCAAATGTGACATTTTTTTTTTCGTTAGTTATTTTTGTTTGGGCGATGATTTTTGGGTTGTTTGGTCCTGATACCCTTCCAGGCTTGTTCGAAATACGTTTGCTTAATTCAAACTGCATATCGTTGACACCTCAATCTCGATTCCACGAACTCCGAACCGCGTATGTGATCCAGGCACATACTTCATACGTGCGCAACACATATTCAAGAAAGCTAATCAGATCAGGTTAGTTCTACGTGACTAAATCATCGTGATACGTGCACATATATGTATGTACGTGTATTTGGACGTATGGAACTGACGCCGACGTGACTACTCACCTCAAACTTCTCGCCTGCAGGTTGTTGGCTAATTTCTGTACCATCCTGTTTTGCGACAGGCCATGACTAGACTAGCCTGCAATTACGGTAATTCATCCTGCTCTGAATGCCACGGCGGAATTCGGAATTGATTTTTTTAAACAAACTGTACTTACTATTGTGTTTTGGAATTATAGTCGAATGTTTATTACACGGTTTGTTGTGAGCGATGATAAATTTTTAAAAATTAAAAAAAGGTATTAGATTGTCATCTTTGTTATTTGTTTCATTCAACACAATCGCATGATTTGCCAAGAAGAAACGAAAGGTAGTGAAACATCGAGTTATGGTGCTTACTTATTTTTTTCTAATTCTTTTCAAGTTTATAAAGCTGTAATGATGATCATATTTTTTTAAACTTTGCACAAGTTGAACGGAATTTTTTGTCTGAATAAAGTCAAGTTTTTTTCCCTCTGCAAGGATTCGAAAAAATTTTCAAGTTGGGTGTAATAGAAACGAGCTATCGTTTCGTGCAATGATATTTTCGTAATCGTACAATTTGACTAGAAAATTGACTGGCGTATTGCAAAAGTTCAGATTAAGTCACGGAAGAAACAGACAGTAAAATGGCAGGTTAGGTCGTCGTTAGATATCAACTTCAGAATTCGCGTTCCCTCGCTCTGAGATCTCCCAAACTCGATTAACTTTCATTGTAGGTATACGAGCGGGCAAAAGCATTGCTGGATATCAATTTTGATCCAGCTTCTGTTCGAAGTTCTCTCACGCTTCTGATTGCGGTAATACGATTAATAAAAAAATTCCTCTACCTAACGATCCGAGGAAAGAATTTATCGTATATATAATATCGCAATAAATTTACTCTCAGCAAGACGATCGAAAATATTTCACAGCTTTTTTTCTTTATTCTTTTCTTGCAAAAAACCGTGTAAATATGTAAAATTTCCGTCTTGGTATTTCCCGAGATTAATATTTCACTCCGATATTATTACAAGATTGAAGTTATTGATTGTTTTGAAAATTTAGAACGTCTTCAGAGGAGCTTAGTTTCGAAAATTTGAATACAATTTTCTTTTTAAAAATATATAATACTCAATTTCAGGCGATCCAACAGTTCCGAAATTATCATTTCTCCAACAAAATAAATCGATATATTCACTCGGACTTAATTTGACGCAAATATTTCACCGATAGTTGAAAATGCAGGTATCTTAAGACTCTAAATTCAAAGTTTCAAAAACTTGCGAATGAAGAGGGCTCGGAACCCTTGTGTATGTTTGAAAGGGCCATGAAATTCCGCAACTCGTATAAGACTGTTGACATGGCTTTTTCTCGTTTTATGATGTAGAAAAAAACTCGGCCGGCATTTTTCGTCAGATTTTTCATTCAAGCCTATACTTTAGGTATACATACATATATATATTTTTTCATCTATGTATATATCAATATATATGTTTGTCCACCTCGTCGCGACCTCGCTTAAAGGAAACCTTTTCCGGTATAAAGCAACATGGAAACGACTCTGTTTTTCCTAAGCCTGAAGCCCTCCTGCCACCCCTTTCCTTTCACTTTTACTTCTGTGTTTCTTTTTCTTCTTCTTCTTCTTCTGTTTTATTTTTCAAAATACTGCGTGTGAAATTTCATCATGCTTTTAACAAAACCTGAGCGTTTTTCTATAAACGAATTGCTGGATACTGTAATTTTTTATGGATTCAATGAAAGTACAGTTTTACGACCAGGTGTCGTCGTAAATGAAACCGATCTGGTGCCATATTTCTCTTTTGTTTCTTAAAAAAAAAAAGTAATCTCCATTCTTCTTGGGAAAAATCCTTGACAAATCCATTTTTTTTTTTTTTTTTTTCAATTTAATAATACGATTATCTTGTTTCAGAACTTAAAATGACAAAGCTCCAGTTTTCGTAATTTTTGAAGTCCAGTTACTCTTGAATGAAAAATACTTGGCAGTGTCAACAAGACTCAAAAATTTTTTCACGCTGCATTTTGAAAAAAAAAAGAATAAAAAAACAAGCTATAAACACATTATCTTATGAATTCTATTTTCAAATTAATTTAACAGTCCTTTGCATGTCTGTATTTTTTTAGTGATCTTATTCTAAAGATTTTAAAGTTGTTGCGCAAAAAATAAAAAATAAATGCGACAGTTATAATTAAACCTGATTAAGATATCATACAATTTAATTCGAATTGTTTATCCCAAAACTGAATTTCATTTTAAAGGTCGAGGGAAAAACTTGTTGCAATTATACGATTTGAAAAATTTGCTTCATACTTATTTTGCATATCATGAAAGGTAACTTTTAGTAATTTTGGTATTTTTTTCAATTCGACTACAGAAAAGAAACTTGGTTTTTGTATAAATTTGTAAAAATTTCTGTCCCTAATTGATGTCTTCATAAACGTCGAGTGATAAACGATTGATTCGTTTAAAACACTGAGCAAACTTAACTTGTTTGAAAATCATTTAAGCGAATCTACCTACGCTTTTTGGTAGCAGAACGTTTACTCGCTGAAATTTTCTCCGCGTGACTGAAGAAAACCGGAAAAACACACAAACAACGTCGGAGAAATGTGGTGAAGAAAAATAGTAGAGAAAACCGTCGTCTGGTCGCTGTAGTCGTTGGGAAGTTAAATAACGAAGTGTGTTTAGTCTGTACGTGCTTAATTAATTCTATTACAAGTTGGGCCGGCTGGAATGATACGAGTGAAAAGTGAAAGGAAAATGGAGCAAAAAATAAATGAAAATAAAAAGTGAAATCGAAACCTTTTGCCAAAATTTCGTTTACTAATGGCGTTGAAAAATTTTTTTTCTTCAAAATTATATCAGATTATGATTATAGAGCTACTTAAAAAAATGTGTGATATTGATGCAAATGAAAATTTCACGGGGAAATATTGTGCGAGTTTTTCGCAAGTGCAGAAAGCTTCACGAAGTAACGTGAAAAGAGAATCTGCAGATGCCTCCTGACTACACCAAGTTGTCTGTATATACGATCCTTATTTTCTTCTTTTCAACTCGTGCGATAAAAAAGAAAAATTCTCACCCCGCGGCGTTTGCGGTATCAGCTTTTCACTAGACTGCAACGCAACACCTGTAAGCTACGCAAGTTGTTGTTAGCTTCTGCATTTTTTTTTCTCTCTCTTTGATTTTCATTCAAGTTTTCCTTTTTCTCTTCGGCTTTTGTAGTTTTAACGATGCAGCAACGCAGGAACATGCAAAACGGATCAATAATCCTGCTGTTCGGTTGGAAACGTATTTGTTTTTTGTTATTTTGTTTATAAATGATTGATAGTAAATGTCGATGATTTATATACCTACTGATAATTATCACTTAAATGTATGCTTTAGATTGTTTATTTGTTACGATTTCAAAATATCAAGTAACTCCAATAAATATACAATTCGTATGAATTAAAAAAAAAAACATATGTGTACATAATTTATGTATAATTGCACATGTGAGTTACTGCAGGGTCTAATCGTTTAATTTTTGAAAAATGATCGAACGAATATTCCAAAATTCTTTTAAATCAAATAATTAATTCTCACAAGGTGAAACATCGTGTCTCATAAAATTTTGACAGACTATAAAGTGTGGAATTGTAAAGTTCATCGCTCATTTTATGTAGAATAAAAATCGTAATTTCCCTCTCTTCTCTGTGAAATTTTTTTCATCTAATTCAGTTGATTCTCCCCTCAAGTATCAGTCGAGTCCGCACGAATCGTACATAAAAGGCCGGAGTATGTGGAGAAATTTTTCGGCGTTAGGGGTAGGTTAATAAATTCTGCGAGGTGTTTGCGTAAAATTGAACCGTAATTCCGTTTGCGTTATCAGCCCCATGGATCGAGCTTCCCTCCAGCCAGCTTCATCCAACGTAAGCGCGCGTGAATTGTAAGCCTACGGGATTCAACCCGCTGTATCTATCATAATATACAGGGTGGTCCATTTAACACTGCCACCCAGAGTCACTTTGTTATTATTGATCGTGCCGAGAAGTGTCACTTTGAAAAAATGTTGCTTTTGAAGGGGGGAAATGGGTTTTGAAAATTAATGTGATCTGAAAGTCATATCTCATGGGATTTTTATGGTCGCGATGTTTTTTTAAATCGGATCGGATAAGTATTAACAAGTGCATTCAGGTTGACGGACAAAATTTTGAACACTTGATAAAATAAATTACGTTAAAAAAGTATTGATTGTACAAAATACAATTTATTATCCTTGAATTCCCACCTCCCATGGTGTATTAACTTAAATGGACCATCATGTACAATATACAGGGTGAGTCAATTGAAATACCGCGAACAGGAGGAGCTCAGTTGCGTTGATATCAAAGTAAGGTTCGAAGTCTACATACAGGTATTCGGTGGTAATGAAAAAAAAAGTCGAACCTAATTGTTGACATTTCGTGCTTTTGCCTTTCCTCTGTTGTCATATCTTCGTTATTGTTTCTCATTGACAGTGGTTACTTACATGTAGAATTCGAACCTTACTTCGATCAACACAACTGAGCTTCTTCCATTCTCGACGTTTCAATTGACTCACCCTGTATAATATGAATACAGATTATATGCAGAGATCGCTGAGGTTGGCAAAATTTTCAGTGTAGGTTTCATCAGAGTGTAAACTGTACGGAATGTGCTATACCTACGCGTATACGTGTGGGCTCAAAGAAAGAGGGTCACGTTTCCTAATTGACATTTTATAGCTCGCTGGTTCGTCGTTAATTATTCAAACGTTTGACCGCAAACCGAGGGTACACCTCGATGATTTCACCTAAGGTTTCCGTTTAACGCGGAGCTGGAATAGAGAAATATACTCACCAAATATACGGGGAGTCAGTGAAAGATGGTCGCCCTCCAGTATTTCGCAACCTTCGTTTTTTTTTTTTTTTTTCTACCGAATTTCTTATAAAATTATTCGATAGAAAAAGTGGAAATTTCGGGATTCAATTTTTTCAATTATATAATGCAATACGTAAAAAGCAGTACAATTTATTTTCGGGTTCCTTTTGCCATTTGTTTGCTTCTGAAAATTTAACTTAAAAAAAAAAAAAAAAAAAAAAAAAAAAAAAAACAAGATAAGAATAGAACTGCCAAAAAATTTTGTCATTTGTTCAAATTTTGTAATATGTTCAACAGTTGCATAATTGATGAAAATTTTTTGACCAAACGTCTTGATTAAGGCGTATGGAAAATTTGCAAATCAGTCATTCAACTTCACTAAAATTGCTACAGACTTTATTTCAGAGTAGTTGCGACGTTTTTTTTTCTCCTCACGGACATGAATTTGAAACTATCATTCTCTCCACGTTTCCTCCTCATTAATTTCATATCCCCACGTAAACGAGACTCGTTTGTCAATCTGGATCCGCCATAGCGGATATGGTCAGCCATCTCGACCCGCGGATATGGAAGCCTTGATTTCGCACAGCTCGTGGCGCGACTCCTAAAAGCCTGTAAAAATACTGTCTTCGATCTTAATTCGAATATCCCAGGAGAAGGCGGACTTGCAGACAATTTCTCGTCGACGAAACGTAAGCACGGAGTAATTTGATGCCATTTAGTTAAGTGGAATCGTGCCATTGTGGTGCAAGACTCAGGAACGACACGGAATTCTGGTTCGGTTCGTCGCGTCACGTCGCCGACGATATCCCACGGGAATTTCATCGTCTTCGGTACTGGGATGAGTGAGTACCAACGCGATGGTCACATGACCTGCGCCATTTTCATTTAGGCCTTATTTTCCTCACTTTTTCTTCATCCTTTTTATCGATGTAACCCATTTTTCGTTGCGCACAAAAGCGTCAAAACTTGTTCTACGTATGTCGCTCTGGTTTTCCTCTTCCAGAGATCTTTCCTTGCCGTATCCTCGACCTTGTTATCGAATAGAGACGGATATTATTTTATTGACTGGCGGAAAGTACGAGGGGAGCATCCTTCCTTCGGTCCAGAGCTTTACTCGGAAGCTCGGGCTTTCACTTAGCAGATTGAACCTGCCGAAGTTTCTTTTAAGCTACTGACTCCGCAATCCTCGGCATCGACGCGTGTTTCTTCGACCATCGGCTTACATTCGATGGTAAAAATCGACCCGGTTTCACCATCGCAATCACTTCGTAAGCAATACTTTTATCCATACTTTAAGCTTGTTACGTTGATCCAAGGAAAGATTTGTTATTTTCGGGTAATTCGTTATCTTGGTGTTTGTAATGCTGATCGGGATATAATTAACTTCCGTGCTTTTAGTCAAAGCTGAAATCAAAAACTCGAATCGGTGATTAATCAGGACACGAAAAATCTGGTGGTTAAATTTTTTTTTTTTTTATATTAAAAAATGCCGTCAAAAAGTGCAGAATAATTTCGAGTTCAGGGTTTACACAAAAACTGTCAAACCTGGATCTCTGATAAGACGATTCTCAGATATGTGTCACGTGCAGAAATTACGAGAAATTTTTCAATCATTGGGAAAATTTTTATCACCAGCAAAGTGCATTAATTGTTGATGGATCAATATTTCCCGCGTTACAAGTTACGTTTCGTACTTAAATGAACGATCATTGTGACAGTGATAAACTAATCGTGATCTTTATTCGGCAAAATGATCGAACACAAAATGCACGTATCAGTAAAGTCCGATCCGTTCTTATCAACTGAGCACTGAGATGACTAATCGAGGTTTCCGTCGGTAAAAACGAACTCGTTGTTCGAGCATCGTTGAATAAATTTAGCCAGAGAATAGCAGACCCTCGACGACGGGGTAACGTGACATAGTGATTTATAAAATTACGCACACTTCTTGCTCAAGATGAAATGATCTCGACGTAGAAAAATTTCCGCGCCGACCCTTCGCTCAGCACTTTTACAGATGAACAATTAAACTTTCTGTTCAAAAAGAGTTTGGGATTCATAATGACGCCCAATTACCTCGACGGCGCTGATCCTTAATTGCCGCTCGAACCTTCACTTCACTGTGCTGTAGGTGTCAAATCACGTTTCCGATATTTTTTCCCGCCGTCCCTTTCGAGTCTCTCGCGTTATCTTGTCTTCTCAGTTTTCTTTGGATTCAACGATTTCACCGAACTAATTACTTCTCGATATTTAATTCATTTATCAAATTACGTTGGGACTAAATTACCGTCAAGATTTCTTTTCTTTTCTCTTATTCTTTCTTTCTTTCTCTCTCTCTCATTGATAAAGCTTGATTGAACAGTAGTGATTTAATCACGCGTTCAGACTCCGACAAGTCGATGAATTTTTTCCTGCCAATCAACGATCGTTATTAGACGGGAAACTCCAAGAATAAATCAACAGACGTATTAATTCAATTGAAAAATAAGTCTATGGAATAGCTGCAGCAGATTTTTAAACATAACGAGACTAGAGAACGTATTATTTCTGTCTGATACGGTATTTCCTTCTGTTTTTTTTTTTCTTCTCTCTCTCTCTCTCTCTCTCTCTCTCTCTTTCCGATAGTCAGGTTTCAAACGACGAAAGAATCAAACGACTACTCGGTCCTGGTGCAGAAACCTAAATCTGACTGGTGAATTTTGCATTAGGATTCCACGTCTGTCCTTGTGCGCAATGTAATAACCACTTTGTCGGGAAATTCAATTCTCATAGCGTTGCGAAGCGTGGATGGCGAGACAAAGCTCGTGAGGTCTTTACGAAGGGAAGAAGCACACACTATACGATCGAGGGCCGCAAAGGCAGCTGACCTCTGACCTCTTCTATGTTCCCGGAATTTGATAATCGACAAAAAGTGATGAGGTAACGGCATTTCGAGTGGTTATCGAACGGTTGGCACTCCCCAACAACGTTGAACACATCAAGGGTTCAATTGAATGGTAACGTTTATAGGCAGCATTACATCTCTCAAGTAAAACGAAACAAATCAAAGAAAATTGGCGAAATTCTATAACATTCGAAACGATTTTTGCTCTTTTCGTAAGACAGTTACTGATATTAATAAAAATTTGAACAAAAACAAGTTTAAAAATGGAACTATTAACAAAATCCTGAGCTCAAAAACGTCAGACAAGGAACTTTTTTAAATACCAAATAGCATTGATGAAAGTTGGCGATAGTCAATGATATTTTTTACAGATTTAGAGCCTGATCCGTTCCACGGAGCAATAAATTGATTTGCGAAATGATCGGACTGCAGACCAGATGCTTCTGGTAGCCAGGCCAGAGGTAGGTACCTAATAGAACATCCCTCCTATCTCACGGATGACCTATGGAACAAATTGCACTTTTATTAGCGCAGATAACGTTCACAGCAATTGCCAATTTACGGTAGTGGCGGCCGGAGTCTTTCCAACTTCACATCTACTTCGCGCAATTAACAGTCGCAGCTTTCCAGATACGCAGATATTACAGTTTCACGTACATGTATATCGTAGGTTCGCTCTTTCTCCTTCTTCAAACTTGTCGTCGTCGTCGTCTCACTCTCTCTCTTTCCCTCTCATCCCATTTAACTCTTTCGAATTACGCTAATAAACTTTTTCACTCACTTTTCCAACCTCGCATGAAACTACAGGCGTATATACATTTCGTGTAACTTCAGAAAAACTTCAAGCCTGTCGTAGCTGGATTTTATGTAAAATTCTCATTCCAACTTTGAACAAAACTTTTACTGGTTATCAATGTACAATAACAGCTTTGCACAAAAATATCGGAAGAGCTAGACTTTATAACATTTCTTCACGAAAGGCAAAATATTGTTTTTGTTCCCAGCGTTATGCACCCTTTTACGACAGTGTTACACGAAATTGCTAATCACGAGAGCCTTCTGCCAATAGTCATATTATTCGGATATGCAGTTTATGTCAAGCATCGTACAACTACAAATGAGATACAAGAAATATGGTCTTCAAGCTGTTCGTTGTGCAAAACACGCAGATCTACTGGTTGCTGCAAACACAAATCTCGTGTAATTGCGGATGACGATCTCATTATAGTCGCATTGGAGCTGCAAATACTGTGATAATTTTGATGATCCGGAAAATTCTTGGATTTGAAGATAGAATATCAATTTTTATATAACCTGGGGCTGTTTTAAAATCAGATTTGCGTGTTTTTTTTTTTTTTTTTTTATATCTTGAATTCCATTTTGCTCCAATTTTTTCCACTTCTTTCTTTTTTCTGTGATTTATGTGATCAGACTCCGAACTGATGAGGCAGAGGAAAATTTGAGCTCTCACTCCCGTGCTTGACGTTCTAAAGTTGAGGTTAACAAGACTTGCTAAATAACCTTGTAATAATATTTTAGCGATGTAAACTCGGTCCCCCGAGCTCGATAAGCTTCTCAAAGACAAGAAGAAATGTTAATCTTAAAACTTCCACCTTCTTCTGGGTACCCGAATCTAAATAGATTATCCGATGGAAATTACGTTCCTGCTGAATTATCGTGGCGGATAAGTGAGCGGTAAAACGGTAATCTGCAAAGCGAAAGCACTTAACACCGTTTCAGCTTTTCTTACGAATTTCATGCCAATTTCATTCGTCGAATCACTCAATTTTACTCCCGATGGAGAAACTCTTGGCCAAGTAATTATTCATTGAATTAACAATAGGCATCACTGGGCCAATGGCCGTTTTTATTCTGTTTCAATAAATTCTTTCACCCGGTAATTCGCTGTGTTTTTCACTCCGGCAATCATCAGACTGGCCACTAGAGAAAAGATTCGTTTCATTCTTTCATTTCACCACGAGTTACCTCTGTTTTGTTTTCCACCAAAGGAAGCCCTCTACATCCATTTTGTCCTATTACTCGACCGGCTGTTTCGCAACTTTGAAAACGAGAAAATGGGACACGAACTTTCTGTTTATCTGAAGTAGAGAGCGATGAAAAAGGTTCACAGAAAGACAAACAGAGGAAACCTTTTTGCCACTCAATTGACACACTTAAGGGACCGACCTCGGTTAATCTGAAAATTTCCACTCTGTTTTTAGACTTTTGTTAAACCCCTTCAGCAATTGGTTCAGCCATCTTGACCGCACCATAACGTCTATCAATTTCAATATGGAATGACCAGCTGCTCGTGGAAAACAAGCCAGTCATCATAGCAGGATATCGTTTTGTCCAATGTAGGTATTCATCACGCTGTTCTACCCATTTGCTACGGTGTAAACCACATTTCGTGTTACTGGAATCGATAGTTGACCATAGTGTTACGTCCACCGTTTCGCCACACGTCTTCTCCATCTTCCTGACAACTCTTCGACCGATAAAGCAGAGTACTGTTTTACCACACAGCATCCATCAGCTAGCTTGCCAGGCTTCGTCAATTCACTGCTTCTCGTAATAATATTTACATTGAAGTGAGCGATTGGTATGATAAACTAAAGCGACTGTTTGATGTAGTGACTATATAGTAATGACTTGAATCTCCGACTGGATCGAAGACGTTATAATTTGACGAGAAATTGACGTGGAAGCATTTATGAATTTTGAACATCTCTTTAAAGCAAGCTTATTGAAGAGTCTATAAGAACAGAAAAATGTCGATTCAAACGATTTCTACCCCATTTCCAGTATCTGTTTGAGAGTTATCTACTCCATTTGTTTTTCAATTTTGTAATTCCAGCTTGTTTGGAAATTAGTTGAGATATCGAGGCTGCAAGTTATTAGGAGTAACAGTAAATTACTCGAAGTCAAACTTTGGTAGAAGAACCAAAATTGGAGCGAATGTTTCCTCGCCACGACTTCGATGAATAATGTACAAGAAAATCACAAGTTGATTTAGTTATTGACTTCTACTTCACAGTCCCCCGAACATCAGCTATAGAGATAAGAGTTCTTCCAGCATTCCAGTGAGGTGGATTCATTCACTGGTTTGTTATTTTAACACGAACTTGAACCTCTCGGTCTTTTTGTTTCCGCCACCAACGTTTCTCTCCCTCAATTACGAACCGCTGTAATATTATAACTTTCGATCGTGTTAAGCCACTAATTCTTATAATTTACACAAAAAGTACTCCGCTGGTTAGGAAGTTTTTTTACCCTACCGATATCATCTATCAAAGAGTAATTCCGTTGTGTATACAATTTTTTTTATACAACTGTCGTGTTTTCTTTCCGCAATTTAACCTGTGAAATAATCAACCGATTTTTTTTTAAATTTGAGTATTTTTATATGCGAATATTCAAATTCAAAAGGGTGAATCCAAATTGCTGGATTGCTATACAAAATAAAAAAATCATTCGACGATCAGTGAAATTATGTTCCAGTATTCTTCGAAAATATGCATTTTTAATATGAGTTAAATTCGAACGGATTCCACAAGTTCAAAATTCATTCAGCACAATCAAATTCTGAATATTGAAGTTGATTGCAATGTTATTTTTCAAAAAATTTTTGAACATTGAAGATAATGGAAAACTGAATTTGTGTTTTTTGAATAGTAAACTCGAACAGATTCACAGCTTTTGCTCTTCCGTTTATCTGATCAATTTTTTATGGATATATTGTTTTCCAGAAGAAGCTCGTTAACAAAATTTTGTTTTGGCAGCCGGACTCGCGCGGTTTAATGTACCGGAGAAAGAAAGATATTATCAGAAGAGAAGAAACACAGAAGACGCGGGCGTTGAATAATAATTCGACATTTGTTAGATTCCGTCTATACATGAATCGTGATTTAATTTGGTTTCCCTAGTGTTATAAATATACGCTCATATATACCTAATGAATAACGCATCATCGTATAACTGGATTTTCTTCTGTATCCGGCAGAATACAGATAGATAGAATCGAGACGAAGAAGGGAAAAGAAATAAAGCGAGGACAGATCCGCGTTTTCTGACTGTAGTTTCAATTCCTTCGGGAAACTGACGCTCCAACGACTCACAACTCTCGCCTGTTAAGTTGCGATTAAACATTTATCGAAATCGTTGACAGCGAATTTCTCCTTCAACGAATAAACTTCTCGCATGAAATTCTATCTCTCTTGCTCAATCATAGGAAATTGAGAAGCAAAAGACGACTCAGACTAGTAACTCAAATTTTATCGACTTTAAACAAATACATAGAAATAATTTTTTTTTTCTTTTTTTTTTTGACTATTTTCAGTCCATTCTCAATTCTTACGTTACTTTTATAACAGATTTACGAAAATTATATGAATAACTAAGATTTTAATTCGTTGAAATCGGTGACTGACAAAGATTATAAGATCTCCTTCTAGTAAGATTTGATGTCAACGACCCTAGGAGTAAACGTAGTGTTTCAAAATTGGCTTCAGTCATTTATTTTATAGACATTCGCATATATGACTAAAAAGAGTAATATTCACATGAAAGATTCAATTTATTTAAATATCTAAAGCTTATAAAAAAAAAATACCAAACTCCTGAACAAGAAGAAAATATTTTCGTGATTTTGCGGACGAAGAATTTAAGAATAAAACAATAATTATATCAAAAACCATTTGTTCCTCGTTACAATACAACAATAACACAATATCTAGAGCCAATCTAATATATTCATGTTTTTATTCATAGATTCTACGTTCTCAAACATAAAAAAAAAAAAAAAAAATCTTTTTCTTTTTTATTGAGCTTTGTAATTAGTCGTCCTCCTGGTCTCCTCCTTAGTCCTTCTTCCTCTTCCTCTTCCTGGATCACTCAACAAAGGTGCCTTAAAGTATTGACGCAGGTAGGATCGCGTGACTGGATCATATAAAGCGAAATACCTCAGCTCGGACGGTGCCGCATCTCTGATTCCTTTTCCCTTATATCGCCCAAGAACGTGATTCAGGTATGCAGAAGGGTTCTGTAGTTGGAAGCTGCGAGAACCTATAAAATCCCTCAAAGGAAGATCCGCATCGACTGACCGACGTCGTCGCAAAAACCGCGCGTTTGAAAATACCGATTTTTCTCCCTCCGTGCTTTCCTTTCTCTCTATTTACGCCCCGTTACATTTCATTCTATTCTACTTTACGCTGTACTTCGTCTCGTCGCCCTTTGCTTCTCGATATTTTCATCCTGTAATCTGGCTCCTTCCTGAACTCACAATGAAATTTCTCCTATAGACCACACCATGAGGAAGAAGATTGAAGGAATATTCTTTGAACGGTGCAAGATTGCTCGTCCTCTCTCGTGGTACCTCATTTTCTTTTTTCTTTTCTCTTACCTTATTCCTAATTCGGATAATCTTACCTTTGTGAACCAGCTCGTGCTCGCCTTGAGCCCCAAACAATGTTCGGATCAC
Source organism: Diprion similis (assembly GCF_021155765.1). NCBI lineage: Eukaryota > Metazoa > Arthropoda > Insecta > Hymenoptera > Diprionidae > Diprion > Diprion similis. Next base: position 10,300,070 of record NC_060114.1, read on the forward strand.
TTTCTTTCGTCCTTCTTCTCTCGGTGTGGACAACGGTCACATGACGACTCAGCCGATGTCGGATTAGCCTGTAAACAGTATGAGTACCAGCCTAAGAATTTTCAAGTTCACTTTCATGGTTGATTCACTTGCAACATCATATCACTCCGATTTTATAAATTTTTTACCAATGTGCTTGAATCGATTGAAACGTGAAATATCATGAAGTCCCATGAAATTATTGTGAAGTAGTTTCAAGCGTTTCAATTTTTTTTTTTTTACCAACTTTATCATTTATTATGATACGTAATCAATCTTAGAGTCTAATATAAGATCAGGTTATTCATTTGCATCGATTCTAGGCAAGATTCGACAAAAACTGATACTTGTTCAATATTAGTCTTTCAATTTCATCTAATACTGTGCAATAGTTTTGGAAAGCAGGTGTTGGGAAAAAAAAAATTGTGAGAGAAGAGTGGAGGATGATGAAAAAGGGTGTAGAAGGATGAAAAATAATTCTATTTAACTAATTGAATCAAGATATGTTCTTAAGCTTGTACCACCTTTCGTTCTAATTATCTGCGTGAAAGCTCTGAATTGTCATCATTCGTGGATTATTATACAATTTATATAGTATTATATACTTTCATACAACTCTGGAAACATCCTTCGTTGGCTTTTATTTTTCTAGGATATTTTTTTTTTTTTTTTTACTGTCTGTTATCTCAAAAAGCACTCAGCCAATTCTGTTAAAATTATCTTCTACGCCAGCCAGCATGGCGAAGAACCCTCTTTGTACGAGAAACATTACCTGGAGCATAACATCCGCGCTCGTCGAACACCTCGTGCTGCAGATAAGTTATGTAGTGTTATGTAAGCAGCGGTAAAAGAGGTGATTTGTAGAGAACTCCGACGCTCGATCAATACCGCCTCGGAGATCGTGAGATTTCCTAATTTCATACCTCCGATCACGGCATCGCTGCATCGAGACTCGAGGCCATGAATTTTGAGTAGCTTTTGCATTCAAAGTTCGCGTTTCACGCGATAAGGGCATTGACCTTGTCCTGTTTTTACTCTTTCTTTGGTTAAAATTCAACGAGAAAAGTAAGTGTGAAAAATAAAATTAATAATATTAAATTTGAACTTTTTATCGAATCGTTGATAAAAAAATCTGTCTTAAAGTTTCGTAGTTTCGAAATACCGATGATTTGCGACAAAAACTTTTTTTCAGACATTAGGTGATATTTGATTTTCAAAAGGTTTGTATAATTGTTTCAGTTTTCATTGAAACTTGGAAAAAATAATTTTGAAAATCTGGAAGAGAAATTTGTGGCTCATGCCATCGTTTTTTTTTTTTTTTTTCCTCTTTTTGAAACAATCGTGTACGCCTTGAATGAAACTCCACTTTTTCTACTCTAGTAAATAGAGGCTAGAGAACGATTGGGACTAGACAGTCAGGGAGGATGAAAAGTGGTGGAAGATCTGGTAGACCGATGCCTGAAGTAATTTCAGCTGCGGAGGAAAACACAGCCATAGATTCTAGTCCTTTATCTCGGCAGGAAGGAAAGTTCTATTTTTCTTGCAAGCGTTGGGTATAGATTGTATAAGGTATGCCGCATATTTTGTGGATGTCAGTGCTGGCGAACGATTGCAGAAAATATTATATTAAGCGGTCAAAGAGTCGGAGTTGGGTTGAAAAATAAACAGTAAGTCGAGAGATTGATCGAAAACTGATGGAATATTCACTCCTTGGGATAAATTGAATATTGGAAAGTGAGGAAAAATCGTTTAAAAAATCTCCAAACATGTTAAGTCATGAGAAACATTCAAAAAACAATGAGCTAAGATATTGTCAACTATTTGAGGCAAGGTTTTGTAATAAGAACGTTCGAAATGATTGAACCCTAATTTCTCAAATTTTTAATATCTTACTTTGTGTTTTTCAATTTTACTCCGATTCATTTCTTATAACATATTAAATTTGAAGAGATTTTTTGGACGGTTGTTGTATTTCCAATTTTTTTTATTCAGTCAGATCATCTTTAAAGAGATAAAAACTTCACTGCCGCACAGTGTCCGAGTGCTTTGTATTCCTGCGGACGGAACTCCGTCAACTTCACCGAGGAATCCGAGCTCCTGTTAAACACAGACAAGTAGCTAGCTAAATTATATACAACAAGAAGTCACCCAAACTATGCTAATTGGCTAATCAAAACTTTAAATGCGACAAATAATACGCTGCCGCTTCCCCTAAACTCGACGCAATTGTTCCTGGCTCAACTATACTGAACTCACAATTAGGTGGTGCTTCGTCCTGTCGGTGGATCGTGTGTTTAACAGGTTCAAGCATCGTGAAAGTTCTCAGTTTCCCTGAGGAAAAGTTTTTCATTCTTGCATGTTTTTCAACACATTTTATCCCCGATCCAAATCGTAGACAATATTTGAAAAATTTGAAAAAGAAAAAGAAAAACCAATTCCTGGCTTCGAAATTTATTCACCAGAAAAATACGAATGCCGATGGTTATATATCACAATCGTTTAAAAAAAAAAAAACCTCAGGTTTCAAATTTGTTAAAATTTTATTTCGAATCATTTAATTAAAAAATTGAAAAAGTGAACAGCTCTTTTTACCTTTGGCTCAGTTTATATATTTCAAAATCGAATTCACTAAGTATTACTTGAAACTGAAACACAAAATAATTTCTAATAATCACTAAAATTTTGTTGTGTATATTACCAATTATAACCATAATTTTCGGTATACGAGATACTATGTACGAAAATTTCACTTTCGTTTCCAATCATACAAGTCCAGATTCAACCCAAAATGAACCCAAAATGGTTGAAAAAAAAAAAAAGAAACAAGCAAAATGTAAATTAATCAATGAAACAGAAAAATTTAATCTACCGAGAAATCCAGAACGTAGCAATTAACACAGGCAGTTTTCCTTCCTTGCCAAAAGCTTAATCCAGGTGGATTAAGCTGTCTTTCATCTCTATGCTCCTCTGTAGAAGTACATCAACTCCCAACCGGTCTCTACAACGTAAATTAAAGGGTACAGAGCCCAATTTCAATTATGATTTGCTGGCTTAGCGTGCGAATTTGTTAAATCCACGATTGGCACGCAATTTGTACCTCGAGAAATGGCAAAAACACAAACGTAGAAAATTTTACATTTTGTTCAAGAATACAAGAACTTAGCTGAGCGGAACTAGATTTAATTTATAATACTTTGAGGTAGTTGACATACATATAAATAAAATCAGAGTGCATGAAATGTTTATTTGGAAGAAAATCCCCTTCAAAAAGTGAACAAAAATGTGCATATCAGCTGTTTTTCGTATCTAAGCTGCTTGGCAAACATTCTGACGAAATTTGGGTTTCGCTGGGCCCGAAAGCGTATATTTTGACGAAGGATTTTGCCCACAAGCGGGGCTCAGCTTAACTACATTCCATCAGAGGTGTAATGTTACACCGAATTTCTCGGACACAAAGATAATGTTGTTTAACGCCCTGAGCAAACTTCAGACTAACGAATGAAAACAGACCGTCGCCTGCAAAATCCAATTCGGAAATACAAACAATTAGGATAAGGATTTCGATAGTCATTTCATTCTGTCATTTCAGGCTACGCGTCTTTGTTTAGAAGTTTGTTTTTCCTTTGGAGTTTGATCCAATTTTTTAGGCCTGAAATTATAACAACGTAAAGAATAATAATCATTTTATCATATACCTTGATCAAAAAAAAGTTGTGCCAATTCTGCTTATTTATCATATATCATCAAATCGAATAACTTTCTTGTTTTTCAACCAATTTTAGTTTTTGAAGTCACTGAATCTGCATCTGGCAATAGAATTGCAAAATTCAATATGGTGGATCCAAAATTGCTGAACAATGATAATTACAAATGTTCATGTGTTACAGAGATTTCAGAAAAACTTTATATAAGGGTTTGTTCCGTCACTGATTACGGATCTAAAGTCAAAATTTTAATATTCAATATGACCGACTCGATATGGTTGAGCAAAAATGACTTTTAGGGATGATAGGTAAAGAAATAATTACTGCGATAAAATTAAAAGCACGAAAAACCATCAGTACAAAAAGTTTGAATACGATAGAGGAAAAATTGAAATTTAGAAGGTATTAAATAAATTGAAAAATTAATTTCCATCCCCAATTTTAGGGGTTGAGAGTAGTAAAAAAAATTAGAGTACCTGTTCTAATTGACCCAATTTAAATATTCAAAAACGTTTGCTGATCAATTGGAAAATTGAAAAGTTAACCCCCGACCCCGATAAACAGGGGCTGAGAGTTGGCAAATCGTATTTTAATGACCCCCAAAATCGATTCAACGACTCAAAACATCTCTTTATTCCAAATATTATGCGATTCGCTTCATTTTTTGACTCTGCCAGTTTGAGCATGAATAGCTAAAAATGCCGTGCCAATCAACCGGTTATGCGATAAAGGAAGAGCATGAGATTGTGACAACGACAATATCAATCATCACGGTGATACATTTTATGTGACAAAATATTTACTTGTACGAAAAACCGGTGAGAGTATAAAAAGATGGCGAAATTAGCTCAATTCGGGAGTGTTTCATAGCTGTGAATGAAAATCGGAAGATAAACAAAATCGAATACGAACTTTCGGTGAGGCATGGATGCGATATGCGTTATAATCAATCTGAATAAATTAATGTTCATTATCGTGGAAATTAATATCGATAAATGTAACGAAATGTTTATCTCTCGAGGCTAGATTTTATTAAAATAATCACGCGTACGTAGCTTCGAACAGAAATATTATTATGGACCAAATTTTACCCTCCGATACTCGGTTTTCCATCCATATGAGTAATTACAGTAAAAGCACTTCGTTAAGCGAAACAATAATAATTTTTTGCGTCATTTTATTCACTCGGCATTTCATTTATGTACGTCAGTTATCTGTGACTATTTTGAAAAGTTGCTGTTACATGATATACTGTTTTTAAACAAATTTACATTGATTTGATGTCAAGCTAATTTATAAATAATTGGATGTGCCCGTAAAAAAATTATTGAAACAGAAAAGTATAAACTAAATAATTAAAATGTAAAAATGCAAACCTCAGAATATTACCGTTTAATTTTTATAAAAATTGATAAATACAAATTGAAAGTGAGTGAAATTAAATAATATTCGCCCTCTCTTCAACCTTCAAAATGATGTTATTGATTAAATTTCGATGGATCGCGTTATGAATTCCTTCAGCGAATAGATTCTCCATAAATCTATAAATACCTAAAAATTTTGAAAGTTGATTCAATTTAGACAACATACTATATACGAAGCTTGGTCCACGTACTTTTTACCAAACCAATCCCCAAATCGATATGAATAATTGGTTCTCGATGTATAAATTCCTGAAATTCACCAACTCTTTCGGCCATCTATCCTACCGTAAAAATCGATTGGAAAAATTGATGGAGGAAAATAAGCTGTAGAGGGTGAAAAATCTTCGACAGGAGGATTAATCGTCTTGAAGAAGAAGCAGCATCCACTTGTTTCTTTTTCATCTAAAATCACATCCGCTCTACGTCGGCTTCCGGAAATAATACTCAGCCGGTGAATATGGGAGACTCGCAATATCCGGACTTGTGGCGATGACTGCGTATCTACTTTCAAAAGACCCGGCGACACCATATTTACCGAAAATAAAAGAGCGATGACAGGCTGAAAATGAAGGTCTTGTTTTATATCTACGCAGGCTGCGACTTGAAGTCTTGACCCACCAAACGCAACCCCATTTGTCGGATAATTGGCAGCCTGATAAATGGCTGCAGAACGTAGATTTTTCATACTCACAAGGAACATCAGTTTGGTGTCCACCTCTGATTTCGTTGAGACTCGTGCATGTTGTAGAACATTGAAAACTAAGAGACACATTTTCTTTTTCTTTTTTTTTTTAGCTACGGAAAAACTGTTTAAAGGGGTGAAAACCACTCCCAAAGATGGACACCCATCGAGGTGATTTCTTTACGTGCTTAATGGATTTGAATGAAACTAACGCTGAAGTTTTTCCTATTCATTAAACAAACATTTCATGATTTCATTCAAATACAATTATTAAAAAAAATATTTTAGTATCGGTGTAAAATAAAATAATACATGTATATATTTCATTTGAAATTTCAATCGTCCGGTGACACGGGTCAAAATGATCCAAGCGCCGTTGAACTTTGACAGACTGTTTTTTTTTTTTTCTTATTGCACGCCTTGATTATACTTTCAGGGCCAGACGAAATTTTTTTTTTTTTTTCCAAAGCTGAAATAACGACCACCCTTATGTAGGTATATGTGCGTATACTGGCTGCCTAATCTATCGCGAGGAAGGGAGTCTGTATGTATGCATGTATGTATGTATGTATGTATGTACATACCAACGCAACGTTTGAGAAATTTTCATTTTGTCCCCGGCGCATTTTTATGTGCGCAATAATATATTCTGGGGGGGGTGTTTTAATCCGACGCGTAAGTACAGTGGCGGGAAAAGAGTCGGGAGAAAGGGAGAAAGAGAGAGAGAGAGGGAGGGGGGAGAGAAATGGGGTGGAATAGAGAAGGCAGGAAGAGGAACAGAAGGGCTCAGGGTAAAAGCGGAGAAATATTCGGATTAAATTTAACTCTGCAGGGTTTTCAGAGACCGCCTTGTAAAGGCTGATTAAATAAGGCCTAGACCTCTCTCTCTCCCCCTCTCTCTTCCTCTCTCTATCTTTTTCTCAAGCGTAAAACTCAAGTAGACAAGGCAAAGCCAGGAGGAGGGCGGGCCTTTATTTCAATATTTGAAAATTGGTTCGCTTTTACTGCCCCGCGAATTAGGTCGAAGGAAAAAAAGCGTCGCTCGCCTAGAAGGAATGGTCGAAGTTGGAGTAGAAAAGCCTAAAAACGGCTTATCAGCCACGGCTTGAAGATATATCGGCGCCTCTTTCGGACCTTTTTCCTTCACCTTCTTTGCCTAAGTAACGTAGATGCTGGCTCGTATTTATCCACCCATATTCTAACCACCCTTATTTTATACACGATTTGCAGGTCTGATTATTCTTATTCTTATATTGTAGCCTGTTAAGTGAAACGCGATGGATTCTGAACATTTGAAAAAGAAAGAAAGAAAAATCGTTGGCCGATTTCGTTAAATAAGCATTTTTACTAACGTCGATATTCACAGTTAACGATTTTTTGTACCGCTGAAAGGATATTCTTTCCATTAAATTTCATTCGATAAATCATAGAAGTTTTTATTTTCTGCACTTATTTCCATTCTTTTTTACGCTCTTATGACTGAAAAAATATAACAGCACATTCTGAGTTGAACATTTTTCGAAATCTTGTAAAGTGGACTGAAAAATTTACGGTTCTGGATGTAACTTGTCAAAAGGTAAAGCAAGTTTAACAATAATTCGTCTCAAATGAGTATTAAATTTATCATACCTACTATCTTCTTTTTTCAACATCTTTTTTCATCTTTCAATTTGATCATTTCTGTTTATAATTTTTTTAAATTTGTAATCATATATCTTTGAATGTACATCACTCTAATCTTCTCGTCGTTGACTTTAAGAAACTTAGAAATTAGTTCAAAGAATAACTTGAAAATCATTGACGCGGAATGAGAATCTATTATGCTGCGTAAATTCCAACTTAAATCTAACAAATGTGTCTCGTTTTCATCAATTTCGACATTACAAGTATAATTGAACTCGAATTTCTTTGATAAATAGCTCATCAAGTTAAAATAATCGTCACAATTAAACAATTCAACTTTGCATCACATGCATATGATTTTCCAAAAAAATAGTGTTCACGCTCGAACCTCGTGGATCCGTTGGTACCTCGCGATGCTTAGGGCACCCAGCCGCATGGCGGCGCGCTGTGCGAAAACGGGGTCTAGAGGGCGCGTGCGCAGCCCCGCTTCACACGCGCGCGCGCGATTCACTTAGAATCGAGCGCTCGAGTAGGTAGGACGTACTGCTGAATCTCCTTATTCTGCGCGCGCGTGCGATTACCGCGTTCTTCCCGCGCTCGGTCGGGTGTCGAGTTCTTTCCATCTCACGTAGTTTTAAGGATCGCGTTTTTAGGGTTGCTTATGGGAACGGGGTCCACCTTTTGGTGTCCTGAGGTGCCCGTTTCTAGGGGGAGCGTCGACGCGGCGACACACTTGTCGCCCGAGCACAACAGCCTTGGATCCCCGAGACGTCGGGACCGCTGTTTGCACGACCGTGAACCATTTTGGACGCTCCCCGTTACCCCACTTCCACGTGACAGTCGGAAGTGCGGTGTTTTGATGAGTTGTACATACTTGGCAGGGTAGATTAAGATTATTGAATGATCATTCAATTTAGATTGATTTGTTTAATAAGGAACGCGCCAGCCAATTTATGACTTTGGAGTCTGTCGAACTGATTTTTGTTAAATAAATACAGGACTTGCTTCGGCTTTTCCCTCTAAACCGTGAGGGTTTTTATGCCGAAGCAGACGCTCTCTTATCTCTCGCAAAATTGTGGACTTTATTTATTCACCCTCTCACTCACTCATACCATCCCGATTAGCTTTGGAATCGAACTCTAGACAAGTAACCAAACAAATAGTTACAATTTTTTTTTTTTCTTCAAATAAAGCTTCCGTTTGATGTTTTTTCAAGTAGAAATTCGAGTGTTATATCGTTAAATTGAATGTCTGTACTGTGTATGAAAAATCGTACTTCTACGTAGGAATAATTAGAGAAAATTTTTCTCGTAAACTTTCATGGTTACCGTATAAATTATCAATTGCGTACAATACATGTGGACAATTTAAAAAAAAAAACATTTAAAATTGTGTCTCGCATAAATATTGTAAGAATCAATACCGTTCGATAAAATTTTTCCTTTCTCAAAACGGTATAATTAAATCTGGTTTCTCTTTTGTCAACAAAAAAAAAAAAAATCTGACGAATAAACCGATAAAATTAAATAAAAGTGAGCACTCAACGAAGCGGAAAAACACGCGAACAGTTCCTTGAAGAAAAAATTGCGTGAAAAATGGAGTTAATAAAACGCTGGCGGATTGACGGCATAAGTTTGCCACATTGTGACCCTCAGCTCCGTAAAATGGGAGAAAAGTGTACGGTTACGGGAAATTTTGCAGACCGCTCAAAGAATGCACGAGGACTGGAAAATGAACCGAGCGCGGTCTGATAAGGCAAGAGGGAGAGAGAAAGAGAGAGAGAGAGGGCGGAAGCTCTCCTCGAAAAAGGGACAAATAGGGAACCGCCGGCGGGATAACTCGCGAGGTTTTATCAGTAAATTGCGATTTTTCTTCCCCACAGTTTCCCCGTCGTTCCCTCGTTCGCCTTGTTGCCACTTTCCTGTTTCCCATTGTCGCCCCCGTCAAGATTCTCCCTTTTCTTTCTCAACCTTATCTGCATCGCCGGCTCCTGTATACACTTTGCTACTTAACGAAAGAACACTTTACTCCGAACTCTTCCTTCAGCTTCCTAATCGCGTTGCAGTATGTATTTTTCCTCACACCCTTTCTCTCACTCTCTCTCTCCCTCTCTCTTATTGTTGCTGTGCTATATTCTTACTTTGCATTATTTCGGAATTACTTTAATTCGTTATATTAGTTTATTTTTATTAATTAATTTAGTTTACTATTCAGTGAAGTTTTTTGCTTCATCGTTGTCCAAGTACTTATTTGTTTTGTTGTATTTTATTAATTACTATTTTGTCGCAATCACAACTATCGTTAGGTTAATTTGTTACTCATTTTGCCCCGAAATGCTTTAGGGCATAATATATATGGTCGATCGATCTATCTCCATCTCTCTCGATCTCGATCTCGATCTCACCTTCTTTCTCTTTCTTTTGGGGAAGACAGATGCGACTGAAGCTAGGAGGAGAGAAAATGGAGGAAACTACCTACTTCATCTCGAAAGCTAGGTAAACTTTTTAAACCCCCCAAGAGTCGTCTGTCTGAAATTATCTCTAAACCTGTAAATTCAAGTGATCGATATATGCACCGAGGTAAGAACCAATCGGTAGCGATAAGCAAGACTTTTTTTTTTATTTTCTACTTCTTTTACTTGGGAAATAAGAGAGGAAAAAAATGAAACAGACAAACGTCGAAATCGTGTGACGTTCTCTTAATCTTCGGTTAAGTCAAATAACACCATAATATCATGGCTTCTCTGACTTTATTCAACTCAATGGTATTCAAGATTGAATTCATTGACATTTTCCCTTTTTTTCCTTCAACGTTTCGACCGACGATTTACCGTAAGGAATTCGTAGTTTGGTGATTTGGATTGAATCAAGAAGCAGTGAATACAGAAGGAGAAAATTATTCTGGCAAAATAAATTTACTCATCGAACAAAATTTCGAGTTTTACTTACTGCTCAATCCTTAACCATTACGCTGCACACTGGGGTCAAAATAACCCCACGGCATATGCACCGTAAATTCTATACGTAAAACATACAAAATAATCTGATTTGATCCAAGATAAATAATAATTTAATTGTTGACGCAGCGTAACAGATTGAGTGTTACAATAACAAAAAAATTTACTGTTCGAACATTAGAATCCACACCAAACAGTTTCTTGTGTCACATTTTCCTCTCGTTCATTCGAATGACATCCAAGCCGTTTATCTACCGAAATTAAACCATTTTCTCTAACATCAATGGGAAATAAAATGAAACTATCCTCACAAGTTCGCGAGAGTCAAGTTTCAAGTCCAGCCTAGCTTCCCAAGTTTGAAATTCGTTTTTGCGTGAGGAAATGGCACAGATAGAACTGCGAACCGGAAGTTTAAAGTGAGCGGAAAGCGGACTCGCTCCGGGATTCTGGGTCAAGTTTCGGTCCTTGCCGCATCTTGATTCCGCAGGCCCGTCCGGTCGCGCCGCACTATTTCGCCCCTCGCTTTGGAGGGTTGCTCGGCTTTTAGCTTACAATGGTTGGACATTAACCCGCCGCCATTACCCGCCGCTCTGCAAGCTCGTATAACGTGTTTTAACACACCCGGTACACCATACTCTCGCCGTACGCTTCGGGTATTCATAATTCACGGGCCCGGCGTCGAGGCATGGCTCTACTGCAGGTTATGGCAAAGAGGAAAGAACCACTCCTCGTCAGTCTTACGTGAAAAATGGCCCATCATGGCGTGCACGTTTTGTTTCTACACCGGAACATCCTTGTTTTACTTGATAACGTCAAAAACACTTTCCTCGAACGGGATGATTTTAAATTCGGATTGGATTTCCTCGACGAAATTCTTTGCTCGAGATTTTTTTTTTTTTTTTTTTTTTTTTTCTTCAAGGCTTAAGGAATTCTGGATATTTTTTAATCAGAGGTGATCATGATGTCTGAACTTTCCTGTCACTTATAGTGAGGCTGATATACGATTTTATATCATTTTTAGAATAAAATTGTCCACATTGGATCTGCCATCTTGAATTTTCGAAATACGACTTCAGATTTGTAATCAGCGACCACAAGAACCAAAGAAAATTTGTCTAAAACGTTATTTCATTAATCGAATTGATATCAGTTACTTAATGACGAAACAATTCGTTTTTTTCCAAATCTCTCGACTTAGTTTGAATTGACGAAAATTGTGAGGAGAGCTTTTAGGCTATTTTTTTCAACGAAGTATGACATCAGACGGAAATTGGCTCGCTACCAAGCACCGATTAATTTCACCTGCCAACGACTTGGCGCCGGGTTACCGAAACCGGAACAACAGGTGTAAGCCAATGAATATGCATTACACTCGAGGCAGAAACTATCCGGCTCGACTAGGTATTATCAATTATCGTTATCTTACAAATAGTGCAATCTCTTGAGCTGGGATTCCGAAGCAAGGTGGCTAATTCCAGCATCAATTTGTAGATAATTAAACTAATCGTAAGCACTGCTTGTTACATGTATGCATTCACTCGCAGATTTCCGCAGGCTTAATCTCTGCCTGTGGACCGATCGTTGTATCTCGACTCGTGACTATAATATTCATGAATTTTTCGATGTAATAGACGGAAAAGCGGCGAGTCAAGTGCATCTTCGGTACAAACTATAAACTGAGATTTCTCCGGGCTTATGGACACTTCCGGGGAAAATAGGCGATGAACAAACCTGAGCAAACTGGTCGACGACTCGTGAATAGACTCAGCGCAGTTTTACTCGCAGGATGTTCTACACTCCTTTCTCTTTTTAAAAAAACAGCTACGTATGCTTTATTAATTTAGTTTTCAATTAAACTCTGTTACTCCAACATTGCTGCTTGCTTAATTAACGCCAGATGTTCCTTTTCTTCTTCAATCGTTCATTTGTTTACTAACTTTTCACTCTCATAAGGTGGATCCTACGATATCTATGAACGAGAGGGAAAAAAAAAATAAATGGAATAGGAAAAAGTTCACGCAATGCAAAAGTTATGTAATTAATTATATCGCTTAGTAATTACAACGGTGATATTGAAGATGCTTCTTAATATTAGTACCGACGATTTGGTTCTTTTTTTTCTCAAATTCATTGCTCAGTAATTTTCGTAACCTGTAGACAAATTTACGCTCATCAAATTTTATCAAAAATTGCGCAATAATGCTCGTAATTAGAACTTGAGTTTCCTTTACTTATATACGTTGCTTCATTAACAAAAATCGAGCATTTGTTCCGATTTATACATTTTCATACAAAATCACTTCACGAATATTGTCAAATTCAAGGCAAGTCATTTACAATTTATTATCCATAATTTCCAAATTATCCATCCAAATTGCTGACACTTCCTTAAAATTGGAAAAAAAGAAAGTATTTGGAATATCTTTTTCACCTCTTGTATATGAAACGTTGAATTAATTTTCACAAAACAAAATAAAAAAAAAAAAACATATTTCTGAACGAACCTCTCGATCTCGATCTTATTTAAATTCTCCTTTCACCCCTATTGGGACATTTTTTTCCAAGACACGTCGCAACGTGTTTAAAATAAACAACATCAAACGTCTACTTTACCTTTCGATACCAGGTTTTCTCCAAAGTAACAAAAAGGAGCTCCAAATATTGGCACACTGTCACATTACAACGTTTCAAAGGCGATGTTATCGCGGTTCTTGGGCTGGTTGACAACTTGGATTTCCTGCGAAAAATTTCTGAAAAATTTTTCTACCCTATATTTTGTCTCGATGAACGACGTCTGTAGGATCCTACCGCGAGTCCTGACTGTGCAAGTAGGAAGTTGCGGGGAGCAAGTCATCCGGCTGGGTTCGGAGTGGCAAGCGACTTTAAAACTAACCAGGAATACGGCAAAACGGATTCAGGGGAAAACTTGCAGAGTTCGACCCTTGTTCAGCTTGTGTTAAACTCCCCCCTAGTCGAAGAACAAACATAAAGTCCAAATCCACCTGGTTTATATTCTATTCATGCGGTTACGCGTACGAGACTTCACACTCGAATTACTTCACCTCAAACCATCCGAAAGAAAACTCTGAGAAATAAGAATTTATCGCCAGGAATATCCTCTCGGACGCATCAGGTTTTCAATTCTGTTTTAACGCCATAAATATTACACACCTTGACGATCAGTTCCCATATACTCGAGTCAAAATCACACCGTTTGACCCTCTTATTACTTGTGTATTTTATATTTATTCGCCTTGCATTGTTTTCGTCAAAGGTTCGTTATATCCAAATCTGCTTCTACTCAAATCATAGAAATAGTTGTAAACAATTTTGGGAAAGACTGAAAAATTTTCAATATGCGTTCTGAACATGATGGATGAAGCTAGAATTTTTTTAACTAAAATTCAACCCACTATATTGTTAATTTTTATTACTACTCATAACATTTTTTCACATCTTTCAATTACACATACTAATATATGTTTAGAATCCATGAACAATTTCATAATGAAGCTTGAAGCTTAGGCTGTTTTTACATTGATTGATATTTAAGAATTCTTCTACCCTTCTTTTCGCTGGTGAATTTGTTTCTTCGAGTAGTTGCCGTCAATCCTATTTTTGTGAAATGATTCAGACGTTGCTTCGATCTTCCGACAAAATAAGTCGGAACTTTTATCATCCGTATCTAAGTACCTACAAATATTCGTCTACCACAAAGATTTTCAAATCAAACTATAAGAATTTAGTGAAACATGCGAATCTCCGTGGAATCACGTAACACCAATTTTGAAAATCTCTGATCTCAAGAGTAAAACTTGATCAGACGATATGCGCTGAAAATTTGTGTAAAATTCTTCCAAAGAGTGAAAAAGAATCGTGACATCCTCTGCCGTATGCGAATATCCAATATTTCTCCCGATCCCTTATTCCCGATTCTCGCTGCAGGTTATTTCCGCGAATAAAATTGGCCAGACTAATTTAATAAACCTGTCAAATTCGGTGCACGTGGCGCGGCAATTTCCTGCAGCAGACATTCGTATCCACGGTAAGGTGTATCAAAGGTGGAGCCGGGATACAGGACTCGAGTGTTCGAAGCCTCCGGGAGGGAGGAAGGGAGGGTGACAACAAAGGGGGTGCGCACTGCAGCCATTCGATACTTTATTATAAATTCGCCGGAGTCAGTTCACGTGTCGCGAAGCAAGTTACTAGAGAACGAAGCGCATTGTGTTTCCACCGGGTTTATTCAGGTCGAGCGTCAACCCGCGGGATACAGTCAGGAATGAATATGCTTTGTGGGCGTCTGGCAAACACTAGGAGCACCACAAAAGCGGAATGTGCTCTGCAGTCTAGCCTGCACCGCTCGGGAAATGAGAAGCATTGACGCGCCGTACGGAACCGATACATCGGATCCTGATAAAGTACATTTCCAGCCTTCCCCGGCGCCCGCAGGATCCTCCTCCTCCTTCGACCTCCACCCTCCACCCTACAGGCAACCTGGCGAATCGGTGGATCCTCAAAGCACTTCACTGACGCAGGCATTTCACCAAGGCATCCGTCCAACAGTCGGAATGATTATAGCAGCATTGTGTGCTCACCGCAAACTTGACCTCGTATCCTCGTCAATTGTTCATCAATGATCAAGGATATCTAGTGTGTCCAAAGACGTGCGAAATATGGAGAAAATATTCCCAATTCTGAAAATCATGCTGGTGCGTGTACGAGTGATGTCACATCTCATCCAACTTTTCACCATTTCGTGTAAGATCAAAGCTAACTCACTTCGTGTCGATCGATTTAACTACTGGATTCATCCGAACTTGAACTAATTTTTGTATACTCAATTGCTTCACGGAGTGGATCAGTATACAAGAGACAGGAAGATAAGGAAACTATTGATCAAACTCTAAACTGCAATTTGATACACGTCGCGCAGACTGCAACATATTTTAACGTCATACATTCCTAAAACAAAAACTGGTAGTCAATCTAGCTTGACATCTCTGACTCTTTGTGCGTGTGTCTGTGACATGATGGGTGCAGGGTGAAAGGGATCCAAGGCATGTTATCACGCCGATGGAACGTGGCGATAAATTATGTGTGCGAAGTGCTGCAGCAGCATACATATGCATGCACGTCTCAGTCTATCTCTAGGCGGGTTGTGCAGAAATACCGCGATTAGATCGTTGAAGGACTGCAGTAGTAGAGAAGCGAAGAAATATTGCGCCAAAGGTCAATCCCCGTTGGCAGCAATCTTGGATCTTGAAATCCAACGGTGAATATCAAACGTGTATGTACTATATATATATATATATATATATATATATATATATATATATATATATATATATATATATATATATATATATACAAGTTTCGTAGATGCATCTATGTAACCAGCTGCTCCCACGCGGTTCGAACCCAAGGTGAATTCGAGGCCAACCATATACGCTAACAGCACGATTTATCATACATGTAGGTATGCTGAAAGTACATTCAACGTTAGCTTCGCCAAGAACCTTCGCTGGATCCTGCATCTACGTGAATTTTTGGTGCAGTCTATTAACCAAATTCGTTTCATTCGATAGTGTCTAATGGCGATCATGAGGGTCGTTTTTAGAAACCGCAGGTATCAGCAAATAGTTTTTCATTTACACATTAAATGCCCGAGTATCAGGTTTTAATCGACATGCATACTTTCAATTTTTGTACACTAGAAGAATGATTAAGCTAGCGTAACTTATTGCTTTGGATAATTCCTGAAGACGAATGATAATCTTCAGCTTGCCTCATCAATTCCTGTCACCCTAATTGTAAGTCTACTGTCGAGAAAAACGGTGATTCAATATTTGGATAATAAAATTTGCTACGATAGTGACAAGTCTTTGGTCATAAGATTATTCTATAGATAACCAAAAAAACTCATTATTTTGAGTGGTCTCAATGGAGTACTTGCTGCAGTGACATAGCAACAATCGATACTTTTCAGAAGACACGTGAATAGTCGACTGTTCCACATCCTTGGAACACGACGACATGTCAATATGGTTGAACACCAATGTGATGATTTATTTTGTTCAATATTCAACCAACTCAAAATGTAAGGTATGTCCTCGGACAATGAACAGCCGTGAAACCTTTATGAGGGTATATTTGGTTGTGAAGACCAAGTGAAGATTCAGTCTTACGTTGTGAAATGAAACATCGCTGGTAAATTATCAAACTTGTGTTTTTACGATGTGTAAAATCACAGAATTGATATGAGTTCGCATTGGTCTGTCCACTTTACCGTCACCCCAACGTTGATGAATATACAGCTTGAATAACGACGGTGGTTCCTCACTGAGAGTGATCAATACATCCGAACAGCAACTACTGACAGTCATTTAGCCGGAATCCTTTCATGCACTCAACCAGCGATTAAACAACGTCCAACGATACGTTCGATTGAAATTCGTTTTCCAAGAGTGGTGTTCCGTATATTCTCGAGCATGTAACCTAAAACACGAATATCCGAAATTGCAGAAGCGTCGAAGAGATGTCATGCAATTTTGTTTTCACAAGGCTTTAAAAGGTCGATCCCGCAAAGCCTTGGAGAGCAATTTCGGTCCAGAGGGGGGCAATTTCCCTGGCCATCAAAGTCGCCGGCGCATTTCGCTGAACCGAGGAATTACCCTGCACGATCGGTTTGTCTCGAGGATGACGACGAAGGAAAAAAGGTCGGGGTTCGGACGCGATGACCGGGTCACCCATAACGTACTACACATCAGCGAAGCGGGCTCGGTTATAAAGGCACAAAGGCCGAAGCACGCTCGACGGCTATTTCGGTCAATCCTTGAAGAGGAAGCCGGCCGGAAAATATTCACATCGATCTACGAACTGACCTCCCGTCGACCAGCCATAGATGGTAGATGGGATGAACCAGAACGTAGACGCGGAGTATCCTCCTGTTACGTGCTGGGTCACTTTCCCATTTGCGCTTTTCTAGAGACGGGAAATCCATGCCCGAGCTTTTCAAAGTCCTTTTTCTGTAGCCCGCTTCAGACTCGGGATCGACCGTCGACTCTGATATTACAAACTAAGAAGTAAATAGACGTTCCATCATACACGTTATACCGGGATGTTATGCATCACATTTACTCTCGACGCTAGGTGTATGCATCATTGGTATATTTCCAAAGGAGGGCAACCCGGCTGGTTTCCATGTACATACCCCATTACCAATCGACTCTTCCCGCTAATGAACTGTCTGCTATACGTCGCTCCACCGCGATTTCACAAGTACCGTGTTTTACTGGTAATTACCATTTGACCACCAGACAATTTCTTCACCGATTAATCTGCGTGGTTTAGGTGGAAATTAAATGATCACATTATAGGAATTGTATTGCTGCTTTCAACATTATTTTTTGACAGTTTTTATCTGTAACCAAACGAATCATTCATTCCGAAGTCTCAATTAGCTTTTCATGAAATATATCCGATAAGCATTGATTTTGGTAAAGTAGAATGAAAAAATTTTTTAGACTAGTGATAGTGAAATAGTTCTTCTAGAACAAATTGTTATATCCTGCTTTGACCAATAATAACAATAGTACGAATGTGGTTTTTGTACAAAATTAATTTCCGTCGTAATTAAATAAAAATCAAACACGCGTTCGTAAGTGCACGTTAAACCACAGAAATTCCCATATGTCAAATGAAAGGAATTGAATCATTCAAAAAATTGATGAACTCTGAGATTCTCATTTAAATTCAGAATTTTTCGAGAAATCCTACAGCAGTTAACGGTCATGAACTTTTTTGTTACTAGTTTGAAGTGTCTGACATTTCCGTCAAGAGGCCAATTCATTACTTGAACTATTTTCTTTCATCGTCATTTTTTTTTAAATTGGTAGCTTCTGCGAACATCCATAAATCACACCTCATGCGCCAGAGTGAAGTGTTTTTTTCACTAACACTCGTTATCGTTTAACTCTTTTGTTTCCATGTTTGGCAAAGGTCAGATTTATCATGAGACAGAATGTATTTTCTCGTCGCCTACAGAAAATGAGCTTTTACTTTTACCACGAAAATTTCCTTGCACAGTTAGTATCAAGTGGGATTGATTACATCAGGAGGTTATTCGGTGTCTGTATCATGGCTGCTTTAGGTGAACAGATTTCACGGAAAACAGCAGGATTTTGTACTCGAGTATACTGAGTTTCCGAAGTTCCCGAAGTAATTCTTGAAAGTCTAAATTATACACTCAACTCGATTGATTATTCCTGGAATATAACACAGCTAACACCGCCGTAAAAAATGTTATAAATTTTCTCGAGAACCGATATTTGACTTGTAACAATGCCTTCTGCTATATTATTAACAGAGTTAATAAACCACTCAAGATGCTCATTAAAATTTCTTGGAAACCAATTACAAGCAATTTACTAGATCTCGACAAGCCATCTCTTTGATTCAATTAAATTTTCAGTTGAACATTATCGAAACGTAATTAGCTCTAGCAATTAATACTATCATCAAAAACTCTGTGGAAATCAGAAAACATTTCAGACAAACCCTCTTAATGAAAACAACAAAACTGGTGACAGCGGTTGGATATTAGATCTAAATTTGGGGTAAAGAATGAAGGAATTCCTTAAGAGCGCTGCAACGTCTGATCATTTGTCTATTTTGATAATTTGATAATTTGATCAACTGTCTAAACTTCCTAAAATTGAAGCAGAAAATTACGTACACATGTTTACGAGTCTAGGCGTATATATCAGAGATTGTTGAAAGAGGGATGGATTGAGGGTCTACATCGTGAATCCATACATAAATTCGCCCGGTGGCAGTGAAGAAAGCGGAATTACATTTGGCGGCGAGTGCGCTCGAGCGGGTCTGAATTTGTTGGATTGCCACTCGAAACGCATTGAATTTTTCCAAGCAAACCGAGCGAAATAAAATTTAAGGGGTTTCGCCTACCCGATTTTGCATCTGCAACCGCGTTGCCGTGTCCAGTCGCTGCACCACGTCGATAACACGATCAATGGACTGCGAAGTTGAATTCCGTTTTAACGCCGATGCTCCGACCTTCTCATCCCCGTTGCAATAATTTCCAGTCCACTTTCTTTTGGTTTTACTGTGTGGTCTTTCCAAGTCCACTGAATTTGAATTAACCAGGAATGGAACGAAAGGAAAGTAGACCATAGGGTGAAAGTTATTTACGATCATCTTTTTATTTGTTCATCCAATCGGTTTCTGTTATTTAAATATTATGCTATGAAAATGTAATAAAACTAAAGACACTACTGTCATAAAACTTATTTATTCAATTCAAATCGCGATGTTCAACTATTTTGCTCAATCTGTTGACTCCATAACTATGATGGCTACAAGAGCGTTTAACAAGTTGCGAGATGCAACCGTTCATGCAACAGGTTCTTCGGTTTCTTCAACAAAGTTTATACCATAATAGTAAAGTCATTACTAAATCGGTCCGTCGGGGTGGAAGGATCACGTTTCTCCGAGTTTAGTATCAGGGCCGTGAATATTCGTGTTGCAGAAGAATCTACGAGGGTGTCATAAAGAGATGAAGAGAGAACCGGAAGTTGGATTCCAATTTCTGCGAATCTGCTATTGCAGATCTACAATGAAGCAAAAACTGTGAATATTGGTACAAGGCGTGACTGCGGATAAGAAATCCTTTGAAGAAACCAAAATACGATCAAACTTACGAGTTACTGTTATCCCAAAAGTTTTATGGGATGTAATTTTGCAACGAGATTTGACAGATTCTTCGGGGCATCTTGACTTCTAAATTCACACTATGACTTTTGATTGGTGTGATATTTTTCTCATTTATCGGCTGATCCACTTCGCCATTTGGAATCCCGGACATGAAAAATCTATCAAGCAAAGTAGGAAGGTTGCGTGTTTTCGCGTCCCGTTATTATCCTGTCTTTTGGTAATCAATAATAATCTCTAGACTAAATCGGGAATAATCAATAATACAATCGCAATGCTCAAGTGGAGGGAATTCGAAGTGATTTTTTATCGAGATCTTCAATTTGCTTGTCTCTCACGGTAGATTAGCCGTTAACAACAGCAATAAGGCTTGCGGGGGGGGGGGGGGGGGCGCTGAAAGGGGCCTGCGAGGGAATCCTGGACAACGTCAATCTTCGAAAGAGCGACGTCGAGGCGGAAGCGAAGTAACGAGCCTCTGTTTCTCCGTCGCGTAAAAGTGCGAAGAGTCGTCGCTAATCCGGGGCTAAAACGGTCTTATTATCTCGCTCTATCGCGGCCCGCGTGCTACAGCTTAGTTTGGAACGAGTCTAATCTACCATAATGCGAGAATGAATCACGCGCTCGAGGGAAGCTGCTCTGCGTTACAAAAAGCATCCTCGAAATCGGGCGTCGTGACAACCCGGGGCGTGTAAGGCAGCCTGCCAGACGAGGAAATTTCCGAGCACCCTTCTCTTTTTGCCTTCGGGGCAAAACGTGATCCTGTTTTCTGCAACGACGGAAACAACTAGTTGAACAAACCTAATTTTGCATCGCTTTTAGGCCTGTTTGAGAGAAAAACGTGCTGCTTTTGACATTCCTTCGGCCATTCTGAACGGCTGCAGGTCGAAAAGTGATGGAATTATGCTCGTAGTGAACTGCAAGACGGAAAAATTCCACCTTTCAGCAATCGTATTTGTTTACAGTGGTCGGTTGACCGAGAATCGATACTTTTTATCAATTTACTTACATAATAACCGTACTTTAAGCATTTATTGAATCGGTTTCATTCGCAAACTAGGAAGATCTCTTTCAAAACGTGAGGAGATAAAACACGGGAGTTGTAAACGTAAGCTTATATATCGATACTTCATTTCACAGTGGTTCAAAGTATCATAAGATGCGTACGATTTTTGAGTTGACTTTAAACAGTCGCTATTGATACGAAAAGTTTGCTAATCACCAAAGATTTCACGACGAAAGGAACTAGTTCTACCGTTATTTGATGACTAAATTTTAAAATTGGTCTATAATAATTTTTCAAATAGTGACACCTGCCGCAGGTAACAAAATTCTCACCTGAAATTAATTACCACGATTAGGATGAAACTATATTGGAAGATCATACTGGAGTGAGAAACTTTATCGTAACGATTCACGTTGAAGAATTTTTTTCAAATTCAGTAAGCCGCAATAAAACAAAGCACGCTCGTATTTCGAAATATTGGTTCATTCGAAATCATTGTAAGCTTTAGAAACTAGTGATTTTTTCTCCGATTTTTTGTCACGATAACGTTACTAACTTTAACCTTGTACTGCAAGTGGAATATAACTCTTCCCTTGCTGTAAGCGTAGTCGTTAAATTGGCCAAATAGTTAGAAAATTCTTCATCCATCCGACATGACGTTTCGGTATTGTTACAAGGATTCAATTTTTTTGTGTTATTCCAATATTGACGTGATCCTTCTTTGTGTTTTAGAACCTACAACGGAGATTGTCGGTGGTCCTGATCTTTACATCAACCGTGGAAGCACGATCAACCTGACCTGCATCGTGTGGTACAGCCCAGAGCCCCCAGCATACATTTTTTGGAATCACAACAATGCGGTAAGTCGATTAATGAAAGTAACTCCTTTGTTCTCCATCTGATCCTGCTTTGGATGCACTTATTTTTCGGGTAAGGATAATTCAATTGGTTAATCGCGATGGGGTAATTAATTATCCGATGCCAAAGACTGATAGGAAAAGTATCGTTCACCATGCTTGCAGGATATGGCGAAAAAGTCTGAATGTCGCGTGACGACTGGTTGTATAAAGGATGTTTACAAGTGAACGCCACAGTTTGTTGGGTCTCCTACCACTAAATGGAACAAATATCGGAACGAATTATCGGTAAATAGCGCGTTTTAAGTCTTAATAAGTGAACTGAAACTTCCCGTGTTGCCAAGTTGTGTCGATTCGGCCAAGCAGTTGTTTCGTTATTTATAACCAATGCTGGGGTGGTCATTTATCGTTTTCCGGAGTCTCGTTAGATTGATTGCATCACTTGTCTCGATTGAAGTGATATTTACTCGGTAGCTCTCTGTTTTACCGATATTTTTTCCCCTCGGAAGAAGGCAACCCAACATACTGTGGTGTTTACTTGGAAACACTGGTTGCCTGTTATACGAGATACAAAAAATTTCTTTCAGTTAGCGCAATCGTTCTACGGACATTGACATACACACATACATAATATATCTGAAGTGGATCACAACGCGATCTTCTGCAGGGAATTTAAAAACATTGAAAAATTAAAAATTTCTCTAACGAAGTCACCTAAGTCAACTAAGATTCAAAGTCTGATTGGTACATGGAGCAACCCACATAATTCAAGAGATTTTTCTATGACATTGCTTAAAACCACCTTCGTGAGATATGATTTTATTGATGCGTCGATTCAAATGAACTCATCAGATTGAAGGGGGTCTCATTTAAACCAAACAAACAGAATTTTAAATCGAATAGGATTTAAGTTATAAGAATTCAGGGGTAAAATGCAAGTAAGTGGAATTACTTACTTTTACGCTTTGCTTTTATTTCAATGGCTTCATTTGGGTTTCCATGTTTGATAAAACTGTTTTAGTATTCATATGTCTGATTATGCAAAGACACATTAGACGTGCGAAGTTCATTGGCAGAATTTCACGCGCGATAAAACCTGTAAATTCAAAAGTCGTCATTACCGCAAATACTTTCATCGTCATATATATCACGTAATATATTATATATATATATATACATATATTGGACCAGGTACAACATTCGGTATTCGGAACGTGTAATTTCCACGCCTGGTCTCTTGGCATCTCTGGTATCCAGTGGGGTCCAGGATGAAAATTTTGACACTCCGTTAACTTCAAAGCCAAACTGAGGGTAGAGCATGCAATGAATTATTCCGGAGGAATTCGGGGCGAGAATTTCTCGGTGATAATCGCCCCGCTATTTTATTTTTTTACTTTCACTATTGAATTCAGATCAACTTACGCAATCCATCAGTCTGTGGATAAAATAAGGAAGGGTGAAAAAGTTTCGAAAGCTTTTTGGCCGAAACGCAAGCCGATCCGTTTGTCACTGGTCAAGTTGAGTTTAAGTATAGAGCCGAACGTTGTGGTCGACATCGCGTGCGGTAAAAAACTCACTTGCCCTCATGCGATTACAACATTACCTACCCTCGCCCTCCCCAACCTTCGACCTACCTTTTCACGTCTCTTGAACTCAGAGCTTTTACGGGTTCAAATCCACGCTGTACGTGTATCCTCCTATTATTGTATAAACGTGTTGCCAAAGCTTTTATTAAAAAATTTGAAAAACGTACCGAAATTTGAAAATGTGCGAATTTTATCTACCGTGAATTTTTTCGTTTCAAAGAAATTTATAGAATTTTCATTTTTAGATGAAAATCCTGAAATGTCAACAGCAAAAGATACTTTGTAATAAAATTAATGTACGGAATTCTATACAAATTTTTCTAATTCAAATTGATGAAACTGAAATTTTTCAACGGAAAATGAATTCAAAAGTTGATTCATTGTTTTTTCGTTTGATTGAATTTTTATTTTGGTATAAAAATACGTCAAGTTATTATCTATTGAAAATAGAAAATTATATTCTAAAAAAAAAAAGGCAAGGTAACGGAGTGGGCAAACAAATTACCACAGAAAAATTGAGCCGATAACGACGAAACCTGTAAACAAAATAGCACTGAGCGAAGGTACTCTGTTTACAAGAAAAGTTTCTGCTCTTCATTAGCTTCGCAGCAAAGAAAATCGAGGGGGTTTTTTTCTGTAATATTTCTGAATCCCTAAAGCTCGAGCTTTCACCAGAATTAACCCTATATATGCATAAATTGGATGATCCTGCTTTCCTTTCAACTCATTCCCCGTTTCATTTTTTTTCCGCGTATTCTCGCCGAGAATCTCACCACGCTCCAATTAATAATCGCTCGATGAAGTTGAATTTTGCAAAAATTTGCAAACTACGCTGTCTACGGAAAATTTTTTGAAAAAAAAAATATTACACACTTTATTCCGTGCCAGGCAGTTTTCACAAATCGTTACAATGATGTCTGCAGTAATCTATCTCGGTTGCCATATTGAATTTCACCGTTGAAACGTGGGATTATTTTGACTTTCATTTTTATTTTCACCAATGAAACGCCCTCGCAGCTACGATCGCGTTGTTCAATCGGGCGTGTCAGATCGCTCGCGATGGCCTTCCGTATTTTCGCCTGAATTCTGAAGCTTGACATCCTTTGCAGGATAAATCAATGCGCAAAAACTATTAAAACTCTTTCCTGAAATACGAGCCATCATTCACTCCGTCACCGACTGTTTCTTTTTTGAGGATTTATCGATTCGTAGTATCGTCGTGCAAACGAATCTCTTCCAAAATAAACTGTCAAGCCCTAGACTCGACAAGCATGCTCGGTTCAATTCGTGATCTACGTTTACAAATTCACATTTTACGTTCACGATTTTTTCTATTGAATTTCAACTTCACGCACATTATACGAAGCCAAAAGAAACGGTTATGGAATTTGTTTTGAACTCTTTGTCATAAACTATAATCCCATTTGAGTTCGAAAAATTGTTACAAGCAGTTTACTTTTAGTCATAAGAAGTTCAGGCGAGTCATTAAGGAGATCGGAAGTCTGTCAGCTCAAAATAATTTGGTACGCAGCCGGAACATGCAATACATGAAATGTTAAATTCTATTACTAAAAAACTAAGTGATATCTATCGATTTCAAATTCATTGATTCCTCGGTTAAAGTAAGTCTTATCTATTGAGGTGAATATCATGACAATTTTATGATCCATTGAGATGTGGCTAATTAGAATGTCGTTATTTGAATAATTCGTGAAATACTCGACCGATAAAATCCAAAATGTAATCAATCGTGAGTCAGGAAAATGTAGAAAATCAAGCGAATGTTGAAAATGATTCTCTCTGGAACCCAGAATGTAAGAATACATATGGAGTGAAAAATAAGTATCGATATTTCTGTTTTTTTTTCTTCCAGAATGAGTTTCGATTTTTTTTCTGAAAACGAATAAGTTAAACGATAGTAATCTGTGGAATCTGAGTATATTCGGAAATGTTTTTCCATAGATCCGTAAGACCATTATGATTGTATTGACAGCGAAATTGGAACGAGCAAATCATATTACACCTCGCTAGTCGTTAAGAAGGTACGTTGAAAGAAGTTTCTACAGGTCTTTCGGCTTCAGATCGAATCGCAATGAAACTAATACGCGAAGGGCTGTTCCTTAATTCTTCTTATTTTTCTCTCCTCGACGAGAAGAACGAAGAAAAGATGATGGAGGAGAGAAGAAGATTCCTCGAACGGTGTAATATAGCTACGTCGATATAAAGCTCTTTTCACAGACTTTCTCCGAAGCTGCGAACCGAAAAGTTATGCCTGTCTGAATCCTGAAGGATATACATATATATATATATATATATATATATAACGTGGCTAACGAACAAAGTTAGCGATACAGTAATTGATTACAGTTCCAAGTATGAGGAGTGAGAAATCAACTGTGTCTTGTTAATAACAATCAAATCACGGAGATCGTCCTGGTGACAGTCATCACAACATGAACACCATTCTTGATCTGTGAGCGAAACTAAGCCATCTGCCACTTTATCATCGTTAATTACACCTCATGTCGCAACTAGTCATGTCAATTAAGTGCAAACATGAAAGAAACCCCGTCAAACACGCCTGAGTTAAATTCCGAAATATCAAAAAACACTCACATCCAAAAATGACCACATAGTATCAGGTTTTTTTGTTCTCTTCCATTAAGTTACCAAAAATATCTTCAACTTTATTTTTCTTTATCGGTCTGATGTATATGTACTGGGGTGGTCCTAAATAGGGTTGTTTTTGAATTTTTATTCTTCCAGGGGCTCGAAAGCTTCCAAATTGATGAGAAAAAATGTCCTACAAATTTGAAGACATTCAAAATTATGTAATTATTTTCGAATTATTTGAAACCGATTTGTAGGGCGTAAATTACTTTTTTAACTAGGACCCTAATACACATCAAATTTCAGTGAATTTTTTTTTTTTTCGAAAAAGGTTTTCAATCGAAAGAGCCGTGCTTTCTTAGATACAGATTGAAATTATACTGAGTAAAGGGAATTCAGGGCGTAATCCGGGCGAAGCGTGAGCGGCAAAGTTGACTATCGAAACTTGAGCGCGATATATCTTGTTTTACACCGAAAAGTTACGGATTAATCTGGGTTTGCTCGGAGGGATTCGAAAGTGAGGGAGAATTCAAGGCGCCCGTTCAAAGGGTGTTTGTGTGTGTGTTTTCCGAGGGTGGGAACTCGATGCCGGAAGGCTGCAGGCAGCTGGAAAAAGAAATGAAAAAGTTGTTCCGTGGACAGAATAAAATATCGGCGTGCCGTCGCGGTGTTTCTATCAACCCTGGATATAAGGCTTTAATCTCAAAATAAACAACTTCATCTTTTTCAGCAGGTCATTTAGACCAAGCGTGAAGATGAAATACGAGCTCGTAGCTTCGAAAAGGTTCAAAATAATCCCGATGACTCCTGATGCGCCGACAATTTCCGGTGTGAGAAAATTTTTTGTTTACCCCAGATTCCTCAAAAAGCCTTTTCGATAGTTGAATAATATCGTTTTTTGGATTTGCTGGAACCTTTAATCCGTCCCTTTAGCTTCTGACTTTTGTTTCCTGAACAAATATTTCCAAAGGATTATAATTTTTCTCCTAGTCTTGCTTAAAGAACGAAAATCCAATTAGAACCATAAAATTTCTTCAGATTTCTTTCAACTTAATACCACATTGAATTGGGGAAAAATTACGTCACGTGCCACTCTGCCGACCTTTTCGGGAAGAGTTAACCATCGGTGTTGTTCAACGCACGCAACACGTGCATGAGGGGCTGCTGAACCGTCCACTTCTCACGACACGATATACAAAATACCATTAACCCCCTTGAATTCAAATGCTATATTAGGCATGCCGCTGGACTGGCCCCCACACATTAGTTCCAACAAATCATCAGAAACGGAAAAAAAAAACAAAAAAACTTTGGCGGTATAATAATTCGTGAAATAAACGTGAAAATCGCTAGCGAATATGACTGAATAAATGAATGACTAATCTGATAGATTCTGAAATCTCGCACCGCACGAATATGTGATTCTATCTTTGTTTTCATATAATTATCATAGAAAAACAAAAATTTATATCACACCGCAGCTGCGTCAATTCATCATCAAAGCGTCGGTCAATTAGCAGGAATTCAAGCCAAGGTATTTCAGAAAATTTACACGAAACGAAAGACTGTATTTCCAAACTGAAAAACTCACTTTACGGTGTACGAAAAATTTGTCAAATTGTCGTCACTTATGCTTACCAATTCTATAGATTTTAGGATAATTGAAGGGAATGAGAATTAGGTGGGCGAATCACGGGCTTTGTATGACACTCCGTAATTGCTGAACGAAGATATAATAACCGCAGTTTTGCAAAAGAGGTTGAGACCGGTAGTTAAAATGGACGATTATACCCTCGTTCCACACGTAACGAATTTCCCAGAGTCAAAGAATATAATATGCCTTATAATCCCGTTACACGGCCTAGAGTCGGCCGAAGGTTGAACTTTATTCGCTCCCCTGAACCATAAATTGGTATTAACGCAGAGATTCCCAACAGCTCGTACGTAATTCTATAGTCAACTTGCACAAATTACTTGCTGAAATTATAACGCGTTAACTGGTGGAACTCTGTTCACTGAACGTGATTTGAGAACGTCACAAATTCTGACGGGATTCCCGCCTCGAGGTTTATCCTTCTTTCGAAAATTCTGTAACAGGTTTTTAAAGGTTTTATTTTCAAAATAACGTCGAAAAAATTGTAGGTCATCCCTTTTTTCCAGCGTTCAGTTCTTGCTTCTCTGAAAACATCCCTCACTTTACACGGTTGTTTATTTTTCAGAAAGCTTTTTCACCAACAACCACGCGGTTTTACTGTAAAAACAGAGCCACCATTTGGCGGAAGTCGATGATTCGTATCGGTAGTAAAAAAACTCAAAAATCCATACCCAAATAATTATAGAAAAATTTGACAAGTTCCAATACACTTAGCCAGTGGCAAAGTGGGGACCTTAAAATTTTTTATATCTTAAAATATTTGGGGCAAAGTGAGCCCCCTGAAATCTTTTAAATAACAAGGGATAAAATTAACCACCTAAATTTTTTATTAAATATAAATTATTCCGAAATCATTTACTCGAGTAATTGCACAGCTCATAACGCGAATCGTTTCAAGTTGTGTTTTACTCTCAACTCGTCAAAGTCAAATAATTTTCTGAACTTGGATTTATGATTACTTTTTCTCAATAAAGCTAGATAATAATTTAACATAATTGATCATATGAAAATTAAACATTTTATTCTGATTTTAGGCATTATTTTCTTAAGGGGCCCACTTTGCCTCACCCTCCGTTATATCGCTTAAGAACTTCCAGAATTTGAACAAAACGGAGCGAAAGTAACCGATATTATGATTTCACTGCTCATTGTCAGGTTTCGATCCATCTTGAACTTACACCGCGAAGCACCATCGCTATTTCACGTTAGGCGCTGTTATGGGATGCAGTATAATGGCGGACGTGGACTGCACAAGTGATCACAATGTTATTTGAGCGCTCTTGAGACAGGCATTTGGGATCCGAGAACATGTAACGCGATGCGAAGCACATTGAGAATGCCGTACATATCTGCCCCCTTAAGGGCCAATTAGTACGCCACGAATAAAAGCATCTGCAGTGGTTACAAGTTGTCTCCTCCGTCTCTCGGTATCCGAAACGTGCCACTTGATGCCTAAAATTGGACAGCAAAAATTGCGAACTGCGGTAAAATCTTGCGGTACGTGGTTAAACTGCACAGCCATGAGAAAATAAATGACTGTAGAATATCCTGTTTTTGAAAAATAGTCAAGTTGAAATGTTCAGAAGTGCAAATGTCAGAACGGATGAGGAGAAGGATGTCGAATACCTAGAATCACGGCGAAGAAATCAATGCCACGACCGAGATTCAAGCGGTGAAACAATATACCTAATTCGACGGAAATACGTATTGCGGAAATGCTCGAGGCGTCTGTTTTCAACGAGATTGAATCTCACGGACCGGGAGAACCGGCGTTTTGAAGGATGGCAGATCGAACGGAATCGAATCATCGACAAGGAATGCAGTTTTACTCTTCTCACATTGTTTTAACTCGTTTCGCGTCGTTCGCGTGACTGGATTCCGGAATCCGGAGCGCTTCGAGAACTCACTGCAGACAAGCGATATCTATATGTATACATATAGATCAATCGAAAACTTCATTTCAAGGAAGTTAAACACTTCGCGTGGCCAAGAATTGCAGACGTCCAACATGTCGCCTTCTACATCTACTCTACCTTTCTATATACCCAAGGGAAATGTGATTAATCGAAATTACACAGAGCTTTTGCAACTTGCAGATAAACGATCGTTTTTTATTCCGACGCGATACAAATCCTGTGACAGTCTTCGGATTTTGGTCCGGATATACTTTTTTTCCTCACTTCACTCCAGGGGGGCGGTTCGCAATGCAGTTAATTTGCAAGGTAAATGAGAAGAAAATTTATGAACACCCTGCAAGCAGCAGATTTATCCAACTCATCAAGGAAAGTAGGCAGCTTCTACTATCTTATACAAACATCTCAACGGTCGCTTATACACCGCCATACTCGACGTTTGTTTATTATCAAGTGACTCAAAGTTATGCAGTTGAATATTTCACCTCTCCACTTTGTAGTCGTCTGCAGTGTTCCTAGCTCTCGTCGGTTCAAAGTGTGCCTGAAATCATCCGAAAAAAATTTACTTCACTAAAATGGGGGGCGTAAAAACCGTGGACGTAATTTGATTTTGGGGATAAAACATTAGTCAGTTCGAACGGTGGAATTCCGATGGCTGAACCGAGTGGTGAGTGGGAATAAACATTACACGGTGAGCGATTGCGATAACGGAGAAATGAATGAGACCGGCTGGTACTCAACAAACTGAACAAATATTTGGGTAGAAGATGAACGAGTGGTTTTGGCTCCGAGCAAGTCATAGCTGCGAATGAATTTAGTAGTTCAAACAGAAGTAGGTATAGATATAGATTGGAAACAAGAGTGGACTGATGGGGCGGCGTCGGACGGTAGTATTAGGCGAATGGTCTCTCGTCTAGATTGAGATAGAAGAAGCTCCGCCGCTGAGCGGGCATAGACAGATAAGGGTGCTGAAACCAGGGAAACCATTTCAAGGGTTGCGCTGGTCCTAACTGCCTTATTCCTTCCTGCTTAATATTCCTTGTTTTCCAAACTTCCGCGACAGCCGGTCGACTGCATGAGAAAACGGATACTGGTATAAACGTCTTCCATCGAGCCCCGAAACTCAGGTCACCGTCCGGTTTCCGTTAACGTTGTAATTAACGTCGATTTCGACAGGGTCGCTATTACAACACAGTAACCTGATTTTCCATCCGGACCATCCGACGGTCATGTCGTTTCACAAGAATCGCAGAAGTGCCTCCGTCAACGTCCATTTTCAATCGTTCGCTCAACTTGATCGTTACCACAGAAGTCAATCGACGATTAGTGGATGTAGAAGAAAAGTTCTGGACACAGATTCCTAAATCGACATATTACCGACGTCAGCAAGAGTGAGGATATCCTACGTCATCGTACATTCTAGAAAAATTCGCGTGTCTTGGCTAAGTGTCGGTAAAATGTCGGTAAGGGAATCTGCACTCAGATGACTTCTTGTATATCGGCTGAGATCGCACTGCGAATACCAAGAATCACTCTTGAGCTCTGGTTTCGGGGTGCTCGAATCATCCCCATTTCTTTTGCTTGCAGATCATCAACTACGACTCGCCAAGGGGCGGCGTTTCCGTGGTTACAGACAAAGGCGACAGCACGAGGATCTTCCTCCTGGTCCAGCAGGCCAAGCCGTCCGACTCGGGCCAATACACGTGCAACCCGAGCAATGCGCAGTCAAAATCAGTTATGGTCCACGTGCTGAACGGTGAGAAACTCGAACCTGCGGGGGTTTGCTTTATTCATCGTACACCTTGTGCAAATTGGAAAATGAATCCATTTCATGGCGGGATTATTAGCGACTGGGGTTCGAATTTCAATTACGTAAATGGAAGTAGAGAAGCTGCCTTTATATTCTTGCGACAAAATTGGAATACCATATTCTTGACCTGTATGACGTACTTATTTCGGAGAATTTAAGTGTCTCCTTTGTTTCAGGAGAGTATCCTGCGGCAATGCAGCATGGAGGACAAGCGAAACAGCCTAGACTGTATTCCCTGCTGCTCTGTTTGTGTCTGTTGCTGTATTAAGCTATCTAGCAGCTAGAGCACATTGGGAACTGAAACTTCGTCGCCACTTCGTGTCAAGACTTTCGCTATTACGCGAAGGAAATCTGTTGTCTTACGATGTTCATCTTGTGTGGAAATAATTCCCTGTATCACGAACACCTTCTAAAGTGAATAAATGATATCACCCAGAGTTAAGCTAAACGTTTGTCACGTCAAAACCTTATTCAGGCCAATGGCATAATATTTTGACGCCCGTAATTGGCTCAACGTCGTGCAGATTTCATTCTCGATTTTTTTTTTTTGTTTTTTCGACGATTATCGATTTGTAACACCGTTATTATTGAAAGTGAAAAAAATATGTCAGTGAGCCGAGAATAGTTGATCCAGAACCAATGTGACGTAGGTCATTCGTGGCCAATGACAACGATCGGTCAGTTCATTCGAAATAATAATCATTACTGCTTAGCAAATAAATCTGTCATCTTGTTTTTTTGTTTCTTTTTTCTCGTTTCTGATTGTTCCTCTTTTTTTTTGTCGCTGTTCGAGGATGATAAAAAATTAATGAAAATCGCACGGATGGTAGACGTGACAAATGACACCAAAGATTGAGTGCTATTTTCATTTGACATCACTTGAACAATCACTGTAACAAACGGTTCACGTGTGGTTTCTTGAAAATTAATCATGTAACCATTGTACAAAATAGATTTACAGCTTTTTTGGTTTATTTTCGCAACAAAATTATTCCGCCAAAATAAATATTTTTTGAGTCAAATTTCCGCGTGAAGTACGATTTGTTTTTTCACAAGATACTTCATGAAACAGTTGCAACGTCGATATTTTGGTTTAATACACACCATAAACACACCATCAAACAGGTTTGTAAAGTTGCAAAGAACCCTACAAATTTTGACGAGTTTGTTAACACTTGAACGATCTTTGCAACGTTTGAATGATCTTTTACAAAATCAACCGATTTACTTCGCTGAAATTTCATCAACTACAAGAATTTTTTTTATAAAAATCAAGAATATTGACCGCAAAATTCACCTAGAAAACCTGAGTTTTATGTCCCCTATGTTTATATTCATTTTTATTGAAGAATATAGTTCCCCGATATTCTACCTATTCTAACCAGTCCTCAAAAACATCTGGATTTAATACATATAATTTAATTCGTAAACTCGAATTTATAAAAGGTTGAACCAAATTTACGGTTATCAAATACTCAATTTTCCGCTAATCCTGCCAATAATCTGATTACTTTATTTTTAACTCATATTTTGCCGACTCTTTAGATTTTCCAATTCAACGATTGCAGTAAAAAAAATTTTTTATCATTTTTTGGGTACCGTATTCGAGACGTTTTCTTATACTTAAATATACTCAGATATTCCCTATTATTTTATGATCCCTGTTATTGATGCCACAATCTAGTTTCACGTATCAACCGATGCAGCGATTCTGTATCGGCGATTTGTGACGTTGAGTCATCGTTCTGAAGTCCGCGAACAACAAAAAACTAATCACTATCCTCCATGAAATTGTCTAATGCAATTAAAAATACGCGCTAAACTTCCTGGCCCAACATATCAGTAACTAATTCAAATCTTCAAATGACATAATTGAATGAAGGGAATGATAATGATACGGTGACCGCGTTTTGCAAAAGTAAAAATAAAAATTTCACATCAAAATCACAACTGTACATGCTCATATAAAACTGTACGATCTATTACATAGTGCATATGTTTGTTACAGATAATAATATTAATGATAATGATAATAGTGGTAATTCTAATGGTAATGTTAATAAAAGTAAGAAAAATTCTTTATATACCTATCTGAGCATGGTAAGAAAGATTATCAAAAATCAAACATACTTATTTTAATATTCTTCATCGTTGCTCCTGAAAATCAATATTTTTTGTCACGCTCGAATCATATTATTTTTTTCGGCTAACTCCAGTGTATTGTTATTAAAATAATCATGCAGCATTGTAAGAGTGTTTAAACAGATGAAAGACAGTCGTTGAAGAAGGATGCGAAAAAAATTAGCGGAAGGGAGGGGGGGGGGGTGGAAATTTACCATTTATCACACAGTTTGGCAAACTTTCGTATAATCGATATAATATATCGCATTATTGGTAAAAATTTAATGTGTACCTATACCTAGATCACATTAATTCTTCTATGTAAATATGTATTAAAAAGAGTTTAGTTATTTAGTTGCTCTCGACAATATATAATAAATGATATATAGCGATTATTACACTGTTCTACTGGCAGCGGTTTTTTTTATAAATAATAATTACACATACGCATACACATACACATACACAAACACACACACACACACACACACACATATATATATATATATATATTTTGACCAATATAACACACGGCGATATGATATATATACAAATATCTATAACATATACGTTGTATGTGATTATATGAGGAACGAAAATTATATGTTATTGGATATAGGGTATGTGACAAATACACATATATATATACGGCTATGAATGATGTACACATCCGTGTAGCTTGATATTATTTGAAATCATTCCAAATACTAGTCGTATGAATTTGTATACATTAACGAACTATATATGTGTATATATATATATATATATATAAATATATATATATATATATATATATATATATATATATATATATATATATATTAATATTTATATGGACAGCGTGTACAGGAATTACTCATACGTTCGTTCACGATTGATGTATACGCTCTTTGCAAAATGAAAAACGTCATGAGTTCTTTGATGGTGATAAAAAAAAAAAAAAGGATAAAAAATTTTATCGTTATAGAATCAAAAACAGATCATCGAACGATAAAGTTACAATTATCAGAATTCTTTGTA
Organism: Diprion similis; assembly: GCF_021155765.1. NCBI lineage: Eukaryota > Metazoa > Arthropoda > Insecta > Hymenoptera > Diprionidae > Diprion > Diprion similis. The sequence continues at coordinate 10,334,777 of NC_060114.1, forward strand.
AAATTATACTAGAATCACAATTTGAATGCGTAAAATCGTTGCGATTTGGAATGAATTTTGCGGGAAAATGATTTCAGCGCCAGCTAGTGGTGGCGTCCTGAAGTAGCGTGATTCTTCTTCACGAAGGCTCGCGCTCATTGTATAAATGAAATATCGTCGAGGTGAACATTTTTCAAGGAGAATACACAACGATTCGGAGAGGAATGTTAATGGGTAATGCTTGTGAGCGTTGTAAGGATAAGGAAAAGTGTAACATAAAGTGGAAACCATGAAAATAATCTAAATAGTGTGTAATTATAGTCTGATGATCTGTCAAGATTATGAATTAACGTGCCGTTACAATTAGGAGGCGATAACCATCACCTGAAACAATCATGACATATGCATATAGGTGTGTATAGTATATTACGTGTGAAAAAAAGATAAGAGAAAAAAAAACAGGCATTAACAAACAAACAAAAAAAAAGAAAAAGAAAAAAACTACACGGCCCTTCTCATTACGTTATAATGAAACGTTGAAACGCTGTGCTACTCAGGTGAAAAGTTTATTCGTCAAAATTATTGGAAATAACTACGAAGTTTTTGAGTAAAAAAAATCTGTGGCTTAGAATATTTTGAATAGAGTTATTCAGAAAAATGTGTTGAAGGTGGGAAAATATTGAGAGCAAAAATTTAATCACGAGTAATTATTCGAGAGAATAATTCAACATGTTACCGACACTGCAACTCGCGGATTCTAAAATGAATGTTAAAAAAATAAAAATAAAATGCTTTTAAGCAAAGCTTTTAAGAAAAGAAATCGAAAATCAGGCTTTAGAGTGGAAGGAAAATGGCCAGCGAAACATTTTGAAAAAAAAAATGTGTAAATATATAATATTGTGGCTAACCACCATGACAGAAGAAATCTCATAAGATTTGTGCGCGGTGGCTAAAGATCTACAGTCGGGTACCCATGCGAGTGTCGAGACGAATCACGTCTCAATCTTGATTTAAAAGTTCCTCTTGGATTTATGAGATAGCTGCAAACTACGTCTGCATTACCTGAGCCACCTGGAACTCAGATATGCCACCAACGTGTCTGAGAAAAGAGAGAAAAATAAATGTTCAGTGCGAGGAATTATCCATAAAAGTGACAAAAGGTTTGGATTTAAATTTAGACACATGATTTAGGGTGCAGGGATCGGGTGCATTTTTTTTTTTAGGTTATAGTCACGTTGAAAATCTATCAAATGTTACGGAGTGTTATGGTCAAAAAAGTGAATTTCGATGCGGGAAGGTATTTCAGAACTAGGAGTTGAATTTATCTGGAAAAAAAACTTTTGATGAAAAAAGTGAAAAAAACAATTAATAACATCCGTAGATACGTGAAAATCGTCCAGATCGTACTCGAATGGTAATGCAGATTGAATTCGAACCGCCCATACATATCTACTAACGTCCGAAATTTGAAGTGCAAAAATACGGATTTAACTTACGTCCGATTGTTTGGTTAGTGTAGAATTCTTTTTCCTTGTAACGAAGACGTGCTATAATTCATACAAGTTGAAACATCTATTAACCCTAATTGGTCATACCTCAGTAGAACCGCATAACGGCCACACTGGATGAAATTTAACCCAGTTATAAAAAAAGGTATTCTGCGTCAACAATCAGTTTTAAAAATCTAAAACAAAAAATATGCTGGTAAAAACAATTTGGACAGAATTTTTTTTCCTACAGAATCGATTTCGAACACAAAAAAACCATGAGTTTGAAAAAATTTTGGGGTGGAATTCACCCAGAGTGAACAATTTGAGTTAACATGTATTATGTTCTCTATAAAAATAAATCAAAGCATGAGTCTTAATTGGAATCTTTTGGTTAAATTTTCTCCTCAAGTTGAATCGAATAATTGAGACGACAGTGCAGTTTAAGGCAATTCATTGTCAGCCTGACCAACTTCACTTGCACCTTTCAACCCTAACTTCATATCCCTTTTCATAAACTTTTTGACTAAACTATGGAATTCAAAAACGTACTGTGGAAGAAACATCGCCATAAAGATGGTCAAACACTCTGAAAGAGGCAAAAAAAAGAAACCAAATGAAGAGACACGTGATAATGACACAAAATTCTCAAAGATCTAATTTGACATAACATAAAGTATTATATGTGGAATTTAACACGATGATAAGAAATTTTCTCGGCCACATTGATGAAACTAAGAACATTGAGTCATGCAAAAATGCAACTGAAAAAATTTATAAAAGTTTGATATTAAAAAAATGAAGTACAGCCTTGTATAATATATCGTACCAACAAACAGACTGTGAAGTTGTTATTCGAAGATGATTTTTCACGACGAAAGGTGTCCAATTCAGTCTTTGGACGTTCTAACAAATAAAGTCGAAAAAAAAAAAAAAAAAACACGAATGAGTTATAAATTAGAAAATTTTATTTTCCGTTTCAAATTCCTCGCTGAAATAATTTTCAAAGTAAGCGAGTGGATAAGTAAACGCGTGTAAATAACCATCAATGAATCTCTCACGAGGCTCTTTGTTGGAATGAGTGAATGCTATACTTATATAGATATAAGCTTAGGATAAAATTTGGAAGTAAGTTGATTACGAGATAATAATAACGTTATGTATAATACATAACGTATATATAATATATATACATATATATATATATAAATATAAATATATATGAATATATTGTTATAGTTGTTGATATGTTAACGAAGGTACCTTACATCAACTATCAGACAGACGAAAATTTCGTGAATAATAATTACTAATTATACCCTGTAACCACTAAACGTTACGTACAATGAAAAGTGAAGATCAGACGGAAACACGTGATATTCCTGAGTAAAATAAATTTTACGATTTCTTTGAAAAAGAAAAGAAAAAGAAAACAACACAACAACGTAACAATAACGATCAAAATAAACAAATTTTCGTTTCGCAGACGTGCAAAAACGGCTAGGTTAATAATATCAGTGTTTCAGCTAGCCTATGATGTATATTGTAACTAATTATATGAAATAAATCATCAAGAATAAAAAATTTAAAAAGAGAAACGTACAACATACACACGGGCATATAATAAAAGTAATCGTGAGTCTAGTTATTAATTTATTCCGAGTCTTATTTTTGCACGACCGGTCACGATTCCTCAAGAAAAAATTGTAAAAAAAAAACGGAAAAATTAAAATTCAAGCAGTTCTCGAGCTGAGGTAAGTAAATCATAATTTAATAAGCTTGTATTGATAACACGTTTGCAAGAATCGTGACACTTTATTAACATTTGCAAATATTGTCGATATACCTACACTCGTGGTAACCACCTATGATTAGATATACGTGATATATATATATTTATGACGATTGCCTTTCTTCGACGTTGTACGACTTGTACAACCCTGAAGTTATTCATTCGACGATATCGTAAAATTGGGAAGGAAAAATATACGAACAACACACAACTGGAGAAAAAACATTTCCAGACGTATGAAAAAGCGGGCCTGATCATACGAATACTCCAAACCCAAAATTTGTTTTACCAAGTGCAATATTTTCATGTTTCATAAAATGAAAATTCAGATCAGAAAGGAGTTGTTATAAAAAAATTTGTATCCAGTTCTATATGGAACTCAACGCAATCAATCGACATAAATGATATTGAAATTACGATTTAACGATGATTCGACAAAAAAAATCTTTATTCCTAAGTCTTATCAGTTAGAATATTCTATGGACGTAAATGTGAGGAAAAATGCTGAAATTAATTTGAATTCTATATTCGTATTCTTGGCGAGTTTATAGGTATGGAAGGCTCTTATGCCGCTGGTGTACCTCAATTAGATACTTGAATTCCACGCAAAGCTGTTGCCGAATTTAATCTCTTCTATACTACGTACCTCGGAGCGATTTTAAATTACGTGTCTGAAGATACCAGAGAATGAGAAGAACAAAAAATTAAACCTCTGGAAAAAGATGGTTCAACCATTGACTGGTTTTAAATCGCAAATTCTTTACTTTTCCTTTAAAAATTCCTGTAACACGTTATTGAAACGATTCTTGTAAAAACGGCTCCGATAATATCGTCGAAAACGTGAAATCTTTTCACATAAAATTCTTAATTCTAAATTATTTTCATGAAAATAAATGTTATTACGATTTTGTTCGAGGGTTGATTTTTTGTCAATTTATCACATCAATAATGAGACCTTGCGAATAAGGTTGTACTTTCTAAATATATACTTCACTGGAAAATCGAGACAAGGCTGAAACATCGGATATACGTTTTACTTTTGATTTCTTCAAATCTACACTGTGACGCCCTACTGAATTTCATATAGTCAAAGCCTTCGTTCAAATTGTCATTCACCGTCATTATAAGTATGCTGTATACTACCGATGAATTCCCCAAAATACTTAAATTTTGAAAACTAATTTTCACCGAATTTCTCCAACGTCCGATTCAATCCGGTGCATGTAATTCTATCTGCAACGAGCAACAGGTCTGTAACTTGTTTCCAAACTGCGATAGGGTAGTAGTTGGGCACAGAACGTCCTAGGCCGAAATAGTTAAGGTGCGGTGACGACGACGTGACGACAGCGGAACCAGCTTGGCGCGAAGAAACGTCTCCCAATACGACTCAAAACAAAATTCATCGAAATCTCCGAGAGAGGGAAGCCTCGGCTCGCAATAGCCTTGGCTTTCAGTTGATCCCCAACAGTCGCCCGAAGCACATCCAAAACCGCGTCTTAGGTGGCTTTAAAATGAAGAAAATACTGACGAGGAACCGGAAATTGAACTCAGAATGGTTTTGATACAGATATTTTTTTTCTATGGAAATTGAGATCTTCAGATATTATAGATTTTTTAATATCGTCATTTTATAACGGTTATCAATTCGAATTCCTTGATCCAAATCCAAATTCCACATCCAAATTTTACAACGTTCCATGGCAAGTTTCTATCCAACTGAATGTTGACAGTTGTAATTTTGAAAATATTACCATGCTGCTTGAAACAATTTTCAGTACAAGCCGATTTTTGCTTCGAATCACTTTTCGCTCGGTATTTCAAACTTATGACCCATGGTGAAAATCACAGGAAATTGCAAACATCAAAGATCTGTGATTATCGCAAATTTTAATTAGTAGATCAATGGCTTTTGGATTCGTGTAATCCTACTTGAATTAGTATTTAAAAAAAAAATATGTCACGCAAATCCATGTTGCGATAATTTTTCGCACTGGACTTTGACAAATACTTTGCCAAACTTACGTGACTTGATAATATTTCCGAAGACTCGAGCATATTTGACGACATTTGCTGAAACTTAATTAAAAATTGGCCAGATTTAGTTTCTCTTAATGTGTGTCCCAGAATTCCAACGTTTACGGGATCCCGCAAGCTTTCGAAAGCTTTTTTCGACCGTGCTTCGCTGGATTTTACGAACTGTAGAAAAAATCTCATGAGACTTCAACAGGATTTCACGGAGTTGAAAGGATTTCATCGCACTTCAGGCTTCCTCTCGGGGCTTTTAACCTATTTCAAGGAATTCGAAGTGCGGTTTTGACGATTTTCAACAATGCTCAGTGAAATCTCAGGGGACTTCGTGACATCTCATCGCGAGGATTGGATTAAAGGATTCGCGTAATATACGAAATTTCAAGAGAAATTAACCCCTCATCTCGATCCCGTGAACAAACGTTTGATTGTTCGTTTCCCTCCCTTCAGGAAAATCCTGAAAGTACAAGATGAGTCTCTGTTTCAGCATTGCGAAATCAACGGCGAGACACTTTGCTCATCAGCTCGCTGTAGTCGGGCGGATGAAATTCGTTTGAAGAGAAGCCGCGTCCTCGTCGTTCTTTGTTCGGAAAAAGCTGCAAGGACGAAAGCAGCGAGCGACTGAGGGAGCTTTACAGATTACGTCGTTAGGACATCTCGTCCCTATCGAGGCTCCCCAGCCGCTGCAGGCTATTCCGAGATTTTCTTTTCTCCCATTTTACCCACGCAGCGACTGTCGCGAAGCATCGCGGTGAATAAAATTTATCAAACTCGTAATTCCACGCGCGTGAATCGAGGGAGGAAGGAAGTCGGGAATAAACGACCCCCGATCACGAGCCTCGACAAAGTCCTTTTAATTACCCCACCACGAGCTGTTGGAGCCTCGGACAAAAATGGCGACAATCTGTCAAACGATTAATACATAATTCTCAGCTCAGGAGCTGCGACGATGAACAGACGTTGAAAACTCATATTTTAATCCCTGCGCTGCAAGACAACTGAGTTTTATACATTTTCTTTTTTTTTTTACATGTATAAGGCAATTCATACAAACCCAAGCTACCGTGAAATTTGACATTTTTTATTCGGCTGAAACTTGGCTAATTTTTTGCGTTCCATAAAAAAAAGCGTTCATCGATTTTTTTTACATTCTATTTATTTATTTTTATTTTCGTTTCGTCAAACCGTTCTTGAGGTACGAATTTTTGAATGTTTAATAGTTTCTTTTTCAAATTGTTACAAATTTTTAAAAAATCCAAAAAAACAGAATCTCAAATTGATGCATTTTTCAAACAGTCATCATCATTTAAAAAACATATAATAAAATGTTCAAAAATTCATATCTCATGAACGGTTGGACAAAAAAAATTTGCAAAACACAAAAAATCATTTTTTATCGAATGCAATAAGGTAGCCAAGTTTCATCCAAATTAAATATGTCAAATTTGAACTGCCTCACATGTTTCTCGTCTCTTTAACCGGAAAATTCCTAGACATAAAGATACCAAATAAAATAAAAAATAAAAATAAAAATAAGGAAAAAAACCTGTCAAATAGCGCAAGGAAACTTTCTGCCGATAAAACCGCGTCCTAACCGCGCCTTTTTCTTGTACAGGTATACACCAGCTACAGGGGGTCAGGCGCAGCGCGCGCCTTCCACGCTGTATTGATTACAGCCTCCTATATCCAGGTGCACAAACAGGGGCGGTGTTCACCTCCGCTTCTCTGTCCGCCGTTTCAGCATCCCGTCGACCCCTGCTCGTTCTTTTGGACCGCCACGCGTGTGAGCTGAACCCGAGCTCTCCTCCCGTTAAGGTTCACATCACCACCTCCGCCTCACCTTCGTCCCTAAAGTCTCTTCTCTTCTCTCCTCTTGTCTTCTCTTTTCGAATAATGGCTCACCAGCCGGTTTAGCCGGTTATTTTATGACGTGGTCAGCGCTGTTCGCTGATCTTTTATCATTGGATGATCTGCGGAAGGAGGAATCAAGACGGTGCAGGGTAATCGTTGAAACACTCACTTGTACGCTTGAAAAGAAAATCAACTTCTGACAATCGAATGTTGGAAAGTATGAAAGTGGAATACGAAATTGTAGGTAGGTATCTACCTGAATTCTCAATCAAGAATGTTGACTTGACGAAAGAATGGGGGGGGGGGGGGGGGGTGCTTTTTGTAGACTCGATTGAGACAATTTTTGGATGTGGTAGGTGAAATATAGTGTGGAAAAGCGTAATTCGAATTTATAAAATCAGTTCAATCTTTTTAGACATTTCTCAGAGTCATATTCAAACTGCCATGACAAATATTCTGACTGTTGAATAATTTCATATACAAAGAAAATTTGAAAACTAATGAATCCTGAGGTTATAACAGTTTTTTTTTTCTTTTTTTTCTGTCAAATCAATAATTCCTGACTCGAATTAGCGGCTAAACGAAGTTACGCGTTTATTTAATATTCAGCGATTTTTTATTCCTCAGCATTTTGAAAATTTGATTTGCATATTCCTGTTTTTTTTTTTTTTTTTTTTTTTTTTTTGTTTTGTTTAAATTTCTATCTTAAGGTTTTCTAATTCATTGTTACTGATCCGTTAAGAAAAAAATTCTCACCGGAAGTTGTACCATCCGTTCTAATCCGAAAATTCAGCCGTATTTTTTGTCCTAAACGGACTGCAAGATTTCATACGAAATTCCAGAGTCTCTCTGTACGAAGTCTGCCTATAATTTCTCACGTTCTAAACCACCCTTCTGCCTTCTCATCCAATAAAACGTTTCGGTGTCGCCGGGAAACGTGCGAGAAGATGAATGGCGGTGGCCGTAACTGTAGAACTGGACGAGGCGGCATGTTATAGATTTCGAATTGAGATCGGGAGAGGATTACTCTCCATTTTCTCGTAGCACTGAAAGGCCGGGCCGAGGTCCCGTGCTTCTTTATGAGAAGGGATTCGACGTCTTACTGCAGCCGGATGGAGTCTCGGCAGAATCCTAAGTGCACTTTTACGTCCTGCTCTACGTTAAATGCTGCAGCTATTCAGCTGCAGGGCTGAATTGACTCGATCTCCTCGTGGATGGAACACCTAATGGGGTGAGGAAATTCACGGGAAAGAATTGTGGGGTGATAATCCAACTGTGATAATACCGATTCTCAAATACGTGGGAATCGAATTTAAACATTCTTGATCATTTCGAAGTTCTCTCATTCTGTACACGTGAAGCGAACGATTTCTCTGAGTGAAGCAATTTATAAGAATTTCATTCATCCGGAGTAGCAATTGATAGTTGAGTTTGGTAGAATACTTTTTGAAATTTCAGGAATCTGACGAATTTATACTTTGCAAAAGGACAAGAGCAAAACGAATTCAAAACTCGAGTTGTAAAAATGGCTTGGAATTTGGGCTGTAAAAGTATAGAAATATTCAAAATTCCAATTTTTGTCCTGTACGATTACTGAAACGGGTTAAATGCTCAAAATCTAAATACAGAGAAACCAAGATATTGAATCCTTAAAATGTAGGAACTTTTCAATTAGTAATTGAAGGCTAACACTGATATGCGTCTTATTATCGATGATCGATTATTTTAGTTACAATAACCTTCGGAATTTTGCATCGTGATCTTTATGATGGAACAAATTTTTGTCAAAATCTCAGCACTCAGTCACTAACTAAATTGTCACTCTCCAGGAGTTTGATACAGTTTGAATTTCTTTCCATTCAAAATGCACACTTCAATTAATTTTTTTAAAGTTCTTTCAGTTCCGAACAAGTTTTCCTATGAAAAATATTGGTTCTTGTATCGAGCACCGATTACGATCACGTAATCAACCCCATTTCGCGATATCCAGTAAATTACGTGAGTCAAAATTTTTTTTCCTCAGAGATTTGAGCAACGAGTCGTTAAGTGCGGAGGAAAATCAGTCGAGTGGAAACAGTTTTTCTACTTGTTCTTCTTTCTTCCCAATTACCTGGAAAATAAGAGAAGTGGGCAGACGTCACTACGCGACGCGATTTTGTGCCAAATTAGAGGAAATTTTACACGACCTTCCATCGAGTCCGCGTCCTTGACTCAACTCCGCAAAGTGCCTCCACAAGTGAAGCACTTTCGCTCGAAAATCTTATTCGGAATTCAAGTCACTCCGGCAAATGTACATTCCTAATATAGCCGCCCGCCTTCCAGGCTCCTGTGTACCGAATTTTCAAGCTACAGCGGTGAGATGAGGAGACAGGCAGTGGGTGAGGCCAGAAATTAATCTTCTTCCAATAAAACTGAGGCTGACGTTGTACGTGCGTGGAATAAGGTAATTTCGATTAATACGCTCTGGGAGGTATAAATAATAATGAGATTTCAGGCTCTGCCACAAACAATACTTGGCAAATTGTCGGAGGATCATTGAAGGACGATGAACGAATGAATAATATCTCCTTGGAAATTACAAAACTGTGTTGTGGCATTTTTTTTTTTCATTTTTTAAAATGGAAAAACTGGTAGGTACATTCACTTTTGGCGATGATAAAAACTTTGATTCAGAATAAAAACTGGGATGTATTTTCAGTACTGAAACTTCAGAAATCATTCTTAGAATATACCCACAAATTTTTCTGCTTTATATTTAAGGGTATACAACATGCAGTATTCATCGAGATCGCCTCTATTAACACTGAACATTATTGACGAATTTCAATTACCCATAATTTCGTAATCAAGTGGTCAATTTTTGAGCTGTCTAAACTTTTCACCGATTTTCATTTTTTCGACAAAATGGCTCTATAGTAGTAATATATATTGCTTCATTTAAAGAAATTTTATAATACAGCGTAATTGCTGAGGAGTTTAGCATTTGACATATTGCTAAGTTTAAATTACAAAGGTATATATAATTATTTCTTATTAAGGGTATAATAACTTATACCCAATTAGCATCTCTTTATATGGAGTAAAAGTTATTAACTTATCTTTAGGAATAGAGTATATATTTTACCAAGCAAACCAGGTTCTTCAGGTTCTTTTGTATAAGGATCTTCAACGACACTGCGCACGTCTGGATCATTATTATCTGGTAATGTGAGTTGCGTTCTTTTGAAAGCGTAGCCATCGCAGTAAATTAGCTGACGTAAAAAATTATTGGATTTTCTGCATTTGTAGTAGAAATAGAATTTATTTAATTTGACTACTTATAGCTCGTTCACCATTCTATAATTGTATCTGTATAAAAGTCTTACTTAAGCAAAAATCTTGTATAATCTAAGAGGCGTCTGTAGTATTTTTCAGTGAATACGCAGCACCATCCCAAAAAAAGTATTCACTTGTTTTTGTATATAAAACTTTGCGGATATCACCGCCTACGATTAAAAAATCATAAGAATTTTTTTTTTTTCCACGTAAACTTTTCTTGGTGGAAAATTTTTCGGGTGCAAGAAAAATAAAAATTGTTTCATATATTTCAATGGCGTATATTCGATACTAAAAATTGAATATAAAAACAAGGTTAAAGAACGAAGGACGGTGCACATATTTATTTTCGAAACATATTCTGGTTTTGCATTAAATAATTGATAAATATCAGTGAGTGAATAACCAAAAAATGTGCGATGAATACCCGAAAGCTCAATTTCGCCATATTTCTTCTCTTCACGCACCGCAAGGCGAAAGTTTTTGACTTCCAGGAAAATCGATGGGGCCGAGGTTTGAAAATTAGGGGCTATTACACGCCCTAGGCCGAACGAACGAGAAAAGTCTGAGTCCGCAATTAGATAAAGTATAGACAAACGATCGGGCCTGTAACACCATTCGTAAATACGGGGCTCCGGGGGCGAGCAAATGTGGTGGAGAGATGAATGGGAAGTGGCGAGCCGCCGGCTGACCACACGCCGAGTTTCTCTACTGGGAGCGCTGAGAGATTTTCAACTCCCTCTTTTTCTATTTGATTTTCTCTCCTCTCTGATACCGTAGTTAGTATAATTTACCGACCGAGGTATGCTTTGATGAAATGTTTCAAATTACTACACGGAACAACGATGTGATATGAACGAAATCAATGATTTGTGAAAAATATAGGCTGGAGCTAGCATGCGAGATTTACCGAAATCGAAAAATGGACGGAGGCCATAAAGTAGAATGGTCGCAAAATACAATTTTCACGATTCAGGACTTTTCAAAACCGTGAAAATCTACTTCATCGAATTTTGAAATGCAGGTAGTCTAAAAGTGCAAAGTTTAAAATGTGGAAAGCGCAAATAATGGAAAGCTGAAGTATGAAATTGTCGGATTAAATATAAAAGTGTAGAGAAGTGCAGAAATTTAGGTAAGAATAAAAAATTCCAGAACATCAAGTCGCTACTACAAATGCAGAAATATCGAAAAATATGACGATTATAAAGATTTCAAATATTTATTTTTTTACCTTTACTCTCTACATTTTCAAAATTATACGATTTAGATTTTTACAACTTTGCATCTTCGATATTGTGATTGATCTACCATGTGGCCATTCTAGCTTTCAATTCCCTACCGAAAATATAACTTTTACTTACCTCACTCAATTTACTTATTAATACATTTCCTGGCGCAATTGTTGCATAAAGTAAAATTATCTCCGTTATCTTTTTAACTTGACATTGTAATTGGTAGAATGTCACTAACCGCGTGAAAGAGAATGAGCAAATTTATACCTAACTTCAGTGAATTTCACAGGTTACTTTGGACTTCTTCACCCTTGATCGTTAAATAAATTAATTTTGCACCGCAGTTTCCAAATTACCACCAAATTCCGTAACAGTGGCCAGTTTTCAGACGTCTCATACTATCGCCTTGAGACTCAGACCCTATCGTCTCGCCGCACGATTTGGCTCCGTCGACTTAACGGCAAGCTTAATTTTTTACAGTCCGTCCAGTCCAACCGCCAGTTATCGAGGATACCAGGAGAAATTCAAAGCCTCGAAGCTCGCCGTTTGACATTGAAATGGTCCGATCTGCGAAATGTGGTCGAATATGAAAACGCCTTCAGACCCAGCAAATCCATCTTCTACAGCTGCTCCCAGATACTGCATGCCCGCCGTCTCGTCTATGACGGTATAATTGCCGAGATCAGTTATATGGGTGGAGAATTTTCGGCGAAGGGGGAGCTTTACGACCGTTCGAAACGATCTGCCTCCGATTCCATCTGATGGACGCCAATTGATCCGAACAACGAACATTCTCCGACTTCTTCTACATATCGGTCTGGATCACTAATTACCGTACACTGATAGAAATTTTACTTTCCAACAAATGCTAGAAACGTGGAGTAAAATAATCAACATAATGAACTAAAATACTAAATTTATTAAATTAATACTAGAAGCTTAGATGATTTGCAGGATCAGTGATATCGGGAAATTTTGAAACTGTAACTTTTATGTTTTTAAAAACTTTTTGTTTATTCAGTTGAAAGTTTTTATTGATACATTGATGTATAAGTATGACTTTCTTCATCACCGCCATCTTGAATTTCATGATTTGTAACGTTATGTCCGTATATACTATAAGTTTTACATGTATTATTATAGTATTATTAGTATTCTACTAGTGTAGTAGTATTATAGTATAGTATTATTAGTATTGGGCACAACGTTGTCTTACCGCTTGTGTTAAATTATTATCTAGCTTTCTCGAGAAAGAGTGCTCATAAATTTAAGTTCAGAAAATTATTTGACTTTGACGAGTTGAGAATAAAGCAGAACTTGGAACGTTTTGCGTTATGAGCTGTGCAATTACTCGAGTAAATCATTTCTGGATAATCGATTTTATCCCTTGTTATTTAAAAAATTTCAGTGGGCCCACCTTGCCTCCAAATTTTTTGAGATTTCAACAATTTTAAGGTGCCCACTCTGCCCCCAAGGGGCCCACTAAAAAAAGCTTCGCAGCTGTACAGATATCGATCATCCTCGGTGCAGAGCTCGACACAAAAGTCGCCAGAGTTGCAGAACCGTGTGTAACGCTCTCGTTAAAGTTCCAGATGGTAATGAGGCCGGTCGTATAAACGGGATCGTTTGCATCGACGCCTCAAACGATCGTCCGTGACTTGCATCGCCCGTTGCACTGCTCGAGCAAACCCGGAACGTGGCAATGCCAAAGGCATGCTGAATTCGCACGGTTGGTCAAATCGCGAGGAATAAATCGCTGAAAAGCTCACGCCGGCTTACCGATCCAATCTTTGTGCACAAAAATTGTAATTATACGCAATAATGCAGAGATTTTTGTGCCGGAGATCGTAAATGAAATCAGGATCAATCTTCTGTGTGAAATTTCTTCCGTGGATGTTTCTCGAAAATATTGTGCCAATTGCATTGCGAATTTATCGCGGCGCTTTATCGTGAGAAATAGAAAATCTTTACATCAGGATACGAAGAGGGATTAATCACCTTTGAAATCTGGTGTACACCGTTCTGTGGATCTTTTGAAATCATTGATTTCCCCTGAAATAATTCGAAATCTTGTATAATCTTGTGAAATGTTTTGAAATCCTTGAAATCATTTGAAATCCTTTTTACTATATATTCTGAAAATGACAAAAGCTCACGAATGAATGAAAAATCATAAGTATTTCTTGAAGAAATTCCATTAAGAGAATTATACAAAATAAAACTGTAAGGTCGTATTTTGATAAATTGTGTCTGATTACAGTACTTTGTTGTTGTATGTTTGAGGGAAAAGTGATCTGATTAATTTCTCACTATACTGACCTTTTGAACTTTACAGTTACTATGCCAATTATTATCTATTAATTTGTTTCAACAAAAAACTGCATTTCGATTTTGTTCAAAATGTAATACGAAAAATGACATTCTTGGAGGAAAGTATTGGGATACAGTTGGTTTAAAGTAGAGAAAGCAACGAGTGACCAACATTAAGTAACGTTCGTAATTCGTGTGAATTTCGGCAACGACAAAAACAATTAAATGAATGAACGCAACGAGAAAAAGGGATCAATACCGAAAGCAAGAATGTGCGCATACACAGAAAGCCGGCACAGAATTACTGTTACAGGTGTGTAGATTTGGCGACGGTTAGCGATGTCGTGAGCATTCCAGTTAAACCCTGACCTATTCAGAGTGGCGTGTCGAGCTAGCTTCATTTGGACATGCAACTGAAATATTCACGAGGACTAGCCGATCCAATACACTGTGCTCTGTAGGAAGTGCGGCACTGCCGTCCACGTACACCGCTTGACGTTTGCCTGCAGCTTGACTTCCAACTAAATGCAACGTGCAGTCCGATAAGCCGAGGTAATAGGCGACCGTAAATGAGCCTGTATTTCGCAGTTTGAGAATGCTTGTTGAGTTCGTTAAATACATTTTTCCCTCACTTGCCAGAATTAAGAGTTCTTACCTGGAGAACAAAACACCACGTTTGTACATTTTGCAATTCAATTTCATACAGATGAGTTTATTGAATGCGTAGTTATTGAGAAAAAAGGTATTTGAAACTGTAATGATATTGTCTATTCTTCTTAGTATTGATTGTTCATGATTCGTTTTATTATTAATACAGTATTTGAGACGTTCTTAGGGTGCATATGATAATAGAATTGAAAAAAGTATCGGAGAATACAATACTTGCAGTAGATAGTCGAACTTTTTATGGAATCTTGTTTTTACCAATGCTTTTGAATCATCTGATAAAATTCAAATTTTATATCTTGACCTGCAAAAAATAAATATGGAACGATTTCTATTTGTACTGGTGCAAACTTCAATTTGAACAAAAAATAATTACACTAGTTTACTCAAATCTTGTGCCTCGAATTTATGTACGTAATTATTACAGCTTTAGTGATACTAATGAACAGATTAAAATTTATATTTCTCGAAAAAGCTTGCTTCTGTAGCCAAGAAAATTGTCATTTAAAAAATTGAAACACTCTATGATTGTTATCGGCTGAATAATAAAGATCATAGATTTTCTTAAACTTTGAGAATCAATACATATGATTGTGATTAGAGTTAATGAATTAGAGTTATAGAAAATTGTTCGTTTCGGTTTTTTATCAGCTAAATAATCCATATCGTAAATTGGATTTTGAAATAGTATTCGCCTAACTGTAAAATCAAACTTTTTCGACTAAACTGTTGGAACACACTATACAGCTGGACAAGTATATGAGAAATAAAAGCCAGAGATGATGTTCTTCTCCAGCGATTGCGGAATCTTGGAGGCTCGTTCGATAAGTACGTAACGAATTACGTATGACGATTTGGTAATCAGTATAAAGAAGTCCGTACTTTTTAAAAATGAGCAGTTTTTTTGCAAACAATAAATCTAGTCATTATTTTGGTTTTCAGGGGTGGAAAACAGTATATTTTCAGAAAGGTCGAGAGAGAAAAGCACAAACTCATAGCTACGAAATCTCAGTTCCAGTTTACTTAATATGCCTAAGTCTAGTACAAGTGCTCGGGTGTCAGTGTATACTACTTTACCAAGGTGCCGATAGTATAATTATGATATGTCATACTTATGATGATGTATTATACCAGTAGTAAATGCGCATATTATACTAATTAGGATAAGTTTAATGATTCAAAAAGTATTCAACTGCACGACAAGAATAATTCAAAGGTGTCGAAGGTGTGATGCATCTTTCTAAGATACCAGTATTAAAATATTGAATTGTGACTAGTTTATGTAACCTGAAATAAAATAAATGAGAGCTACGTACGGTTGTGCACCTTTTCTTCAAATCTTCTCGAATGTTGATCGTGCAATGCTCAAAATGCCTGGTGTTATCCATGCAGTCCACTTGGCCTAGGAAGTGTGGTTTATATCGATTCTGAGACGAGCAGTTTTCCGCTCAAAAAAATTGAAAGTGAGACCATAAGGTCAATGCGAATGCAAATTATGGAAAAAATTGGATTATTTCACTGGTGCACAACATTCACGTGCTCATACCAGAAGAATCACTATCGAAAAGTCTGAATCTGGTGCGAGCTGCACGTAAATTCTGTGGGGCACTATTACAACGTGATTTTGGTAAAGAAAACGAGTTAAAGAGGATCCAGATACGCTAAGAACGGTGTATGGAATTACGGCCGAAGCAACACAGCCTTTTTGTAATATCACTGCTGCAGGTCTTTACTTCGGTATTTTTGTTCTGTTGGTCCAACGCTGCATTTGCTGCAATTTCTGAGTTCCTAGGGATCCAATTAGTTACGAAGAGGTCAAGCAAATCGATTCTGAGACGAAAGATTTTTCGCTCAGAAAACTAGTGAGGCCCCTTTGGATTTTTGACGAAAACTTCGACGATTCTGAAAAGGAGTGCAATAAAGTTTTTAAGGCACTATTCCAACGTGATTTTGTGAAAGAAATCGATTGAGCGCAGTCCCAATACGCTGCGAGCAACGCATCAAAAGTTACAGCCGAAAAACTGCGAAATTTCACTGTCACTTCTCTGCTGTTGGTTCGACGCTTTTGTGCATGTGTTTTTTGAGTTCCTGGGGGTCGAATTACTCTAGAGATGGTCATACAAATCGATTCCGGGACGAGAAATTTTCGACTCCAAAAATCACTGAAAAAGTAAGGCTAACCCCTTTGGATTTTTGGCGAAAATTTCGACCATTCGGAAAAGTGCTGCAATGGATTCTTTGAGGCACTATTCCGACGTGATTTTGCGAGAGGAATCGATTAGGCGCAGTCCCAATACGCTGCGAGCAACGCATCAAAAGTTACAGCCGAAAAACTGCCAAATTTCATCGTCACTTCTCTGCTGTTGGTTCGACGCTTTTTTGCATGTGTTTTTTGAGTTCCGGGGGGTCGAATTACTCTAGAGATGGTCATACAAATCGATTCCGGGACGAGAAATTTTCGACTCCAAAAATGACTGAAAAAGTAAGGCTAACCCCTTTGGATTTTTGGCGAAAATTTTGACCATTCTGAAAAGTGCTGCAATGAATTCTTTAAGGCACTATTCCGACGTAATTTTGCGAGAGGAATCGATTAAGCGCAGTCCCAATACGCTGCGAGCGACGCATCAAAAGTTACAGCCAAAAAACTGTGAGATTTCATCGTCACTTCTCCGCTGTAGGTTCGACGCTTTTTTGCATGTGTTTTTTGAGTTCCTGGGGGTCGAATTACTCTAGAGATGGTCATACAAATCGATTCCGGGACGAGAAATTTTCGGCTCCAAAAATCACTGAAAAAGTAAGGCTAACCCCTTTGGATTTTTGGCGAAAATTTCGACCATTCTGAAAAGTGCTGCTATGAATTCTTTGAGGCACTATTCCGGCGTGATTTTGCGAGAGGAATCGATTAAGCGCAGTCCCAATACGCTGCGAGCAACGCATCAAAAGTTACAGCCGAAAAACTGCCAAATTTCATCGTCACTTCTCTGCTGTTGGTTCGACGCTCTTTTGCATGTGTTTTTTGAGTTCCTGGGGGTCGAATTACTCTAGAGATGGTCATACAAATCGATTCCGGGACGAGAAATTTTCGGCTCCAAAAATCACTGAAAAAGTAAGGCTAACCCCTTTGGATTTTTGGCGAAAATTTCGACCATTCTGAAAAGTGCTGCAATGAATTCTTTAAGGCACTATTCCGACGTAATTTTGCGAGAGGAATCGATTAGGCGCAGTCCCAATACGCTGCGAGCGACGCATCAAAAGTTACAGCCGAAAAACTGCGAAATTTCATCGTCACTTCTCCGCTGTAGGTTCGACGCTTTTTTGCATGTGTTTTTTGAGTTCCTGGGGGTCGAATTACTCTAGAGATGGTCATACAAATCGATTCCGGGACGAGAAATTTTCGGCTCCAAAAATCACTGAAAAAGTAAGGCTAACCCCTTTGGATTTTTGGCGAAAATTTCGACCATTCTGAAAAGTGCTGCAATGAATTCTTTGAGGCACTATTCCGACGTAATTTTGCGAGAGGAATCGATTAAGCGCAGTCCCAATACGCTGCGAGCAACGCATCAAAAGTTACAGCCGAAAAACTGCCAAATTTCATCGTCACTTCTCTGCTGTTGGTTCGACGCTTTTTTGCATGTGTTTTTTGAGTTCCGGGGGGTCGAATTACTCTAGAGATGGTCATACAAATCGATTCCGGGACGAGAAATTTTCGGCTCCAAAAATGACTGAAAAAGTAAGGCTAACCCCTTTGGATTTTTGGCGAAAATTTTGACCATTCTGAAAAGTGCTGCAATGAATTCTTTAAGGCACTATTCCGACGTAATTTTGCGAGAGGAATCGATTAAGCGCAGTCCCAATACGCTGCGAGCGACGCATCAAAAGTTACAGCCAAAAAACTGCGAGATTTCATCGTCAATTCTCCGCTGTAGGTTCGACGCTCTTTTGCATGTGTTTTTTGAGTTCCTGGGGGTCGAATTACTCTAGAGATGGTCATACAAATCGATTCCGGGACGAGAAATTTTCGGCTCCAAAAATCACTGAAAAAGTAAGGCTAACCCCTTTGGATTTTTGGCGAAAATTTCGACCATTCTGAAAAGTGCTGCAATGAATTCTTTGAGGAACTATTCCGACGTAATTTTGCGAGAGGAATCGATTAAGCGCAGTCCCAATACGCTGCGAGCGACGCATCAAAAGTTACAGCCGAAAAACTGCCAAATTTCATCGTCACTTCTCTGCTGTTGGTTCGACGCTTTTTTGCATGTGTTTTTTGAGTTCCGGGGGGTCAAATTACTCTAGAGATGGTCATACAAATCGATTCCGGGACGAGAAATTTTCGGCTCCAAAAATGACTGAAAAAGTAAGGCTAACCCCTTTGGATTTTTGGCGAAAATTTTGACCATTCTGAAAAGTGCTGCAATGAATTCTTTAAGGCACTATTCCGACGTAATTTTGCGAGAGGAATCGATTAAGCGCAGTCCCAATACGCTGCGAGCGACGCATCAAAAGTTACAGCCAAAAAACTGCGAGATTTCATCGTCACTTCTCCGCTGTAGGTTCGACGCTTTTTTGCATGTGTTTTTTGAGTTCCTGGGGGTCGAATTACTCTAGAGATGGTCATACAAATCGATTCCGGGACGAGAAATTTTCGGCTCCAAAAATCACTGAAAAAGTAAGGCTAACCCCTTTGGATTTTTGGCGAAAATTTCGACCATTCTGAAAAGTGCTGCTATGAATTCTTTGAGGCACTATTCCGGCGTGATTTTGCGAGAGGAATCGATTAAGCGCAGTCCCAATACGCTGCGAGCAACGCATCAAAAGTTACAGCCGAAAAACTGCCAAATTTCATCGTCACTTCTCTGCTGTTGGTTCGACGCTCTTTTGCATGTGTTTTTTGAGTTCCTGGGGGTCGAATTACTCTAGAGATGGTCATACAAATCGATTCCGGGACGAGAAATTTTCGGCTCCAAAAATCACTGAAAAAGTAAGGCTAACCCCTTTGGATTTTTGGCGAAAATTTCGACCATTCTGAAAAGTGCTGCAATGAATTCTTTAAGGCACTATTCCGACGTAATTTTGCGAGAGGAATCGATTAGGCGCAGTCCCAATACGCTGCGAGCGACGCATCAAAAGTTACAGCCGAAAAACTGCGAAATTTCATCGTCACTTCTCCGCTATAGGTTCGACGCTTTTTTGCATGTGTTTTTTGAGTTCCTGGGGGTCGAATTACTCTAGAGATGGTCATACAAATCGATTCCGGGACGAGAAATTTTCGGCTCCAAAAATCACTGAAAAAGTAAGGCTAACCCCTTTGGATTTTTGGCGAAAATTTCGACCATTCTGAAAAGTGCTGCAATGAATTCTTTGAGGCACTATTCCGACGTAATTTTGCGAGAGGAATCGATTAAGCGCAGTCCCAATACGCTGCGAGCAACGCATCAAAAGTTACAGCCGAAAAACTGCCAAATTTCATCGTCACTTCTCTGCTGTTGGTTCGACGCTTTTTTGCATGTGTTTTTTGAGTTCCGGGGGGTCGAATTACTCTAGAGATGGTCATACAAATCGATTCCGGGACGAGAAATTTTCGGCTCCAAAAATGACTGAAAAAGTAAGGCTAACCCCTTTGGATTTTTGGCGAAAATTTTGACCATTCTGAAAAGTGCTGCAATGAATTCTTTAAGGCACTATTCCGACGTAATTTTGCGAGAGGAATCGATTAAGCGCAGTCCCAATACGCTGCGAGCAACGCATCAAAAGTTACAGCCGAAAAACTGCCAAATTTCATCGTCACTTCTCTGCTGTTGGTTCGACGCTTTTTTGCATGTGTTTTTTGAGTTCCGGGGGGTCAAATTACTCTAGAGATGGTCATACAAATCGATTCCGGGACGAGAAATTTTCGGCTCCAAAAATGACTGAAAAAGTAAGGCTAACCCCTTTGGATTTTTGGCGAAAATTTTGACCATTCTGAAAAGTGCTGCAATGAATTCTTTAAGGCACTATTCCGACGTAATTTTGCGAGAGGAATCGATTAAGCGCAGTCCCAATACGCTGCGAGCGACGCATCAAAAGTTACAGCCAAAAAACTGCGAGATTTCATCGTCACTTCTCCGCTGTTGGTTCGACGCTTTTTTGCATGTGTTTTTTGAGTTCCGGGGGGTCGAATTACTCTAGAGATGGTCATACAAATCGATTCCGGGACGAGAAATTTTCGGCTCCAAAAATGACTGAAAAAGTAAGGCTAACCCCTTTGGATTTTTGGCGAAAATTTTGACCATTCTGAAAAGTGCTGCAATGAATTCTTTAAGGCACTATTCCGACGTAATTTTGCGAGAGGAATCGATTAAGCGCAGTCCCAATACGCTGCGAGCGACGCATCAAAAGTTACAGCCAAAAAACTGCGAGATTTCATCGTCACTTCTCCGCTGTAGGTTCGACGCTCTTTTGCATGTGTTTTTTGAGTTCCTGGGGGTCGAATTACTCTAGAGATGGTCATACAAATCGATTCCGGGACGAGAAATTTTCGGCTCCAAAAATCACTGAAAAAGTAAGGCTAACCCCTTTGGATTTTTGGCGAAAATTTTGACCATTCTGAAAAGTGCTGCAATGAATTCTTTAAGGCACTATTCCGACGTAATTTTGCGAGAGGAATCGATTGAGCGCAGTCCCAATACGCTGCGAGCGACGCATCAAAAGTTACAGCCAAAAAACTGCGAGGATTCATCGTCACTTCTCCGCTGTAGGTTCGACGCTTTTTTGCATGTGTTTTTTGAGTTCCTGGGGGTCGAATTACTCTAGAGATGGTCATACAAATCGATTCCGGGACGAGAAATTTTCGGCTCCAAAAATCACTGAAAAAGTAAGGCTAACCCCTTTGGATTTTTGGCGAAAATTTCGACCGTTCTGAAAAGTGCTGCTATGAATTCTTTGAGGCACTATTCCGGCGTGATTTTGCGAGAGGAATCGATTAAGCGCAGTCCCAATACGCTGCGAGCAACGCATCAAAAGTTACAGCCGAAAAACTGCCAAATTTCATCGTCACTTCTCTGCTGTTGGTTCGACGCTCTTTTGCATGTGTTTTTTGAGTTCCTGGGGGTCGAATTACTCTAGAGATGGTCATACAAATCGATTCCGGGACGAGAAATTTTCGGCTCCAAAAATCACTGAAAAAGTAAGGCTAACCCCTTTGGATTTTTGGCGAAAATTTCGACCATTCTGAAAAGTGCTGCAATGAATTCTTTAAGGCACTATTCCGACGTAATTTTGCGAGAGGAATCGATTAGGCGCAGTCCCAATACGCTGCGAGCGACGCATCAAAAGTTACAGCCGAAAAACTGCGAAATTTCATCGTCACTTCTCCGCTGTAGGTTCGACGCTTTTTTGCATGTGTTTTTTGAGTTCCTGGGGGTCGAATTACTCTAGAGATGGTCATACAAATCGATTCCGGGACGAGAAATTTTCGGCTCCAAAAATCACTAAAAAAGTAAGGCTAACCCCTTTGGATTTTTGGCGAAAATTTCGACCATTCTGAAAAGTGCTGCAATGAATTCTTTGAGGCACTATTCCGACGTAATTTTGCGAGAGGAATCGATTAAGCGCAGTCCCAATACGCTGCGAGCAACGCATCAAAAGTTACAGCCGAAAAACTGCCAAATTTCATCGTCACTTCTCTGCTGTTGGTTCGACGCTTTTTTGCATGTGTTTTTTGAGTTCCGGGGGGTCGAATTACTCTAGAGATGGTCATACAAATCGATTCCGGGACGAGAAATTTTCGGCTCCAAAAATGACTGAAAAAGTAAGGCTAACCCCTTTGGATTTTTGGCGAAAATTTTGACCATTCTGAAAAGTGCTGCAATGAATTCTTTAAGGCACTATTCCGACGTAATTTTGCGAAAGGAATCGATTAAGCGCAGTCCCAATACGCTGCGAGCGACGCATCAAAAGTTACAGCCAAAAAACTGCGAGATTTCATCGTCACTTCTCCGCTGTAGGTTCGACGCTTTTTTGCATGTGTTTTTTGAGTTCCTGGGGGTCGAATTACTCTAGAGATGGTCATACAAATCGATTCCGGGACGAGAAATTTTCGGCTCCAAAAATCACTGAAAAAGTAAGGCTAACCCCTTTGGATTTTTGGCGAAAATTTCGACCATTCTGAAAAGTGCTGCTATGAATTCTTTGAGGCACTATTCCGGCGTGATTTTGCGAGAGGAATCGATTAAGCGCAGTCCCAATACGCTGCGAGCAACGCATCAAAAGTTACAGCCGAAAAACTGCCAAATTTCATCGTCACTTCTCTGCTGTTGGTTCGACGCTCTTTTGCATGTGTTTTTTGAGTTCCTGGGGGTCGAATTACTCTAGAGATGGTCATACAAATCGATTCCGGGACGAGAAATTTTCGGCTCCAAAAATCACTGAAAAAGTAAGGCTAACCCCTTTGGATTTTTGGCGAAAATTTCGACCATTCTGAAAAGTGCTGCAATGAATTCTTTAAGGCACTATTCCGACGTAATTTTGCGAGAGGAATCGATTAGGCGCAGTCCCAATACGCTGCGAGCGACGCATCAAAAGTTACAGCCGAAAAACTGCGAAATTTCATCGTCACTTCTCCGCTGTAGGTTCGACGCTTTTTTGCATGTGTTTTTTGAGTTCCTGGGGGTCGAATTACTCTAGAGATGGTCATACAAATCGATTCCGGGACGAGAAATTTTCGGCTCCAAAAATCACTGAAAAAGTAAGGCTAACCCCTTTGGATTTTTGGCGAAAATTTCGACCATTCTGAAAAGTGCTGCAATGAATTCTTTGAGGCACTATTCCGACGTAATTTTGCGAGAGGAATCGATTAAGCGCAGTCCCAATACGCTGCGAGCAACGCATCAAAAGTTACAGCCGAAAAACTGCCAAATTTCATCGTCACTTCTCTGCTGTTGGTTCGACGCTTTTTTGCATGTGTTTTTTGAGTTCCGGGGGGTCGAATTACTCTAGAGATGGTCATACAAATCGATTCCGGGACGAGAAATTTTCGGCTCCAAAAATCACTGAAAAAGTAAGGCTAACCCCTTTGGATTTTTAGCGAAAATTTCGACCATTCTGAAAAGTGCTGCAATGAATTCTTTGAGGCACTATTCCGACGTGATTTTGCGAGAGGAATCGATTAAGCGCAGTCCCAATACGCTGCGAGCGACGCATCAAAAGTGACAGCCGAAAAACTGCGAAATTTCATCGTCACTTCTCCGCTGTTGGTTCGACGCTTTTTTGCATGTGTTTTTTGAGTTCCTGGGGGTCGAATTACTCTAGAGATGGTCATACAAATCGATTCCGGGACGAGAAATTTTCGGCTCCAAAAATCACCGAAAAAGTAAGGCTAACCCCTTTGGATTTTTGGCGAAAATTTCGACCATTCTGAAAAGTGCTGCAATGAATTCTTTAAGGCACTATTCCGACGTAATTTTGCGAGAGGAATCGATTAAGCGCAGTCCCAATACGCTGCGAGCGACGCATCAAAAGTTACAGCCGAAAAACTGCGAAATTTCATCGTCACTTCTCCGCTGTTGGTTCGACGCTTTTTTGCATGTGTTTTTTGAGTTCCTGGGGGTCGAATTACTCTAGAGATGGTCATACAAATCGATTCCGGGACGAGAAATTTTCGGCTCCAAAAATCACTGAAAAAGTAAGGCTAACCCCTTTGGATTTTTGGCGAAAATTTCGACCATTCTGAAAAGTGCTGCAATGAATTCTTTGAGGCACTATTCCGACGTGATTTTGCGAGAGGAATCGATTAAGCGCAGTCCCAATACGCTGCGAGCAACGCATCAAAAGTTACAGCCGAAAAACTGCGAAATTTCATAGTCACTTCTCTGCTGTTGGTTCGACGCTCTTTTGCACGTGTTTTTTGAGTTCCTGGGGGTCGAATTACTCTAGAGATGGTCATACAAATCGATTCCGGGACGAAAAATTTTCGGCTCCAAAAATCACTGAAAAAGTAAGGCTAACCCCTTTGGATTTTTGGCGAAAATTTCGACCATTCTGAAAAGTGCTGCAATGAATTCTTTGAGGCACTATTCCGACGTGATTTTGCGAGAGGAATCGATTAAGCGCAGTCCCAATGCGCTGCGAGCGACGCATCAAAAGTTACAGCCGAAAAACTGCGAAATTTCATCGTCACTTCTCCGCTGTTGGTTCGACGCTTTTTTGCACGTGTTTTTTGAGTTCCTGGGGGTCGAATTACTCTAGAGATGGTCATACAAATCGATTCCGGGACGAGAAATTTTCGGCTTCAAAAATCACTGAAAAAGTAAGGCTAACCCCTTTGGATTTTTGGCGAAAATTTCGACCATTCTGAAAAGTGCTGCAATGAATTCTTTGAGGCACTATTCCGACGTGATTTTGCGAGAGGAATCGATTAAGCGCAGTCCCAATACGCTGCGAGCGACGCATCAAAAGTTACAGCCGAAAAACTGCGAAATTTCATCGTCACTTCTCCGCTGTTGGTTCGACGCTTTTTTGCATGTGTTTTTTGAGTTCCTGGGGGTCGAATTACTCTAGAGATGGTCATACAAATCGATTCCGGGACGAGAAATTTTCGGCTCCAAAAATCACTGAAAAAGTAAGGCTAACCCCTTTGGATTTTTGGCGAAAATTTCGACCATTCTGAAAAGTGCTGCAATGAATTCTTTGAGGCACTATTCCGACGTGATTTTGCGAGTGGAATCGATTAAGCGCAGTCCCAATACGCTGCGAGCGACGCATCAAAAGTTACAGCCGAAAAACTGCGAAATTTCATCGTCACTTCTCCGCTGTTGGTTCGACGCTTTTTTGCATGTGTTTTTTGAGTTCCCTGGGGTCGAATTACTCTGGAGATGGTCATACAAATCGATTCCGGGACGAGAAATTTTCGGCTCCAAAAATCACTGAAAAAGTAAGGCTAACCCCTTTGGATTTTTGGCGAAAATTTCGACCATTCTGAAAAAGGCTGCAATGAATTCTTTGAGGCACTATTCCGACGTAATTTTGCGAAAGGAATCGATTAAGCGCAGTCCCAATACGCTGCGAGCGACGCATCGAAAGTTACAGCCGAAAAACTGCAAAATTTCATCGTCACTTCTCCGCTGTTGGTTCGACGCTTTTTTGCATGTGTTCTTTGAGTTCCTGGGGGTCGAATCACTCTAGAGATGGTCATACAAATCGATTCCGGGACGAGAAATTTTCGGCTCCAAAAATCACCGAAAAAGTAAGGCTAACCCCTTTGGATTTTTGGCGAAAATTTCGACCATTCTGAAAAGTGCTGCAATGAATTCTTTGAGGCACTATTCCGACGTGATTTTGCGAGAGGAATCGATTAAGCGCAGTCCCAATACGCTGCGAGCGACGCATCAAAAGTTACAGCCGAAAAACTGCGAAATTTTATCGTCACTTCTCTGCTGTTGGTTCGACGCTCTTTTGCATGTGTTTCTTGAGTTCCTGGGGGTCGAATTACTCTAGAGATGGTCATACAAATCGATTCCGGGACGAGGAATTTTCGGCTCCAAAAATCACTAAAAAAGTAAGGCTAACCCCTTTGGATTTTTGGCGAAAATTTCGACTATTCTGAAAAGTGCTGCAATGAATTCTTCGAGCCACTATTCCGACGTGATTTTGCGAGAGGAATCGATTAAGCGCAGTCCCAATACGCTGCGAGCAACGCATCAAAAGTTACAGCCGAAAAACTGCCAAATTTCATCGTCACTTCTCTGCTGTTGGTTCGACGCTCTTTCGCATGTGTTTTTTGAGTTCCTGGGGGTCGAATTACTCTAGAGATGGTCATACAAATCGATTCCGGGACGAGAAATTTTCGGCTCCAAAAATCACTGAAAAAGTAAGGCTAACCCCTTTGGATTTTTAGCGAAAATTTCGACCATTCTGAAAAGTGCTGCAATGAATTCTTTGAGGCACTATTCCGACGTGATTTTGCGAGAGGAATCGATTAAGCGCAGTCCCAATACGCTGCGAGCGACGCATCAAAAGTGACAGCCGAAAAACTGCGAAATTTCATCGTCACTTCTCCGCTGTTGGTTCGACGCTTTTTTGCATGTGTTTTTTGAGTTCCTGGGGGTCGAATTACTCTAGAGATGGTCATACAAATCGATTCCGGGACGAGAAATTTTCGGCTCCAAAAATCACCGAAAAAGTAAGGCTAACCCCTTTGGATTTTTGGCGAAAATTTCGACCATTCTGAAAAGTGCTGCAATGAATTCTTTAAGGCACTATTCCGACGTAATTTTGCGAGAGGAATCGATTAAGCGCAGTCCCAATACGCTGCGAGCGACGCATCAAAAGTTACAGCCGAAAAACTGCGAAATTTCATCGTCACTTCTCCGCTGTTGGTTCGACGCTTTTTTGCATGTGTTTTTTGAGTTCCTGGGGGTCGAATTACTCTAGAGATGGTCATACAAATCGATTCCGGGACGAGAAATTTTCGGCTCCAAAAATCACTGAAAAAGTAAGGCTAACCCCTTTGGATTTTTGGCGAAAATTTCGACCATTCTGAAAAGTGCTGCAATGAATTCTTTGAGGCACTATTCCGACGTGATTTTGCGAGAGGAATCGATTAAGCGCAGTCCCAATACGCTGCGAGCAACGCATCAAAAGTTACAGCCGAAAAACTGCGAAATTTCATAGTCACTTCTCTGCTGTTGGTTCGACGCTCTTTTGCACGTGTTTTTTGAGTTCCTGGGGGTCGAATTACTCTAGAGATGGTCATACAAATCGATTCCGGGACGAGAAATTTTCGGCTCCAAAAATCACTGAAAAAGTAAGGCTAACCCCTTTGGATTTTTGGCGAAAATTTCGACCATTCTGAAAAGTGCTGCAATGAATTCTTTGAGGCACTATTCCGACGTGATTTTGCGAGAGGAATCGATTAAGCGCAGTCCCAATGCGCTGCGAGCGACGCATCAAAAGTTACAGCCGAAAAACTGCGAAATTTCATCGTCACTTCTCCGCTGTTGGTTCGACGCTCTTTTGCACGTGTTTTTTGAGTTCCTGGGGGTCGAATTACTCTAGAGATGGTCATACAAATCGATTCCGGGACGAGAAATTTTCGGCTTCAAAAATCACTGAAAAAGTAAGGCTAACCCCTTTGGATTTTTGGCGAAAATTTCGACCATTCTGAAAAGTGCTGCAATGAATTCTTTGAGGCACTATTCCGACGTGATTTTGCGAGAGGAATCGATTAAGCGCAGTCCCAATACGCTGCGAGCGACGCATCAAAAGTTACAGCCGAAAAACTGCGAAATTTCATCGTCACTTCTCCGCTGTTGGTTCGACGCTTTTTTGCATGTGTTTTTTGAGTTCCTGGGGGTCGAATTACTCTAGAGATGGTCATACAAATCGATTCCGGGACGAGAAATTTTCGGCTCCAAAAATCACCGAAAAAGTAAGGCTAACCCCTTTGGATTTTTGGCGAAAATTTCGACCATTCTGAAAAGTGCTGCAATGAATTCTTTAAGGCACTATTCCGACGTAATTTTGCGAGAGGAATCGATTAAGCGCAGTCCCAATACGCTGCGAGCGACGCATCAAAAGTGACAGCCGAAAAACTGCGAAATTTCATCGTCACTTCTCCGCTGTTGGTTCGACGCTTTTTTGCATGTGTTTTTTGAGTTCCTGGGGGTCGAATTACTCTAGAGATGGTCATACAAATCGATTCCGGGACGAGAAATTTTCGGCTCCAAAAATCACCGAAAAAGTAAGGCTAACCCCTTTGGATTTTTGGCGAAAATTTCGACCATTCTGAAAAGTGCTGCAATGAATTCTTTAAGGCACTATTCCGACGTAATTTTGCGAGAGGAATCGATTAAGCGCAGTCCCAATACGCTGCGAGCGACGCATCAAAAGTGACAGCCGAAAAACTGCGAAATTTCATCGTCACTTCTCCGCTGTTGGTTCGACGCTTTTTTGCATGTGTTTTTTGAGTTCCTGGGGGTCGAATTACTCTAGAGATGGTCATACAAATCGATTCCGGGACGAGAAATTTTCGGCTCCAAAAATCACTGAAAAAGTAAGGCTAACCCCTTTGGATTTTTGGCGAAAATTTCGACCATTCTGAAAAGTGCTGCAATGAATTCTTTGAGGCACTATTCCGACGTGATTTTGCGAGAGGAATCGATTAAGCGCAGTCCCAATACGCTGCGAGCAACGCATCAAAAGTTACAGCCGAAAAACTGCGAAATTTCATAGTCACTTCTCTGCTGTTGGTTCGACGCTCTTTTGCACGTGTTTTTTGAGTTCCTGGGGGTCGAATTACTCTAGAGATGGTCATACAAATCGATTCCGGGACGAGAAATTTTCGGCTCCAAAAATCACTGAAAAAGTAAGGCTAACCCCTTTGGATTTTTGGCGAAAATTTCGACCATTCTGAAAAGTGCTGCAATGAATTCTTTGAGGCACTATTCCGACGTGATTTTGCGAGAGGAATCGATTAAGCGCAGTCCCAATGCGCTGCGAGCGACGCATCAAAAGTTACAGCCGAAAAACTGCGAAATTTCATCGTCACTTCTCCGCTGTTGGTTCGACGCTCTTTTGCACGTGTTTTTTGAGTTCCTGGGGGTCGAATTACTCTAGAGATGGTCATACAAATCGATTCCGGGACGAGAAATTTTCGGCTTCAAAAATCACTGAAAAAGTAAGGCTAACCCCTTT
The DNA here is from genome assembly GCF_021155765.1 of Diprion similis. Taxonomy (NCBI): domain Eukaryota; kingdom Metazoa; phylum Arthropoda; class Insecta; order Hymenoptera; family Diprionidae; genus Diprion; species Diprion similis. The sequence goes on from NC_060114.1 coordinate 10,364,104, forward strand.
GGATTTTTGGCGAAAATTTCGACCATTCTGAAAAGTGCTGCAATGAATTCTTTGAGGCACTATTCCGACGTGATTTTGCGAGAGGAATCGATTAAGCGCAGTCCCAATACGCTGCGAGCGACGCATCAAAAGTTACAGCCGAAAAACTGCGAAATTTCATCGTCACTTCTCCGCTGTTGGTTCGACGCTTTTTTGCATGTGTTTTTTGAGTTCCTGGGGGTCGAATTACTCTAGAAATGGTCATACAAATCGATTCCGGGACGAGAAATTTTCGGCTCCAAAAATCACTGAAAAAGTAAGGCTAACCCCTTTGGATTTTTGGCGAAAATTTCGACCATTCTGAAAAGTGCTGCAATGAATTCTTTGAGGCACTATTCCGACGTGATTTTGCGAGAGGAATCGATTAAGCGCAGTCCCAATACGCTGCGAGCGACGCATCCAAAGTTACAGCCGAAAAACTGCGAAATTTCATCGTCACTTCTCCGCTGTTGGTTCGACGCTTTTTTGCATGTGTTTTTTGAGTTCCTGGGGGTCGAATTACTCTAGAGATGGTCATACAAATCGATTCCGGGACGAGAAATTTTCGGCTCCAAAAATCACTGAAAAAGTAAGGCTAACCCCTTTGGATTTTTGGCGAAAATTTCGACCATTCTGAAAAGTGCTGCAATGAATTCTTTAAGGCACTATTCCGACGTAATTTTGCGAGAGGAATCGATTAAGCGCAGTCCCAATACGCTGCGAGCGACGCATCAAAAGTTACAGCCGAAAAACTGCGAAATTTCATCGTCACTTCTCCGCTGTTGGTTCGACGCTTTTTTGCATGTGTTTTTTGAGTTCCTGGGGGTCGAATTACTCTAGAGATGGTCATACAAATCGATTCCGGGACGAGAAATTTTCGGCTCCAAAAATCACTGAAAAAGTAAGGCTAACCCCTTTGGATTTTTGGCGAAAATTTCGACCATTCTGAAAAGTGCTGCAATGAATTCTTTGAGGCACTATTCCGACGTGATTTTGCGAGAGGAATCGATTAAGCGCAGTCCCAATACGCTGCGAGCAACGCATCAAAAGTTACAGCCGAAAAACTGCGAAATTTCATAGTCACTTCTCTGCTGTTGGTTCGACGCTCTTTTGCACGTGTTTTTTGAGTTCCTGGGGGTCGAATTACTCTAGAGATGGTCATACAAATCGATTCCGGGACGAAAAATTTTCGGCTCCAAAAATCACTGAAAAAGTAAGGCTAACCCCTTTGGATTTTTGGCGAAAATTTCGACCATTCTGAAAAGTGCTGCAATGAATTCTTTGAGGCACTATTCCGACGTGATTTTGCGAGAGGAATCGATTAAGCGCAGTCCCAATGCGCTGCGAGCGACGCATCAAAAGTTACAGCCGAAAAACTGCGAAATTTCATCGTCACTTCTCCGCTGTTGGTTCGACGCTTTTTTGCACGTGTTTTTTGAGTTCCTGGGGGTCGAATTACTCTAGAGATGGTCATACAAATCGATTCCGGGACGAGAAATTTTCGGCTTCAAAAATCACTGAAAAAGTAAGGCTAACCCCTTTGGATTTTTGGCGAAAATTTCGACCATTCTGAAAAGTGCTGCAATGAATTCTTTGAGGCACTATTCCGACGTGATTTTGCGAGAGAAATCGATTAAGCGCAGTCCCAATACGCTGCGAGCGACGCATCAAAAGTTACAGCCGAAAAACTGCGAAATTTCATCGTCACTTCTCCGCTGTTGGTTCGACGCTTTTTTGCATGTGTTTTTTGAGTTCCTGGGGGTCGAATTACTCTAGAGATGGTCATACAAATCGATTCCGGGACGAGAAATTTTCGGCTCCAAAAATCACTGAAAAAGTAAGGCTAACCCCTTTGGATTTTTGGCGAAAATTTCGACCATTCTGAAAAGTGCTGCAATGAATTCTTTGAGGCACTATTCCGACGTGATTTTGCGAGTGGAATCGATTAAGCGCAGTCCCAATACGCTGCGAGCGACGCATCAAAAGTTACAGCCGAAAAACTGCGAAATTTCATCGTCACTTCTCCGCTGTTGGTTCGACGCTTTTTTGCATGTGTTTTTTGAGTTCCCTGGGGTCGAATTACTCTGGAGATGGTCATACAAATCGATTCCGGGACGAGAAATTTTCGGCTCCAAAAATCACTGAAAAAGTAAGGCTAACCCCTTTGGATTTTTGGCGAAAATTTCGACCATTCTGAAAAAGGCTGCAATGAATTCTTTGAGGCACTATTCCGACGTAATTTTGCGAAAGGAATCGATTAAGCGCAGTCCCAATACGCTGCGAGCGACGCATCGAAAGTTACAGCCGAAAAACTGCAAAATTTCATCGTCACTTCTCCGCTGTTGGTTCGACGCTTTTTTGCATGTGTTCTTTGAGTTCCTGGGGGTCGAATCACTCTAGAGATGGTCATACAAATCGATTCCGGGACGAGAAATTTTCGGCTCCAAAAATCACCGAAAAAGTAAGGCTAACCCCTTTGGATTTTTGGCGAAAATTTCGACCATTCTGAAAAGTGCTGCAATGAATTCTTTGAGGCACTATTCCGACGTGATTTTGCGAGAGGAATCGATTAAGCGCAGTCCCAATACGCTGCGAGCGACGCATCAAAAGTTACAGCCGAAAAACTGCGAAATTTTATCGTCACTTCTCTGCTGTTGGTTCGACGCTCTTTTGCATGTGTTTCTTGAGTTCCTGGGGGTCGAATTACTCTAGAGATGGTCATACAAATCGATTCCGGGACGAGGAATTTTCGGCTCCAAAAATCACTAAAAAAGTAAGGCTAACCCCTTTGGATTTTTGGCGAAAATTTCGACTATTCTGAAAAGTGCTGCAATGAATTCTTCGAGCCACTATTCCGACGTGATTTTGCGAGAGGAATCGATTAAGCGCAGTCCCAATACGCTGCGAGCAACGCATCAAAAGTTACAGCCGAAAAACTGCCAAATTTCATCGTCACTTCTCTGCTGTTGGTTCGACGCTCTTTCGCATGTGTTTTTTGAGTTCCTGGGGGTCGAATTACTCTAGAGATGGTCATACAAATCGATTCCGGGACGAGAAATTTTCGGCTCCAAAAATCACTGAAAAAGTAAGGCTAACCCCTTTGGATTTTTAGCGAAAATTTCGACCATTCTGAAAAGTGCTGCAATGAATTCTTTGAGGCACTATTCCGACGTGATTTTGCGAGAGGAATCGATTAAGCGCAGTCCCAATACGCTGCGAGCGACGCATCAAAAGTGACAGCCGAAAAACTGCGAAATTTCATCGTCACTTCTCCGCTGTTGGTTCGACGCTTTTTTGCATGTGTTTTTTGAGTTCCTGGGGGTCGAATTACTCTAGAGATGGTCATACAAATCGATTCCGGGACGAGAAATTTTCGGCTCCAAAAATCACCGAAAAAGTAAGGCTAACCCCTTTGGATTTTTGGCGAAAATTTCGACCATTCTGAAAAGTGCTGCAATGAATTCTTTAAGGCACTATTCCGACGTAATTTTGCGAGAGGAATCGATTAAGCGCAGTCCCAATACGCTGCGAGCGACGCATCAAAAGTTACAGCCGAAAAACTGCGAAATTTCATCGTCACTTCTCCGCTGTTGGTTCGACGCTTTTTTGCATGTGTTTTTTGAGTTCCTGGGGGTCGAATTACTCTAGAGATGGTCATACAAATCGATTCCGGGACGAGAAATTTTCGGCTCCAAAAATCACTGAAAAAGTAAGGCTAACCCCTTTGGATTTTTGGCGAAAATTTCGACCATTCTGAAAAGTGCTGCAATGAATTCTTTGAGGCACTATTCCGACGTGATTTTGCGAGAGGAATCGATTAAGCGCAGTCCCAATACGCTGCGAGCAACGTATCAAAAGTTACAGCCGAAAAACTGCGAAATTTCATAGTCACTTCTCTGCTGTTGGTTCGACGCTCTTTTGCACGTGTTTTTTGAGTTCCTGGGGGTCGAATTACTCTAGAGATGGTCATACAAATCGATTCCGGGACGAGAAATTTTCGGCTCCAAAAATCACTGAAAAAGTAAGGCTAACCCCTTTGGATTTTTGGCGAAAATTTCGACCATTCTGAAAAGTGCTGCAATGAATTCTTTGAGGCACTATTCCGACGTGATTTTGCGAGAGGAATCGATTAAGCGCAGTCCCAATGCGCTGCGAGCGACGCATCAAAAGTTACAGCCGAAAAACTGCGAAATTTCATCGTCACTTCTCCGCTGTTGGTTCGACGCTCTTTTGCACGTGTTTTTTGAGTTCCTGGGGGTCGAATTACTCTAGAGATGGTCATACAAATCGATTCCGGGACGAGAAATTTTCGGCTTCAAAAATCACTGAAAAAGTAAGGCTAACCCCTTTGGATTTTTGGCGAAAATTTCGACCATTCTGAAAAGTGCTGCAATGAATTCTTTGAGGCACTATTCCGACGTGATTTTGCGAGAGGAATCGATTAAGCGCAGTCCCAATACGCTGCGAGCGACGCATCAAAAGTTACAGCCGAAAAACTGCGAAATTTCATCGTCACTTCTCCGCTGTTGGTTCGACGCTTTTTTGCATGTGTTTTTTGAGTTCCTGGGGGTCGAATTACTCTAGAGATGGTCATACAAATCGATTCCGGGACGAGAAATTTTCGGCTCCAAAAATCACCGAAAAAGTAAGGCTAACCCCTTTGGATTTTTGGCGAAAATTTCGACCATTCTGAAAAGTGCTGCAATGAATTCTTTAAGGCACTATTCCGACGTAATTTTGCGAGAGGAATCGATTAAGCGCAGTCCCAATACGCTGCGAGCGACGCATCAAAAGTTACAGCCGAAAAACTGCGAAATTTCATCGTCACTTCTCCGCTGTTGGTTCGACGCTTTTTTGCATGTGTTTTTTGAGTTCCTGGGGGTCGAATTACTCTAGAGATGGTCATACAAATCGATTCCGGGACGAGAAATTTTCGGCTCCAAAAATCACTGAAAAAGTAAGGCTAACCCCTTTGGATTTTTGGCGAAAATTTCGACCATTCTGAAAAGTGCTGCAATGAATTCTTTGAGGCACTATTCCGACGTGATTTTGCGAGAGGAATCGATTAAGCGCAGTCCCAATACGCTGCGAGCAACGCATCAAAAGTTACAGCCGAAAAACTGCGAAATTTCATAGTCACTTCTCTGCTGTTGGTTCGACGCTCTTTTGCACGTGTTTTTTGAGTTCCTGGGGGTCGAATTACTCTAGAGATGGTCATACAAATCGATTCCGGGACGAGAAATTTTCGGCTCCAAAAATCACTGAAAAAGTAAGGCTAACCCCTTTGGATTTTTGGCGAAAATTTCGACCATTCTGAAAAGTGCTGCAATGAATTCTTTGAGGCACTATTCCGACGTGATTTTGCGAGAGGAATCGATTAAGCGCAGTCCCAATGCGCTGCGAGCGACGCATCAAAAGTTACAGCCGAAAAACTGCGAAATTTCATCGTCACTTCTCCGCTGTTGGTTCGACGCTCTTTTGCACGTGTTTTTTGAGTTCCTGGGGGTCGAATTACTCTAGAGATGGTCATACAAATCGATTCCGGGACGAGAAATTTTCGGCTTCAAAAATCACTGAAAAAGTAAGGCTAACCCCTTTGGATTTTTGGCGAAAATTTCGACCATTCTGAAAAGTGCTGCAATGAATTCTTTGAGGCACTATTCCGACGTGATTTTGCGAGAGGAATCGATTAAGCGCAGTCCCAATACGCTGCGAGCGACGCATCAAAAGTTACAGCCGAAAAACTGCGAAATTTCATCGTCACTTCTCCGCTGTTGGTTCGACGCTTTTTTGCATGTGTTTTTTGAGTTCCTGGGGGTCGAATTACTCTAGAAATGGTCATACAAATCGATTCCGGGACGAGAAATTTTCGGCTCCAAAAATCACTGAAAAAGTAAGGCTAACCCCTTTGGATTTTTGGCGAAAATTTCGACCATTCTGAAAAGTGCTGCAATGAATTCTTTGAGGCACTATTCCGACGTGATTTTGCGAGAGGAATCGATTAAGCGCAGTCCCAATACGCTGCGAGCGACGCATCCAAAGTTACAGCCGAAAAACTGCGAAATTTCATCGTCACTTCTCCGCTGTTGGTTCGACGCTTTTTTGCATGTGTTTTTTGAGTTCCTGGGGGTCGAATTACTCTAGAGATGGTCATACAAATCGATTCCGGGACGAGAAATTTTCGGCTCCAAAAATCACTGAAAAAGTAAGGCTAACCCCTTTGGATTTTTGGCGAAAATTTCGACCATTCTGGAAAGTGCTGCAATGAATTCTTTGAGGCACTATTCCGACGTGATTTTGCGAGAGGAATCGATTAAGCGCAGTCCCAATACGCTGCGAGCAACGCATCAAAAGTTACAGCCGAAAAACTGCGAAATTTCATCGTCACTTCTCCGCTGTTGGTTCGACGCTTTTTTGCATGCGTTTTTTGAGTTCCTGGGGGTCGAATTACTCTAGAGATGGTCATACAAATCGATTCCGGGACGAGAAATTTTCAGCTCCAAAAATCACTGAAAAAGTAAGGCTAACCCCTTTGGATTTTTGGCGAAAATTTCGACCATTCTGAAAAGTGCTGCAATGAATTCTTTGAGGCACTATTCCGACGTGATTTTGCGAGAGGAATCGATTAAGCGCAGTCCCAATACGCTGCGAGCAACGCATCAAAAGTTACAGCCGAAAAACTGCGAAATTTCATAGTCACTTCTCTGCTGTTGGTTCGACGCTCTTTTGCACGTGTTTTTTGAGTTCCTGGGGGTCGAATTACTCTAGAGATGGTAATACAAATCGATTCCGGGACGAGAAATTTTCGGCTCCAAAAATCACTGAAAAAGTAAGGCTAACCCCTTTGGATTTTTGGCGAAAATTTCGACCATTCTGAAAAGTGCTGCAATGAATTCTTTGAGGCACTATTCCGACGTGATTTTGCGAGAGGAATCGATTAAGCGCAGTCCCAATGCGCTGCGAGCGACGCATCAAAAGTTACAGCCGAAAAACTGCGAAATTTCATCGTCACTTCTCCGCTGTTGGTTCGACGCTTTTTTGCATGTGTTTTTTGAGTTCCTGGGGGTCGAATTACTCTAGAGATGGTCATACAAATCGATTCCGGGACGAGAAATTTTCGGCTCCAAAAATCACCGAAAAAGTAAGGCTAACCCCTTTGGATTTTTGGCGAAAATTTCGACCATTCTGAAAAGTGCTGCAATGAATTCTTTGAGGCACTATTCCGACGCGATTTTGCGAGAGGAATCGATTAGGCGCAGTCCCAATACGCTGCGAGCGACGCATCAAAAGTTACAGCCGAAAAACTGCGAAATTTCATCGTCACTTCTCCGCTGTTGGTTCGACGCTTTTTTGCATGTGTTTTTTGAGTTCCTGGGGGTCGAATTACTCTAGAGATGGTCATACAAATCGATTCCGGGACGAGAAATTTTCGGCTCCAAAAATCACTGAAAAAGTAAGGCTAACCCCTTTGGATTTTTGGCGAAAATTTCGACCATTCTGAAAAGTGCTGCAATGAATTCTTTGAGGCACTATTCCGACGTGATTTTGCGAGAGGAATCGATTAAGCGCAGTCCCAATACGCTGCGAGCGACGCATCAAAAGTTACAGCCGAAAAACTGCGAAATTTCATCGTCACTTCTCCGCTGTTGGTTCGACGCTTTTTTGCATGTGTTTTTTGAGTTCCTGGGGGTCGAATTACCCTGGAGATGGTCATACAAATCGATTCCGGGACGAGAAATTTTCGGCTCCAAAAATCACTGAAAAAGTAAGGCTAACCCCTTTGGATTTTTGGCGAAAATTTCGACCATTCTGAAAAGTGCTGCAATGAATTCTTTAAGGCACTATTCCGACGTAATTTTGCGAGAGGAATCGATTAAGCGCAGTCCCAATACGCTGCGAGCGACGCATCGAAAGTTACAGCCGAAAAACTGCAAAATTTCATCGTCACTTCTCCGCTGTTGGTTCGACGCTTTTTTGCATGTGTTTTTTGAGTTCCTGGGGGTCGAATTACTCTGGAGATGGTCATACAAATCGATTCCGGGACGAGAATTTTTCGGCTCCAAAAATCACTGAAAAAGTAAGGCTAACCCCTTTGGATTTTCGGCGAAAATTTCGACCATTCTGAAAAGTGCTGCAATGAATTCTTTGAGGCACTATTCCGACGTGATTTTGCGAGAGGAATCGATTAAGCGCAGTCCCAATACGCTGCGAGCGATGCATCAAAAGTTACAGCCGAAAAACTGCGAAATTTCATCGTCACTTCTCCGCTGTTGGTTCGACGCTTTTTTGCATGTGTTTTTTGAGTTCCTGGGGGTCGAATTACTCTAGAGATGGTCATACAAATCGATTCCGGGACGAGAAATTTTCGGCTCCAAAAATCACTGAAAAAGTAAGGCTAACCCCTTTGGATTTTTGGCGAAAATTTCGACCATTCTGAAAAGTGCTGCAATGAATTCTTTAAGGCACTATTCCGACGTAATTTTGCGAGAGGAATCGATTAAGCGCAGTCCCAATACGCTGCGAGCGACGCATCAAAAGTTACAGCCGAAAAACTGCGAAATTTCATCGTCACTTCTCCGCTGTTGGTTCGACGCTTTTTTGCATGTGTTTTTTGAGTTCCTGGGGGTCGAATTACTCTAGAGATGGTCATACAAATCGATTCCGGGACGAAAAATTTTCGGCTCCAAAAATCACTCAAAAAGTAAGGCTAACCCTTTGGATTTTTGGCGAAAATTTCGACCATTCTGAAAAGTGCTGCAATGAATTCTTTAAGGCACTATTCCGACGTAATTTTGCGAGAGGAATCGATTAAGCGCAGTCCCAATACGCTGCGAGCGACGCATCAAAAGTTACAGCCGAAAAACTGCGAAATTTCATCGTCACTTCTCCGCTGTTGGTTCGACGCTTTTTTGCATGTGTTTTTTGAGTTCCTGGGGGTCGAATTACTCTGGAGATGGTCATACAAATCGATTCCGGGACGAGAAATTTTCGGCTCCAAAAATCACTGAAAAAGTAAGGCTAACCCCTTTGGATTTTTGGCGAAAATTTCGACCATTCTGAAATGTGCTGCAATGAATTCTTGAAGGCACTATTCCGACGTAATTTTGCGAGAGGAATCGATTAAGCGCAGTCCCAATACGCTGCGAGCGACGCATTAAAAGTTACAGCCGAAAAACTGCGAAATTTCATCGTCACTTCTCCGCTGTTGGTTCGACGCTTTTTTGCATGTGTTTTTTGAGTTCCTGGGGGTCGAATTACTCTAGAGATGGTCATACAAATCGATTCCGGGACGAGAAATTTTCGGCTCCAAAAATCACCGAAAAAGTAAGGCTAACCCCTTTGGATTTTTGGCGAAAATTTCGACCATTCTGAAAAGTGCTGCAATGAATTCTTTGAGGCACTATTCCGACGTGATTTTGCGAGAGGAATCGATTAAGCGCAGTCCCAATACGCTGCGAGCGACGCATCAAAAGTTACAGCCGAAAAACTGCGAAATTTCATCGTCACTTCTCCGCTGTTGGTTCGACGCTTTTTTGCATGTGTTTTTTGAGTTCCTGGGGGTCGAATTACTCTGGAGATGGTCATACAAATCGATTCCGGGACGAGAAATTTTCGGCTCCAAAAATCACTGAAAAAGTAAGACTAACCCCTTTGGATTTTTGGCGAAAATTTCGACAATTCTGAAAAGTGCTGCAATGAATTCTTTAAGGCACTATTCCGACGTAATTTTGCGAGAGGAATCGATTAAGCGCAGTCCCAATACGCTGCGAGCGACGCATCGAAAGTTACAGCCGAAAAACTGCAAAATTTCATCGTCACTTCTCCGCTGTTGGTTCGACGCTTTTTTGCATGTGTTTTTTGAGTTCCTGGGGGTCGAATTACTCTAGAGATGGTCATACAAATCGATTCCGGGACGAGAAATTTTCGGCTCCAAAAATCACTGAAAAAGTAAGGCTAACCCCTTTGGATTTTCGGCGAAAATTTCGACCATTCTGAAAAGTGCTGCAATGAATTCTTTAAGGCACTATTCCGACGTAATTTTGCGAGAGGAATCGATTAAGCGCAGTCCCAATACGCTGCGAGCGACGCATCAAAAGTTACAGCCGAAAAACTGCGAAATTTCATCGTCACTTCTCCGCTGTTGGTTCGACGCTTTTTTGCATGTGTTTTTTGAGTTCCTGGGGGTCGAATTACTCTAGAGATGGTCATACAAATCGATTCCGGGACGAGAAATTTTCGGCTCCAAAAATCACTGAAAAAGTAAGGCTAACCCCTTTGGATTTTTGGCGAAAATTTCCACCATTCTGAAAAGTGCTGCAATGAATTCTTTGAGGCACTATTCCGACGTGATTTTGCGAGAGGAATCGATTAAGCGCAGTCCCAATACGCTGCGAGCAACGCATCAAAAGTTACAGCCGAAAAACTGCCAAATTTCATCGTCACTTCTCTGCTGTTGGTTCGACGCTCTTTTGCATGTGTTTTTTGAGTTCCTGGGGGTCGAATTACTCTAGAGATGGTCATACAAATCGATTCCGGGACGAGAAATTTTCGGCTCCAAAAATCACTGAAAAAGTAAGGCTAACCCCTTTGGATTTTTGGCGAAAATTTCGACCATTCTGAAAAGTGCTGCAATGAATTCTTTGAGGCACTATTCCGACGTGATTTTGCGAGAGGAATCGATTAAGCGCAGTCCCAATACGCTGCGAGCAACGCATCAAAAGTTACAGCCGAAAAACTGTCAAAGTTCATCGTCACTTCTCTGCTGTTGGTTCGACGCTCTTTTGCATGTGTTTTTTGAGTTCCTGGCGGTCGAATTACTCTAGAGATGGTCATACAAATCGATTCCGGGACGAGAAATTTTCGGCTCCAAAAATCACTGAAAAAGTAAGGCTAACCCCTTTGGATTTTTGGCGAAAATTTCGACCATTCTGAAAAGTGCTGCAATGAATTCTTTAAGGCACTATTCCGACGTAATTTTGCGAGAGGAATCGATTAAGCGCAGTCCCAATACGCTGCGAGCGACGCATCAAAAGTTACAGCCGGAAAACTGCGAAATTTCATCGTCACTTCTCTGCTGTTGGTTCGACGCTTTCTTGCATGTGTTTTTTGAGTTCCTGGGGGTCGAATTACTCTAGAGATGGTCATACAAATCGATTCCGGGACGAGAAATTTTCGACTCCAAAAATCACTAAAAAAGTAAGGCTAACCCCTTTGGATTTTTGGCGAAAATTTCGACCATTCTGAAAAGTGCTGCAATGAATTCTTTGAGGCACTATTCCGACGTAATTTTGCGAGAGGAATCGATTAAGCGCAGTCCCAATACGCTGCGAGCAACGCATCAAAAGTTACAGCCGAAAAACTGTGAAATTTTATCGTCACTTCTCTGCTGTTGGTCCGACGCTCTTTTGCATGTGTTTTTTGAGTTCTTGGGGGTCGAATTACTCGAGAGATGGTCATACAAATCGATTCCGGGACGAGAAATTTTCAGCTCCGAAAATGACTAAAAAGGTAAGGCTTACCCTTTCGTATGCTAGCTGACAATTTCAACGAGTTCGAAAACCCTGCAAACAATCTTACAATTTATAATTATGACCTAATACTCTGAGAGAAATTGATTGAATGCAGTTCTCATACGCTGTTCGGAGCGCATAAGAAGTTAGAGATGATCTCTGGGGGTGGGCCCTGGCGCCCAAATAATTCATATACCTCTTTTAGTACCGGATACAGATAATTTGTTGAACCAGTATCCGTCCATCGAGTCTTCACATAAATTCTCAAATGCACGATATGTAGTTTTTATTCTTTTAAGGTGTCGATGGAATAAATTTCACACAAATATGTCATTTCATGTAATTAGAACATGAATCATGTCCCATTTATTCGAATTCATCAATGATATAACCTCAGGTTTTAAATTACGTCCTTAACTCTCTCGTTCATCTCTACTCTATTCATTCATTCCATACTTATTGTTCATAAAACGTGGTCAAAGTTAAAATTATTCATCCAAATTATCATCCTCGTCATGAATTCTAGATCGAACCCGTCTAACTCTAATTGAAATTTCATGAACAAATCTTTTTCTTGGTTTAAATCGTCAATATTTGTCAATGTACATGACATTATTGAATTTATATTGTTAATGCACCCACTTTCCTGGTTTTTCCTCAGTTTGATGACTTTCCGTTTTTTTTTCTAAACGTTCGTGGCAGCTCTTTTACTCCGATCAGACCCTGATGTCGAGGCACGAAAATTCCAGTGAAATCATTAGCTTAGAAATGGCCAGGAAATTTTTTGTTTCACGGCTGCAATTTCTGATCCCTTGATCGCAGCGACTTCAGACAATGACGATGAATTGATTGTAGCATTTTCAAAATTGGTTATAATTTCACTGAAAAACGCCAGAGGTATTCTGGTCTTTTTTGTTCCGTTCTTACTCTATCGTCTCTTCTTATTCACGCTTAAAAATAAATTTTTCATCCATTCTCACACAGTCCTGGGTTTTTCTCGGTACATGTACCGCACCTTCTATTTATATCATCCCATTCATGCCAAGCGAAAATACAGTTATTTACATATGTAATCACTTTATAAGATTAGGAAATGATAACAATAATCTTAACGGTACTACACTCTGCTGCTTGATAGGCGGTAGTTACTGCTAATTTTATCCCTTGGTTGTTGGAATAATATAGCGCTGGCTGAAGCATCAATGAATTCACTCGCATAACAAGCCGTCGTCCTTTCCACAGAGGATATCGCAGCTTCCGATAATCGTTGGGGATCGTACAGCGATAGCTATAAACAAAAAAATCGGTCTCATTTGACGCGGAAAGCTCGGTACAAAGCGTTAACCGCGATTGACAGCGAAAGCCGCAAAGCACACATTCATCCAGCATCAAATCGTGATCTTTCATCCCAACTCCACCCGGCGACATGGAAAAAGGAAATCGAGGCACGTGGATGACGTTTACGGTCGTCGTCACTGAGGGGTGAAGGAATGAAAGAGATCAAGACGATTAGGGGCGGAGAAAAAATGAACTCAGAGATTATCCGCAGCAATTCACTTTGAAGTCTTTGAACGGGATCAAAAGCCAGTTTTTTAGGAGCGATTGAACCCCCTGTATAATCATTTTATTTAACGTAATTTTACGATTCCGTACAAGTTTTATACGCCGGATTAACTCCAGTTTCGTTCAGCATTCAGATTAGGTATTCTTTATTTTTTCTTGCTGAACGAAAATTTCAAGAGTTTTACCGAATTATCTGAACCCCGAATGCGTTGGTATTTGACAGTGAATTTCTGCAATTTATATATTTTTGCTGATGTTACAGCATTTTGTGCTGGATTATCTCAGAAAACTTTTCATAAGTTTCAACGTTTTTCAAAAGCCAGAGTTGAGTCGAATCGTGGATTCCAAAGTTATCCGCAATACTGGATGATTATTCGATAAGACGAATCCACGTTTTACAAATGGGGTGAAATTTTATTTCCCTTGTAAATTAACCCAATAAATCAGCTAAACAAATTTGATATCATTAATTCAACGTGACGTTTATAGAACAAAAATTTTGTTCCGTGATTCGTGATTTGTAAATAGCACATTCATTGATTTGTTCAACTGTTGCATAATTTTCAATGCCTAAAATCTCTACACCATAATTTATTCAGTAGGCACTCTGTATACGATCATTTGTGACAATACCTCTGAATTTATTGATGATAAGCAGTGTATTGTTAGTAATGATGATTGTTGAAATACAATATTTCCCGTTAAAACTAAAAATAGTTTTTATGATGAGCCATTAATGAACATGTATATAATTCGTGTTCGCATAAATTAGTATTACAATTTTTTATCATATTCGTACAATCTTGAACGATTAAGGTTACAAAATGAAGTACAGAAATCGAACCGATGAACTGATTGCGAAGATGAAAGGGAATGAATTCAAGTTGAGTGATGAGTTGCCACATATCGATTTAAAATTCTTGAAACCGATACGGATTTCAAATCAACACCTGTGAATAAAAATTAATGCCAGTGAGTAAGGTATCAACTCTGGAAACCGTAATGTATTTTTTTCTTTTTTTTTTACGTTCAAGACTTTTTTTCACCTCTCCAATCTTCTATTTTTTGTCACGGAAAAACGAAGACCGTGGGTGATAGGCGTTATTCCCCCCTATCGCAAATAATTGCTATCGGATCAGCGGTGAAAACAAACGTGATATCGAAAGGGGAAACGACAGCGGCGTTATAGGTTGGCAAATTCGATGAAAATACGCCGATAACTCGATCAGTCGATGTATAGTCGCGTTGGGGGTGTTTAATTTACCCCTGTTTTCACGCAGCCACACAATTTCCTTTCAGCTTCAGCGTAAAAACATAAAAATTCTCCCGATAAGACCTCCGTTCATGCTCACATTTACGTAATAATTAAATGCGCAACAAGCATTTCCTCGCCCATGCTACATTGCGAAGTTCGCGTGTTAATGCGAAAACGATCCCCCCGGCCCCTCCCCATCGCCGCTACATGGCGATTGCAATTCTCACAGGCGCAATGCAGATGAGATAAAACGAGGTGAGATACGATGCAGTCATTTAGGTCTAACCCTCACCTACACACCAACTGCACCACCGCGATCGTGTTCACATCCACACGCCACAAGTACCCGCATTTATTAATACAAATACTCGAACCCGCCCACAGTTGCAAACTCACCCGCGAATTATCCTATAGGCAAACAGAATTCGCTAATGAACTTTAACACGGATGCCTGCAGATTAAGGGTGGAATTCCGCAAAAGCAATGGCTGGCAGCTGGCTGCCGGCTTGTACAGCTACCGTAATTACTAATTCTACGGAACTGGTTCATTAACAACGTTACATCTTCTCCCCCCTTTTTCCGTCGCTTTGCTTTTCCGCCTCCTCGCCTCTCTTGATAAATTGCCGATTGTAAGTATGACGATCTGCAATCGACCAGTTTTATTCTACGTTACCGACAGAGTATATCGCAATGTCGATTTTTTTATCTATCAGGATATTTGAAGCTGTGGACGGTGGCCGGACAAGAATGCAAGGAACAATCTGATTGTACTTATACAGGCATTGAAAAGTGTTCAACTTTAACCTTCTTTCATTTTGAACTACGTTTGTTAAAATATCTCTTTTTAGGATATAGATTCGATATGCTTAAACGTTATGCTGGTTCATTATGACGTGACAAGATGGGCACCAATTTAACACATTTACATGTTCACCAATAAAAGAGACTTACATGTCGACCAACATAATACATTTACATGTATACCAACAGATCATACATACATGTCTACCAACATAATACACTTACACATTTGCTAACAGAGGGTACCTACTTACATGCCTACCAACGTAATACATTTACATGTTTACTAATAAAGCACACTTAAATGTCTACCAATTTAGTAGATTTACATGTTCACCAACAGATCACACTTAAATGTCTACCAACATAATACATTTACATGTTTACTAGTAGAGCACACTTAAATGTCTACCAACTTGGTAAATTTACATGCTTACTAACATAAGACACATCGTTAGGCCTGTCGAAAAGATTGCAATCATCTCGAATCGTCCGCAGCCGCAGAATGAACAGCGGGAAATTCGGTTTCATTCCAGTTACCTAATGGAATGCCAGAACAGTCGGTCAGTGCCACGGAACAGACGTTCTTATCATTTTTGAGATTCCCCGGAACTCCGCAGCACTCCGATGGCAAGCAGCTGCCTCCTTCTGACACGAAACCTATATATACTCCGCAGTTCATCGTCTATCTTCTCGGAAGAGGAGATCATTGTTCGCGGAATTGAATACCCGAGTCACGCTTTCGATGCGAGGCAGCTCTCTCTACAAGCTCCACGATCTGTGTATGTAGTGTGTTACTGTACAGGAGGAAGTCGAGAATAAAAGAACACGGTCAGCTCTCTCGATTCGACCTCTTTCAGCTGTGCTTTTATAACTAAGAATGTGCGTCAAGCTGAATGCACTGTTATGCACGATGCGCAATACACAATTTCAACGACTTGTCATGGAGGTCTAGAAACCTTGCGGACAAATATCGCAATTATAGAATCAGGACTTTACCAATACAACCATTTCATATGGAATTTTCTTTCTTTTTTGGTCGAAATTCGAATTTCGAAATTCTTTTGTCGACATAATATGACTTGAAAAAAAAAAAATTTCAGATCTAGAATTAGATCCAGAATACATCAGTAGATGCTTGAAATATTACGTAAATATCGTAGAGAATAGTATATTTGGTATTAAACATGTCTGATTCAATTAATAAACGGAACAAGTTCATAATTGGATCTTAGTGTATTACCTCAAAAATTATAAAATTCGAAAAGCCTTCAATTTTCATTCACTGTCAACTTTTCTACCAACATTACTGCATCATAAGAATTAATTGTTCTGAATATCAGATATAATTTGGGCTTTTTTTTCAAATTAACTTCATTTACCAAGCGGGTTTCAAACTAATCCGTAGTAATAATGTCAGTAATAAGATCGCCTTACCTAAATATGGGTAAAGCTTCTCTAATAACTAGATATAGATATTTCCGAAAAAGCTTTGACAATCATCTTCTTTGATAAACTCCGTCTTGTAAAATTCTTAAATACATTTTGTGCTTCAAAGACCGTGATCAAGACGCTGTAGATATTTCATTTAATACTATGAAGCAGGATAATATATTTCGAGCAATATTCTTTTGATAGACCTTGTAATAAATTCATTCGCCAGAACTGCTGAGCGTAAAATTTTCTCACAACACTCAAATATATTTTTCTGAAAAAATGTGAAGCACAGAGATTCTTTTACACAAAAAATAAATCCACCAAAGCAAGTGGCAAGAAAGTGAGAATCTCGTTTTTACCTTATTCGTTGTTCATTTCCATCGACCATCAGAAAAACGTCACAAAGAACAATATCCATCGCTGTATATATATACTTTCATTCTGCATCCCCAGCAACCATTCACTTGCCCGCAACTTTGACAATCGATTCCTGCGCGGATAGTGCATCGGTACATTTCTCTCGGTGAAAGATCCATCGAACCAATACCTGCAGCAGAGACACCCACGGACGAATGCTTCGCCCTCGCAAAGTCGCCCCTCGGTACCAGCTACGTACTCCGATGGTACCCGTTTGTCGAGCCGAGCTGGAAAGCGGGTTAATATTTGATTCCGGATTAAGGCACTCGAACTTGCCGCCCCTGCCGCGAGAACAGCTTCGGAAAAGCTTTCGAACGGCGAACCGAGCATGCAGCACCACCGGCGTAACGCCTCCTGGCTCTAGCAGATAAATAGACACACAACGATCACCTGAACCATGAGAGACCAGAACCTCACTCCCGGTAATCCCGCCGGAATTTTCTCAACGCTGACCCGAAAACAAATATTTTAACTATGAGTAGCTGGTATGTAGCGAGATTAAACTTTGACTGCAAATTCAAAGACGCTGGAATGTTTTTTTTCTTTCTTGTCTTCAATGTGCACACAATTTAAGGTGAGAATCCACGGGAATCATGGACTAAATAATTAAAGAATCGATTTTATCAATGAAAAGTGATGGGCGCAAAATTACATGCTACTGTAGTTTGATCTCATGGTTTATATGTTCTGAAAAAAATTTTATACAGTCTATCTCACATGCGCAGAATATATTTTGAAGACTTTTTTCACATAAGCTGCCTTCCAAATGTTTATGGTATATAGCTAGTACCATTTTGAGTCGGCACTTTTTTTCAATCAAGTTATAGATTATTTTAGTCACTTATTCACCATAAACTTATAAAACTAAATTTGGAAGGTGCCACCCTGATCGATAGGAATAAGTTCGATTATGCAGAAATCTCAGCATTCTACGATCTGTGGTCCAAAGTGTATGTAAAAATTTTCTCTAGCTTCGATAAACTCGTAAGTTCATTTCTTTTCTTCAAATTTCCATGATTAATTCAAAGTCAAACATCCAAACACGACATTTTTCAACTCCCCGTCTAGTCACACCCACAATAGTCTACTGTTAGAATTTTTTTCTCGCAACCGAGAATGGAAAAGAAAATGTTTAGCCCTTCAGGTGACAATTCTAAGTAAAATTTGTCATCCATTGAAATGACGTCAGTTTCAATTAGTCAAATCATTGTCGGTATCTCGACGAGTGTGCTTCGTAAAGAGTTGCAAATCAATAAAAAAAAAAGGCGAAGCTTTTCAGTAACGGAACAGAACTTGAATGAATACGTAACCCAGTGATGCTAGGCTTTAGATATAGAGAAAAGAACTGACCTCGAGGGACGGTTGAGAATATTCGACAACGTGTATCCCCTGATGCGAATCCAGGGTGAAAAGAGGCCTCAGAGAGTTTTTTTTCCAGAGTAGAATGGGCATGAACCGGGAAAAGAAGGTTCATTCATTAATCATCTTGGAACTGTTGAAGGCACGTGCCACAAATACTTAAGAAAATACCTGGGGAATTTCGAGCTGCTGACGCTCGGTGAAAGAAACGGTATTTCCGAATAAAGTGAATAGAATGACGGGGGAAATGCTTGGAAATTAATTTTTTCTCGTGTTCGCACCTCATGCGATATATTTTTAAGGTATCTAAGGGTAGAAATTCTTTTGAAAAATTAAGATTTCTCAACACTGTCGCTGATCATCTCGCAAATTAAGATTGAATGATTGATACAAACACAAAGACTTTGATTTCGCAAAAATTTCGAATAAATTATTTGGCCACTGAAATTTACGGTTCATTTTCTGAACCTTCTATATCATTCAATTGACACCTAAATGACCGTGAAATGAAGAAAAAATAATTGAAAAATGACAAATTTATCTTGAAGAATGAAATAAATTTTTCGCAAACTTACTGGAATCCTGTGAAAACTCACAAGATTTTTAAAATGATCTAAAATTCATTCATATTACATGAAATTTTCTGAAATCATTCGAAATCTCTGTTCCCCTAAAATTCAAAAATCTGGTGTAAACTGAGAAGGGTGGTCAACTTCAAGTTACAGAAATGTAAAAAAGTTTTCACAATTTCGTAGTCCAGCGATAATTTTCCATTCCGAAGAGAAAATGGCTTGAAAGTTCCAAAAGTTGACACATTATAAGACTAAATGCTTCGAAAAAAATGTACCTGAACAGTTTGGATTTAAAAAAAAATGCGTTCTGCATTTCGCAAGTAAGGGTGCTACAAAATGTTAGTTTTATCGTTGAAATGCGGTTGACTTATCATTTTTCATATAACACAAACTACAGTGTGGCTGGACGGTCCAGCAGCAGATGGCCATCAACGAAGCTGCGTGACAAGGACTTTATCGAGCGTATAACGGCAGTGAAAGCTTCATGGAAGCAGGAATAAATGCATGACCATGACTGTCAGTTTGAAAAGGCGGAAACCAGGCTGCTCACCCACCCAAAATCAACCCACACACGCAAAAATCCACGCATATAGGCGTGCTTTAAATAAATTGGTCTGAAACAATTAATCGTGGGACAAAAATTCAGTAAAAGGTGAGCGTATCGACTTAGACTGACGAAGTCCCCGAACACTTTTCCCAAGGGTCTCATCTCGACCTTGAGGGACCGCTAACTCGGAAATCGAGAAATAAATTTTATATCCTCGAAATTGAATTCACTGTTTTTCCATCAACTTTTATTTCCTACTGTTTCACAGATTTCTTTCCCCACAATTTCCGGAGTTATAAAAAGGTTCTTACACTCAAGTCCCTCTTTGGGAGTTCTAAGCTTTTGATCATGAGGGATGAAATAAGATACTTATAAATCAAATTATACAGATGTAGTTACCAGAATTCATCGATTTACTAATCGATTCGTACCACATGATGGAATCACTGAAACTCATCATCAAATTTTTGGACTTCCTGCATGAAAAAATATAGCTAGTTTTTTTTTATATCCATGAAATCATGTAGGTACCAACGTATAGTCTGAATCGATTTTCATTCAACCCATGGCAATTCAACAGTAACCTTTCTATGATTGCAGTAATTCGCTTAGTCATGCCCCTACGCATAGTGCTGTGATAATATGATGTGATTTATCCCCAGAGCTCACGCGATCGAGAAAAGCAATATTTCTCAACCATGCCGTACGGTGAGAATTCAAAAGTCCAAACACTGTGACGCAGCATGATCGCAAAAAGTTAAAATTTCTGTACCACTTATGATCACTCGTCACTCATCACGACAGACGATTTGAAGTCAACTCAGCGCCTATTTTAGGACAGAAATAATTTTGAAGTCGTACTGATTAAAGCTGACGATTAAATACAGGGACTCGAATGTTGTCGCTAAAAAAATTTATACCAATATATGTTTCTTCGAATGCATCATCTAATATAAAAGGTTACGAGAGTCACTCAGGATTCAACTATTGTTTGCTACGAAAGATGAACAGGAAAATACAAAAGCTGTAAACGGTATGTCAAGCGCTGATCCGTTCGGTGTAGCGCATGATTAATTGATGCAGGTAACGATTCAGTAGACCTTGTTATTTTTCTAGATCAATGGAAAATTCCATCGAGCGTGGCGTTGAGTCAATGGACCGCTTTCAATAAAACGTGACAGGAATTCTGAAACAAACCAGAGTGTGTTTCGTCATCAACAGCTTTTATATTACACGGTTCCATACGCAGGATATGAATAATCTGAACGAAATAAAAGCGTTTGCGATAACACGTTTGAAAAATAACAAGCTGCAGGGAAAGAATATTTTTTTTACAATTTCTGTGCAGTTGCTGTTGCGACTTGAAAACTTTATCAAACATCTTTTTCAGAGCATATCGCGGAGAGGTGCGTTAAACTTTTTTCTTTTCATAAACAAAGGCGGAAAGAAGGAAGAAAAAGAATTGCGTTTTTTTTCTCTCTTACGCATACAAAAGTTTTAATTAATCGAGACCACGTCCACCTTTTCACAGTTTGTTGGTTTTTTTTTTTTTTTTTTTTTATAACCATTTGCGTTTTCTTGTAAACAGAAAAATATCCTCCAGCTTCGCATCCATGGGTTTATCCATTTTTAAAAACGTAAGCATACATTAACTAGTTTGCACTCGCCAAAAATATGCTGAGGAGAACTCTGACGATGGATCTAATAGGAATTTCCCAGATACTTTTAGAAAGGAATTGAAGGAAACTTAGAAACTGAAAGTAGATTTAATGAAACATCATCAGAAATTTTTCAAAGATTTTCAGAAAGCTTTTAAAGAAAACTTAGAAACATAACTAATTCACAGAGAAAAAATAACCACGTTTATAGGCGAACGGAATATTCAAAATGCAAGAACCGAAACCTTTCAGAATCGTCGATATATCTTAGATTGAAATTTGGCTCGGATGAGACTTTTTTCAACACATTTCGTGTTTTTTTAGACTTCCAGGAACGTGTTTATTAATTACTCAAAAAAAAAAAAAAAACAGATCGATTTGGAAGATATATTAACGATTGTAAAAAGTCCTAGTTTTTTGTATTTCGAATAATCTGTTTGCCTTGAATCAAGTATATATATTCAACAGATATGAAAAATTCAGTACCTCTTCAAATAATTTCGAGTAATAGCGAGAATAAACCGTGACGAATGTTCCTATTCGAGAAGAAAAAAACTTGATAAAAAAAGCCGTAAAATGTTAATTGATTGAAAAAAGTTGCACTTTGCGTTCTCCTCGCTCATCTCGAAAATTCGCATATCGACCGAAGTCCGTTCCACCAACCCCTGCACTGATCGTGGAGACGTGTCGCGTGCAGGTATTTTTATCGTCAAAAGTATGAAGGCATAAGCGCACTTGCCTTTTCCACTCGGCGCAAACACGAACGGCACGGTAGTAAGGGTAGTTATTTCTCGGGGTTTACGCGTATTACAGTTGACGCGATAAGGCAGACGTGCGGGAAAGCGCCGCGCCGGAGCACAATAGCCAACGAGGATGTAAACGTGGACGCGGATGAGTCTCGGGGAAATTAGCCAACTTGAGACAGCAGTAACGGAACGGGACCCAGATATCAGGACTCCTAAGCTGTTATGCGCCCGGCGTCACATTCACCACAACGAACTTCCAAACTCGCTTACCCAAATTTACATTCCCGCTACTGTTATTGTAATATTATCATCGTCCCTTATCTCTGGCCCCGCCCTCCCTCCCGCCTTCACACAAACGTAACGCCCTACATCTCAAACTCTGTTATCCGCATTCAAGTTTCAGATGCATAACCAGCACGTGGGAGGACACGGTTATCGATTAAAGTCGAAAGCTTGAGCATCGAGAGGAAACGATCGACAAAATAACTCTGTGAAATAGGATGGAGGGAGGTACTTGAGGAAATACTCAGTTTTCGAGGACTTTTTTTTTTTTTTTTTTTCATTTTAACCATAGAAAATAAAAATTATTTTCAGATGTCAGGTGAAAGAATTTTTTTTTTCAATTTTCAAAAATTTTAAATAATACTCAATAGTGTTTATAGAAGTCATTTTTGACTATTTATTTATACATTTTTTTTATGAAATTTTAAGGGTACCTCATTTTGTCATTCTACCCCTTTTTGCCCACCCCTTTTCTATGAATAGAAAAGTATCACGTTACACGCATTTTTTAGTTTCTTTCTTTTTCTTTTTTAGAAAATATTATTTCCTTCGCACGAGTTCATCGATATTTTACATAATTTTGAATATACTTCCTACCTCGACAATTTGTGGTGAGACGCTGCGTTCATTACAGAGATGTTTTAGTTATTTGCATGATTTTATGACTCACTGACGAGTTTCCGGTTGGGTTATTCGAAAACAATTAATTATACGACGGTGGCACGTGAAATACTCACGCGCTATAAGATAACAGACGTCTAGATAAGAACTGAATTCATTCTAGTGTGAAGTTATGTTGAGGTAAATTGGGTCACGAATTTGCACTTCGCTACGTCACGTTCGACAACAAACACTTTTCAACGTACCTGAGCTAATCCGATTAAAAAAGCTCGTCCTTTCCGTGTCATGTATCCAACCTGATAGAATTACCCTCCAATTAACTTCGTCCCGCGAACCAACACGTGTGATGGAAGAATTTTACCGTTCCTGTAAAGGGTGTTGTAATTTTTTTTTTTTTTTTTTTTTTTTTGTACACAGAGTCTCTCCCTGCTCGGTATACTTATTCACAACATTTTTAATACCGAAATCGTGACAATTCCATTACAATTTCACCCCAAAGACGTATACCATTACTTTTCAGATAACGTTTAACAAAAACGGATAATAAGAAATTAATTTTTAATAAAATCGGCTTAATGAAACATAAATGTTATCACTGAGAAACGCGACTGAGCGAAAGATGTGAGAAAAAATTCAGCACCATTCGTTTCCGAAAAACGTATCTTTCGATTAACTGAAGCTGGGCAAGAAGTTCACTTCTGGCAGTCAAGAAATGACACATTTGTGCAATTTCTGCTTTGCAATTGTCAACAGTTACGTTGCTTCAAATGGATTTTGACTATTAAAATTTTTTTCACTGTCTGAAGTAGATACTTTTCGAATTAAATATAACTTAACCAACTTCAGTAGCAGATTCTACCAGTTTTTCACAGTTGTTTGATTTTAAAACTTTTTTTTTTTTTTTTGATACCATATTTTCTAGGCATATCCGTTAATACAAACTGCAGTCTAGCAAAGTAGATAATAATCGCAGAGAAAAGATCGAACGGACTATAACGAAAAACTATAACGTAGTGGCTTATTTACCCAACTTTAGAACTTTTCTGTTGTTGAAAGTAGAAGTAAAAGGAAAAAATAATAGAGAGGGTAAAAGAAAAGCAAAACCACAACCTCTGAACCCCCGTATGCAATGAAGATATGATGCAACAATAGAGATCACGAGCTGGAACTCACCACCGTGTGCATATGATACATAGCGTTAATAATGCCGGCAATCTTTTCAGGCCAAAAGTTAGTGCGGATATGGAGAAAACCGCGGGTCGAGAATGCGGCGTAGCGATCCATAATGTAAGCTCAACTTTTATTATGCTTTGGCGTGCCTATTATTCATGGAACAACCTGCGGCGGATCGGCTTATTTATTCTTAATACAAAACTCTCCAACGAGCCTTATCACTCATCATACGGCATCCATGCTCCTTGGTTTCATAACAACTCAACAGTATAACGGACTGTTGGAAATTGTGACAAATAAATTTGTTCCCCACTTCGGGAGGCTTCAAACCAAACTACGTTATTTTCAATTTAGTTATAATAATTTGATGAATTTTTTGAGACGTTTAAACGCCGTCGGTTAATATTTCTAGCAATGGCGTCAGATGGTATTGTTTTCAAAACCGTTTAAATAAATAATTTTTACTTCACAGTCAAACGGTTCGATTGAACCCAAAGTAACTTGACCCGGTACTTTGAATGATGAGCAAAGAACGAGGATTGCTCCAAATTTCTCTTGGAACGATAACTGTATTCCGTCAGCATCGAGGCACGAAAGCGGTAGGCCCTGATCTCCTGATAACGCCTTGACGCGGCTTCCAATTTCTCGAACAATTGGTGACAGCGGTGGGATGTCAATCCTGAGGCTCCAAGGGAACGGCGCAGTTCCTCTGACAGACCGCAAAAGGCTAATACAGTACTTCGCATGCAGCTTGTTACCGCGCGGAGGACGTGCCAGGATGGAATATTGTCTTGATAAAGACGTCTCCGAGGAGAGAGCGGTGATATACAAGCTCGGTGCGATAACTCGAGGGACTACCATATCTATCTATCGTGGGAATACTGTGAACACGACCACCGAGGCGTCCTGCAGTTGTCAAAGCCGGTCTGATCAGTTTTCGAGATTCAATTTCCAATCGTGAAGTTGCAGAGGAAAACTTTTGCAATAACAATACCTACCCACGTAGTGTGAAGGTTCGTTCGTGAAACGCGTTCCGGGATACGAGATTCCGCTGCAGTGTCTCGTATACTTAAAATACTTTACTGCCACTCTGCTTCCCAATCACTTCGAACCACCTCTGATAACAGGAGCCGAAGCTAAGCTAGAAGCATTCCAATTCGCCGGATAAACAGCGCCGCAAATCCTGTCACATAAAACGAGAACGCACGTTCAGTTCAATAAAATTTCACACGGTAAGCCACATAGTTGCAGACTGCCTCGCAGCACTGTATAGATCACATAGTATAAAGCTTAATCTTCAGTCAGCATAACCAGACGAAAAATCGATTCCAAAAGGTCTTTGGAATATTTCAATTCAACAGTGTTTTTAAAATATTTAGAGTATTTTTTTTAAACTGTTCACGGAGATTTACATTTTCATCATTTTTAAAAAAAGAACGCTTATTCTAGATGAACGTATTGCAGAATTCAATATCCTCATTATTCGAGAAAACTTTAACGTTCAAATTTTGCGTTGAAAGACCGAATTTGTAATTATTTGCCGAAAGATTAAGTTTAGAATCTTCAGAAGATCACCATAATAAAATGTTACATTTACAATAGGCTCAGAGTTACTCAAAACAGTGCATCTGTGGCATTTATTAAAAAAATCTCGTTTCAGAATGGATGATATAAAAATGTTCAAATATAATTTTAAGATTTTTTGCAATATGATGCAATTATACAACCTGCACTGTAAATAAAATTCATTACAAATTAAGATTTAAATGATGTCACCAATCACTAGCTACCATCAAGATGCTTAATTAAACAGAATTCTGGCACTCCAGGATTCACAATAATTCTTCATAGAAAAAAGCATCGGAAAAAACTCGAGGTCCACATGGATTATAAATAATTTAATTATTCAGATGTGCGGTCAGAGTTTTGAATAATAACGGTTCAATAATAGCTCAGTTAAAACGAGGAGGAAAACACAGATTCAAGAATAATTCTGTATCGATTCCGACGATATTCTACATTGAGTACGTAGTGTATCAAATTTTTTAGAATTTCCAGATTTTCTACAAATTTTTAGAGAAATTGTAACGTTTCATACAATTTAAAAAAAAAATATTTCCGCACAAAATAGTAGGTACATGTACACAGTTTCTCATAGAAACTTGTAGATGTTCCTGTTTTTGAAAAAAATTTCAATTTTTTTAATAAAAAATGTACAAGAAAATTAACAATTATTTATGAACCACTACGCATATTCACAACCTTGTACGAAATAATACGAAATGTTCGAACGTCCGTAGAAATTTGTAGTAGTGAAAATTTTCATCCGGTCAATAATCTTTTTTACTAATATCAGCTTGCCAAACAAGATAAAGCGTTCACCTAAAGCAGACACCGTAACGCAACATCGTGTAGCTTTGCGAAGCGCATGAACTATTCGCAGCCCTCATCCTCCCTGCAAAATCGAGCACACATAAACCCTCCAGGGGGTTCCGTTGAGTCGTGGTTTGTTTGGGCGCTCCGAGAAGGTACAAGGTATGCATACACGTGTACACAAGTAGGTATTCTGCGAGCCCAACTACGGATGTGTGTATAAATTTCCACAGTGTCGAAATGAGGGCAGCAAGGTGGTGAGTAATATCGGAGAGCAGATATTACGGGGCGAAGGATTTACCCGGAAAATAGCGCGCCCCCAGTTTCGCCGATGATAAATCGGGCTCAACTATCTAACCGTCGCAAATGACGTCGTTGCAGCCCAGCGACGACCCCTTCTCGCGAAAGAAATTTAAGGCTCTAAAACCTTATCTGTCTCCCACTACCCGCCGTTTCAATACGTACCTACTTCAACCTGCTGGCCACCGAGTCGGCTCCATTCAGAACGGGGGTCATTTGAACCAGAAACTTTTTTGCACTAACCCACGTTACGACTCATCCCTGCAGGAATTTCCTGAGTGGGTCCTACCGCCTCACCAAAAAACTTTGGGGACAGAGATTTGTGCCTTTTGTTTCTGGCGAGCATATTTTCAAAGATTTTAGCGGTACTGAGACTGGAATCATACCATTATACTAATTACACAGACACGTAAGCGAAAAGTGTTTCCTCCGATGGACCAACCTTACAATACTTGAAACTTGCGCATCGAAAAATCTTACAATGTTCGAGATCGACAAACGAATGTTTCAAATAGGATTACTTAAAATCTGGGGATGATGGAGCAATTTTGACACCAGATTCGAATTCAGCATGTCCAAAAACACGTGGTTACGATGGTCTAGTCCGTCGGACAAGACACTT
Organism: Diprion similis; assembly: GCF_021155765.1. Lineage (NCBI taxonomy): Eukaryota > Metazoa > Arthropoda > Insecta > Hymenoptera > Diprionidae > Diprion > Diprion similis. The sequence goes on from NC_060114.1 coordinate 10,391,358, forward strand.
TTCGTTATGTGCTGGTGTCATTGCCATTTCATAGAACTTAATTTGTAACCAATAAAATTGCACGGATTATTCTGAAGAAGTCAGTATCGCCATTGAGATTCATGAGATTCTGACCCCTATAAATTGTTGCAAAATATACGTTGTGACAGATTTGAAAACGAAAGATCAGCAATAGAACATATTATACTACCACGCACTAAGGCTTGGGAGTAGCTCTAGAAAACCAGAGACGTCAAGACACGAGGCTTCGTAATTCCCACCCGAGAATAAGCGTCCGTGTATAGGACCGATCATTAATCAAAAGTACCATTAATTACGAGGGTTAACCATCAATTGGACGCGTGAACCTACCATAAATTCTTGAGAATATTCGCGAGGGATTTTTTGTCAAAATCTATTTTCTGCAACGGTACGAAGCACATTGAGCTCGGCTATGTTAGACGGGGTATTATACCCTTCTAGAGTGACGTGAAAGCCGTTATAACACAAGGTCTCATCTGCAAAAAATACACACCGCAGTTTATGTACGCAACAAGTTTACTCGCCTGCAATGTATCGCCTGATGTACTCCACAGGGCTAATGTAAGTGGGAACAGGGCCAAGTGTCTTTTGTCTTGGGACTGCTACAGTTTTCGAAGAAAGTCTTCGGCATGACGTATTAAACCATTTGAGATACCGCACGTGTGAGAAGCCTCAATTCAACTCACAGCTTGGACTCAAAACTTGTTAATTCATTTTTTGTTCCCGTTTTCGTCAAATTAAAGTTTTTGTACCATTGTTTTTTTTTTTTTTTTTTGTCGATAAGACTTGATCAGGAATCTACCACCTTCATACACCTGTCACCACTGTCAAAAAGTTTGTCTCTGTCCAACTGTAAGGCTTGCTGAATGAGGAAAATATTCAAATAATCGTTTTGATCAAATCTTTATTTCCTCTATTGGTATGCATCGGGTGAAAGTCTCGCGATCAGGTTAATGATCAAACTTGCTCACGCCGTAAGCTGCACCCCTCGTGAAGTAGGAAATTCGTACGTCTTAAGCTTTGGAATACATCAGACTCAGCATCTCCGAGGAAAATGCAGACTATCTGTTTCTACTAATTGGACACGATGTACATGACGTACCGTTATTGTGTCAACAATTCCTAAACTCACTCTGTTTTTTATAACTGAAAAAGTGATTGGAAGATAAAAGATGTTACGAAGCGGGAACCACAAATTGTGTTGGAATAAAATTTCGGTCAGTACTTGATCTCGAAACTGAGTCAATCATTTTTATCATATTATCAAATCACCATGTTTTGATCACCATGTACCGAAATACGTTAGATGAATTCAAATTAACCAACTCGTGATGTGTACCTGAGTGCACACTAACCGTAATCGTATCGCGATGGGCATGGTCTACTCTTGATGACAAAGTTGGTTCAAACGATGCTGTTGTCCAGTGCATCCGAATTACAGAATTCTAAACTTCACCCCAAAAATGGAGCAAAAACTGGCAAACAAGGTCGGTAGTTGGAATACGCTGGGTGAACCACCCTTGACGTTATATTGAGTCGTGCACAGAAACGTATCTCCCACTTCGAAGGGTTTCCCAGCTCCGGAGGGAACCAAGAGGGACAAAAAAGCGTGTCGCAGGTTACTGAGAGAGCTGGAATTTCCGTTTGAATATCTCGACCCGATGCTGCTTACACGTAGAGATATATAAATATATCCGCTTACGCACGCAATTGGAATTGTTATGTCGGTATATTTTACAGTCGACTGCACGGATTCGTATCTACGGTGAAGCATCAGAATCAACGAATTCAATTTTGTAACTATGAGTGATTGCGTTCGCTTCGTATAATTCAACTCACATGAATTTTTCGTTGCCTTGGATTTATCACCCTACGACATCATCGATGATTACGAATCCGTCAAGCTTCGAAGAGAGAAGTAAGTTAGGAAAAAGTGTCTTTCAAAGTCCAATGAAATGTTTGTCCAAGAACTCGAAGACATCCATGTAAAAAATATTCAAAATAATCTAACTTGATCCAATGTGAGTAATGAAATATCGTGAAAATCGTTAATTCATCAAAAATCAACCTTACTGACTCAAATAAACACCTTTGGTTCATCGCGCAATAACTTCAACTTTTTCGAAATATTAAAATTTCAGTGAGTCATGATTTTTTTGAGTAGAATGATCCATTTTTCGGTATTTTGTTATTTTATAAATTTCTTTTTCATATATTCAAAATTTCATTTTGCTGAATATGACTAATTTGCCTTATTTCAATCTACATCTCCGTTTCTATGCAACGATTTTTTAAGTGAAATCTCTATTGGGTGAAAAGTACTAATTGCCTCGATGGAGATTCCTCGCAGCGTTCAGTTTCTCTGAGAGGATTAGTTCTCCTAATCGTGCCAAATGATCAAGTTACATAGAAGATGAATAGTTGAGCTACGGTGATGTAACGATCAAATTCGAGCTCCCTAAGAGGTTAAAGTGCGGGTAAAAATAGAGGGAGCTTCGACAAGTAAGAAAATTCAACACTAAAGCGTGTAAGAAAATTTGATCATCGTTTCTTGGTCCATAAATCTAAAGTTATCACGTATCTAGGTACCTGTGCCGAGGCACCACCGTAAGCCCCATGCCTTATACCGGTAGCACAATCTCAGGGGGGTGGAAGGGGGGGATGGAGCGATATCTCTGGATGTTGTACAACAACACAGAAGAACCCGGGGAAAAGTGGGTAGCGTTTTCTGAAAGGGAAGGAAGAGAGCCTGTGTGCCGTACTCGATATCTTTATGCCAATCTGTCCGCATATGCGAAGAACATGTAAATACGACGCCTCGCAAGTGGCGTGGCAGGCAGACTGGAGGAGGTGCTCTTTCCTCTATGATACAGACGTCCTTTGACTGCGCCCAACAAAAATGTCGGAAGATCCAAGGTAATGTAATAAAACCAAATACTCTCATGGATCAGATATATTATGGTTCCCAGGATTTCACCCCTCTCTTCTTTTCTCTCTCTCTCGCACAAAAAAATATAAAAATCCTATCCCTCCGCTCCCACTTTATGGACGACATAAAAGTATCTTTAATCAGACACAGCGCCACGCAGGCTGCACGACATGTTCGGCTATATAACTTTTCTCTCTATCTACTCTTTCGCAATTCATCAAAATATCTGTCCAACTCTTCGCCCACCAATGTGGGGTCGTAGTTGCTGTTTTACCTTCTTTGAACGCGTGTACGCGTCGGGTTACACGTATTCCTTCGGCATAGACACGCCGCCATTAGTATCGCGTTCCCGTATCAGTTTGACGACACCCTTGAACAAGAACGGGTCTGGCAACCTAGACGTCCGATGCTTACGATGTTTTTTGACTCGCGAAATTCTCAACTGTATTTACATCACATTTCACTGCTTTACAGTTTTAACAGGAAATGTTGCTTTTATTCTTTCTAAGAATCTCTGTCCAAGGGTTTTTGGAGTCGCTGATTACGAATCTGAAATCAGATTTTGAAAGTTCAGTGTAACCAATCCAATCAGCGACCACGAAAACCCCTGCATAGAGTTTATTGACCGGTTTTTCGTCCACCATATTGAATCCACCGTCTTGAATTTTTGAAGTTTGACTTCAGATCCGTAATCAGCGACCCCAAAAACCACAGAATACTATCTCGTCATAAAAGCTGACTCGGTACAATAATTAGTGACTCAAAGGGTTCATCTTGTCTCAGCACGTAGGAGTAGACACTAACTATGAAGTGTGGGGTAATCATTCCGAGAGTTAATGTATCGTTATAACGGGTCGAGCAGCCATTGCAGCTACCGAAATCCGACACGAAAAGCCGGGTGAGAGAGTAAGCATTTATATTTCCAAGCAGGAACGAGCGTAAGGGGAAAATAAAGTAGTTACGGTCAGGCTATAAGAATTAGAGACGGGGTAGAATTCTGATAATTTTCGCAGTTTACTGCCTTCCCTTTACAACGCACCGTGCCACCCTGCATGTATACCGGCCACGCTTCTTCCCTTGGGGACACTATAGGCCCAAGAGCTTGCAGGGATGAGACAAGATGGCTACTCGAGTCCTGTTCTCGCCTGGAAGGAAAGGAGCCACGCAGTGCCACTTCCGAGGGATGACCCGCTGAGCCCCAAGCGGTCCTGCAGAGTAATTTCGTCGAGGAAGCTGCAAGCTCAACCCAACTCGCAACTTCAAAAGCCGTCCGAAGTTGTTCCCCAATTTATTTTTCCTCCTGCCGCACCATCAATTTTCGAATCAAGTATGTCATGAAGTTGTATCGCAAAGTTGACGGCACCATTAGTAGCACATCGTGCACAAAAAGAATTTTCCAACCGTCAAGTTTAAATGATCTATATTGTTAACGACGGACATTTTTTCACATCTGCATCTTCTGCATCTCGTTCCGCATATTTATATCGAAAGTTCATCGAAACTTCCTAAGAATACCGGGATTGACGATAAGCACGCTTATTGGCCGTTCCATAAGTTCCTAATAGATGACGGTGTGAGTTGATCTATTGAGTTCCATAAGATTTTAATAGATGGAGGGGTCAATTAACCTATTGACATCTGTATTAACCCTCGAATGGTAACGTGTTTTTCGGCACTCTTGAATGGTAACGGTGAGTAACTCGTGCCTGGCGCTTTGAAAAGTGTCCAAAGTGGTGCCAAAAATGTCTCAAAAATTCATGGAATCTCATCAACTATCCTAGAATACGGACCAATCACGACGTTGATGATTTGATCATTTGTTTAAACAATATAATCATACAAACAAAGAAAAACGTGAAGAAGCTAGCAAGGGGAGACGGTTAACATGACCAGATGCCTTAAAATTGATGATTGACTCAAACTAATGCTAGAGGAGTCGACAGCCCGCAGCTTTGCCGTGTTGATCTCGCTCGAAAGCTACTTTGGGACTCGCTGATCCAGCGCTCCGAAATTACGTTGTTCTCGCTCGAAGTTCGGATCCATACTGCCTCAACCCCCATCTCCGATTTCTGGCTCTCGCTCGAGCGCCTTTTCAAGCTCCCCTCTATTTTCCATTCTCTCTACTTCTCTCCCTCTTTCGTAAGACGACTCTAGACAAATTTGACAAGAAGGGATTATCTTTTCGCAGTTGTATAACGTGAATTGACATTTGTCGGTAATAACTCGGATTTAAGTAAACAAATTACAAGAACTCGTTAATCAATCCATTCATTTTCAGTCTGTCTCAGATAAAATTCACATCATCATACCAGATAATCTAGAAAAATTGCACTTCCTCTAAGACAAAAAAAAATCAGGTTTCGAGGGTGTGCAATTCGTCTAGTCTGCCTGGTATTATGATGTGATTTTTTTTACAGATAGTAGCACTAATTCCCACTAAAACTTAGCGGTTACAAATTTTTTTTCAACATATTACCCTTACAATAAAATATTATGTACTGAGAATGTGTCCGTAACACGTGTACTTGAAATGGGAAAATCTAGCCAGTTTGTAGCACCGATTAGATTTGAGATACGGAACTGAAAAAATTTTGCAGTTGTTTTTGAGTTATTTGAAATTGATTTGGAGAGTAATCCGGGAAAAATTCGTCAAAATCATACGAAAGAAGGGAACCCTAATATATAGAATGTAATATCTTCAGTGATCGAAAACGAATTATATGCAACAAAATGTTGGAAGTTTGAACTCAAGTTTCAATTTTCTCACATCGTGACAATAGACTTGAACCGGCAATTCGTCAAAGGGTGGTACTGCAGCTTGACTGCAGCTTCAGTGAACCCGGTGCATTAGTCACGTTGCATTGATAATGACGATGGCCTGCGGCAACGATTAGTATGTACAACTCTCGTCGGATTGGCGCCACCTCTCGGAATACAACGCCTGAAATATTTTATGCAAACAATTTACCCGGGCCACCGCATAAAACGAAATACAGTTACAAATTTAGCATCGAGATATTTGCCAAACAAATGACCTAAATTTCAAAGAATCAATGACATTACAGCTGTGGATTGTTAAATCGAATACACAAACGAGTTAAATTGAACGGAATAATAATTGTAACACGTGCGAAAGTAAATTTTAAGCATGGTATTAGGTTGGAATAAAATACGGGACGTATAAACTTCAAGGTTCAATATATTCATGGGTATATCACAACAATCAGCATGCAACAATTATAAATCACAGTTTGTTTTTTTTTCAACTTTTTTGATATTTTTTGGTTTTTCACAACATCCTCACCAATATTCAGTATATGTATATATAATATACATATGTATATATATATTGTATATACGCATATTGCATTGTTATATAACATACAAAAATCTTCGAGAATTCCTTATATATACGTATCATATGTGTGGGTACGTGTATATGATGCTTCAAGTGTATGAGCGTGATATGATTATGATATACATATGTAAACAATATCGAAGTATACACGCACATGGTATATATCTGATTATCTATACGAATTTGTGCATTTGCATACTTTCGTCAATTTAGTATGCTGTGAAATTCGACGCACGTAGAGCCGCGATACGGTTTTCATTAAATATATAATATATATCTATACGATATAAGTATTACGTAATATCTATATTACATAATTCATACATAATACACATTGATCACAGCTTTTTATGTTTTTCTCATTATTTTTCTTCTCCACCTCTCTTTGTATGTATGTTGAGTGATTTTCATCTAAAATTTTTAACATCTTTATGTATAAATATACGCATATTTTGTATAATATGTATGATTATTTGAAATTGGCATAAATTAGCTTATGCCGTATGAGTTAATTACTTACATATTATTATAGTAGACGATCTTATCGTAAAGAAAAAAACATCTATTTCGTTATATTCTTTGTAAGCAACAAAAGGTTGCTTCAATTCTTCCGTAGATTATAATATCTTCTTAGTTTTCCAGTGATTGTCAACTTCAGTATATCTCGTAGTTCCTAGATTTCATTATAGTAGCTAGTGAACTTCGTTCGTTCACAATATCGATTTGTATTGCTCGATCGTGTTGATTTTTTTTCATACCTGAAAGCCAGGTTCATTATAAAAACGTAATTATATTTTCCACAATTTTATCAAATTCGTGTCAATTTTTTCTAACCATACTTGACTTTTGAAATTTCAACACAAATTCGAAACGAAAAACTCACCATCAAAACTGTACTTTCTCTGTACTTTCTGTGTACAAAGATTAAAAGAATTGTCAATGTTATTGAATTTTTCATATCATCCCTTGAATCCGAGTAAACCTCGTATTTCCTATGAAACCCTGATACAATTCCTGTTTATTTTGAATTCTCAAAGAAGTGAGAAGAAGTGAGTATTATAGTTGATGCTCGTCGAGTTGAGCTGGATCATTCTGTATTCGCCTAGTTTTTATCCAGTTTTTTTTTTCATTCTCATTTAATTTTCTCCTTTTATAGATCACAATCTTATTATGGGGCTTAATTCTAGCTTATTATCTCCATCAATTTCATAACTACAGTCAATATAATTGATCAAAATATAAATTCTACCATTCCAGGTATCTAAAAAATATTCAGATAATTGCGTTGATCGAATCGTCAACACGTGAAATTTTTGTAGGCCAAGAATCTGTATGCGTAAAAGTAATGCGTGATGTTAATTTGTTTGTTTGTTTTTTTTCTTCTTCTAACAAACAAATTTTACTCAGAATTCGAAGCCCGATACAAAGTTGCAAGATTTTTCAACTATTTAGAATACCAACAAATCACAAATACAGATTGTCTTTAAATGATCTGAACAGTGACAAGTAAAATAAGAAAAGCTTGAAAGTTCTAAATAATTCCAACTCAACAACGTACTGATTGTTTATTTTTAATGACCTTTTAACAAGTTGACAACGACAACGTATTTACTACAATCGTATCACTCATCGAACGTACGTGTACAACATCGAATCAGTAATCGTTGAGAAATGCATAACTTGTGCATCGACCAATTTTATTGTTCCTTCTCCTCCGATGGAACATTAAATTACCGTATACACATATTTATATATACATTAAATCGTTCAACACCTAACTATAAAAACAGCAATTACTTAAATGCTCCCCGTTAGATTAAAAAATTGATTGTCTCAATTGAGTTAAACAATGTACATCTAGAATATAAATCTAGACGTATCTTTACTGCTAAAGCCTCTCTCAATATCTGCAGCATTCATATAATTGTAGATGTGTCATGATTTTATTTCCTTTTTTTACTCAAGTCACCGCGACGATAGAAATTTATTCCAGATGGTGAGCTCGGCATCGTTCATGTTTCGTTTCCTAACTGGAACTACGCATTTCCTGAAAACACAATTCGGAACGTAAAGATTAATAAGGAAACGAGAAAAATTTGTAACTTTTTCACAGTTCTTTTTTTTTTAAGTGTAGTGAAAATGAGGCAGTTTCAACTTTTTAGCAAAATTGTTTTTAAAACACTTTTTTCAACATAAGTGAAAAGAGACTTCAAAAAAAAAAAAAGATTGGATTCAAACGACAACAGGAAATATTTTCATATGGACAGTTCAAAAAAATTCAAATAACCAAATTACCGTCTCCTTGTTTATCCGCTTTCGAATCCAAGGTAGTATCACCTTCCTCATCGGGGGCATCAATGTCATCACCGGAAGTTTCAACGTCCACTTCGGTCAAATTTTCGAGTTCCGGTTCCTCTAGCAAAGCGTCAGTCTCGTTCGGTCCATCAACCGGAAGTCCATTTCCCTCAATATCTACGGTGTGACTGTCGTCCGAAACGTCACCGCGACTCCCGTCCGTGTCGAAAGAGGCGTTAGTAGCAAAGTATTTCAGCTCATAAGCGGCGAGTACGTCTGGAGCAGGTTGGTTCTGGGTATTCAAAGAAAACCTGCTGCACTGCGAGTCGCTCCTGTGCTTGTCGAAGGACCTCCGTCTGTTATCGTCCGACCTAGAGTGATAAAGCTGCCGACCATGCCGATGACGCCTGAATGGTAATTCCCCGGTGTCGGACCGCGGGCGAAATTCCACCTCCAATGTTCCGCTGGACAAGTGATCGGCGGTACACTTATCCATCGAGCACTTCCGATAGTCCTTCTTCCGTATGTCGGGAGACTTCCGGCAGTCCAAGCTTGCCTTTCTGTACCCAACCGGAGTTCTCTCGGTCTTTCTCACCTCGCCACCGACCCGATCTAGCGACATTTTTAGGAAATTCGGTGACGAGATCTTCCTGAAATCCTTCGGGCTTCGCCGGAACTCAAGCTCCTCCAGCACCCGGAGGTCGACGGAGTTCCGCTTCCGAGAAACAAAGTCGTCCGGGTACTTCGCGAAGCTCTGGTACTTCCCCGCGTGCCCGCCGGCCGCCCCTTTGCGCAGCTCCATCTGCAAGTCGTCGTCGTCGATCCTCGTTTGTCTGAGCAGCTGATGGCGCTGAGCAGTGTCCGACCGGTCTTTTATCTTCAGAGTAACTGGGCCTCCCTTGTTCGGCATGTGGAGATCCATCGCCATCGATACCTGGCTCTCAGATGTCTTGTACTCGAGGCTCTCCTTGCTCATCTGCGGATTGTAAGCCGCGTTATCGACCGACATCGCGTGCCGCTTGAGTAGCTCGGCGTTCAGCAGCGCGCAGCCCGTGTACCGACTGGGCTTCTTGCGCGGCGAGTTTTTTACCGCAAGATTCGGGGCGCTCGGGCTCTTCTTTATCGGCTGAGGGTTGTTCTTCTCCTCCAAGTTCTTCGAGAACTGCATCAGCTCTGCCGTTAACTGCTTTCTCGAGACCTCGTGCGTCGACGGACTCGGGCTTCTGTGCACGCGGAACAGACCCAGCTGGTGGTCCCACCGCGTTGTTTGACACGACGTTGACCTTCGACTTCGCTGCTTGTTGCTCTTGCACGGCGTGTTCTGGTTGAAACGAAAACGAGCCGGCACCACTTTCGCCGCGCTGTCTCGTGCCTCGAATGTCATCACGCAGGCCGCCACGACGATGAAACCTTGAAAATTTTTGGTTTTTCATTATTTTCAATTTCTCCATTTCACACTTTGGAATTTTTCATGATGAAGATTTTGATTTAAACTGATTTTAATTTTGCCCAATACTTCAAGTATCACGTGAAAGATATGCGCCGATTGCTAATGAAGTGAAACAGTCTGGAGTTACGATGCTCGAATTTTAAACTGAAATTTTCCTGTAATTTTTCCATTATTTCAATGTTTATTCCAGAAACAAGAAACTATAAATTAATTCCGTTAGACATAATATCTATATCAATTTTAATGATGAAATCAAAGAAATGTTTTTATTAATATTTCACGAACCACAGCCAATGATAAGATTTGAATCGTCACCAATTCAGATAGCAGTTATTTTCGAATGTAATTAAAGACAAGAATGCTAAAAATGCAGATCTAGAATGACCGGAAAAATCAGTTCTACTGTTCCAATATCACGAATCGAGATAGGAAAAAAATATTTTCACGATACTCGAATCACATTTTAGATTGATAAACCGTCCCACAAGATATTCATCTATGTAGCAGTCGTTCAAAAAGTGTGAACAATTTCATCCACTAAAGTGTTAAAAACTGGCAAACAGACGTCAATGACTAATAAATGTCAATGTTGAGACAAACTACGCGATCTAGTCATGCCGGCTTAAAATATTAGCTTTTATGCTTTCCATCTGTGTAGCCTCCATAGCTCAGGGGTTAGAGCACTGGTCTTGTAAACCAGGGGTCGAGAGTTCAAATCTCTCTGGGGGCAGACTCTTTTGTCTTTTTTTTTTTTGGTAGTTATAGAGTTTTGTGCACTCTGTTAGTCTTCTGATTTATATTATTAACATAAAACACAGGTTTCGAAATTCCTTCACCCGATAAAATACACGTTTCGATTATCATTGCGCACAACGCTGACGCTGTTCTACACGTAACTAAAGGGAACTTGCGCTCAACGGACACACTACACGCTGTTATAGATGTGTACATACATACATGGCATCGGATTTTAACCGTTTGAATACACGATTACACGATACAATATGCCGTTATCGCGAATTGTATGCTGGCGGGAAAGTCTAGATAGTTTTGAAACGTCGTCGACGTCTGTTGCAGAAGTTATATGTCTGTTCTATTTCGATATAATAGGAGAAGAACAAAGCTGTCATCGATTAGACGGATTGAGAATCGAGTATTATGTATTGGAATTGTCACTCTGCAACGTAACATCTGGTGGGAAAAATTAAACTAATGCAACCAGGCTGACAGCTGACTGTTGATAGTATAGTCTTTTTTCGCGTTTGAATAATAGAACAGGTATATTACTGACTATGATTGATTAATTTATGTGACATGAGTGATTTGAAAGCCCGAGAATTACGATTTTCCTCTATTGAAATCAAAAACTTAGGTTATGTGGTGATAAAATGGAGCCGACAACCAGGCTCTGACGTCGTGAGGAGATTTGCTGATATTATTATGCCGTGTTCCATTCTGTATTGTTTTGACTAGCTTCTAAAACATCAATGCTACACAGAAGAAAACACATCAAAGAAAACATTCAGACAACCATTACAGTTTTACAGTCCAGATAGCTTCAGCCGTTAATTAATCACTCTGATGTTTTCTCTGACTTTTTTTTTAACGTAATTCGTTACTCCTTTACTTTTTATTATCACTCTCGTCGTTGGAATGTTACATATTGTGTGAATAAAGGAACTCTTGACTTTACCTCCGACTCCCATTACGATCGGTCCAGCGTAGCTCAGATTGTTTAAATGAAAGCCTCGAGACTCATTTTTCACCCGGACCGTCAAGTTGCCTCGAATTTCTTGCGCCATTGAGAGCTGATCAGCGTAATAACCTGCAAAAAATTGGTGTATGAAGAACAGTAATTGATTTTTAGGGATATTTATTCGGCTCAAAACAGCTGTGCTCACGCTTACTGCGTGTGTAGGGTGTAGGTAGATGTATAATAATACTTGTTGCATTCTCGAACGTTCTAAAATTGGTGTTTAATATGAAACTATTTAACAAATGAAAATTTTTTCACTAAGAGAAAAAGCGACCGATCAAGATTCCGGAAAATGTTCACAAAAAACATTTTCACACGGAATTTTAGATTCTAAAATGAAGGGGTTCGAGTTCTCCAACAAAAAAAACCAAGTCTGTCGATACATTCGATTCAAGAAAACTTCATTATAGGTGAAACCGTTTATGTATTTCCTTATAGAGAGAATATACGGCGAATATCTAATATAATTAGCGTGTAAGCAAAAGCGCTGCATAATATCAATTTTCGTATGAAACCTACGGCCATGTTGGATTCAAGTATATATATATAAAATCACGGTGACGATGAAATGCAAAATGTAGATATATGTGTAATGTAATAAGCTGTGATAAGCCTTACCGATCGTGGCCATGCAGGCACCCAAAAGCATCAGCAAAAGTCCGATGCCGAGAGCTTTGCAAGCGTGCCATAAGCAGCGCGTCGTTACTTTTCCTCTAACGACCTGGCAAATTGAATATCAATGCCGTTTAAGGAATAGGTTTACATAAAAAGCATGTGCGTTGCGCCAAAAATTTATATACCTTGTAATTACGCAATCGTGCATACTGATTTATAAAACGATGATTGAACCAATATTAGAAACAATAATATTTCTACAGATACAGATTAATTTTGAACTATGATTAAATGCAAATGATACAAATCATTGATCGTAATAAATTTCATCTGACCCATAAATAGCTCTTTAATGAATGTCAATCAGGATTTAATTGACGATTTAATTTTAATTACTGGATTTAACTACAGAATAGGATTTCGTAGATAATTGATTTCATCAAGAGTAATGAGAGAAGCTGCACATCACTAATTTCGCAGTCAATGAATGAATACGTTATATTTATCTCTGCAATATAATATATATATAAGTCTGAGATGTTCGCTAGAATTCGTTGGATCATGAACTGCGACTAATAAACGACTAGTTGTTCAACGGAAATTGAACATGAATAACCGTTGAAATATTCAGATTATTATACACTGAGCCCTCCCAGTTTTCATCCCTTCTAGGTATAACAAGCTAAAATAAACGTCATTTAAATATTAGATCTCGCCCTCCTGAATCTAATTGTAAACGGATCTGTCGGCTCGTGGGATGTTAAATTATTTAAATTATCAAAACGATTCACAGAAGTACTAATGCAATAACCTAATGTTTTCCTTTAATTAACTCTAGTTTTTTAGTACCGTTTTATCGATATGACGGTTATTGCCACTATAGATTGTATTATTTTGATTACAGCCTCTATTTTAATTTTCTAAAAACGTGGAAAAAACATGAAATAATTTTGAGATGATCGGGGTTTAACACTACATGATCGAGTTGGCGTGGAATACCCCATACATAAATTATCTGCTCTGCTGAATATCATCAAATATTGTCTTAATAACTTATCAGAACTGATGCTATCAACAACGCCCACCAATTCATGACATTATACAGTTTTCTCGTTTTTGATTATTAAAACTGTCAGTTCTCGAATAATTCAATTACAGCTAATATATGTAACGATTTTTGCAAACACTGAATCAAAAATATAAATATTTAAGCGAAAATGAGTAGCGGCGCGCAGAGGCTCGCGCATTTTAGACATTCAGGGAAAATCGACCTGAGCGTTCAAAACGAAAGTCCCGCGAGCTAAGTCTTGCTTCTTTCTCGCCTTCTTAAGGACTCGAGCCTTTGTTACGTGCAGTACTTGATCCGCTTTTCCAGCCGTCTAACCGCGAACACTCGTGAAATTCCAAGCCTGCTGTACGTGTGTAGATAATACCTACACACCTACATACATTGATAACGGCCATCAAATCTCATGCGCGCGAAATTGCCGCGAACGCTTTAGCATGCTCGGCTTTTTCCATCTTCAATTTTTCGTTTTTCTCTCGTTTTATGTCAAGCTTTTTTTATACCTCGCCGAGAGTGCTCTTCTCATTTTTTGTCTTGTCGGTAGATTAGGTATCGTGCTACCCTGGCTTAAGCATTCCAAGTCAAGTTATCCTAACCTCACTTTCTCTCCTTCTCTCTCTCTCGGTCTTTCTATATTTTACATGTAAGTCCTAATAACTTTTCCTCAATTTGTTTTCCCACCGTTTCAACTTTTTTTCAACTGTTTTTGAGTACTCTTCAAACTACTTCAAATAAATTTAAATTATTTTCAAAACATGCTCAACTGTTTTCGCCTCTTCTTTCTGTACCACTGTGTACCACTCCACACTGTTTCGACACATTCCCAATATTATTGGAAATGCTCTAAATCAGTTTAAACTATTTACATTTGCTTGTATAACATGATATTATACGAAACATCGGTTCAAATCGTTTGTCCATAATTGAACCAAGTAAAGAACTTTCTAATATTTTGTTTAACTCCGTATAAATTCTGTTGAAATTGTTATTACCTAACCTATAATATTTATCCGTTAGTCATCGTTCCAATCATTTTTTTTTAAATATAATGTGCATTACCATAAGATAGATATTATTTCGGTTGAAATTTCAGTGGGTTATTGTATTCACGATATTATTTGCAACTATTTATAACAACTTTCCAATTTTTCTCCGCTAATTGCAAAAATGTTTAAAAGACTGTCAAGAATTCAAGAAAAGGTTATTTTTACTGCGATAAATAATCCCAAGCTATTTCCTGATCGTTTCACTAACGACTTTCCAGCTGGCTAAAAACTATTTCAAGTATCTTATAACCAAATCAAACTACTTTTTTATTATAACTATACTATCAACCATATTATTTATACCAATGGATTTTTTAACGCCACCCTAACTCCAATGTTGATTTTAAATGTTTCCGACTGCTGCTTTAAACCGTTTTTCACAGTTCTGCATATATCAAACTATTTTCAGTCACTTTAAACTTATATCTTTTGATCATTGCACTAACCGATTTTGCAATACTCTAGCTTTCATCTAAGTTGATTCTATCAGCATTTGATCAAGAAGAACTCGAAATCGGCTCATTCCTGAGTAGTTCCTATAACGATGTACAAATATTTTCACCAAATTTTCACTTACTGAAACCTAAAGTTGGCGTCTGCATAATACAATAACTATTTCAGTAGTCACCATGTTAAGAAAACTTAAAAGTATAATGTATTGTCCAATTATTTTTAACTGATTCTCATTATTTTGTAATCGCGTTGCAACGACTACATCTGCATATAAATATTCACGACTATGTACACCTGTATGTATATTACAAGAATACTGTAAATTCCTTCTTTACCTGTACGTTCCAATGCGCCCCCGGAGCGCAGGCTCTTCTTTGGGTTCCCTGCCAATGAACTCCTCCTTGGGGCATTGTTAGAGTCTGAAATAACGATGCACTTGAACCTGCTCTCCACACAATTTTCCATAACTCGTTACCATGCTAGATACACAATTCTCCGAATCTGTTTTACCTCTGAAACGAGAATAGCTCGATCAGGGCTGCCAGAGTCAATCAAGCCGAGTGTACACAATCAGACCAACTAAGGATACACAGAGAGGAATTTGTAGTTTTGTTTAACGAACAATTATTAATGATTGTCATATGTTACCATAAACGAAGTACACATACAAAATGGAAATGAATTTTGTAGCTGTAGATAAAGAATCAATGTATGGTTTATGGTCGATGTATGGTACTTTCTCGTAAACATTGTGATAAGTTAATTTTAGTGCAGAAATGAATTTTGAGGTTTCAATTTACTGAAAACAGATTCAATGTCTCAATAACCAAAAAATGTAAAGTATAAGACACAAAAAAAAGCTTTTTTCTTGAGTTTGTATTTAAATAAATAAATTTTAATTTTATACATCTAATGATAACCCAAACCTTCATTCATCACTTGTAAAGTTTACTTTGGTCTATTTCACGTTCATTAACGAGTCCTAGAAGTTTTTAGTTCACAGCTAATATAGGTACCTATTCAGAAGAACAAGCAAAAACGTTTGAAACTTGTTTAATTGTTATTCACAATAAAAATTTGAGAGAACAAATCATTTTTCTTAAAATCTGAAATATCGTTTTGGTTTCTACAAAAGCAAGCTTTATCTAATAAAACTATTTTTTCTATGATTAGTTATGCAGAAGAAATCAAAATTTGACTTCTAGAGAACCCTGCAGACTCAGAATTCGTATTACCCGGTGTAATCAAAGTAAATAATTACTTGTGCCAGATTTTCTTCCAAGTCGATCAATATTTGAACAGTCCCTCGTAACGATGCCCATTTTACTAGAAATATTTTCTAGGAACTATGCTAGGAATGAAATCTTTCTCAGTCAACAGACACGTACATCCACTCTCTGGAGTCCAGATCGCCCCAGCATCGGGGGATCGGCGCCAAAACTGATGGAAATATCGTGTTCGCTGTTTACTCGGCTGTTTACCTGCTATAATCCAGAGTCGTATAATCGCTAGATCAGAAGTCGTAAAGCCGAGTGTAAACCGGGCATTGTATAAAAGTTCGCGAGACAAGTGGAGTCAAAGCTTTGGTACGATGGGTTCGAAACGCAAAGATCTTATCGTTTTCCCGGGCAGGTTTAGCTGACACACCTCGAACGAAGAACAAATGTTTCGGTTAATAATAACCGACGAGCTATGGTCGATCTATCTTCTCTCTTTTATATTCGTCTATTCGGTCTATTTTTTCCTAGGCGATTTGCTACGGCTGTTATATGGCCGTTTGCCGAGATTCTTTAACATCGATGATTATCGACACAGCCTCGATTCATCATGTCCGAAATTAACAACGCTGTATTGTTTTATCGGATTTAGTGCGAAGCGGATGTTCTCGTTACATCCGATCCCTACTTTATTACTCCCTGGTGAAAATTTTACCGGAAAATGTCTGAGTGTTTTTCTAATACACTGTGTAAATCGTTTTCTTGAAAAATTTACCGCACTTATGGTCAAATAATTAAGTTTTACATTTTTTCGTAAAAATTATTATTTTTCAAAAGTCTACAGTTTCCTGCATTTTCCGTTTTTTCTTTTTACTTCAATTTTTCAACTAGCTTCTGGTATGTTTCTGTAATCTTATGTGAAATTTTAACAGATTTTTTTTCCACAAATAGCTTTGTTCTTCTGCACTTAGTTTTTCTGCACAGTTTCTGAAAAACTTTCTGCTTTAGTTTTCTAACGTGATATCGTTAAGCTGATAATTTTAATACGTTTAGATTTCTCTCAAAATATCCAGTTCATTTTAAAACCATAACTAGAGCTCGTTTTAACAGAATTTGCGTCTTCTTCAGGCATGCAAAGAAAGAAAAACTGAAACCAATTGATTATTAAATTTAATTACAACTTAAATAAATGACATTTACTAGGTTATCGTAAATTTATTCAAACCAAAATAATGCTCATAGATTAAATTTGTTGTTTTTTCTTTGAACAATAATTATTAATGCAAATTTTATTTCCAGCATTCAGGAACAACAAAATATTGCAAGAATTTAGAAAAATGAAAAGCAAATAAGCCTGAGAATAGAAATTTAATTGGCGAAGTTCTCGGACGAATTCATGAAGCCTAAATTCGCTACAAAGAACTTCGACTAATGTATTCGCGATATTTCTCAATAGAGTCTCAATTCTCTAATAAATACATCAAATTATGCCGAGCTCAAAATCCTTTTTTGGAATTGGTCAGAGTAATTAACGACGCCGCATTTTCGCCAAGCAGTTCGTACTCGAAGGTGGCATAGAATTTTGTTTTTAAATACCATTGTTTACTAGTAACATTGCATTCATATAAATCGTAAAAAATAAAGATTCCTAGATAAAAGTTGACAGTATATTGAGATGATCTTACCTCTGAATTACTCTTCCCCTTGAATTTTGATACTTGTTGCAATTAAAGATTACTATCACATGTCACGAGTCGAAGATTTATTACTCATTCAACATGAAAAGGAGGCTTTTTCTCTGTAAGGATAATTTCATGTCAATGGCGATCGAGGTTTTCATTGTCAAATTTAGTGAGAGAAAATTGTTAGGCACCACTACAAATTGATGTGCCATTAATCACACTCACATGTATTCTATGTATTAGGCAAATTGACGAAATATAACGGGTGATTTTAAAGAAAGGAAGAATAAATTGCACTGAAATTTACATATTTTAGTTTATTCATTCACGCTGTCTCTGGTTAAATTCTATTCAATAATTCACCGCATTTACTCACAGTTTACTTCAGAATCGTTGAGCACAATGATTTATAAATCAAGCAAAGTCCACCGGTGAGCACGCATGAATTACTGTCCGCCACACCGTGGTTCCGAAAATCATGTGTCATTACACAATTATTGTTTGTTAAACAAGAAAGTTACACGGTTATGTAATTTAACGTGTCGGTTCGTTTTTTTTACACGAATTTTACAAAAATAGAATATCTCGGGATCGTTGAGTTTGTTAATAAACACGAAGATCAATCCGGTTACGATAATGTAAACGCAAAAACCGCATCAAACGATGTAAACACTTGGCTAGATAACAGGATCCACATTAAATGATCAATCCAGCGCGTAGTGAAAAATGGATTATTTTTATATACCCTGAACTGTTAACACGTCGGATAAACACCTCACACATTGATTTTATGCTTTTTCTTATACACGCGAGTATTATTTTTTTTTTTTTTTTTAATTGTTTTTTATCTTGTTCTTGTTCTTCTTCTTCTCGACCAACGTTTTCAACCAGACTTTGGCAATTTGGGTGCGGCTGTGCTGATGAAATTGATGAACAAAAGGGATGACGGTGCACTGAATATTTGCGTTCCTTCGGGCTCTGAAGACTGGGAACCTGGATATGTTGTTCGAGGGAGTGTCTCCCTCGTCACCTGTTGGTTCGCCTACCCGGTCAGGACAACCGGAGAGGAATCACGCAGCTCTGCGCATACGCAAACGCAGATCAATGTGTTATATTCCATGCTTGATGCTTCGAATATACTTTCTCATGGACCACAATACCGCGTGCAGCTGGAGAATCACTACTGGTCCATAATCGCCAATTGCAGACGAATAACTGGATAGATGCATGTTTTAAGAAAGGTGAATACAACCGTTGACGGAAAATAGTTTTTAAAACAAAATATGTTAAATTTTCTTAAAAATATTGAACTATCGACGAACATAATTAATCTATTGCAGATCAATTGACATGTTGTTAAAGATCTGATCGAACTTTTAGGTGCACTGATTTCGTTGCGCCAAAAATTGTCTACCCAAAATTCACTGGAAAATGTTTGTAAATTGAAATTTTACTGAAAATTTTAACCCCGTTTTTTTAATTTTTTATGACTTTGTTTCTTGGATTTCTCTACTACAAATTTTTCAAGTTTCCAAACTTCACCGTGATTTTAAAAATTCCCATTATCTGCAAAGTGATTTGCATTTGTTACCAAAGGTAGGCTAAAAATTTTGAAAACTTTTTTACGCAACAATGTTTACCCTTGAAATATAATCTACATAGATTTGTGGAGAAAAATGTTGACCAGTTGTTCTCTTTTTTTTGAGTCAGTATTATATGTACATTATATTTATAACCCGAGGTACAGAGTGAAAGAAAATTTATGAAATTTTCAGCGAGACCACGCTGTAAGTCAAAAGTTTGGAAAACCGTAGAATTCTAACGCTTATAGATAGTAGAACTGATTAAAATATTGATTGGTCCCATTTTTTAGTTTGTAAGTAATTCGTGAGGCGAATTGTAATGCCGTTGCACTCACAATCAGTCATTCATGATAGCCTGATACTATTTGAATAACACGACTGAAGCTCTTTGTGACAATTTAGAGTGAAGTTCAGTAATCCAAAATCATAAAAATAAACTATCTTCTATCTTCTAGAATTGCGTAATTGCAGCAACTTTGAGCCATCAAAGAAGAGAATCAAAATTCATATCACACCAATTTGTCGATCAGATTGGTGAGCTGCAGAGCTGCGGACAACCAGAGTCGATATCCATCAATCGGGTATTTTCGTAATTGGAAAATATGCAACGCATGGATACGTTGAATACGTTGCTATTCAAAGCATGCTGTCATACCTCCTCGTATCTGAAGCCGGTATCCAATACTCGTAAAAGCACTTGCATGATAAGCGCCGATGCTTTTGCTGTCACCGTAAATGGACAGAGGCTAGATGATGCTATACAGGGTGTCTCATTTTAATCAACCCCGTCAAATATTTCGAAAACCAATTAAGTTTAAATGAAAAATATTTCATACAAAAGTTGTAAGGTTCAAATATTTCCCCCAAGTAGACACGCCAAGGACCAGACGATGGTCAACTTGCCTCTTTTTTTAATGGATCCTTATTTTTTTTCGTTGGCATCTGAAAGGGTATCAAATTCGACTGGTCAATTTACTTATCCGGAAGGTTCCGGTCGCACTTGGTTCACGAGTTTTGCACGTTAAGCAGGATTCTTGGAAGAAAATACAAATATTCAGGAAAAAAGATAAAAGAGGCTGCAGCGAGAACGTTCGCGTTGCGGCCCCTGTAAGATGCACGCCTCTGCGAATCCTTCTTAACATCCAAATCTCATGAACCAAGTACGACGGGAACCTTCCGTAGCAACTTGACCGGCTCGTATCTCATTACCGGTTGAGTTTAGGCGGTAATTAAGGTCTTTTGTATGCAGGGCCTTTCTGACGCAGTATTTGATGCCCTTGCAGATGACGATGAAAAAAATTTACCGTTCCGGACACGTGCGAGTAAGACTTGCACCCTGATGGTTCCATACAGACTGATTATTTTTTTATTTTTGTCTGATATAGCTACAAATTAACTATTTTTCGACTTTTTTCTTTAATTGGTACGGGAGATAGCCTATAATTTTGATTTGATCAAAACATGTGACGTAAACGGCCGTATCTTTTGATTGCGTTGACTTATCGTTGGAAGCTGGAATTTTTCTGTCTTCTGTCCTACTTTGACCCTTACAACTTTTGTCCGAAAAATTTTTCACTCGTGCTTTTGATTCTCGAGATACTTGACTTGATTGATTAAAATGAGACACGCTGTATACGAGCACCGTCCTAAACATCGATTAACAATTCGTCGAACACCGTGTACCTAATGAAAAATCTTGACACTTGTGCATGGGTGTCTTTCGCATTAATGTCTATATATCTACTATACATGCGTGTACCATACATGTATGAGGCATTCCACTCCAATTTGACTAGGATCTGACCCCTCACCCTCTTGTATTTGGTCCACGATTTTTTATGTCGTTGTTCCAACTCTAAAAATCATTACAATTTATTTCAGGTTCTTTCTACCCCCTATGATGAGCCCACAGCTCCTTAAATGATGATATTTTGACAGTTTTGCGATATTTTTATAAATTATGAAAAAAAGACACAAACTCTGTCACCAAAACCAAAATATTCCAACCATAATCGAAGTGGGCAGGTAAAATGGTATATAATTCTCAATTAATTTTTCATTAATTACCCATTTTTTTCGTGTCAACTTCTTTTACTCTGGAATTTTAGCGCATGCGCGTTAGACCATTCGAACGTGAGCTACTCACTCTGTATATCGTATGTCATATCCGAATACGCGCCTCATTGCACAATTTATGATGGTCCACCTATTAGGGCACATGTGTATACATATTGTCTATGTTATAGGCATATAATATATGTATACAATAGCTAAAATAGTAAGCCAAAGACGCTTCTGGTTAACATCTCGACTCTTGGTAGAAAAAGATGTACAATTCGAAAAGGAAAGGCCCCACCTGGACAATGTCAAACTTCTGCACAGCTCAGATCTGATCACTGATCCACGTGCCTTGATGTCAGTTGAAACTAATTGTAAATGGGGAACTGTGCAGTTACTGTAGCATTAATTGTTACAATAGTCTTTTGAAATCTGTCAAGGATTATTGTTTTACAAAGATGCTTGAGAAATCAGGTATAAAGTTTATTTTCTGAGATCGATAGGAAGAATCGTCTTTATCAATATTTTGTTCGTATTGACCTGCACGATTTGATTTGAGGATATTAGATTCAATTTAGTATCAAAGATCTTAACCGTCCTTCAAGTGTTCTTTTTTTTCAAAGAATTCATAGA
The DNA here is from genome assembly GCF_021155765.1 of Diprion similis. Lineage (NCBI taxonomy): Eukaryota > Metazoa > Arthropoda > Insecta > Hymenoptera > Diprionidae > Diprion > Diprion similis. The sequence goes on from NC_060114.1 coordinate 10,413,520, forward strand.
CATTTCAGGTTTTAAAATTTTTCTTTCATGAAGCTAAAGATTTCGCAAACTTATTGAACTGTCTCACAAAGTAGAAGTTTCCCTCCTGCGGCAACGGCCATACCACGTTGAAAGCACCGGTTCTCGTCCGATCACCGAAGTTAAGCAACATTGGGCGCGGTCAGTACTTGGATGGGTGACCGCTTGGGAACACCGCGTGCCGTTGGCATCTTTTTTTTCCCAAAGATGGATCCAACATTTGGCACCATTTTTAGGGATATGAAAATGCAGAGATTCCTCTCCTACGGCAACGGCCATACCACGTTGAAAGCACCGGTTCTCGTCCGATCACCGAAGTTAAGCAACATTGGGCGCGGTCAGTACTTGGATGGGTGACCGCTTGGGAACACCGCGTGCCGTTGGCATCTTTTTTTTCCCAGAGACGGATCCAACATTTGGCACCATTTTTAAGGATCCTACAAATGACGACACGACATCGACTACCGTTTCTGATACTATACAATCGAACCCAACAATGATCGTGACGATACTCGTTCGGGACTTTGAGGGGAACCCAGAAAAGAGAATAATTGGCAGACCCAGCCGAAGTGACGATATTTTCATAAGCCAGTAAAATTCGATTCTAGTTAATTGGACTCTGAAAGAGCGGGGGAACTGTAAAGGAACGACGTAAATATCCAACATCCTTACGCAGTAATACCGCGACTTACGCAAACTTGAAGTCACGCGGCTTCTGATTCCTTTGTTTAGCAACATTGTTGTTCGCTATTTTTGGTGTTTCTCTTCTTGGGATTCGCATTTGACGCATTTCGCGCGAATTCAATGCGCACGATTACGACTCGACAGTCAATGAAAGTTGAAATTGGTTTGTCGTACGTTTTCTGAAAATTCGAAGAATGTATGCAAAGCCGTACCCCGAGGTACACGACGAATATACATTTTTTGACTTACACGTATATTCTGATTCGGCGTAAGTCAAGATCCGACAAAAAAATCACAAAAGTATCACCCGCATCTTTATGGTAGATTAGAGATTTCCTCCGATTCGACGAGACAATGATAATCGCGATCAAGTAGGTCCTATTGGGATCCACGAAATCGGTGTTGATCGAAAATCACTCCATCTTCGGATCGTGCGGCGTGCTTCTTTCCGGAAATAAGTCTTGGTTATCAAACTCTGAACGCCGCGTTCTTCCTCCGCTGGAAATGAAACTTGATCTCGTTTTATTTCCGCTGGTGACCCAGGATACGTTACCGCAGCCTTTATTGCAGTTTTCCATGCGAAACCACCGCAAGAGATAAAATAAGATAAGCCTATTTCTCAAGATGTTCTCGTGGCCTGTGTCATCGTTGGTATTTCGACCGACGAAGCAAAAGTGGAACTTTAATCAAAAATATTAAGTGCTTTGGATTTGCTTGGAAATTTCCCGATGAGAAGTTCACAGTATCGTAATCACCGGAAGGATCAAGAATCATCCGCGATTAACATGAGAAAAAAAATTTCCCATCAATTTCCACATAATCTCCATCATATTTATGCAGTAATACTGAACTTATTGTGGACCATTGTATTCCAATTGATACGTAACGTGATGCTGGTGTTTGAAATGTCAATTCATTCGTTGAAATCAAAGCGGAAGTTTTCAATGTCATTGAGCGCAATAAGCGCGCATATATTGTCATTCGATGGTACAAAAACGATAACGACACAACTTTGACGTCATTCCTACGCGAGCGCAGACTTCAATGAAAGGTCTTCCTTCCGTTACCGCGGTTTGCCATATTTCACGTATTTGTGATGAGCAGACTCATAATAATCAACATACAGCAACTCAGGGCATAATTTTATGTTATATTATCAGTATTATTTGAACGTAGAGAAATCGTTATTATTTAACAATAAGCCAAGTACGAGGGGTATTCTCTATTCATGTAATGATAACAATGATTGATACACAGTATATTTATAATTACTTTGAATGTATATCGCATGACAGATTCTTCTTCAACTCACTGTATGTATATTCTAATGCTTGTGCAATTCCCTATGACTCATGCTGCAAACTCACGCTTAGCGTATAAAAAAACTAATTTTCCTCCTTTATGCACGAACAATTAGTTATTCATTGAATCACGACAGACTCATTTCTCTAAAAAAACCCTCCTCTGCCGTTGTTGCACATTTATATTTTTCCTTATTGCTGACTATAACATTTTTTTTCAGAGAGCATCGCCCTATCTGTTCGCGATGCCACCAGGAACAACCCAAGAAACTAATAATTCAAAAACTTGTCCACTTCACAACGCATGGTTTATAGTTTGCTCGTATGAAAAAGCTCCACTTTCATCAATCCCAATAGTTATACTGTTTCCAATACATTTTTACAGTTAACCAATACATAATTTTTCTCATCAAACGCCTGAGTATTAAAGCTTGATATTCTATATGACAAAAGAGCACCGCGATCAGAGCCTTACATACGTCTAGCAGCGCCAAAAATGCGCTAGAAAATTTTTTTTAGTAAGGATAACAATAGAAATTAATAAAAATAAATAATACACATTGTTTATTGGTAACTTTATAAAAAAATGTATTTCATTCTGTTTTTACTAAAATTACTATTTAAAAAATTACGTGATCCACAACACTAAGAAAAAAAAGCTGCTCCACGGTCGACATTATATCTCCAGTAAATATTGATCGAACTGTATGATTTTAAGAAATCGATTTCAAATAAAGTTGAAGTGATAGCATGTCAAGTCGGAATTTTGAATTTCGAAAAATTCACCAATTCATGGCAGTTTAAAAAAAAGTATGCGTTTTACGTCATAAATTTTACACTTCAATTATTTTTATAAAATTTAAAAATCAAAATAAGAAAAATTCGGATCGACATACTATAACTACCGACCGATATAATGCCGACTGTGGAGCAATTTTTTTCTTCGTGTTGTAAGATCACGTGATTTCTTTCGTAGTAATTTTTGTAAAAATGAAGTGAAATAAATTTTTTCTTAAAGTTTAAATACCAATAAAAATGCATACCATTTATTTTCGTTAATTTCTATTGTTATCTCTACTAAAAAAAATTTCTTGCAGCATATTTTTGCGTTGCTAGACGAATGTGAAGCCCTAACTGTCTCGAGGGTCTCGAACACTTCTGGTCGTCACCATATCCAGAGCTCGACTGACAAATCTGAAACCCAGCGCGCTACGTTTCTGCCCGATTGTAGCGCCCCCGACTCCAGTGGCTAATCCAAGAAACTTTTGACAGATGATACAGGGTCTGCTACTCTTACACACCTCCCACATAATTCAACTCAAACCTCTATCTATAGGTACCGTAACAAAGATATTTAATTGCAATTACCGACCTGGCAGTTACAATTGGGTCAGTAATTGCAATAGCGGATACAACGGGGTCAGTAATTGCAAAAAGACCGCCGGTTCAGCCGGTTAAGTTTATAAATTTGTAAATGAGTGAATAAATAAATAAATGAATAGCTAAACAAATAAACAGTTAATTCAAGTAATGTTGCTTAACTTCGGTGATCGGACGAGAACCGGTGCATTCAACATGGTATGGCCGTTGTCGAAGGTGAGGGATCTCTGCTTTCTCAGATCCTCAAAAATGGTGCCAAAAGTTGGATCTCTCTTTGGGAAAAAAAAGATGCCAACGGCACGCGGTGTTCCCAAGCGGTCACCCATCCAAGTACTGACCGCGCCCAATGTTGCTTAACTTCGGTGATCGGACGAGAACCGGTGCTTTCAACGTGGTATGGCCGTTGCCGAAGGAGACGAATTTCTGCATATTCATATCCTTAAAAATGGTACCAAATGTTGGATCCGTCTTTGGGAAAAAAAAGATGCCAACGGCACGCGGTGTTCCCAAGCGGTCACCCATCCAAGTACTGACCGCGCCCAATGTTGCTTAACTTCGGTGATCGGACGAGAACCGGTGCTTTCAACGTGGTATGGCCGTTGCCGAAGGAGAGGGATCTCTGCTTTCTCAGATCCTCAAAAATGGTGCCAAAAGTTGGATCTCTCTTTGGGAAAAAAAAGATGCCAACGGCACGCGGTGTTCCCAAGCGGTCACCCATCCAAGTACTGACCGCGCCCAATGTTGCTTAACTTCGGTGATCGGACGAGAACCGGTGCTTTCAACGTGGTATGGCCGTTGCCGAAGGAGAGGGATCTCTGCTTTCTCAGATCCTCAAAAATGGTGCCAAAAGTTGGATCTCTCTTTGGGAAAAAAAAGATGCCAACGGCACGCGGTGTTCCCAAGCGGTCACCCATCCAAGTACTGACCGCGCCCAATGTTGCTTAACTTCGGTGATCGGACGAGAACCGGTGCTTTTTTTTTTTTTTTTTTTTTTTTTAAAGAAGTTTATTCGTAGGAAGCCATTCAATACAATATTCACATGTACCTTACAAATGTAGAGTAATATTAAACACGGAAAAACCTCGAAAACGTGTTATCACTATGGAATTAAGATTAGGTCGCTGTGGCTCGCAGGTGCGAGCACTAACCGACTAACTTTTCGTGTACTCAAATAAATTTGTACTTTTCATACGATCAGTGTGAAAGTGTTTATCCTCCGAGGTAGCAGAGCACGTTCATTCAGACTTTTTACGGTTGGATCAGGAAAAAGGCCGGAAAATCTGATCGATCCTTATTTCTTATTCTTTCTTAACCTAACCTTAACTCTATATTTACACTTACATGATTATAATTAGTTAAGTTGAGACTAGATTTTTTTTTTTTTTTCTACTTAGGGTTTTTTATCCAACCACCAGAAAGTTTTGATATTTTGTCTGTGTTCATCGGTTCTATCTTTCGTCGGGAGAGAGGGGTTAAACCTTATCAACGTATTGTCTCTATCTTCGCAGTTTAGGTTTGGGTCGTACTGAATTTTCTTGTCGTGATTGCCTCTGAACACGTGGTAGATGGTTGGGATATTATTTTTATCTTGGATGTAGCCTTCGCTGTCGAGGTAAAGGAAAGTCTCCGGCGGTATGAATCCTGATTCTAACGTTTTCTTGAAGTACATAGGATTCGGGAGGGTCGGTCCCGAGATAAGACTGTTACTCCTAATCTTAGCTGCATTCGCGAAATGCCGTCTGATCAGTTTTAGTACGAAGCAGTCGATTCGGTGCACCTTTGCATCTTCGTATATTTTTAGATTGCTAATCAATCTAACATATGCCGACGATGCCGACCTCCATTTACCTAGACAGGCTCTTAAGCATTTTCTTTCAAAGATCCTTATTTTTTCCATCATTCCACAGCTTATGTTAAACCAGATTTGGCATCCGTAAGTAATAATAGGTCTAATTAATACTAGATAACAGAGTACTTTTATTCGCGGTTCCAGGTATCGACAGTAGAACAGCCGGTTCGCCATGTTAAATGCATTTTTAGCTTTGCCTAGTTGGATGTTGATGTGCGTGTTAAATTTCAATTGGAAGTCAATGTTTATTCCTAGGTATTTAACCGCGGTCTTGTGCGGAACTTGCGAACCTGCGTTATCACTGTCGGATATCTGGAACGTTTTCCAATTTCTGCGCGCATCTTTCGTTAGATGTGTAAGGTTCGGCCGGAATAGAACTGTTTCACATTTTGTGGTGTTAATCTTAAGCTTCCATGAATGATAGTAATCTATTACTTTTCTAAACAAGTTTTCCAATTTAAGCTTCATCTGTGAAGGCTTTTTGCCCGTTACATATATTAATAGGTCATCCGCAAACGCAATGGCCTTCTTTGTGGGTTCCGTATTCAATTCAAACAGGCTTAGAATGTCACTATTAAAGACGTTGAACAGTATAGGTGAATTTACTGTGCCTTGCTGCAGGCCGTTTTCGATTGTAAATGTTTTAGTCGATGAGTTGTTCCCATCTGTAACTATGAATTTTTTATCGTGAAGCATGACCCATAACATTTTAATCAATTCTTTTGGGAATCTTTTTTTTATTAGCTTGTACAACAGCCCATCGAGCCAGACGGTGTCAAATGCTTTTTCTAGGTCGATAAAGCAGGCAGCTACGCATTCGTTGTTGTTGAGTGACCAGCATATGTCCGAAGTGAACTTGTTTACGGCGTGCAGCGTGGAGTGCCTGTGTCTAAAGCCAAATTGCGTTTCCGGAATTACCTCATTCTGGTCACAAAATTGTGTCAGGGATGTGTTAATGACTGATTCGAATATTTTACTGATGTTAGGTAGCAGGCTTATCGGCCTGTAACTCGTGGGGTTGGTACTATCTTTGTCTTTTTTCAGTAGCGCGATCACCTTGGCTGTTTTCCAGCTGGTAGGGAAATACGTATTATTCAGTGCATTGTTAAATAGAATACAGTAGCTTTTTATCATCTTTTCAGGAAGATGTTTTAAGACGATGTTTGGTACGTTGTCATATCCAGCTGATTTTTGTTGCTAAGGCTTCTGAATATCTTGAGCAGTTCTGCGTGTGAAGTGAAGTAGGCGGAGGGGATATCGCATCTAGGGCCGAAAGCTGGATTTCGCTCTGTGAAAGTGGTAAGTGTTTTTCCTTGTATATGATCGCTCATGATTTCGTTTTTTAAGTCATTAGCCGTTTTAGTTATTAACCGTGTTAACTGTTCTTTACCCAAGTTATCATTTTGAATGTTTGTGGCTGCAAAATGCGCCCCTATCACGTTCAGTTTATCCGTTTGATTAGTAATGACATATTTACGGTCTACACCTATTTTTTGAGCCTCAGGAGGTAATCCTGCCTCGGTTAGTAGTTGTCTTTTTTCTTGAGGAATGGTTAGAGTCGGGATTTGCGTTGATCCGCGAGGTCTGAACAGCCTATTTATTTGCGGGAATAATTGGTCCGGCTTGTCCGATGCTATATTTTGAATTTTCTTTTCCCAGTGCTCGTTTATAGATTTCTTTAGTTTTTCGTTGATCTTTTTTCTGGTGATCTTTAATAAGTCTTTTAACATATTCAATCTAACTAAATTGCCTATCGGGTTTGCTTTGTGTAGTCTATTGATTTGATTAATAATGAAGGTTTTATGCTTGAGTAGCTCTTTAATTTCGTGAGTGGTGTATGCGGTTAACGTGTTTTTTGACTTGGCTTTTGGCACCTTTTTAGCTATGGCGTTTGTAATAGTATTCTCTAATTCATTTAGAAATTGGTCTATCTCGCGGTTCGTTAGATTCTTAGCATGCGGGATATTCGTGTCTTCTGTATTTTCAAGGTATTTTTGAAAAGCATCCCATTTGGTCTTAGCAAAGTTGAATTTAATGCGTGGCTGTTTTTTTTCCAAACAAAAGGGTAGGCCAGAGATGAAAGAGACGGTGACTTTTATTGCGTTGTGGTCGCTGTCGTACGGCAGTGACTCGATCTTTTTATTATCAACGACGTTATGAAATGTTAACCTTTGATCCGCGATGCATACGTCTAAGAATGAGTTCCCTCTGGGATACGAAGGTACGGAAGAGCAAAATAGCTTCGATCTCAGATCGATCTCATTCTCAGCCACCCATTTGTTCAGAGCTACTCCTCTAGGGTTGTTGATGGCGTTCAACCATGAAGTGTGCTTAGCGTTTAGATCCCCGGCTAGTATGTACAGATTCCTAGGTTCGTTTAGTCTTAGTTCTTCGCATAACCTCGTTAGCTCTGGGATGAGTTCCGTTTTGCCATTACCCGCTGCATACCCCGAAATAATGTATAGGTTGTAGTTCCGGTTTATCTTTACTTTGATAACCGATGCTTCTAGGGTTTGAGCACTTGATAAGCAAGCAGGATTTATTTCTTGGAATTTAATTTCGTTCTTAACGAGTATGGCTGTTCCACCACCCTGAATAGCATTAGGACGATCGTTTCTGATAATTGTATAGTTTTCTATGTTAACTTTGTACTTTTTGCTCAACTTAGTTTCACCCAACAGCACAAAATCCGGGTTTTGGTTTTCAATGAGGTGTTTTAGGTTCATCCTCCTTTGAATTGCTATCAATGAGTTTACGTTTATTGATATAATATTGAGTTTATCCAGAGTCAGGTTGTTTTCACTCATTGTTGATTGGCAGGGCTATGATTTGGGTAAATAGCTCGAATAATTTTTGGATATTCTGCGCGTTTGTTGACACCGCTTCCTGGATTTTCTGCAGTTGGGCACTGATTCCGTTCAAGCTTGGGGTGTTTATATTTTGAAAATCAGTTATGGAAGAGGTGGCTGCGCTGTTCTGATTTCTATTATCATGGCTTATCTCTAGATTATGGTTTTGGTTAGCATGCTGGTTATTAGACGCTATGTTTATTGCGGCTACCTCACTGTATGATATCTTAGGGTCTACGCTATTTGCTATTTTATTTATCTTTGCTAATCTATTTTTTTCGTTCACTTCTAGTTTCTTTTTTATGCTTAGGTTATACTCGACTAGTTTCGGGCAACCGCGGTAAGACGCTGGGTGCCCGTACTCTTTACAGTGGACACAATATATCAAGGATTTATCGGTTAGGCCGTCGTCTTTTTGGATCTTGCACTCGCCTGGTCCGTGAGTTTCTTTGCATTTAACGCATCGGTAGCCTAGGTTACAGTTCGCCGCTACATGCCCTATTCGTTGGCAACGTTTGCATTGTATTTTATCCTTTTTTTTCAAAGCTTCCCATTTCACCGATTGATAAAGTATCTTAGAGATGTTGCCTAGTTTAGAGAGATTGCTGTCAGCTGAGAGTTTTACCAGAAACATCGGCAGTGTTTTGTTAGATTTTTTTGCGTTTAGCGTTACGAAGTTAGACACACTTAGAAATTTTAGGTCGTCAACATTGCTGGATTTGAGGTTTTCCAATATATCTGCGGGGGAAAATCCTCCGTCAATACCTTTGAGCACTACGGTTTTAGTTTTATCCTCGTAAGGTGTAAACGTGAAAAAATCTAGCTTTCTTTCTCTCATTATCTTACAAACTTTTTTGTATTCTGACAGTGATTCAACCGAGATTATATGTTTATTGTGTCTGATTCGTTTGATATGGAAGTCTTTGAAGCCCAATGTGCAAGTCATAAAATTAGATAATACTAGCGCAGACTGGTTTAAAGCTATAATGGGTGGGGGTTTGTTAATTTTTTTACGTTTCTGAACCGAATGTGGACTGTCGTTGACACTGGTCTGCTGATCGTGGGGTTGTCGTGTCCGTTGATTTGTTTTATCGCTGGTGCGGCGATCGTCTGAAGTGTGTGAAGCCCCCACTGTGTCCGTATCGTCTTGGTCAGCTGCTGCTCCGGTGTTAGAGGATGTGGATGCTTGGTCAAGGCCGAGATGCCCAGGGAAGTTTGGTACTTCCACATAACTCGTACCATCATCGATGGTGTTGATCAATAGATCGATATTTTGATTTTTTTCTTTCGGCCTTGCTGTTCCTCCTTGAGGCGTATAGATCTGCGGTACCGAGTCTCTATTTACTCTGTTCCAGGATGCGATTTCGGATGACAGATTTGCATTGAGTTTCTTGAGCTCTTCTATTTCTTGTAGTGCATTCATTAATTTAAGCTCAAGGTTTGCTGGGGTAGTAATTTTGATGCTTGCCGACTGCGTGGCTTCCGTTTGTGGGTTGGTGATCTCTAGGTGATGGGCGAGATTTTTGTGGCTTTGGCGTTCATTCTCTGAACCCGGGCTTTCGGCTTCTGTCGCAGGTTTGTTTTGTTCGCGAGGTGCGACAGTTGATGTTTCTTGCGTTTTCATTGTGGTTGGTTTTTTTCTTACAACGAGATTCGGTTTGATTGAGTACCTCGAGTTCTTTGGTTTTTTTTCCAGCTGCGTGATTTTTCTTGCTTGCGGCGTTAATTGGCATAGTCCAGACGGTTTTGTCATTTTTTCGGAAGGGAGAGTGTTGTCGCTCAGCGACTCGTCAGTAATCTCATCTTCTTCCTTGTTTAAGCCAGGTTGAACTGAACACTCACCCGATATGTCGGAAATTTTCCTTTTGTTTGCGCCCAAACTTTTATGCGGCGGTAGCATGGCTTTTAAGGGTTTTTTTTGGACCCTGTGCATTGGGGGCGGTGGGGTAGTACCCCGTGCCCCACTTTAGCGGTAATTGAGGGCTTGCAGCGCTTTTGGGCCCTGTACACGGTAACAAATGACTCAAGTTAAATATTTCGCTATGTTCAGGTTGGGTATCACCGAAATGGTAAGTTGGGCCTTACCCACCCGCTAAGCACATCCTCACCGGACGAGAGGTAAGAGGCAACTCACGAGAACCGGTGCTTTCAACGTGGTATGGCCGTTGCCGAAGGAGACGGATCTCTGCTTCCAGAGATTCTTAAAAATGGTGCCAAATGTTGGATCCATCTCTGGGAAAAAAAAGATGCCAACGGCACGCGGTGTTCCCAAGCGGTCACCCATCCAAGTACTGACCGCGCCCAATGTTGCTTAACTTCGGTGATCGGACGAGAACCGGTGCTTTCAACGTGGTATGGCCGTTGCCGAAGGAGAGGAATCTCTGCATATTGATATCCCTAAAAATGGTGCCAAATGTTGGATCCAACTTTGGGTAAAAAAAGATGCCAACGGCACGCGGTGTTCCCAAGCGGTCACCCATCCAAGTACTGACCGCGCCCAATGTTGCTTAACTTCGGTGATCGGACGAGAACCGGTGCTTTCAACGTGGTATGGCCGTTGCCGAAGGAGAGGAATCTCTGCATATTGATATCCCTAAAAATGGTGCCAAATGTTGGATCCAACTTTGGGTAAAAAAAGATGCCAACGGCACGCGGTGTTCCCAAGCGGTCACCCATCCAAGTACTGACCGCGCCCAATGTTGCTTAACTTCGGTGATCGGACGAGAACCGGTGCTTTCAACGTGGTATGGCCGTTGCCGAAGGAGAGGAATCTCTGCATATTGATATCCCTAAAAATGGTGCCAAATGTTGGATCCAACTTTGGGTAAAAAAAGATGCCAACGGCACGCGGTGTTCCCAAGCGGTCACCCATCCAAGTACTGACCGCGCCCAATGTTGCTTAACTTCGGTGATCGGACGAGAACCGGTGCTTTCAACGTGGTATGGCCGTTGCCGAAGGAGAGGGATCTCTGCTTCCAGAGATCCTTAAAAATGGTGCCAAATGTTGGATCCATCTTTGGAAAAAAAAAGATGCCAACGGCACGCGGTGTTCCCAAGCGGTCACCCATCCAAGTACTGACCGCGCCCAATGTTGCTTAACTTCGGTGATCGGACGAGAACCGGTGCTTTCAACGTGGTATGGCCGTTGCCGAAGGAGAGGGATCTCTGCTTCCAGAGATCCTTAAAAATGGTGCCAAATGTTGGATCCATCTTTGGAAAAAAAAAGATGCCAACGGCACGCGGTGTTCCCAAGCGGTCACCCATCCAAGTACTGACCGCGCCCAATGTTGCTTAACTTCGGTGATCGGACGAGAACCGGTGCTTTCAACGTGGTATGGCCGTTGCCGAAAGAGATGAATCTCTGCTTTTTCAAATTGTTTAGCAGTTGAACAAAATCACTAATGAGATCTCACTTGAAAATAATAGACTTATTTTGTCTTCCCTTAAACGACAGAGCGGGATGAATATCCACCCCCACGTGTTTCTTGTTCATAAATTCGATATCAGAGAAATAGTGGGACTCGCAAGTATATGAATCATATAGGATCAATTTGTGGTCCGTCTGTCTGTCCATCTGCCAAGACCCTTCTTCTCCGGAACAGGTGTAGGTATCAAGTTAAAATTAATTCCAAATATCAAGGCCTATGGTTTATAAGATGTGTAAAAAATTCAATCTTCTAAGTTAACGTAATTAAAAGATACGGACATTTATGTCACATCTTTATGTCAAACTGATTCATCAAAACCAATAAAGTTCTTCCCGTTGAGCTAGAATTATGAAGTTTGGAGAGAAGTAAGGTCTCACAGCACAAGTAGAGAAAAGAAGTCCGAAAAAAGTTCATTTGCAATTATATCACATATAAAAAAATAATGATAATTAAGTTTGTACGGAACCCTCAGGACCTGAATTCTACTACTTACCGTTATCCGGTTTTTAATAATATAGAGAATCGAACATAGCAAAGTCAGACGTTTAAGTAATGAAAATTCCTCTTGAATACCAAACAGTGCTGAGAATAACAGCAAGATCGTCATTAATGAATAAAAAATTCATATCTCTTTATTTACTTATATTGTCAATGAAATGACTGTAAAATGTTGTTTTCGAAGTCTATTTTTCTGCTTGCGAGGTATAATGGGTTATTTAATCACTGTGATTTTTTCTTCCCTTCCGCAATTATATAATCGGTCGTAAACTGTGTAAATTATATAGCTGTAAAGGATACATATGTATTCATCAAGTATATAGCGTAATAATATCTGTAATATGGGCATTTCAGCAACAAACAAAAATTATCACACGACCACAAAACGCTACTGGGGAACGACAGACTGGAGTGTATGTACATACATACATTCACACCACGCGAATAACTCAGTAGCTTAGTTTAAGTTTGTGGTCGATATAAGATTAAAAAAGGAAATGGCATTGGAGAAAATTTTGACAAGCTGGTTAGAAAAGTAAAGACCAATATGTCAAATCGTAGTGAGATTATTGAAAAAAAGAACGGGAACAAGAGGTGAAATTTTGAAGATGACTTCAACAAAAAGCCGATCGTTCTACACTACTTACCGTGTTGCGTTAGGTTGCCGGCAGTAAGGCGCATTTTAGAATTACACGCACATTCAAATGTCACACTGTGATCACTTCCCGAGATTAGTAAACTTTTAGATTTTCCAATCTTTATCTATTTAAATTCGATGTCTACGTAAAAGTACGCTTTACGCAGTTTTGTCAATACGGGAAGTACATTTGATATATGAAAATAAGTCGATAAACGTCACAGGGAACAATATTTTATTCGTTACGTGATGAATTTTAATCACGGACCAGCAGTGGCTAAATTTTATTGACAACGACACGAATACGATTGTGTTAACAGCAATTTTATACTAAAACATAAATAATTTCAATACATAACTTACTTACATACACAATTGGTAACTAGAGTTTCCGCTATGGCGTTGGAATTGATCAAGTTAGAAATGAATGAGAATATTATTGACTAATGACAACCTAAAACAGCTGCTAACTCTTTTACCTGATCCCGATTTGCATGCATGAATGCCTTTGCTTCCCAAATCATGTTGACCAGCTTCTCATCACTTCGCTCATCCATCGGAATTTCATCCGACATTTGAGGACTAAATCTGTAATACGGAACGCCAATCATGGAACACCAGGTTCTCGCGCGATCTACAACACGACCGTCACTCGCCGTAGCTTGATCTACCAGAAGAGTTCCCAATGCAGACATTCCCATGGCAAGTTTCGCCGTATCCCAAAGACTCTCAGGCCTGAAGACGTCAATTTCTCTCAACTGCGATACCGGTATGAGCCCAGTCCCCAGAGAGACGACCAAGGAAATAGGTTTCACTTCATCCTCTCTGCCCATGGCTCGCAATGCCAAATTGTACTCGTGTATTTCCGTCATCGCATCTAGTGTTGGGTTGTTCGCTATCAATCCTCCATCAAGAAATCGCCCAAAAGCTCTGAAGTACGATGGTGCTGCTCCCGTCGCTCTAGCAGCTCGCCAGACAAGCTGGCGATCCGGTGGAAATGTTTCCTTGAACTTTCCACTGGGTGGAATGCCAAGCACAACACTTGGAGAATCGTAATTTCGAAACAAGTGCAGATCTACAGGCTTTCTGTCTGCCAAAACGCCAGTTATCATCAATTTAGGGTGTTCGATATCAGACATCAATGTGTGAGTGCCCAGTGCTGCCTTCAGAATGTTCTCTAGTCCCTCACTGGAGTAGGGCCTCGGACCCACGAACGCGTTTTCCTTCATCCGGAAATACAAAGCTTGACATTCCTTCAAAGTCTTACCGGTCGCCAAGCCCAGTGCCAATATTCCGCCCGTCGAAGTGCCCGCGATCCAATCAAAGCAGTGAATCACTGGCTTGTTAAGGACTGACTCAATTTCTAATAAGGTTTGTACCAAAACCAGCCCCCTTATACCTCCGCCATCCAGACAAAGCAAACGTCCACCTTCCACCTTTCTTTTCTTCTGTGTGGACAGTTCCTCCATCCCAGCAACATACAGCATCTGATCTAAAATTGTTCTAGGAACTGAGGTTGGGGGCTCAGGCGGCGCTTCTCCGTCAAAGTTTTCAAGGTGTTTACAGCCTATGTGGCATCCTTCCATATCCGGAGGACACCGCTGTGCTCCAACAGCATGGAGAATGTAAAGTACTTTCCTTCCGTCGGCATTGGCTTCAATGGGAGTGAGATGTCGCGGAGTTTCCCCCTTGTAATTCGCTGCATCTATGTCTGCTCCAAAACCAAGCAGAGCCTGAACTATAAACGGCGTAGCCTGGCTGACGGCCAGATGCAAAGGAGTGTTTCCCTCATTATCGAGGATGTTTACAGACGCCATGTGGCTCAACAGAGCCACGGTACAGTTCAATCTCTTCCGCATTACCATGATATGCAGCGCGGTTCTACCATCGAAATTCAGAGCGTCAATATCACAGTTCGTTTCTATCAGGGCGTCTATTACCTCTCGACTGCAGGACCAATGTAAAGGAGTTCCACCAAACTTCATGTCCTGAGAATGCAGAGCGTTTGGTTTGTCATGCAAAAAGTCACCGACATATCCAGGACTCGTTGGCTGACCTGCACTGGCGGGAATATTTACGTCTGCTCCAATCAGTAACAAAGCTTTTACGCACTCTGGTTTATCGGAGAGGCAAGCAACATGCATCGGAGTGTGCCCGTTGCCGTTTCTACTGTTGAGGCTATTCGGTAAACCAGCGCCGAGTGCAAGAATTATATCCTTGGTTGAATTGGCGGCGTAATGATAAACCGTGTTGGCATTGTGGTCTAAATGCTCAAGGGAACTTTGGGCTGCTACCAACATTTGAACAATTCTCAAGTTGTTCGTTTGAACCGCTACCTGAAGCGGCGACATTCCTGTTGCTGGGTCGCTGCTGTTAAGGTGGCTGTTCACTGCTGTATGGTGCAACGCGTCGTACAACGAAAGGTGGGCTGCCAGATGAGCGAGGGTCCATGTTGGATGCTCCGTAAGGACGTCGCACAGTCGACGAATTCCATTTGTGTTGCACAACTAACGAATAGAACCATAAGCAAGATTTATTGTTAGATTATCGTAAAAGAACATTGCATCGTTTCAATACCAGAATGTATAAGTAATAAAATTGTTCAATTTTTATTTTAACCCAATTCGATAACTAAAAAAGTTAGAAAGGATCTCACAAAAGCACTTGCAGAATAAAAGAACTATTCAACGTTAAACTGTTGCTTAAGAATAAGAGTTTGGATCATTTCACACAAAAATGTATAAATAATCATTAAAATCCTTGTAAGGCTTAACCCAGAGTCTTGACACCTGGGAAAGTTTGTGTTGAAAAATGCAGAAAAAATTATAAAATTGTTGGAGCAGATGTTTATTATGATAAATTAGCCAAACCCTCACCTCTCTAGAGATTTGTACGAGAATGGGAACCTTGTCTTTATAGACAGTGAAGATGTTCTCTGCTGGCTCCAAAGTATCCG
Source organism: Diprion similis (assembly GCF_021155765.1). Lineage (NCBI taxonomy): Eukaryota > Metazoa > Arthropoda > Insecta > Hymenoptera > Diprionidae > Diprion > Diprion similis. Next base: position 10,429,120 of record NC_060114.1, read on the forward strand.
ACCGAAGGAGACTGAAAATTAAAAAAATTAAATATTACATGTATTTTGCATCATGGATTTTATTTCTGATTAACTTAGCAGATATTTTTTACAAAGGTATAGTTAAAATGGTAATTACTGATATAATAGTCTGCTTGTAATTTTTCCTTATCCATCCTAACATCCATATCGAAATGAAAAATGATACTCGCATAACAGAATATCGTATATTGAACCAAATTACTCAATGCTTATAAAAACCACAAAAAATTTGTAATACATCATTCATAGCTTTGGTAGATGTTTTTCAGTACCAATTTCAATTTATTTACCTTTAATGTAGCTCTGTAATCTAACTGCAAATCAATACTGATTAGTTTTGTGAGATAATTCCAAGGCAATTTAAGCACAGAATTTGTAGCGCATCGACGATCACGTATGGCTGATTGAATTTGAGCGTAAGCCGCACGTGACATTGCGAATGTGAATTATAAAAGATTGAACAGAAATGAAAAAAAACTTACGCGTATTTTTTGAATCGTTACAATTTCAATAAAAGAAATATTGTTTCGCGTACTAGCGACTCACAAACCTATAGGCCTGATGTAGGGTCTCGGTGCAAGGTCTGTGCAGAACAATTTCAAACTTCTCTTTATTCCGGTTGTCTGGACCATATAAAACGATTCCATCCTCTCGACAGCGTATTGTGCGGTTTCCATACTGCTCAGGTTTAACTTCCAAGACTTTATTGGGGGGAATTTCTGATCCAAGAATATTGCGAAGGACTAGGCTGCTGGCTATGGCTTCTAGCCATGCCATTTTTGTGATAAATATTAGAAAATGAAACTAATTGTACTGCCGCGGCATCAGCTTATTGCAGGTTATGTTCTGGTGACTGGTGTCTTCGGCTGACGAAGTTTCGCTGAATTGCTACGGTTCATCATTCATCTTCCTATCTTTACTCTCGATTCATAAAAACAGTTTCGATCGTTCCAAAGTTCAACTCCAGGGAGTGATTGTTTCCCGCATTTTAATTACAATAATCTTACAGACACCGAGATACGTTAATTGCGACGCGAGCGTAACATCGATCGACCTGACTTTGGATTTAACCTTTGTGCTTATGTGCATTGTGCATCGGCATAGCTCATCCTGAGTCTGTTGGACATGATGCAACACGTGAGAACCTGAAGTGACGGTCGTTTGTCTTTTGGTTTTGACAGTTCTTTGATTTACTTAGAGAACCAACTTCACTTCGATGGTTCGATTTCAACGCAGCCTCGAGTGGGGGTTTCCCCACTTACGTGTGTTGTGTAGGGCGTACAGGCTGGTCAATAAGTGATGAAACTTTAACAAGAATAATTAATTGTACGCCGTGAATGCAGTCTGTAACTTGAAAAGACGAAACTTTACAAACTTTTGAGAATTATTTACAAGGTGTATGTACGTACAATTTTTTCTCAAGTAGCCAAGGTCGAAATCTAATTCTTTTAATTTAATTACAAACAGGTTATAATAGTTTTTGTAAATCAATTTACCGATGGTTCTTGATAATATTTACATCATATTGTTCTATTTTAATCAGACATAATTATAAAAATCAAATTACTCACAATCATTAAGTTGACAATTCGTAAGTAATGTGGGCAGCATTTTTTTATTCGAGTGAAAAGCTGCAGAACTCGATATGTTATTATTTGAAGGGGATGCGTGGAGAGTTTTCTTCGTATCAAATCTGTTTACAACTATAAAAAATTCGGTATATTCTATTCTGCTTAGAATTTGCGGTAATTCGGTTAATTTATACGTGTACCTGTAGCTGTTACGCCTTCGCATAATTTGTGATCTTAAATTTTTTGACCAGACTGTATAATATGTTTGATAGTCACGTAATTCTATTGAGCGTGTAATACCTCAAGCCACAGCATATCTGTTCTCGTTACTCTTCTAACTTCCTTTTATTACCGGAATTAAACCATTTCCTACTAAATCACTTATACGTCAAACCACCGACTGTCATGACCTATATGCATGATTTGTCACATCGTATCGTTAATGAAATTGTCTATTATAAAATGAATATATGAAAATATCGAAACAGCATATTATAGTAGAACATATTATTGTAATTGCTGCTGAGAAATAAACTTCAGTGTGTATTACATATTCTTTCAATTATAAACCTCCTGCGATTACACTGAAAGAGAAAAAACATCGCATCTCTGTTTCAGTATTTGATTTTTGTAATGTATTTAACGATTTTATTGGAAAAAATTAGAAATTTTTAATTTTAACGCATGTCAATTCACACCGAATAGATATCCAATATACCATGAATATTATTCATGCGATTGCCTGCTAATTTTTGTACTGTTAGGCAAGAGCTCTAGGATTTTTCCAACGGTAGTATTTTTATGCACCAGCAGAAAGAATAGCCGATTTCCACAAACGTTACAAAGAAACTCTTTCGAAAAAATGGACTGTTTCGAAACTTCTCTTTTCATAAAAGTTCACAAGTGAACCGCAGATTGTGATATTTGTTTTACCATACACACGACATACATAAGTTGATTATAAAGTAATTTCCAATTAAAGATGACGTTCATTAATGTTTCTTTGTATTTACATTCATTATAAAAAGTTTAATCTCAACGCGCTTATATATAATCTTCAACTTATTTTTGTCAGGTTTAGCCGTCATTCTCCTAAATTTTTAATAGATCGAATGAAATTTACTTTCCAACTCAACAATTCACAAATTCTTGTTTAATCATTTTGATTAGCAAAAAAAAGATGCAGTGCAAAATTGGTCAGAGCAAATAACTATCAATGCATATATCTGAACAAGCAATTTGCAATATGAGAACTATTCTGCAGATAATCTAAATTTCTTGAGGTGCGATATACCGACAAGTTCCACTAAACCCAGTGGATTCTCCTCGAATACATATAATGTAGGAATATACGAGTAGATACAAGAATAGCCCGCGAACGTAATATTGACAATGTAGTTATACTTTCTCCATATGTGCGCACAAGTAATGATATTCGAGCTCACGAAATATTATATGATCAACTCGCACGCAAAGGCAACGCTGAATATGTGTACAAATTATGCACGACTGGCGAAGAATTTTGGTAATGTCAGGGCCCCGAAAATATTATGATTATAGAAAAATTTGTTCGACAAAAAATCAACTGTAACAGCTGGTATTCCAAATATCATTTATGTATGCACCAATTTACTAGATTACCTATAATTCAAGGATGGGAATTTCCTGAAAATTCAAGTTCATGACGTGTCTGTGAAACTTTGTGTGTGTCAATGGCTGGGTGACATAATAAACATTGAACTTTGTTCTTGTAATAACCAGTGTGGTGGCAATAGCAGGCAATAGTGACTAAACGGATATCTCCAGTGACCATAGGAGTCAAGACTGGTCAAACCCGAATGCTGACAGATAAATGTTATATAAGCGAATGCGCGACGGTCGACGTTTCATTTCTAGCAGTTGTAGGCAATCACACGGTTTTCTCTGCTCCGCGGTCGGCTCAACACGACACGACACGCGAAATCGTTGTTCAGGTTCAGTGTGAAGTAAGCAGCAAAGCAGCTCCAAAGTGAACCGTCGACGCAACGCCAGCTGCCAATAAATAATAATCCGTGGCAAGGCAATCCAAAGGCAAGGTGAGTGCTCAAGTATAGTAAACGTGTAGGTACTGACTAACGATAAGCAAATATCAATATAAGCGGTATAGAGTAAAGTTATCAAGCAACACGAAGCAAGTAGACTATTGTTGGTATTTTCGATGTATTTGCATTCTCTGTTATATTCATTGATGACTAAAATTAATTTTAAAGAATGTTGCGAACAAAGAAAGTAAGCTAGACAAAGTAATAGAAGCTATATTTGCAATTATCATGAATAAAGGAAATTGCTTCAAATATTTATCAATTTGTTTTATTGCTCATAAGTGAAATGAATGATTTAACTTGCGGCTGATTCAGTTACAGCTGAATGTTCACATATGAGTAATTTTAAAATCATATCGGTGGTTGATTATAATTATCAACTTGAGATTATTAATTCAAATGTGATTGCGAACTTGGTTGAAGTTAGTAATGTTAACGTAGTAAAATGTAGAAGAATAATCGATATTTTGCAACTTTGAAATGACTTCGAAGGCATGCGAAATATGAGGTCCCAACCCCTGTAATAAAACCTCTTATTTTATTGTTGACAGAATTTTCGTGATTAAAAATTGTTAAGAAAGATGGACTGGCTGGGGAATTTGACCAACGATTCCGCGGTTCTTCGTAATATATTAGGGCTGGATGCTAAGCCGAATAAAGTCTTGGAAGTTAAACCTGAACAATATGAAAATCGCACAGTATTGTCTCGACAAGGGAAGATCTATTTGTATGGACCGGACAACCAGCAGAAGGAAAAGTATGAAATAGTTCTGTGTGGATCTTGCACCAAAAACCCTGACCAGCTTTACAGGTTCGTTTGGTATTAATACTGAAATTATTGTTAATTATAGTGCACGAACTAAAACCTAATCTTTCCTCTTAATGTTTTCAGTATCTTTCGGTCAAATACTTTGGAACCTGCAGAGAAGCTCTTTGCAGTCTTCAAAGACAAGGTTCCGGTTCTGGTTCAAATCTCTAAAGATGTAAGAGTGATCTTATATGATCTGTTTATTTATCATGAGCGCATATTTACTTCTCATTTTTTTTCACTCCACAAACATCATTCTTTAAATACCTCCTCTTTTGTTTATTTTATTTTTTATAGAGTACAGTTTCATTTAGTAAAAAGAGCAATATGCCGAAAAGAGAAAAAAAAGTAATTCTGTGTTCTTCTCTGATCATTTGTGTGAATATTTTTCCTCTTTCTTGTAAATGTGTATCAAACGAACGTTGAATGTTTATTTTCTTTGTTTCACAATTAGCTGTGCAGCACAAGTGGAATCGGTAAGCTGTGCGACCTCCTGACAAATCATCCGACATGGACATTGGCTCACTTAGCGGCCCATCTTTTGCTTTATGACGCATTTGTCTACGCAGCCGTAAATAGCCATGTAAACACCAGTGATCAGACATCCGGAGTATCGCCTCTTCAAATCGCAATCAAAGCAAACAACTTGAAGATGGTTCAGTTGCTCTTAGCAGCCAAAAGTTCCCTCGATCATTTGGACCACAATGCAAACACTGTCTATCATTATGCGGTGCATGCAAGTTCAGAGATAATTATGGCCCTTGGTCCAAGTGCTCAGAACAGCCTCAACGCCAGAAACAGCAGCGGATACACACCTCTGCACGTTGCCTGCCATGCCAATAAACCAGAGTCTGTTAAGGCTCTGCTTTTAATTGGGGCCGATGTGAATATTCCCCCAGTGGAGGGTAAACCAAAAACACCTGGCTACGTGGGTGAATTCCTACGCGACAAGCCAGATGCCCTAAATTCGAATGAAATGAAATATGGTGGATCTCCGTTACACTGGTCCACGAGTAGAGAAACGATCAATGCCTTGATAGAACAGAATTGCGACGTCGACCTTGTCAACTTTGATGGAAGAACCGCCCTGCACATTATGGTATTGAAAAACAAACTAGAGTGCGTCGTTGCTCTGCTGACACAAATGGCGTCTGTTGATATCGTTGATAAGGATGGAAATACTCCATTGCATCACGCCGTAGTTCACGCTAGTCCAGCCATAGTTCAAGCACTCATTGGATTCGGTGCAGACATCAATGTAGCAAATCACAAAGGCGAAACACCTAGGCATCTCGTTAACATAAAGGACAACACTGAAGGGAAGAAGGTCCTTTATATCCTACATGCCGTTGGAGCACAGCGATGTTCTCCTGAGATGGAAGGATGCCACATAGGCTGCGGTTACAACGAAAACTTCAATGGCGAAGCGCCGCCTGAGCCTTCCTCAGCAGCTTCTAGAGCGGTCTTGGATCAAGTTCTATATACTGCGAGTGCAAAGAACCAGGCTTTGAAGGGCGAGTGTAGACTCGACGGTGGACGTCTGTTGTGCCTCGATGGTGGCGGCATTCGTGGGCTAGTCTTGGTACAAATCCTTTTGGAAATCGAGTCTGTGATCAAAAAACCAATTGTTGAATGTTTCGACTGGATTGCTGGGACTTCAACAGGTGGTATTTTAGCCTTAGGTCTAGCAGTTGGCAAGAGTTTGAAGGAGTGCATAGGGATATACTTTGATGTAAAGGACAAAGCTTTTGTAGGCAAAAGACCCTACGACAGTGAAGGCCTGGAGACCATTTTGAAAAATGCAGTCGGTACTGAAACAGTAATGGCTCAAATTAAGCACCCAAAATTGATGATAACTGGAGTGTTGGCAGACAGAATGCCAGTGGATCTGCATTTGTTTAGAAATTATGAATCTCCAAACACTCTGCTCGGAGTTCCGCCTAGCGGAAAGTTCATGGAGACACACCCGCCAGAGCGTCAGCTTGTTTGGCGAGCTGCTAGAGCCACGGGAGCAGCTCCTTCGTACTTCAGAGCGTTCGGAAAGTTTCTTGATGGAGGATTAATCGCGAATAATCCTACACTGGATGCTTTGACAGAAATAAATGAGTACAATCTGGCACTTGAAGCTGTCGGAAGAACAGACGAAGTGAAACCTGTTTCTCTTGTCGTCTCGCTGGGTACTGGTCTCATTCCAGTACAAGAGCTTAAGAACATCGACGTCTTTATACCAGAAAGTCTTTGGGACACACCGAAAGTTGCTAAAGGCTTGAGTGCGTTGGGAGCTCTGTTGGTCGATCAAGCCACAGCAAGTGATGGTCGCCTTGTCGATCGTGCAAAATCATGGTGCTCGATGATCGGCGTTCCTTATTTCCGATTCAATCCTCAAATGTCGGAGGAAATATCGATGGATGAAAAGAGCGACGAGAAGATTGTTCAAATGATGTGGGAAGTCAAGGCATTCATGCACGCTCATCAAAATGAAGTAAAGAAACTGGCTGCTATATTTGAGGATCAGTGAAGATTATTTGTCCCACTAGACAGAGATCTTTTAAATGTTGATTCTACTCAGAATGCATCTCATGCAACAAGCTTAATTGAACGAGAGATCACATTACTTAATTTCCGTCCTAACTACTAAAATTAAATTAAAAAACATTGCTTAAATTCCTAGATAACATATTACCCTTTAACTCACTGTTAATTTTCATAGTTATCGTTTTTACACAACTTTACTGAGCAGCCTAAGTGACCTTATCGATTTTAACATGTGAAAAATAACTTTAAACTGTCTTATTATTCATTTGAAACTTTTTTTTTGTAAAATTTTTTGAGAGCCTTTGATAACTTTTGAAGCCGACTTGGTCGTATTATCAATATTGAAACTCGGTTCTGAAGAATTTTAATCCAATATAATAATTGACCGTATTTGTTTTCTAGTCCTATTTCATAAGAACAGTGTCATTTAATCCATAATAATGAAATTCACTAGAGATCGAGAGAAAAGTAAGCACCTAACGCAATACTGGTAGTTGAAATTTTTGTCAATCAGAGACTGTGAAAATTAGTTTTTTTAAAGTTTCACGACATTGCCGTTTTCTGCAAAGTCACAAACAGTTTTCATGTGGCAATTATAGGTTTACAATCATTTTGGAGAGTGTATATGTGTCATCAATGTTCATAATAATCCTTCAACGGTTTAGACAAAGTTCCAAGCATGTAGGAATCCGTTATATAAATACATTTTGCTATGATATTAGCTGCGATGAAAATGCAATATTTCTCCGTACTGCAATTTTTCACAACATATAAATAGACTTTTTCTGTAATAAGATAACTTATTGATTTTCATTCTGTTACAAATGCCCAAGAATGTCATAATTGAGGGTGATGAAATGATAAATACATTATTATGTACCAGACTGACGTCCTATAAACCGTTCAGAAACCGTGATACATACGAGCAAGTACAATTAGCGATTAAGTGTAAGTGTAAGAAATCAACATAATGAAAAGTTGAAAAGGCTTTTTTATTAACTGTATTCTAAGTCAATAATTTAAGCAATCAATTATATTTACTAAAGTTCACTAACAATTGTATGTTTTGAAGAAATTTTTATCAAAAAACTCCACTATACCGTGAATAAATTTTATGAAAATACAAAGGCAAACATTTTTTAAATGAATTATACTCGAGCCCCATAATAAGTTATTCACATTATAGACATTTGTAACGTAATGATGTTTCGATTATCGATGTTTTTCTCTCGGGAACATCGATTTTTTTTGATCGATTTTTTTTTAAAGTCAATACATCGATAGTCGACGAAAAATATTCAACTATCGACGTCGTCAAGTCGGGAGTAAATTAAATTTCTGTGCCAATATCTGTCGGTAATTTATCTGTAAAAAATTGAATACACATTACTAAGTTTGATAATAAATCTGTATTTTCTACTAAGATTCGCGCTGTTAATTAGAATATTTAATTAATTTGATTTTACTCAATTTAATTTATACTAAATTCTCATATCTTATACTTGTTTTTACTAATGACGATAACTCAAATTCAACTCAGTTCAAACGGAAAAAAGCCGAATTTGCCCAGAAGAAACTTTTAGTAAGCGAAATAAAATAACGATGGAGCAATTACGCTATTTGTAATGGAATATTCACCATTACATATTATTTTTTTTTCATATGTAACTTGTAATGGAGCTCTTATCGATTGCACATTACTTTTTCTATTTGTGCGACTTTTTAATTTTTCAAAATTTGGAAAAAAAAATTTTACCGATTGGTTATCATCCACAGAAATTGGCCAAATTTTCACAGTTACATACAGTTTCACAGAAAAGAAAGTTCAGAAGAAAAGTTGTAGACTTGATTGCCTGCTATCAAATCCTTCGCAGACAAAAATCATTTAGCGTTGTTGGTTTGACTGTGAATTGCAAAGTAGGACGAAACTCGATTCGTTCGTTTATTGCACGCAGGTCGGTGAATCATTTTAAATCGCCTCTTTATGGAGCTTTGGCATGTATAGTCGAACTTGGTCAAGTTCAAATTAAGCGCCTAGCAGCCATAACTAGGAAGGACTCACTTAGCCCAGCAGCCGACACGCCGGGACTGAGCGTGGAGTCTTGACTTGTTTTGACTTGTGTTTCGACGACTCAAGAGCGCACGTTTCTCCCGTTGTATAGACACAAGAGTGTGAATGTGTGGAAGTAAAAAGTTTTGTAGAAAAACCAAGAGGAGAATAAGAGGTACGGTGAAAATCTACATTCTATGTAATTTCCTCCATTCATCTCCGATCCTCCACCGACTTATTTGCAAACTTCGATTGCCGGGAGCCTCGAAAACAGAAAAGTACTTTCCCGGCGTCCAATAGTACGATTATACGTAGATATATTTAGTTAATTCTGTAGACAGGCACCAATTTGTAAAAAAAATGAATTTCGTGTTTATTAGCTGTCGCGATTTTGAATTTTGATGAGGCTGAAGTTAGTAACGTTAACGTAACGAAATATCGGGGAAAAATCATTACTGCGCAATTTTAAAAAAACTTTCAATTAGGAGTTGGTTTTTCGAAACGTGAGTATATCTTATTCATCAAGGATTACTAGATTTTAGACATTCCTAAAGATGCGAAGTAACGATTTTTCCTAAACGCTCATCGCTGCGGTAACGTTGCCATAACTTCATCCTAATAAATTTTGCATTACAGAATTTTCCATCAAAATCGGTCCGTCCTCTATATTATCTTGTAGGCCGATGATCCGTACAGCGTGAAAAAAAGTCGAGGTGGTAGTTTTCACCATTTCCTTTCACGATCTTTCGCAAGAACACGATTTTTCTTGCCAAAAATCAGGTTTAACCCGGAAATAAAAATTTTGCTAATAAGCAAATGGAAAGAACTTCGTCAGTTTTCAAGTTACCGAAAATATCCTCAAAGGATCTGACAAGTCTTCCTGAGACGCTTTTTTCGGCTAAAAATCACCCCCAACCTTCACTTCAACCAGAAACACAGACAGACTTACCTATTAATTCGCCGCCACGTTACAACACCTCTTTCAATGTCCGGATCTTCCAGCTCTTTCAAAGCGCGGCGTCAGTCGCTTCCGAGCAGCCGGAATGAAGCTACGCAAATCGTAATATGAGTCGAGAATTCGGATGGCTATACGTACAGGCTTTGACTATTCGGGACATGGCCGAGCACCGATAACTTACGGTCCTTACGGTTAAAAAAAACGGCTGAATAACGTGATTCGATCAGTGTGTGAATAATATTCGAACGGCATGTAACAGCGTATGACCGACAAAAGAGTCGAGTTGCTGAAACAAAAACAGTCGAGGACATCGAAGGTGAGTTATTTGGTGCAACTTCAGATTGTAGCGATTTCGATTCTCGAGTCTCTGCGTCGAGTGTCGTTTGTTATTGTTTGTGCGACTGATTTTCGGTAAGTGCGTAGTTGCATTGCTTGCACGTTTAACTTAATTAGTCTGTTTAGGCAGTCAGCTACAACACGAAAAGTGTAAATGAGATTGAAATCGAATTCGTTGTCATTTTCTTTCTAACATTCTGAAAGAACGGACCTTGCGTAAGGTGACCTTCGTGCGTTTTGTGTCTCGGATTTCGGTTCGCGGATCACGAAATTGAAATTGGTGACGTTTCGTAACGAAACATTGTGGAAAAATGATTATTTTCTTAATTTTACAATGGTTTTGAAGGAACTAATATTTCGGAAGGTGAGTGTGTTTTGTTTTATTACAGTCTGATGAATTTAAAAAAATTTCTAAATGCCGAAATAACGGTTTTTCCTCAGCATGAATCGTTACTATAACGTTACTAACTTCACTATGATCACGGATCGCGTCTCTCACGTGGATACACGTTTTTGAAATGAAAATTTTATTGCGTCGTTGATTTTGGCGTTGTTTTTATGTGAGAAAAAACTGTACGCAATTACATCCGTTTCCGAATTTCTTCCTGGGGATCGATCGATAGAAGGATCCTTCATTTCGAAATCCTTTATTACCGTTGAACAAAAGTTAACGCGTCACGGTGTTATTATTCGTTTGGAAATTTCGAGTGAGAATCGAAATCGTCAACTGTTATTGATTTCTGATACACACCTGTTGTGTCTTGGCTAACTATTTGTGAATTTTGAATTCTGTTCAAATCGTTGTTAAAGATACGTTAAGTATACTAATAAAATATTGTGTTATCTTACTTGATTGCAGAAAGAGACCGTAACAAAGTTGATTGGCATTAGTGATTACCTAGATTGAAAGGCTCTGTCAATAAATATTGGAAGACGTCACTCGGCAGCGGAACTGATGAATTTATTACATTTAAACAACAGGTATAAAACAATCCCAATCAATTTTGACCTATTCATGTAATCGATAACATTTTCCACAACTTGACATAACGCATTACTTATAAACCTGAGTATATGGATGTTGAATTAGATCAGATATTAAAAAAATGTTATAGTTTTGTTCTTCACCTGGTTACAGAATCGAATTACTGCAGGAATGAAAGAAGTTAGCAAGTATAGACATTGAGTGACCCTGGGAATATCTGTTGGAAAACAAAATGCAGAAGCTGAACAGCTCGCAAATTTGTGGAATACTAGAAAACAGGTATACGTTTGAGATTATTCTTGGTTATACCTTTGGGCTAGTTTCAATCGGAGAAATTTGTCGGTTGGCTAAAATTGATTGGTATTCACTTCTTCATTATATTTGCAAAAAATAACGGTAATTTTTCAACGTTTGTATATTAATTTTGCAAAACAAATACTAACAAAGTATTTTTTTTTTCAACCTGTTAACAGCAGCACACTGTATTGCAGCACTATCAACCACATTTAGCGATGATCCAAATGACGTAATCCAATCAATCGACCTCTGACAACAAAGTAAAAATGAAACCACCCGCTATGCAGTGAATAAAACTGAAAGGTACACTTTCTATATGATTTTAATTACTATGTCTCGTTTGATCGTGCATGATTTTAGCTGCTCAATAATTTTATGCATTTATTCAATATATTCTGTTCTTATTTTATGAGCCTGTTATTATTTTATTATATTCTCATTGCAGTGTGAAAAGTGTTAAAAGTGTGAAAAGTGTGTGACCACCGTACAACCTTAGAAGCCACGAGAACTACTTCATATATATATGTAAAGTGTGGAGCAGCCCGGAGGAGGTAAGAAAACTTATTTCAATCATTGTTTGAAAATTCAATGTACTGCATTTGAAACCAAATTTTTGTCATTGCGTAACATGCAGAAAACAAATATGGAAGCAGACAACAGTAATAATGGAAAACTCAGTTTGCTAAATTAATTCGAGCTTCCTTTTCGTTTTTTCAGAGTTGAGCAGAGACATCCGAGTAACTTCTCCATTACTCGGCAACGTTGGTGAGTTTGCACGTGTTTAGGTTACGGGTATTAATTCCCTGGGTCTCCTTTGTCACGTGGCGTGGCGGTAAAAATTGTTACAAAAATCTTCAATTTCTTAGCTGCATGGATAGGCTCATTCGCGATCTCAACGGTGCTTGACTTTTAGTCGATGCATTTTCTTTTTTTCCTTTCTTATCAGAGTTGACCTATCTTATCACAGTCACTCAAAGTTAGAAATTTTGCACGTTGCTGAAAGTGGAATGAGCATCGCGACAGGTTACCATCACTTACTCAGCATTCGCGAAAACAGATTGTGTTTAGCTACAGATTATATAATTACAATGACGTCGTTTAAGTGGTGGATAAACCTGAGGTTTAAACATATTCCAACGATTCTTTAATTGATAGCGTTTCAAAGTCTGGCATAACGTAACGTAATCAGCTTGCATGATATATCTTGAATCATTTTCAATTCTTTAATGCCCAGAAACTATCGAACAGCCACAGGCTTAGCTCGCTTAGAAAAATGCTGATAAGCATGCAGGATGTTTTTAATCCATCTTACAAAAGGTTGATGTACCGATAGTCCGCCAGCAATCACTAAAACAATCCTCTCGCTGACTATGGTACAAAAACGTTTTGCTCCCCACAGGTAATCAATGAAAAAGTAAGTCACAGTGACCACGGCGCAAATGAAGAAGAACGATGTGTGTTGGAAAGAATGGAGAATCGTTTAGAGCGAATATAGGTAATCGGGTAGGTAGGTGGTCGTTGTGGGATCCGTCGCGGGGTTTGATGTGGATGTGCGTGTTAATCTCTTTTCAACAATTCCGTTGGGTGGGTCCGTTGGGACTCAGGCGAGGGTAGGAAGGTCGCGATGCACCGCGATGTTATTAACTTTTGTAATCCACAGCGTCAAATGATCACAGTGATTTTTATCCAGAAACACGTGAAAGACTCGTGAATAAAAGAGTCTCCGAACTATTAGTAAGCTTTCAAATTTTAACCAGCTTCAATTTCCCATTTCTTGTCACTTTGCTATCATTTTCCAGTCGTTATTGGATTTGATTATTTAGTCATTATCTATCATTATTTCACTGAATTGATCTCTGTGATCGTCTGAATGGGCAAAATGCATCTCTGGACCATCTATCGCGTTCCGTGGTACGCTAGATCGGGAGAGATGCTGAGCTCGAAGACTTCGCGTCGAAGAGGACCGCCGACCGTCACGCCACACAATAATGCATGCCCTCCAACCTCCCTCCCGGACTTGACTCGCATCTTGGAACAACAATTCGCATCGCAATGTGTCGGATTCAAAAAGACGCAGATGCGAATTGGTTTTCTACAGAATTTTGCGACAAGTCCTAAACATTTAAGATTTTTTGACGGATCAATCGGCCGCGCCTTTTGCGCGTTGACTTCATACTTTTTGTTTCTGAGAGAAACCTCGGCATTTGCAAGCCGGCGGTCAATTCACGGGGTTAAAAATCGTAGAGTGTATAGCGGTAGTGAAGAATCTTGTCGGAAGTATTTATAAAACATATCTGAGGTATGCAAAAATATTTGTTATTAATTGTATTGTCTTTTGTTTCAGGGCCATGAACTAATTTTTTTTTAAGTATAACGAAAAATATTTAATCATTACTCAAACAAAATACATATTTATATCAATAATTCCAGGGGGAAAATGGATTTTGATTCAAAATACTTATAATTTATTCTCTAATCATAAAAGTAATAGAGTAGAAGACTGTTTTCATGAATGTAGACGTAAGACTCGACATAGTTTTTGTCGGTGCAGGCACTTTTTCCATTGTGCTAATAGTAACTTCGACTGTTTTAGCTAATCAAATATTTTTTTTAGATTGAGCTAATGAAACCTTTTGTCTGTTTCATTTAATGAAACTTTTTGTCTATTTCATCCAACCGAACTTTTTAACTGTTTCAGCTTACCAAACCTTTTGTCTGTTTCAGTTAACCAAACTTTTTAACTGTTTCATTTAATCATACCTTTTGTTTGTTCTAGCTAATGAAACCTTTTGTCTGTTCCAGATAATGAAATTTTTTCTCTATTTCATCTAACCGGACTTTTTAACTGTTTCAGCGCTAACAAAACTTTTCAGCTGTTTCAGCTAATCAAACTTTTCGTATTTCCGATGAAACTTTTTTAACCAACATCCGAAGCGATTTCTGCTACGATTTTCCATAGCACATCCCAATTCAATTGTTGCAAGAGTTATCAACGGTCTGTTGAAAATTATGAGGATTGTAAACGAAATTTATTTCGATGTTGGTAACAAAAGTAACGTCGAATTCCCGCTGCTGCTTTCTCTTTTTAATTATACGCACCTTCGGTCAGCGCCGCGCAGTCTATCTCTATAAGTCTGTGGTAAAAACTCCGTGGTTGAGTCAATGGTTCCCAGATACGTCTTTATCGTGAGAAATAAAAAAATCTCGGATTGTTCATTGGAAGTGTAAACAAGTGGAGAACATGAAGTAGCGAGAAGAAAATTACATAAAATGGTCTCAGTTTTTCGAGGTGAGTAAATATTCTGAATCATTTTCATTACTCCAAAATCGTGAAAAGATGCCTCCTTATACGTTTATCAAAATCCAAAATAAAAATGAAAATCAATTGATCATACATCTATGAATCTGTCGAAATAATTTTCTTCATACTTAAAATCTAATACCTTTGATAATAGGTTTTTTATTTTTTTGTAAGTTATAAAATATTCTTCTAATAAGTAACGAATACCGTGACAATTTTTATGACGTCATGGGGCTTCGAGATCTTAAGAGTCTCTCTGATTTTAAACGTAACACGCAATTCACACGACTAACACGCGCCTTGCAAAGCCACAAAAAAAAATTAGGCTTGTAACTCGCGACTAATAATTTCTTCTCGTTCACTACACAGCAAACGAAAACGAATTGAATAGAACTCAGTACGTCTGAAAAAGGGAATGAATTCGAATTGAAGCGAATTAAACAGCCTCAAGCCAATTGTTTTAATTCCTGTCAATTCCCTTTCTGCCGAACTGGCTAATTCGATTTGGTTTACTGGGAGAGTGATCATGAAACCTATGCTATTAATCATGAACTGGTGAGGCGGTTGCGACGACATTGTTACGCTCAAACTTGGGTGTCTTCGTAGGTTGTAGGTTCATCGCCGTGCGTTTCGATCTCTCTCTCACGCTTCCAGGCGCCGGCGTACATCTCGGTGTAAGGATTGCCCAATTCCAGGTAATACTGAAACGTATTTCCGTGATGAGTAAGGGATAACTGATCACGGTGAATGTGTGGTAGACTTTTTGGGCTATCAATGCAGCTGTGAATCGTGCATCGATAAGCTAACACGATCACACGTCAGTTCGTATATGGCACAGGGCGAAATATACTTCCCAGAAACATCTCGCTTACCAATTTCACGTGCTCGTCTATCAGATCACCAACCTTCCAGGCAAGCGAATCAAACGAAGGTCGTTCCGATGGTTCCTCTTTCCAGCAACGTGACATTATGTCGTATCTTGAAAAGAAAACGAATTAGAAAGAACATAAAAAATTTAACAGAATTGAGAAACAAACATCCGGCGGAACGAAATAATCGCTGGACACTCACAAACTCTGAGGCGCGTATTTCGGTCGCTCCATACGATAACCGTCGGCCAGAGTTTGGCACATGTCATGCGGTCGTATGCCGTAATAGGGAGTATTGCCAAGTGAGAAAAGTTCCCACAAAACGATTCCGTACGACCAAACATCCGATTTCGTTGAAAACACCCGATCTCTGAGTGACTCGATCGCCATCCACTTCACCGGAAGGGGACCCCCTTCGTTGTTCGTCAAGTTCTCTTCGTCACGGAGGGACTTCGACAGCCCGAAGTCGCAGATTTTCACAACGTTATTGTCCGAGAGGAGAATGTTTCTCGCCGCCAAGTCTCCGTGCAATACCTGATACAAAATTCGTGAGTGACTCACATCGTGGGGAGAAGTTGCACGAATCGTGACTCTTGATGCACATTGTGACAAATCCAAATTCTAGACTCTCACCGACCTTTTTCGCACTGAGATACTGCATGCCGCGTGAAACTTGCCAAGCCCAACACACCAAGTCTTGCGTACGTATCGGATCTGTATGTATCCCTGCGTAATCGCCCGGGTATTTCGATCGCAGCTTTGGTTCGTCCGATTTCGGTTCAGTGCTCACGCTGTCCACTGTCACGCCTGGAAAGCTGAGATCGCTGTCGTCACTGGAAGCTTCTATTTGCTGTCTGAAATTTGATAGTAATGGTCAATCGTGCACAGTAATATTTGGGAGTTGGAGAGTGCCGCTTCGTGTTCCTCCTCCGTCCCCAGCCACTTCCCAACTGCCGAATATTACTTTTCTAGATTCTTTGACCTCCGGATTTTCATTACACTGTGGCCCTTATCCTTCACTGTTGGGAAGGGGGAAAAATAATACAACGATTGGAATCTACGACCTCATCATTTACTATCGCTTTGTACGAACACACACTGATGTTGTGTTATACGAGTAACTCAACCAGTTGGGTCCGACGACCACAGTAGAAGTGAGGAAATCCTCACGGAATAAAATATTCCGTTGGACTAGTAGATTGTTGGGTCAACGTAGGAACCGCAAGAATTTCAGCTGAAATAGCAAAGGTATTGCATACGAAGCAAAATTGGCTTCCAAACGTGGCAAACTTGTTAGTTCAACTCGCATGATTCTAAGTGTCGAAACAAATTTTTTAGCTGTTTCTACATCATACTCAAATTGGCGGCTCGAGTGAATTATTTTTTTCCATGCCGCATTCTGATGAATATTCTTCTCTCTTTTCTTCCATCAGGCAAAGCAACTTACCCCTCATCGTTGGCTTCGATCTCAACTTCATCCCGGTTTTGATCACGGATCTCTCCGGTATCCGCATCCAATTGATTCACAAAATGACGTCGGTGACGCAACAAGTAGTCGTGTAGATTCCCGAATCGGCAGAATTCTACGATGACGAACAGTTGGCCTGTCCGCACATTCATGGAAACATGGTTTACATCATTACTGTCACATTAGCTCAGCAGTAGAATCTGAGGATATTTTCTGTATCACTTCAGACGACCCACCGTACTCTAGATTTTTCGTGCAAGCACCGAGAAGACAGACGAGGTTCAAATGTTCTTCGAGGTAGCAGAGGATCCTGAGTTCGCGAAGAAGGGACATCATGCAGTCCAGACTGGCTGTGGCTCGGACCGTCTTGACAGCGACTGTCGTCTCTACTTCCCGACTGCGGATGGTTTGCGCCTGTCCTTTTCTCACCACTCCGAATGCCCCACTTCCCAGTATGTCGCCTGAAGAATAAACTCAACGCACAATCACTCGCCGCTGGATGTCAGAGTATCAAAGGGCAAACACGTGTCGATTTCAATATTTTATACTATCTTCAGTTACGATATACTTGAGGGACGTTCGGTTTGGCAAATTCAATCGAACGTCGTACAGTTTCCGATCACCTCAAACCCTATGATCTGCAAATGGTTTTTCATCATTTCTAGTTGGTAATTCGGACTTCATGGAACACTTTCAAGTGTCGACACCTAAAACTCCGATGTTTTCATGCAGAACAATAATTTGAATGTATAGGGGAAAAGCATAAATACCGAGTGTGAGCAGACTTCGAGGAAACTCGTATTTCTTCACGTACGGCAGTAACTCAGCCTGATCGCTCACAGACACATCTGGATTCAAAGTCACTGAATTTCCGTTATTGAAGTACTCGAGTCTCGCTTTTATCAATTTCCGTCTCAATCTCTGGAAATAAGGATTTCACACGTCAGTTGATGACACCGTTGACGTTGAGGTCAGGGTTTCTTTTTTCCGGTACCTGTTTGCGAAGTGTCCAAGCAGCCAATATGCTCATGACGATGATGAGTATCAGTGCCGAAGCAATCAGCCATATTCCAACCACGATCATATACTCGTTTTGAGGATTTTGGGATAACCTCGGACCACCTACGGTTATTTGAGATTTGCATCAATTATTCATCAATTTCTTGCAGCAACGTCAGAGCGGAAGAAAGGCGAATGACGACGTCCAACAAATAGGCGATATGTTTTTGTGGGTAAAATTATTCCGTGTTTCTGAGTGGCGAACTATTTCACAAACTTCGAAATTCTCGTTTGACTAACGGAAGACAAGGATAAGTATTCAAAACTTCCTGCTTTCTTGTTTTCAAAGAAAAAAGAAAGTTATTCGAGTTACCCCGAAAATTGATAGTTGAGTTCTCGCTCATGGATCGCGACGTTTCAAGATCAAGAAAATCACCTTCAATCATTTTCAAATTGACATCTGTGTACATGCACGCACGTGAGTGCTCAATATTTTTGTCCGACGATATTTCGAAAACTAGTCACCTGATTTTAATGATTCAGGTCTCAATCGATGCTGCTTTGCGAAACTTAGAACTAATGGTATTTTGGCTTCGGTCGGTTTAGTACTTTTCGATTTATTCAAAGAAGATATTATCAGAATCTGCATTCGAATTTCTGGAGTTTGAAAATGGCGTATTCAATATGCCGAACTGAAAGAATGAATTTGGGATTCTCAAGAAAATTGGTACCATACGGTTTTCTGGGTCGCTAATCACGAGTCTGACGTTGAGTCTTCGAAGCTTTAATGAGACCATGAAACTAATATTATTATTATTTCCACTATTATTGTTATAATTATTATTGTTGTTGTTATTGTTATTAATCACGCTCATAACAAGGTGAAAGACCCAATCTTACAGGCTGGGTCACGGTTAGTCCAAACACGCTTGCGTACAGTTCAGTTTCAAGTTTCATTCAAGCATCGCGGATTACTGCCTTAAGATATGTCAGCACTGTGAACTTAAAATGGTATCCTAGGAATATTCAAAGCGGGCATTCAAGGTCGAACTTTATGGATCACAGGTGTCACTCAGCGTTCTAATTTTTCTGCACGCATCAAGAATGTGGAATGATATGTGAATGACGAAATGTATCTGCAAGAGATTCGGATACTCGTACCTAGTGTGTAAGCTTCGATGGGAATACTCGAATTACCACAATTCTTCCTGTACTTCCCACAGGCTTCCACGTGAAACTGATACCCGACGCTCTGCTGCAAATTCAAAAATGTGTAAGAGTCCGTGGTTCCATTCAAAAATACCGATTCATTCGTGTAGTGTGGAGCAGACAATACTGGATGGTAGTAATGAACGGCTGGACCCTCGTACGAATCTTCGGGCGCAGTCCACCTGATAGTTATCGAATGGTTCGTCGATCCATTTGTAGAGACGGTCGGGATGAATGTTGGATTTATTTCACCTTGAGGAATAATCGAACGGAATATCAGTTTTGTCTCAAATGGGCGCGAAGTCATTTGGGGGATTCGTATAAAATGGAAAGGTAGATCTGGTCTGAGTGATTGCTGTCAGGGCCGGCTGTAGAATGTCTTCAGAAGTAAATTCATTAAACGAAGTGTCGAACTAAGAACCAGAGAGTAATTTTTAGTTGGAGGGTCTACTGGTGGGGTAAATGGTCATAAGAGAGGAGAAATGAGGCCGTAAACGACAAGCCTGTAGATATTCGGAACAGTGGGACTGATACTGAGAGAAACAAGAGGCTGGCTGAAACGATTGAAAGTTGACTTAGACGGTGTGATGAGCTTCTGCCACGTGATAGATGGCTGAAGTGGAATTGTAATAACAACATTGAATGGGAGATTACGAATACAAGTGGTTAGATGATAAGCATCTCAGATGGATAGGATAAGTAGCCTAACCGGTAGGCAGGGAGCTTCTCGTTGAAGTAACCGAACGTGGAGCAATAAATGGGTCATAAGGAGATTACGAAAATGTTAATTGGGGGCTACAAAGATTCGTCGTTATCTCAACATTCTCGATAATGTGCAAAAGGGATATGGATGCATGGGATGGGTCGGGCGAGTAGAGAGGTTTGTCTAAAGGAGAATCGTTCTGACTTTTTTAAGGTTGTTCTTACAGTACACCGTAAGTCATAATAAAATCCGGATTTTTGTTGGACTAGAATAAAATATTTGAACATTTAAATTAATAACTTCAATCAAAATGTTTCCTGAGATCACCTCTAATCGGATTGATTGAATCATTCATTGACTGACGATAATAAATGATTGTCTTCAGACTCAAGTATTTTTCCTAATGAAATAATCTGGCAACAGCGCATGTAATAGCTGTATGTTTTGTTGCCAGTGTTCGAATGGTTGAATTTCAGAATCGGCACGATTTTCATTCAATGTAGCCGTACTTGACGCGTCAGATTCGTCATTTAAGTATGGCTGACTTATTTTTTCGGCGATTTTCGATCATTTGGATTAGAATATTTTCAAAGCTACGCGTCAGAATACAATTGTAATAATTTTTGCGTAGTCCATAATTCTTTATAGATACGAATTCTGTTATAAATATTGATTGATATACAATCATTCGTATTTTCATCTTCAGCAGTTTTCGTTGAATTATAATCGAAATGTGGGCCTCCACAAGATTCCCCATTGATTACACGTTAAATATCTGATTTCAAACAATAATTACAAAAAAGTACGTGTCACATCTTTCTCAGAAAATTATTTTTTATGTGTTCATTAGCGAATGATAAAATATCAACAATTCAGCTTCTTATCTTTACATTGCTCTAACGTTCAAACAACTCTAGACAGAATCTCTATGAGCAGTTTATAGATATTTATTTCTAAAGACAACGGGACATTTCTGCACAATCCGGGTTCAAAGATTGCGCATGATTTCCACAATTTTCTATGAATAGGTTTGATGGAATTGTCTAAAGAAACATGACGTAAAAGTCTCAATTTCATCAATAGAAGCTGATTGTAATGGTGTACATACCTTCCTCGTCTGGAATCTTGACTAATAAATTATTGCTCAGGTAATGATTTTGACAATGGTCAATTGAACAAGCTTCCACTCTGATAACGTATGTTCTCCCATAAAGTCCATGAAATACGTGACTTAGTGCTGATGTTTCTACTAGCAATTCTCCGACGACGTGCGCATGTGCAATTAAAGCTCTGTACTTGTTGATATAACCTTCCAGGTCCCGCGGAGGTGCAGTCCATTCAACCTCTACTGAAGTTGTAGTAACCTTGATAATTGTAATGACTGGAACGTATTCGATATCTGCACAGAATATAAAGTCTGTCACGCAAGGTCTGACCGTTGGATATTATCTGTAATAAATAGGGTCTGTGAATGGCAATGGTTCAAAACTCTACGAATATCCCACAATCAGAGTGAATTGGATGTACCTCGTTCGAACGTCGTGGCCCATATGAATTGATCCACGTCGATGCTTCCTAAATCGCGTATATTGGTATGTATTCGATAGGTAGTCCCCTGTCGTAATCCATGAATAACGTGATAACCAGGTAGCTCATCAGACGAAAACGATGTTGTCTTCTGCCATTGGCTCGTACCATTCACTGAATACTCAATCGAGCAGTAATATTTAGATGGGTTGATAAATGTATTATACCCTGCCATTAGTGCTATGAAATCGGATTGACCAAGCTGTATGTAAATGCGATCCGTTCCAACAGCTCGGAAATTATGGTCGCTTTCCCCTCTCCGAAAGGTGGATAATGCATGTAATTCACTCAGAATACGTCGTTTGTCATCACCTGCATCCGCACTACATTTGTAGATCGCTCTGTCGTGTTCGGATGTCACGTTTGCGATTTCAAGCGTCACCACGACATCTGTTTCGGTGACGCGTGAAATATTCGAAATATTTGTCTCCTCATATTCGATGGACTCGTCGTCCCAAGATCTCCATAGCCACTTGAAATTCTTCATTGAACGCCCTTCTATTTCGCAGTAAAGTGTGGCCGGTTTGCCCTCTTCCACATGAATATCACGGAAATAGGAGTGCGTTGCACCTAAATATCAGACTCGTTTCACTTTGAGCACATAGTATCTTAATGTTTTTTCACATAATTCTTTACTCTCGAATCATCAAACCCTTCGTGTGCTTTAGTAAGCAAATTGATTTCGTGAAACTAAGTGATTTCTATTCCGTCCCTTCAATCTTATTCATCGTTAAACGGGTATGGTTGAATGAAGTCAACGTGCCTTTTGTCAGGAACATTTGATCATTGAAAAAAACAAATTGAGTTCCTCGGACTAGACCAACCTACGTTCGGTAGGTACCGCTGGTTTCGTTGATTCGAGTGAGGGAACATAATTCGAATAATTGCAAATACCTTTTTCGATTTGAATTCACATGTGGGTAGAAACAACAACAAAATTGTTCCCATACAAATAGTTTAATGAATCCATCCACGATCACGAACAGACCAATAAGTTTAGCCACTTTGAACATTTTGGTGCTCAAGAAAAACCCACAAAAGTGTGGTCACGTGCAAAGCAGGTGGGTAAATATACAGGTGATGCAATCCATATTTTCACTCTGTTGGATCATTTATATGAACGAAATATTTATGCCGAATAAATATTTCATTGATTCCGATCATTTTATCCGATAACTGATCAACTTCACGGGTTTCGAATTATTGAAATACTCATGAAATCTTTACATTTTTCTACAAAATCTCTTTATGCCATTTGGCAATATCTTCGTATCACGGAGACAAATATATCTCATCGTCTAAGTAAGTGGGAGTTCATCTGAAGTCTGGCGTAGGGGCTGCAGATGTGCGACTAGGTAGGATGATAGGTCTTTTTGAGAGCGATCCCCGGCTCGATCGGAAACTAATCGGAAGCTAAACATGCGTTTTATCCTACTCGCGAAAATCTATAAGCTAATTGCGTTGCTAAGAAATATACCAACTGTCGTGATTAGGATAAAAATTTCACTTTTGTTTTTCATCAGAACCATTTCAAATGATTACAGAACTTCCTTTTCTCCCATGATTCGGTCTCGTCAACCGAAGTTTATTATAAGTTTCATAAAATATCGCCTCAATTTTGAACCTGAACATTCGATCATCCCAACTATATAAAACTGCTGTTGAATAATTAATTGTTTCAATTAATGATTTAAAAACTAAATCGAATGTTCAGTTGTTAGTACCAGCTGTGAATTTTTCGACTTAATATTCATTTCTGTCAACTGAGATTTTTCTAAACCAACAGAACATGATCTTGCACTGATCGAACATTTGCTGGATCGAAAAGTGGGACATTCGGTTGAAAAAAAGATTCACTATTAACTACATGATACAGGTTGTTCAACTTAATATTTCGTTCACTGTACAACCTCGTATCAGTGTTAAACAATAATTTATTCAATAGAAGTATTTGTCATTCAGTTCGTGTAGCTTAGAAAATGTTGTATTAATCAAATATCGGTTTTGCCACCCGTGAACGCCGCATTAAGTTGATCCAATCGATTTTTCTCTGACTTATCGACTTTCAAGCTCGAAAGTCGATTCTTAAATTTTTTCCTCCTTAGCACCAATAAAGTAAATTCACCCGTTCCACATTCGAGCTACTAAAACCACACTTGATTGCAATTGAATCTTGTCATGTTTCTACTCACCTTCTGTAGTAACCAAGCAAGCGAAAAATAATGCAAGTCGCATCGAGATCAGGGCCAAATCGCCGCGTTCCATGGTCCTCGTTTACTCCGTAAACCGGATGCCTGACTTATAGATGTACGATTTCTTCTTCAATGTGAAACTTTGTTTTGGATTAATTCCTTTTTTTATTACAGTAATCTGGAGAAATTGTACAATTCTTTCAGATCACAGCTTGCAGTAAACTTTCCTCCTCGCACAATGCCCGTACTCGGCTACAGAGCCGCGGACACTGACTGGCACCAACGGTGTAAACCATTGCGACTGCAATCTGCCATTGAACTTAGTCATAAAAAAGATAAAAATATGGTTTTGTTTCCTGAACAAAGAAGTACATACAATCTTATGGTCACAATATTGTGATGTGAATCGGACAAATCTCTGCGCTGTTTTCACACGCGTCTCCATCGCAGCATTTACAGATCACTGAGCACCTTAAGCATGTGTTCCTTCATCCACAGGCTCTATGACACCCCCTCTTTCATTTGCTCGAAATTAACTTCCCGAGTGCTTCAGGATCGTTTGTTGTTTTGACCGGAGTAAGCCCAATCTTGCTTTTTTCTCAACCCCATTGCTCTGGACTCTACTGTATATCACACCAGACCTGAACTTGGCGGTAGGTCCGAATGAAATGTTGTCGTGCCGCTTCTCTCGTAGGTATAAGGTAGTAACGCGGCAAGATCAAACTCACTTTCATTTCCTCCTTTGAAGTCTTAAAAATTGTACTCAACACTTGTACAACGTCGTCGTTCACCATTCGATAGAACAATTATACCAACGATTCTTCGCGTAATCTAGTTAAAGGATAGAGAAAAAACTCAATGCACCCATTTTTTTATATTCTAAAACCGTAGTGACGGCATCTTGAAATAAAAGTTCGACACTTTGGATTAAAAAATATGATCTCATAGTTGGCTTCAAAGAGTATAACTATTTGGATTGATGAAAGTGGAGCTTTTTCATACGAGCAAACTATAAACCTTGCGTTGTGAAGTGTACAAGTTTTCGAATTATTAGTTTCTTGGGTTGTCCCTGGTAGCATCGCGAACAGATAGGGCGATGCTCTTTGAAAAATATGTTAAAGTCAGTAATAAGGAAAAATGTAAATGTGCAACAACGTCAGAGCAGGGTTTTCTAGAGAAATGAGTCTGTCGTGATTCAATGAATAACTAATTGTTCGTGCATAGAGGAGGAAAATTAGTTTTTTTATACGCTAAGCGTGAGTTTGCAGCATGAGTCATAGGGAATTGCACAAGAATTAGAATATACATACAGTGAGTTGAAGAAGAATATGTAATGCGATATATATTCAATGTAATTATAAATGTACCGAGTATCAATCATTGTTATCATTACATGAATAGAGAATACCCCTCGTACTTGGCTTATTGTTAAATAATAACGATTTCTCTACGTTCAAATAATACTGATAATATAACATAAAATTATGCCCTGAGTTGCTGTATGTTGATTATTATGAGTCTGCTCATCACAAATACGTGAAATATGGCAAACCGCGGTAACGGAAGGAAGACCTTTCATTGAAGTCTGCGCTCGCGTAGGAATGACGTCAAAGTTGTGTCGTTATCGTTTTTGTACCATCGAATGACAATATATGCGCGCTTATTGCGCTCAATGACATTGAAAACTTCCGCTTTGATTTCAACGAATGAATTGACATTTCAAACACCAGCATCACGTTACGTATCAATTGGAATACAATGGTCCACAATAAGTTCAGTATTACTGCATAAATATGATGGAGATTATGTGGAAATTGATGGGAAATTTTTTTTCTCATGTTAATCGCGGATGATTCTTGATCCTTCCGGTGATTACGATACTGTGAACTTCTCATCGGGAAATTTCCAAGCAAATCCAAAGCACTTAATATTTTTGATTAAAGTTCCACTTTTGCTTCGTCGGTCGAAATACCAACGATGACACAGGCCACGAGAACATCTTGAGAAATAGGCTTATCTTATTTTATCTCTTGCGGTGGTTTCGCATGGAAAACTGCAATAAAGGCTGCGGTAACGTATCCTGGGTCACCAGCGGAAATAAAACGAGATCAAGTTTCATTTCCAGCGGAGGAAGAACGCGGCGTTCAGAGTTTGATAACCAAGACTTATTTCCGGAAAGAAGCACGCCGCACGATCCGAAGATGGAGTGATTTTCGATCAACACCGATTTCGTGGATCCCAATAGGACCTACTTGATCGCGATTATCATTGTCTCGTCGAATCGGAGGAAATCTCTAATCTACTATAAAGATGCGGGTGATACTTTTGTGATTTTTTTGTCGGATCTTGACTTACGCCGAATCAGAATATACGTGTAAGTCAAAAAATGTATATTCGTCGTGTACCTCGGGGTACGGCTTTGCATACATTTTCCGAATTTTCAGAAAACGTACGACAAACCAATTTCAACTTTCATTGACTGTCGAGTCGTAATCGTGCGCATTGAATTCGCGCAAAATGCGTCAAATGCGAATCCCAAGAAGAGAAACACCAAAGATAGCGAACAACAATGTTGCTAAACAAAGGAATCAGAAGCCGCGTGACTTCAAGTTTGCGTAAGTCGCGGTATTACTGCGTAAGGATGTTGGATATTTACGTCGTTCCTTTACAGTTCCCCCGCTCTTTCACAGTCCAATCAACTAGAATCGAATTTTACTGGCTTATGAAAATATCGTCACTTCGGCTGGGTCTGCCAATTATTCTCTTTTCTGGGTTCCCCTCAAAGTCCCGAACGAGTATCGTCACGATCATTGTTGGGTTCGATTGTATAGTATCAGAAACGGTAGTCGATGTCGTGTCGTCATTTGTAGGATCCTTAAAAATGGTGCCAAATGTTGGATCCGTCTCTGGGAATAAAAAGATGCCAACGGCACGCGGTGTTCCCAAGCGGTCACCCATCCAAGTACTGACCGCGCCCAATGTTGCTTAACTTCGGTGATCGGACGAGAACCGGTGCTTTCAACGTGGTATGGCCGTTGCCGAAGGTGAGGGATCTCTGCATTCTGATATCCCTAAAAATGGTGCCAAATGTTGGATCCATCTTTGGAAAAAAAAGATGCCAACGGCACGCGGTGTTCCCAAGCGGTCACCCATCCAAGTACTGACCGCGCCCAATGTTGCTTAACTTCGGTGATCGGACGAGAACCGGTGCTTTCAACGTGGTATGGCCGTTGCCGGAAATTTTGGATTGCAGTTTTCTGGTATTAAAAAATCGTATCTCTAAGTATTACTAACGCTGCTCATTTGATAAAGACTATAGCAATCACCGACCTACTTTCACTTTGAGTCTGGAGATTTTGATCATCTCGACATGGCATAAACTGGAATGCACATGCACAAGATGCACGCTCGCACCCCGGCGTCGAGGGTCACACAATTCTCAAATTAGGATTGTTCAGTAAAAGCAAATAATTATGAGTATAAGCCTTGCATGCTTATTGAAGTTACATATTGTTCTCTGCTCCGTTACGATCAATTTTTAAACTAAAGAAACGTCACTTGTCATCCCTGAAGATTAGAATTTTACAAATCCAAATATCGTCCCAACTCACAATTGCCAATTAAAGAGTCGTGTCACCCTCGTCGCCGGGGTGCGACATCTATCGATTTGACATGATATGCTGATGAATATGGAATGTCAAGAAGGAGTTGGTATAAAATGAAACAGAACTGCAGGTATTTGATTCAATTCATTCGTTCAATCGCCTCTTCGACACAAAGAAGCTCGCAATCCACATGATACATTTATTTTCTATTTGTCACCTTAGGCATTATGAGGTACCGCGTCGTTCAACTCGTCTTTCATGCCCCTGACTTTTATGCCGTTGACTTTCTGAAAATCAATTTGTGGTAAAGTTACCTCTGAAATTAGCTAAGCTGTGTTAGGATCGACAGACACCGGATTCAAAAAATGGACAGTCGATTCCTACACAATCTGACCGCAACGAGTGTTGAAGATAAATTCCATCGTCGCAGTGCATGCAAGTAGTCGATGACACCTGCAATACCTGCTTCAAATACCTCTTGTTGTATTTTTTGAAAATTATTTTGTTAGGCTGCATATTTCGTTGTATCAATCAATATTCGTTCATCCTCAGCAGTTGTGATTTTCAGTTTTATACACACAGAAGATAACGTAGCGATCTTCACAACACAGGGGTGCTTATAGCTGGCAAAATATCAAGAGTCGTTGGCTATGCCACGCAGTGCCACCATCCAGGCAGGGAATTGCTTCCTGGTTGATCATCGGAGCAACTTACCAGCGACTGGTGTTCGTCGCTAAAAGAGGAAGCCGCAGGAACTCCAACTGCGAAATTTACCGACGTGGCAAATTACTGTAAAGGTAAGAAAAGTGGATGGGTTATCGGTTCACTTCTAATATTTACTTGCCGATTACTATAAAAATTGCATATTATCTTATCAATACAGGTAAGAGGTGTATTTACGAACTCGTGGTGCTACAGTTGTTCGTTTGATTCGAAATTTTGGGATAAAATAGCCAAATTCAGTTACACACCGTGCTCAAAAAATGTCAGAAATACGTTGTTGAAATGCATAAGTATTTTACAAACTCGAGGTAAAACGCAGGCATAAAATCATTGGGGCAGCTGGTGACGTAGTTTGCGATTTCATTCCGGCTAAGTATTGCAATATTATTGAGTATTCGTTAATTATTTCGAAATCCACTCTTTTTTCACGGAGGAAGTATTACTTGAAAGAAAATTCGAAGTCGGACTCTGGCGATGAGCACAATTTATAGACAAAATTATAGTTCGGTGAATGATATTTGCTGCGATTAATGTTTGTGGGTGAAGGAAATTTTTGGAAACAGTTACATACCAACCATTTCATCGTCAGAAATAGATAACTACTCATTAATTTAATATTTATATAACAATTTTGGTGTTTTTGGCACTTCTTTGTAACTAAACGTTAATTTCAACGTGCTCTGACCATTAGATCCATTTTTTTGAAACGTTTTTGGATGATTTATTTCGTATTCTCGATAACTTGATCAGTTTTAGACTTCACTTGTACCGTTTTAGTGATTCTAAAATTATATATCGCAGGTGAAAATTTTTTTTATTTTATAGGCAATTGAACTTGAGAGATTCTGAAAGAATGAAAAAAAAAATAATCGAATTTCCTTAAGGGAATGCCGACAATTTTTTTCGCCAAAATAATTCACAGGTATCTTCGATTCTTTTGATCCCAGAATGTCGTGTTTAGGAATTTTTTTTACCGGTTTTGTCAACCTCTATTGCTATATCAATACGTATGTACCGACAGTAGCTATTCGGCCGCAGAGATCACGGCAAATAACGGCAGTCAAGTCACGCAAGTTCTCGAATGATATCCATCTTCACACGCACCCTTATACAAATGCGTGTTCGTGTCGTTCAGTGTAACACGTCTATAATCATTGTTACTCTTATTCGTTTTTCGCGATAAGAATTGAAAGATATTTTGTTTACACGTACGGTGTAATTAGCGACGGATCGATTAATTACAATGTTACTATTTTTCGAAATCGTTGTTTCTATTATCATTGGGAGGAGAATTCTCCTTTATGGTCGACATGGTGACAAGAGCAGCATTACAAATTCACAAAAAGTATGATAATTTGAAATTTGTATAATTCCAAGTAATAATTTTTTATCGACATAAACATAATGTTTGAAATCGAAAACATAATGTTTTTTTTTTATGAAATTGTGGATGCATCTTGTGGATAAGTTCGTCGTAGGAATATCATATTTTGTTGACAAATTGCCAAAATCAATTACATAACAGTTTCAAGATTTCAAAAAAATTTTACTGTATGAAATATACCTGTAAATAAGAATTCCCGATTTTAATTTATTTAATTTAACGAAGTCATACTTTTTCCACGGTACTATTAAAATATCGAAGCACTCTCTGATAGATTGAAGTAAATTGCTTTATAGAGCTTACTTAAGGATCAATCAAACTTACAAAATCCAGGGAGTTACTAATTAACTATCCGTGGAATCAAATAATATGTTAGATCCTGAATCTGCGAAGTGTTTCGTTGAAGTGACAAAGTAGTCTTGGTTTCACGTCGAAAATCCTTTCTCGCAAGAGAGAAGTAATTACTAGAAGGGGTTCCATGGTCTTATCTAATCAAATGAGTTGAACTAAATCATTTATTTTCTAATACCATCGTATCAGCCTGTCACTTCACAATGGCAAAAAACGCATATTTCTTTGTCGTTGTTTAATGTGGCACCGAATTCACGCAGTATAATTATTTTTAGTAGCAATAACTAAACATTCATTTTTCAATCTTTACAAAATGATTTTACTGCGTGGAAACCTCCCCTTAGACAGGACTAAAATATTCTTATTACAGTTGCAAAGTAGTTATTGACATTTTATAAATATGTGAAATTTACAATTTGACTCGGTAAACAATTCTGTCGAAAGTTGATAATATCTCTGAGACTAACAGTTTGAAACGTTTCATATACAATAAAAATAATAATACATTTGAAACGCGTGAATTTCATCTTTCAAAAACATAAATTATATTCCATTTAACTTTATCAACTTTCACGTAGGTCGTAAATAGAAAAATTCATATTTGATCCCTTTTCGCAGGCAGCTGCGCTACGTTCTCGATCCATTATTGCAACTTCATTCTACATATACTCGCAATCGCGTTATATTCCATGTCTGCCCATATCATAGTATCCTGCGGTGCAAATCCGTAGGATCGTACGCTGCACATAGAATCTCTGTCCGTTACCCAGAGAGCACTTTTTCACTCCAGGGGTCGTACCATTTACTTCCTACGGAGTATTACGTTATGTGTATGTGTACGTAATATACGTTATCGACCCTCCCCGTGGCCTCTTCCCCGGCTTCGGCTTCGGCTTCACCTTCCTTGTTTGAGTCCTGCGGTGCTAAGTGCTTCTACGGAGAAACTTGAGGTCCTTGTTAGGACGCAGCTGCCTATCGAAATCCTCACCATAGATAACAAGCACGTACAAGGATATTCCTATAATAACATGCGATTTTTGATTATTATAGAAAAGCACGGGATGCTCGATTATACTGTACTTATATAGTTTGAAGATATTTTTCACATTTTCAAATGTGTTACAAGCACGAGTCTATTCGTCGATACAAATTTATACTTACTTAATGAAGTCTTTTCATTTCCCTTGGCTTAACGCAAGAGATATGAAAAATTGGTTGATGCTTAAGTAGATTCGTTTCAAATCATTCAAATTATCTGATAAGCTGGTCCGTCAAAATCATGTGGTAGTTACCAATGCAGTCGCGTAAGCCTTTCATGCGATTCTAAGAGTCCTTGAAGATCTTGAAATTCCTGTTTAGTCATAATAGTCAACCTTTTTTGAAGAATAATGTTAGGCTTGTAGCTTCCAAATTTCAGGCCAATTTAATATGGGTTACTATAAATATATCAGTATACACTATCACTAACGAGTGAGGCTTCCTTGAAGTCTTGTAACTACATCAGATGTCCAAAGTTTGCTGAAACTTGTGTTACACAAAAAGAGAAAGAATAACATATTTCAACATGTCACATCAAAAGAGACCAAATTTATTAAAATTTACCAACTTCTGTTCTGTTTATTGTAGTTCGAAACCATTCTAAATCACTTTCTGGTCAATAACCATACACATACAAGGTATGAAAAGAGATTTTTTATTTCAAAATCCCCTCCCCCTTGATTCATCCTGCCGGTGATGTGGAGGGGGAGGGCGAGAGGAGAAGGTTATATATATTCCAGACCTTCTCTCCTTTCACGTCCCTATGACCGAATAAATTTGCAGCTCCAGAAGTCGTTTCTTCTGTGACGGGTTTTTGGGGCTCAGGCAGCGTTGTGTGTATATACGTATATATTTTCTTCTCTGCGGATTTAATTGAATTTTGCTGACTTCAGCTGCTTTAAGGGAAGGGCAGGAGGTGATGGAAGAGGGGGGAGGGGGAAGACTGAAACGGGACTGAAAAATTATACTGCTTTACGTGGATCCTGCATAGGATCCAAGTTTGAGTGATAATATATTTTATTCCACAAGGATTTTACGCGGGAGCGAATCGGTTGTCGGATCGTTACACATCCCTATAAATCCGTCTCGCGAACAAAATTTTTGAACTAACTTTGACGGAAATTCACAGCGTATAATGTATGTATGAATGTATTATACGTATATTTGCATAGTGTGGATAAAAAGGAAAAGTAACGTGGAAAAAATCGGTAAGGCGATGACAATTTTTCAAAATAAATCTACGAATAGTCATCTATTGAAAAATGATAAAATGATTCAAGGAAAAGAGAAAAAATTACATCGGCATAATATCAGTATTTCATAGTCACTAAAAATTTCAGAAAATTAACGAAATTCACGATTTGACGATCGTAAGAGTTTGAAAATTTCTTTGCAATCATTATGCGAACTTCGACTAACTGTATAAACGTTATGACGAGCTTCGAATTAGATCAACTAAAGCAGACCATTAGATTTCAGCTAATTCAGTTATTAACATAAATGTTAATTTTTCGAATCATCGCGAATTCTTTTCTCGTTTATAATGGAACTTGATCTTCTTTTTAAATGACATGTATTAAACAGCTGTTCCGAAAACACTTCTCGTCCTGATGTTGCAGTTGAAAAGAAAATAACAAGCTGATGAATCCTGACAGCGCTTTTACTCCGCGTAAGCGACTAGCTATCGCAGTGTGACACTTCCGTCGGGTTGTTTTTGCAAAATCGTACAAGATCTTACACTTAGCGCTACAGTAAGTCTTCACTATCGTATACGTATCTCGTAGTTTATCCGGAACACCTTACCTTGCATCATGAATGACGAAAAAACTTACAATCCAGCTCAACGCGACGCGAATAAATGCTTTGAATGCTCATATTCCTGCATCGTGACCTCATTCGGTAAAGTCAAAACCTGTAAAAACTCGGTGCTACTTACGAAATAAATCATGAAATTACGATATAATATATAGTATAAATATTTGATTTTCAGAGTAAAGTTTCCTGTTATGGTGTTTTTTTTTTTTTTTTTTTTATTCACATCGATTTAATGACGCGATAATGACGTCTGCTAATCGTACGAAGTTTTCTGCGCTTCGATATTCGCACATTATTCGACTGAAACGATCAGCTGATAGTTTTTAACAGCGCCATGTTGAATTCTGGTTGGTAGATCACTTTAATTTCCTTTAATTTTTCTGTTGACATTACGCAGAGGCCAGCGATGCGCTTTTCCGTTATAAACGTTCTTTAATCTGGCTAATACTCTCCGTCGGGGGTCATCAATTTTTAATTAAAAACCAAAATTAGTTAGTCCAAAGTGCGCCTCCCAGGGTGGTGGCTAACGTAGGTACTGCCGGTTTCCATTTCGCCAAAATTGCTCCGTAATTAGGTGTGCAGTTTGTAAATGCGTCGATAATTAGATTGTTATGGATATTGAGCGGGAGAAGGAACTTGATTAATCGAATGAATTGATGATAAGAATTACCTTATGTCGCTGTAACTCATTCTTGTAAAAGTCATTAGTACCTTGACGGTGAAAATTAATTTATTAACAAATAATCAGGATTCTTTTGATTTCGTTCAATTTTCACTTCTAACTCAAATTGATCGGATATACCTAGTCAGAAGAACGAAAATTGAAAGTTTTTTAGATTTTCAATTGAAAATAAAGTTTCTGTTCAGAATTTGTGAAAAATCCTTCAACATCACCGAAACGATTCAAAAATTATACAGAGAATTTTTCTATGAACTTTGAGGAAAGATTTTTGGAGAATTCACAAGAAAAAAAAAAAAAACAAAAAAAAAAAACAACGACGGAACACAGACGATGACAAGATGAGAGAAGGGTGAGTATGTCGAGCGGAAATTCGGGGTTTGAGTGCATTAAATTAAGCGATGAACTCCCCGGAGAAAGAGGTTGGCTCGTAGCGAGAGCCGTGGGCAGATCGTCCTGGTGAAAAGTCTGCATCAGCCTCTCCATTAGCAGACGACGACCGCCCGGATCGCCTAAGGAAATCCTTGTTCATGCGAGGTGCCCGGCACTTTGCCCAGTAAATAGAGACGCTTTAGTGTGTATGTATGTACGTACGTACGTAGGTACTGCAAAGGAGCTTCGCTTCTTGGCGTGCAGAGGCATCAGGAGATATTTTTATTTCATACGACATAATTTTCTCAGAGGGAAAGGAATTTCCTTGAAAAGGAGATGCGGGTACGTTGGAAAAACTGAAAATGCGAACGGGATTTACGGGTGGAAAATTTATTACGATATATGCTTGACCGAATATATTGAAGACTACTCGAGAGATTTGAGAGAATGTTTGTGACAATTTCTCGAAAGTGTTACAAAACAGTAGAAACGCCTTGGAAATATCGATTTTTCTTTATCGATCTTTCGATGCACGGATTTTTTGCTTTATAATTAAATTAACGAACTTGATGATATATTATATTCTTATTTTTAATTTTGTTTTGGAGCTTGATTTTATAAAGTTCGTGTTAAAATCTTCAAATACTACGGATTTTCATCACGTCATTTTTCTAATTCTTAATAATTTGTGTCTCAAAATGATTCCGTTTATTGAATTGGCGATTGTTGAACCAGAAATAGTTCAAGAAAGCCTTAAAACTTGGGAAAATGCGAATCTACGCATTTCATCGTTACCACGGATCTGAACTCTCAGCATCTTCGAAAATGGTCCAGCAGAGCCGGAAATTTTCCGAGACACTTCCGAATTTCAGGATTCAACTTACGAAGGGTCGGTGGTTACCAGGCAGCTGTATGTGTATATGGTGTATCTGAAATTGCATCAAACGTGATCGAATAAATCGAACTCGACAATCTTTCGTCCTTGGGTCCCACCGAGGCTCGACGAAAGGGAAACTCTACCCGATGCTTTTCGCGGAACAGTTACATGCCCGACGGAAATGGTGTCGAAGGCTGACGGGATAGGAGGGGCGGCCAACCGGACCGGACGAATCGAATTGACTGATAGAGTCCTTTTCCCTCGGAGAAACAAAGTTACCCGAGCAACGAGCGACGGGGAGGAAGGGAAGGAAGTCGTACGTTGGTACTAACCTGAATTGTGCGCGAAGCCACGATTGCGAGAAGAGAGGAGAGGAGAAAAAAAAAAAAAAAAAAAAAAAAAACAACTGGGTGCAGGTTGATTGCGGGGAATGAAAGGAAAATTGGTGTCGTGGACCTTCCTGTTACACACATATCGACTCAACGTATTCCATTCTACTCTCAACGTTGGAAATGTTCAGGTAGAGGTGCTTTGCGGAATTGGTGACGTTATTGGTCACAAAAAGTTATAATAAACATCGGTAATGTTTAGGTGAAGGTGCTCTGCGTAAATTGGTCACGTGATTGGTCACGTGATGATAAAAATTATGTCAAATAGATCGAGCATGCGATTTGTATTCAAGATGGCGGCGATGATGCATGTGATTTGTATTTAAGATGGCGCTGATGACGCATGATATTTGTATTCAAGATGGCGCTGATGACGCATGAGATTTGTGTCCATACAAATTACATTTCGAACGGTCCACGGGACTGCGAATTCTGCAAATCATGTAAAAATTTTTATAACAATCTTCCTTCAGCTGTTTCTCGTGTTTCTGCAGCTACCCAGCTGCGCAGTAAAATCTCTCGAATGTATTACTTTACAAATCGCCTGATTCAGCGGTTTTTTAAAATCCATAATGACACCGACAGCTTGAATGAAAAGTTAAGGTGAGAGAAAATAATTTGTCAAAAATTTCTAGCGAAGTTTTTTTTACGTCGACGATGCTGAAGGAGATCGCAACGATATCCGTACTATCGATGGGAAATGAATTTGTACAAATTCAAATCAGACAAGCTAAAATTTGTACAACAATTCAGTAATAATACAAGGTTTCTTGATTAAAACGTTTGAAATGCTTGAACCCTCGTGTCTTCGGTCCGATCCTAACATATCTCAGAAGTTATGCGAAATCATAAACTATGCGAGGTGTTTATTTTTTATAACTTTAAACCCTTGAAAATTTTACTCTTACTGAATAAATTACAACCGCAGAGACACCACGACGATACCTGCGATTATTATTACCATATAATTAACAGATGGTGGAGTTGGGGAGGCCGAGATGGGGTTGAAACGGCGAAAGAGGCGATCTCGCAGAGGTTTCGGGAGGGGTTGGACCGACAGTCTAGTGCGAATTTGGTCGGCCGCGAATTTCCCGGAAACACACTCGGAGAAACGCCCGAATTCAAGGCTCGTTATGACGCACAACGAAATCAATTTGCAGCGATAATCGCAGGTTGCTTTGTGATTCACACGGCCTTCGGCGTTGCTGTGATATCTAATAACAGACATTTTAATGATACAATTTGAAAAATACAGTCAGCCTAATTTTTAACGCGTGAATAATCGGTCAAAGGGCTTTTCAACTCACCGATCAAAAACGACGTTGTTGTCGCTTTGAAAATTTTTAACAAGCTTTTCAAAGCTGGACGTCGTTGCGTCTGGAAGTCGGTAAAAGTCACGAAACGAATAGCTCACTTCCCAGTATTTTTCAGGACTCGTCATGTCCGCGTCCTGGTTTGCCTTCGTCAAGTTAAAGTAGTACTGCACGTAGTCGATGAGCTGGAAACACAGAGAAATCGAAATTGGTTCCGGGATTTGGGCATTAAATGAAATTTTGATCAGACGATTTTTCTTAAAATACTTCCAGTCGGCAAAAAATCGGGAATTTTTTTTACAAATTTTAGAACGAAATAGTTATACGTTGATTTTTTATCAAATTATTATATTTGTAAATTACAATGTCTTTTTAAAAATTAGAGAATAGATTGGATATTGATACTTCGGTTTAAAGCTCTTGAATAAGCCAAAAATCTAATAGATTCATTTGATTTCACTTTACGTTGGGTCATTTTATTCACAAGACTATGTTCTACAAATTCAATGAATTTTTTTTTTGTTTTTGTTTTTTAATATCGCGGAATCGTTAAGTATTTAACTTTACAAAATTACGCATGACAAATTGTTAATGATGAACAAATGGCAATACCGAATTACCTAGTGAAAAAAAGAAAATCTGTTTCATCTGTAACACGTAGTAGAAAATAATTTCCAGAATAAAATTAATTGCAAAGTGAAATCTAACGAATTTACTGATTTTTAAAGATTTTATGTTAGAAGTTGTAGATAATTTCTGTCTTTTTTAGTTTTGTACTATTAAAAAGGTTTTCATAGCCGAGTATAACAATTTGGTGAAAACTCAACGTACGATTATATCTCGCAATGAAATTGATGGAAAGTATCGATTTTTCGTCAAACCAGCCACCTTAGAAAGCTTTTTTAAAATTCAGCCCGAAATTTATGCTAGGCTCTGTCTAACTGCGGGAAGTCGACAATGCGAAGAAATAAAAACTTGAACATTTTTCTTAATTTTGCTTAAACCTTCCAACGCGATTCGTAATTTAATTTTCGTTGAGAATTAGGAGATACTGAATTTTTAGGGTGCACCGTAAACTTTCTTGTTTAACCGCAGGATTTCTTTCATTGTTATTTAGTTTTTATCCCGGTAATACAGAGCGTCATACAGTCATAAATAACATCAATTCTCGTTATTTTTTTTTTTTTTTACCCATCTCGAAAAACAGAACAATTTTTCTTAATTTTCAACATTAGGTTTTTCTGTTACGAAAAAAGTGTTAACACCATACGAATGAGAGACAAAAATTATTAGAGAATATTATTTCACTGTAATGAATGGTGAGATTCTTTTCTTTTTCCAAACAATTAGGTCTGGTTATTCTCTGAACTAGGGTTTTACACACCTAAGTCACTTTGTGAACAAGATTTTTTCAGCAAACATGCTGCAAGCATTGTGTCTAATCATATTTAATAATTAGAGTTTTGGTTTTATTTTTCGAACGTGGGCTTCTTTCGAGAAGAAATAATTACTCAATCTGTTGTTTAAATTCATTCCTTTGGCAAAAATCGTCATACATTTAACAACGAAGCAGAGCAGACGATAAGAGTTCTCGAAATAATTTCCGAATATATTCTATATGAGATTTGAGAATTGATCTACAAAATGAATGAAAAATACTAATTGAGACTTTAATGAATCCCAATAACCCAAAGTTGCGTAATTTAGTGAGAAAAAAATAAAAAACGAAAAATTCGCTGTACCATCAATATTCTGCTTACTTTGCCGCTGTGCTTGTCGTACATATAGATTCTAATCTTCGGATAGTTGCCGAAACGAGGGCTCATCGGCGGAGCAAGAAGCACTGCGGAAACAGCTTTTCCTGTACAGAGAATAAGAAAAAGGATGTTTCATTACATTCGCGTAACCCTTTTTTTCTCTCCTTGTGTTGCGAGTGAAACAGAAATGAGTGAGAAAAAAAGGAAAAATTTTATTCGAAATTAATTCGAAGTTGTACCTATACGAATTAATTTCGAGAAAATTCAATCCATCAAAATTTTCCTTATTCTGTGTAAAATTTGCACGACTTTTTTCACTCTTGACTGGAACTTTGTAATTTCTACACAATTGTGACGTGAATTTACAAGTTTATCTCAAATCGCGAAAGTTTTGTGCAATATTTGATGTACCTTTTCTGTCGTACACCAGACGAAATGTGTCCTCGTGTCTGTGTCCGGCAAATTGTGCAGCAACAACGTCGCGAAACTTACTGATTATTCTTAAATAGCGTCGATTGTGGCCGTTGCTCCATACCAGCAGGTTTTCTTTTCCTTTGTCAAGGTTTTCTTCGCTGTAGCTTTTTCGATCAAAGCCCGGTGGTACCGACATAACGATGAATGCCTTGTGTTACGGTGGAGAAGAATAAAGTTGCGAAATCGTTCAAAAGGTGTAAAAATATAGAGAGCTTTGAGCGGCTGATTTTAAGAAACGTGTTGTTTCAAGCAATCTCAGTGAGTTTTAACAACGGAACACCGTTGCCGAGAATTTGAAATTTCGGGACTTTGACGGAACGATGTGAAATTTATTCGAACCCTCGAGAATTCACGTTGACGTTGATATTTTTTACTTGTGAGCTTAAAAAGTTGTGAAAAAAAAAAATTAGAAAATGTTTGATTGACGAGCTGATTTTTTTTCTTTGGAATTGGTATTGTTTTTTTGATTCAATTTTTCACATAACTTGTACTTGGCAATGTATAAATCATGAGCGGGAAGTGAGATCTTAAAAATTTCGAATAATATTCGTCTAAAAAATAGTTGAGCTTCAGAGAGGGGAGAAAAAAAGATGTAAATATTTTTTACGATCTAAAACTTCTGTTGTTTTTCATGATCCAGAAAAAATAAGCCAACATCGTGAAGAGTTAAGCGAGATGATGACGCATTTTCTGATCGAGCTATGGATACAACAGAAACCTGATACGATATATTCTATATTTATTTTTGGGGTCACGACCTTTATTGCTGACCTTTTGACCGGCGATTCGACATGCTCTGAGCTCCTCGATGAGCCATCTCCATTGTCTGGCTGGATCAGGTCGACGACTTGCGATATGATTCCTTACGTAAAAATTTGTATTCATCACGATAACCCGGATCCGATTCTCCGGTGGTTGAACGCGCGAAAAGTACCCAATTTCCGGTCCGGGTTGACCAAGAATCTGTTTCACCTTGGGATTATGGTCCAAACTCTTTTGACAATAGTTCTTTGAGATATAGAGCAATTGACTTTATTCTAGATTCATAAAAGTAACTGCTTTGAAGTTTTGATCCAGTAAAAACGTGTGACAGAATGAAAAATAATATTATCGAGATATTATTTTTGTTAGTTTGTATAAAATTGCATTCGATTTAACTAGCATCTGATAAATTTCTGTAATGAAATTGTCAAAAGGACGAAAGAAGGAAAATTTGGTTAGATTAGGCTTGATTTAAATTCGATAAAACTTACTGAAGAATCTCGTTCGTCGCGTAACAGATTTTTCACTCTCTCGTAGTGGGTCGTTAACTTTAGGGGGTGATGACCGTGAGGTTGATAATCGTACCAGCCGTAGCTTGGATAGATGGTTACGAAACCAGCGTTCCTAATGTCCGTGACGAAAGCGCTGATTGTTTCATAAATATCGTCCTGTCGATCACCGATATTCGGACAGCGTAGATTCCTATTATCAGTAACTTCCTGATTATACAATAAGGGTGAAGAAACTGAATTCGATCCAAACGCAAGGATAACAAAGATAAGTTTTATTATTATCATTTCCGTTACTTTTTCTGAAATTGTTAGTTTAAAACAGGAAAAAAGGCGTTTTAACCATTCTTTGACGAAGCATAAAAAAAGGCCAAAAAGGTATATCTTGAAAATCGAATTGGATTTTTTATTTTATTCCTACCCTGAAATATAATTCAGTATATTGTTAGAAATAGTCGAAAAAGTGAAGTAGAAATTACAATAAAAATGATAATAATTGTAACAAGATAAGATCAAGTTTTTCTTGTGATAGGAAAGATTTCTCGCTATCATTTACTATCTGTTTTCGACGAATTTGAATTTTCTATTTGCCCTTGTATATTGAAATAAGTATGACAAATATTGTTGATATGTTAGAGAAGTAAATGAGCTTTGACAGGCGATTAATGAAATTGAGAAAAAAATTATATGTGTTAATTATATTGTAAATTATATTGTATTTAGATACAAAATCAGAGAAACAATCTTCAAATTGTATTTGGATACTTTTTTCTGAAATTTTTATGGTAAAAATAGTATTTTTCATTACAGCATTTATATACGGTGGAT
This sequence comes from Diprion similis, assembly GCF_021155765.1. Classification (NCBI taxonomy): domain Eukaryota; kingdom Metazoa; phylum Arthropoda; class Insecta; order Hymenoptera; family Diprionidae; genus Diprion; species Diprion similis. The sequence goes on from NC_060114.1 coordinate 10,469,966, forward strand.
AGGATAGTGATTTTTATAGCGTTCGTACCGATAGCGATTCGACAATAAAAAATATGTACAGGAGTTAAAATGATCGTAAAGAAGAATCCGTACAGACATATAAAAGCGCGACGCATCGTGAAATTATTCCATATTATATAGGTAGACTTATTCACTCACCCTGTAAAAATGCAGAAGTCTGGCGCCGTGCTTTTCCATCGCGTAGTTGCGTTCATCGCCCTCGCTATAGTCTCCATCAATCCAAAGGCCGAGCATTGACCAAATTCACCAAAAAAACCGCAATTCCTCGTAAAGTTTTCGGAATTTTTTATGTGACAGTCTTTCAGGTACGGGAAAAAGAGGAAAATTCATTAGAATAAATTAATTTTACCATCAATTTCCGTTTTTGGGAAGTAAATTTAGCCACTCCAAGATTTGGAATTCTTTGAAAACTCACCGTCTTCGGGAGCTCCCAAGGGTGAATAATAAGGGTCAAAGAACATGTCAGTCACGTGCCAAAAGTAACCTAAGCAAACACCGTTTTACTTTGTAACACAAAGATCGTAAACACGCGATGAATTGATTCTAGTCTACTCGATTCGAATCTGGAATTGATCTGGGATCTCACCCATTTTCCGACCCGTGAAGTTTTTACCACTCTCGGTTCGTCCATGATTAAAAACATTTTTTTCTGCCAATCCATGGACGCAATTACTCAGAAACAGAAGCAGCTGTAAGACGCGGAAGACGTCAACCTTCTTTCGTCCGAACATGTCGCGTATCTGATATCGTGGGACAGCATTGTATTTTTGAACAGTCGAAAATCGGTTGGTTCCTCATTTTCACGACGTTCGTACTGCAGTGTTTCTATATTTGGATGCAAGCAAGGCTTATTTCAACAGACTGCAGAGAAATCTAAATTTTTCAAATGCGTTTGTATCAACTAAGGTGGTGACGTATCGCAGAAAAGGGTTTGAGTCTCAGTGAAACGTCGGTAAGTGTCGGTAGTAGGAATCTGTGTCTAGAACCGGTTTTACCATTCTGCTAATTATTTATTATTTTTTTTTCTGGTCCTCATTTTTATCTAGTTTTCAGTATTTAGTGGGTATCATGAGAAGACGTCACGAAGCAATCATGATAAATTCTGTATTCAACGGTTGAAACCATCTCCGCATGCGCCAGTGAATACAAAACCATGAAACTCCGCTTCAGAGGCAAAATTGTTTCTATTCAGTGACTTGGATAATTGATCCTTCGGTGGAAATTGACGAAACAAATACCATATAATTATCGGAGGAGCTAGATGACGATCTGCAGTTTCAGATAATTCATTACGAAAACACCGTAATTTTGATGAATCCGAATTTAATTTTTAGGTTTGGCGATCTAGTTAACACTCAAGGTGGAAAAAAACGTACGAAGCATAACGCGTCAGATACATGCTTGCGAGCTTATACATCGCGCTGGATTCACGTCGGACAGGTAAACGGTCCCTGCGGCAAACCGTCAGGGGTAGCGTTAGGAAATTTCGTGTATTACGGTTTATTTTTGATGAATAATACCGGGCCCCGGGCAGCTGTGCAGGAAAAGTGATTAGGGTTTGGTAAACGAGCGTTGCGGTTCAGGAATGTAATCAACCAAAGCGCGGAATTATAATTAATTTGAGGGATGAAATCAAAGCGTCAGTTGGCGGCTGGCATCCAATGGAGATACGGCGATGGATGCGTGCAAGGATCACGCTTGCTTTTTCTCGACGAACGGGCCGTTCCATTTATATTCAAATTTTCTCGGTCGAGTCTCGTTGACACAAACCCTCGGCCCCGTTCTCTTCTTCCTGATCTTACACAGATACTCCTCCACCAGCCAAGAGCTTTCCGCAACTCTCTTCGTACCTTTCCAAATCCCTGCGCAAGGTAATGGCATCGACCCAGCCTCTCGCCCCGGGCACGACGGACAACCATGCTTATTTCTGTCCCCCCATTCCTGGATTCGTACAGCAGTATGAAAGTATCTTCCCTTTTTTTATTTTTCTCGAACTGGCTGAAAAAGACGGCTTCTTTGTTGCAAAATACGATAGGACGGTACGTATTTCTCTGAATTTACTTCGGTTATTATCCTGCTGAAGAAAGTTCTTCAGGGTCTCGATAATGGTCTGAAAATTTGTATAAACGAAGGAGGAGATACATTGAAAAATTGTTATAAAAATATCTGAAAGAAAAACTCTTGTTCCGTTTATACGGAAATGTTTTTTTTTTCCAAATAATATTTAGAAAACTTGTAAGATCGTGAAAAATATTTCTGCATCGGTAACACGCAGTGAGAAGAATTTATCTTTGAAGAATCATCTCACGGAAATTTTCTGACAATGTACAGTCTTACGGTACGCCTACAGGTTGAATAGTATTTCTAAAGACGTTCATGTGGGAGTCGGGAATACGTCACGACGAATGGAGACAGTCAGGCTGCAGAAAACACTTGTCGGGAAGACCTCTAGTCAAGATTCTTATCCATCGCGAATGAATGTGGAATTTTTTTATACGGTGTCTCGAGTATGATCTCCATAGAAATGAGAAAGGAGATATGACGTTTACGAATTCCGAGAATTTCAACGAGAAAATTAACAACCGGATTTCCGCTCAGGTCCATGTTTATTCGATTGTATGTTTTGTAAAAAAAATCAAGAACAGAATGTTGGGAATAAGTATGAATTACTTACGAGTATTACTTCATGAATGATCGTTTTGCATTTTTGAATTCTCAAATAATTGAGCTTCAAGAGACTTAAACTTAATGTTGCACAAAAACTACGTTTTCAAAATCATTCGTTGACACACCAACAGTTTTACTCACACGTTTGCTATCCAGTTTGGTCCAGTTTCTGGTTCGTTGGCTTCTTACAACTAGTCGAGCTTCCCAAAATTGTGGTACATACCGAGTTTTGGAAACTGGAGAGAAACTGAGATGTTGGAACAGTAGATCCTCAAGTGTTCGGACTTTCGGAAGTTAAGCGAGAAACTTACGGGGCTAAATCTTGATTCAGTTATTAATCGTAACCGGTGATTAACCCTAAAATCAAATTCAACTATGTCATACATGAATAATGAATAATGAATAATAAATAATGACACGAAGTTTAAATGTACGTAGAAAAAAAGTTTACGTAAAAAGTGATGTAAAGTTTCGATGCATCGAATCGAATTAGAAATGTATATGATATCTCACAGCGTTATGTGAGTTAAAAAAATGTCGAACGGATTGGAGTTTTTTTTTTTTTTCTTTCTTACTTTCTGTCTTTCTTTTATTGCAATTCTTCTCCAGCAACGGGTCTTTCTCGAATATTCAACCATCATTTCGTTACGATCCGTAAAATCCGTCCATCCGATGAAGGCACACAATTTACCACGTATCCGGCGGCATTTCCCTCGAGTGTTTTCCTTGACTTGCTCCTTCCCCGATCCTCACCGCAGGCGATGTTTACTACGGAAATTGAACTGCTTCTACTCGTTTTACTTCATGGTTGTACTGTACACGTGACTGAGGTATGCAGCATGCGGTTCATGTTCTCTTTACATAATCCGGTGACCTTAGCAATGGGATATTTGGTTATTCACACCTTGATGTGGGTTGGGATAAAGCAGGTGAGAAATTGGCGCGAAAGAAAGGGAAAAAAAATATTGAAACCTGCGTAATATTCTTTTAATAGAAAAACTTTCGCAGTACAATATTGAACGATTTAGTTTTGATGTTACGTTCGATTGGTTGACAATTTTGGAAGTTCTGTTTGAACTCGAAATTTTTCTTCAGGATCTTAGGTAGAAATAATTAATGTCGCAACGATCGTAATTAATTTGGAACCTGTGATTCGGTCTTTAGCTAAGGATTATTGATTGGCTGAAAGGCACGGAAAGAGAAACGGTTAATTTAAAATAAGCTTTTTTTTAAATCGGAGAATTGATTTAATTAAATACGAGCCTATTAAAATACTTTCACATGTCAAGTGATTTTTTATTCATGAAATAATATACTTGGTGAAAAATTTTTGTAATTATAAAAGAACGTCCGTGATTGAAATTGCGAATTTTAGCGTAATACCTTCTTATGTTACTGCTAAAAATCTGCAATTTCGATATTCCAACAATGTTAAAATTGAATTCCTTTCCGCCAATTACGATGTCAGAAATAATCGGTTACTTGTCTATGATATCGCAGGTATTGAAACAGGTGTACTGTCGTTGCGATAACACGCGTTTACCGTCATCGACGAGTCGAGCTCCTAATTCGTATTTGAATGTCCATGGACATCGATTTTTGTCGACAGTCCGTGTTATTATCCCCCCTAAAAATATCCACTGGAAGACCATGCTTCAACTTTTTAGGCCACCAGCTGCACCCTGTCAGAAAGAAAAGAGAACCAAATAAAGTTATAAAGTTAAGAATCTTTCATTGTGAAATTCAAGTGTTGAATTGTAACTCGATAAGCCTGAATTTTTTTAATATTTATTCGTTTACGAATGTTCAACGTCATTGCTATTTTATAATTATTCTTGTATCATATTTCCGACGTCGTTAATCTTACTTTACCTTGAATTCTCGTTTCCTTTTTTCACGTTTTATTTTGTATTACAAGTACATGTCGCTTTCCAATGGCCTACTTCAAAGCAGAGTAAACTTGTCTTCCCTCGTTCGCTTATAACGTCGTTTCGATGTCAGATGAATGATCGATGAGCGTCACCTTAATCAATCCGCAATATTGGTTCTTCGAATTTAGTTTCTAAAATTCTTGAGTAAGAATGTTGTAGCTAACGAGAAAAAATTCTACAAAATTTGGGCGTGAATTCAAATTCAACGAAAATCGGTGAGTGGGATTGATGGAAAAATTGGAAATTGAAAAACATCACTATAGTCTTGCCTCTGAAGGTTGTTATGGTTAATTGTAAAACCTTCCCTCGCGTATATAAAATCTCAAATCCTACAGATAAGAAAGCTTGAAAAATAATTGTAAGAAACAAGATTGAGTACAAAAGGTTGTGTACCAAATTCTATATTAAAACATCGTATTGATTGACAATTCTTGCGATTTTTCAATAGTAATTCTCCTAGCAATAATGTCTATAAAAATATGTAGCGATACAAAGCGAATTCTGGATACAGATTCCCTTACCGACATCTTACCGACACTGCTAAGACACAAACCTTTTACTTGAACGTTTCTGCAATTTTTTTTTCATCAAGTCAATGGATTCTTGTGCGAATTCACAAATTGCAAAATTTCATAGCCCCAAGGCAATTCACGTGGAACAAATAGTTAATCGTTCGCATCGAACACACGTGCCTGTTGGAATTGCTTGGCCAGTGTAACTATCCCGAACCCGTCGAGCTCCTCGTCCGCAGATTGCTTATTGAGTCGCCCACTTCACGTTCACGGAGTAAATTTGGCCAATTAAGATAGAGCAAAGGCTAATATTGGTTTAGCGCGGAGACGTGGTGGGTGAAATATTGTCGATTAAGTTGGGTTAGCGGACGAGGCAGCCCTGGCTGAAGGGTGGGAATGCGGCGAAAGGGAAGAATTTCTACAAGTTATAAGGGCTGCGTTACCGATGACTGCCAAACACTTTGCAGACAAACATTTACTCGAATATCTTCGCTATTTCGTGTGTGTACCGATCTAATATGTACAATAATCCTATAATTTTTCAAGTCGTCGCCAGGTTCCAGACGAATGTAGGCCAGGGCCACGTATAGGTAATTCTCGTTGCGTGATATTCAGTTACGAAAATAAACTGAAATTGAAGTGTGGATTTTTTATTCTACACAGGAGAGGAGGAGAGGGTTTGTTCGATTTACCAAAAACATGTATAGAGATTTAAACTTTGTACTGATTTTGAAAGTGATTGGAAAAATCTCTCTTCGTAGCTATTATATTTAAATTAAACAATCAGAATAATGTAGCAATGACCAGAAAATACATAGATAGGTATTCAAAACTTCAATCTAACTCAATAGTTACTTTGGACCATATATTCCGCCAAATCCCTTGGATTAATGAAAGACTTACAAGGTTTTTTGTATTGCGTAACAAGGGTGAGTTTGACCTCGAGTCGACCTTGACTTGTACGGATCAAACTCTTTTCAATAATTCCAAACCGGACGGTCAGCAGCCCTTAAAGGTACGAGACGCGGGCTCCCCTGGCGAGTAAGGTAGGCATTACTTTGAGGGAGGAAACAGAGATCGGAAGTTTCCAATTGAGTTACGCAAGTTATATCCACGTATCACGATCTTACTCGGAAATTTGTTGCATAAAATTTTTTTGGCGGTATAAGACTGATTTCCGAGATTCAGCTCGAAATTTTTCTTCAGTGACAAATGTCACAAATAAACTTTTGCTATTGCTAACATAAGAATAATAATCTAATAGTAAATGCAAGATCATTCGGAATTCTAGACATGTAAACGAGCTTAGCCAGCTGAAATAGAACACAACAACCGTACGCTTCACATATTTTCAAAGCTACGTAGACCGTAGGCAAAGTAAAATGTCCCCAAGGATCGGAACAACAAATGATCAGTGTTGATCAACTCAGGCTTTATGAAAATCAATTAATTATACAAGACAGAAACAAGCTCAGCTTACATCAAAGAGTTCATCCTACAACAAGAGCGAATTTTAAGCTCTAATGGTGTACTTTGCCTCAATAATTTTATTTGAGATAATTAGTTCAGATAAATTCACTCCGTATTGTGGGTCAAACTCATCTTTCATCCTCATATAAATAAATCTGTTGTACATTTTCAAATTCTTTCTTAACGATATGTAGATAAGAGAAATGGCTGAAATTATACTGAAAGATAGGTAATGTCATTCCAAATGAAGAATTTTATATAATTTTATCAAGATTATAACATTTACCTGAAAGAGAGACTCTGCGTAATCTGTAAGAAAAAAGGATTGTTTGAGCCAGATAGAATAGTTTTGCGAATGATAGTAGAAAAAAACTTAAAAAACTTTCCTTGTTTGAACTGAATTTTACTCGATCTCAGCAAACATTTGGGAAAATGAGTAAAAGGTTTGTGTCTTGGCAGTGTCGGTAAGATGTCGGTAAGGGAATCTTTATCCCGAATTCCCCTTGTATTGCTACATAATTTCATAGACATCATTGCTAGGGGAATTACTACAAAATAAGCCCCCCCTTCACCCACCCTTAGCCTCTGGTATCGTGTAAATTGCCGAAAGCGCCGTAACGTGGTTTCATTTCGAAAAAATCATGTTGTTTTCTTCTTCATCTTTCAGGTATTTTCACCGTGAGTTCGGGAGCGCACGACACGGCGGCCTTTTCAAATGTCCGCAATTCATGAACCTACTAGGTCCTGAACCATGTCGTTAATGCTCGACCATCATGGGCAATATCGGATACTGCGGACTGCTCTCCGGCCCCTGCGGCCCCTGCGGGGTCCGCACCTCCTGGCGTTTCATCAGCCATTCTATCTATTATCATCCCCTCCGAGGGGCGGGGCGCTCGGCATCGACGCAAGTCTAATCTGGGTCACAGGCTACTTTACGAGGTTGAAAATTAGGATCTGGATTCCACTGTACTGATAATACCGGTCTCTGCCGGTGTGTAGGAAACCGGAACTCGACCAATAGGGCTCTTTCAACAAAAGTTATGGTCGATTCTCGTGTGAATTTTATACGCGTATGCTTTTTTCCTACCGACACTTTCATGGAAAACTTACCGCAGCGTAAATAATCAGGTTGTATTTTTAAAAGGCATATTAGGTAGTTACTTATCTCAATGTAATTGTTACTTTCAGAATGTAATTAATTTCAAATCAGGCTACTCTTTCATTTTTTTACCGATTGCAATAGTCTATCTTTGGTACTAAAGTTCCTGTTTACACGTCAGGTGCATGCTTCAATTTAAAATCTAATGAAATCTGGTGCAAAGGCAGTTTCTAGAATATCTTATGGTCTCAAGTATATAACAAAGTACTCACGGACGAATGTTAGAGTTACAAGGTTCTGTTAGTACAGGATTTCTTCGGCAAATACAATCTTGTGATTCTAAGGTAACGACAGCCAATGACGAACACCCCCCCGCACGTGCTTTCCGAACGCATTCTGCAAATGTCTACGATTCCCTCCCCCTCCCCTTTTATGTGAACCTCATTCTTTTTTTGTTCGTGTCTGAAAGGTGGGCGTGAAGAAACTGGTCGATTCAGAAAAGTCTCCTTCATAGAACCTTGTTTGAGTTACGTGAATTTAAAAAAAAGATTCTCAAAATGGTGATGAAGTCATAGTTTTTGAGCGAAATTTGCTGAGATCGTACAGAAGCTGCTGAATGACGTTGGAAATAAGAGTGATATTCTATATGGTGGAGCAAAATGCATGTTCTCATTAAAAATTAAAATGAATTTGACTTCGCCGATATTTTCGGAATAATATTCAACTTCTCTCACTTTTCAATCAAATTATGCAAGAAACCATATAATTAGCTGTAAGTTAACGGTAAAATTTGGAAAAAAGTCTTTACCAAAAAATCGTGACGGTATCTTTTTATCTTGAAATTCTAATCTATCAGTTTCAGTAAATAAGTTTCAAGTCGTCTAATTTATCATTTCGTAGTTAAATAAGTGAAGAAAGTTTTCATTGACAGAAAACCACCTCGACCACTAATTTTTGATTAATTAAAGTATATCCAGATACTCGTATCAGCTTAATTTGTCTTCTTTGACTAAAAAAATGCTTCAAAGTATTCCACAAATCAAGGATGAAAATTGCGGGCACGATTGATTACGGAGTCCCGTGAGAGACGAGGCTAACATATTTTCACCATTTCGGGTACTGCTGGCAAGGCTTTAGCCATAATAAACCTACAGAATTTCCCGCGGTATAATTTGGACCGCAAAGTTCTGCACCGATTCGTATTATATACATTATACACCAACTTGAGTCTGCCGAGTTTAGCAGAGTTTTGGGGTGAACTCGGTGAGTTGAAAGTTTCGGGTGCTAGGCACTGATATTGACCACTATAGATGCGGGGATGGAAAGTCGGGAGCAGCAGCCGACGCCCAGCGTCAATCAATCGCTCTGCAGGCTCTCGGGGTTGAACGATTATCAACACACAAAAACTCAGACACTCACAAAAGGCAACAGTTCGCGAATCTCTCCGTACATTCGCGGATGCTAATCAAGCAAGGAGCTGGACGAACCGGCCTCGATAAACCGTCGAAAAATCGGTCCGTTCAAATCTCGAGATCAATACACTCACCGAGTGGACTATAGTCGACCCTTGGATATGAATGGGTTCGCTGGCTGGGATCCCATGTTGGGAAAAGTCGGGTCACCTGTACACATTTAAACTCTACGAGGGTCGAAGCAAGGACCTTGAGAAGGCCTCTCGGAGGCAACAACGTGGAGGTGAAAAACGGGAAAACCTCAACTCGAATAAACTTGACTTGGAATGTTCGACGGGGGTGGTGAAAATTGGCAACCCTTTTTTTTCACTCTGCTATTCGAAATTTCTGATTGATATTCTCGATGTTTTAATTAGACGGGTTGAAAGGCTTTTTAGTGTGGTTGGATATTGTTTTGAAGAAAAGTTTGAGTTGTCCGGATCATTATGGTCATCTTCAGGAATAAATGCAGTGTGTGGTAGTGGAGGAAACAATCAATTTCGATACTTTGAGTCTCAAAACTGGATGATAAAAACAAATTAAATTCCTCAAGATATGATTTTGAAAATTATATATCTAGGAAAATTTAACGAAATAATAACACGTTGCGTTTAATGTTCACTTTGGGGTCTTGCGTCTGACATTTCAAATTCCTGGTTCTCATACTTTTTCTTACAACTAGTGTATCTGGCAATTTGAATTGTGAAAATTAACTTGTTCGGTTGGACTGACTATCATATTAACGTTTACCAAATGGAAATTTCTTTTAAAATTCAGAAAAGATGAACAGTGAACAAAGAAACTTGTCAACTTCCTGTGCACATTTTTTGCAAATGTAAGAGATTAGAGGAGATTAATTTAATTACTCTGACAGCGAAAAATTGAATTTCCACTGAATCTCGACGTTTTGAAATACAGAGAACGACCTCCGACCATTTTCGGACTGAATTTTGAATTTTGTTGTCCGAATCATTTACGAGTTATTCATCTAAACGAATAAAATAACTTATAATAGGCGAAAGATTTTATTTTTCAACGTTTTGTGGTCTGCAATATAAAGGCATCCGAGCGGATATTTTTCAGACTTGCCTATTAATGAGTCAGTCAAATTGACCTTTTTATTTTTCTCTGTATTGTAAAAGAGAATAAAAAGAAACAAAGAACAAAGTAAAAGTTTTTCTAAATCTCTGATGAATTGCTTGACCCCTAGAATTGTTTCAGAGGTGAAAAATTGATGTGAACGAATTCGTGGGGGTCCGATTGGGATATTCAATCTCGATTTCAGGTATTTGTTGCTTTTTGTTCCCGCAGCTAGACCGAAATGTGTGGAAAAAGACACGGTTGAGGCAAAAAAAAAAAAAAAAAAAAAAAAACAGTAAAACGAATATAAAAATAAAAGAAACAAAGAACGATGGTCCCCCAGGAAATTAACAGGATCGAGATCGTCCTTCTATCCTAGACAGAGGTGCGATAACTCGAACAGAGACAGGCGTACATGTTCGACGGAACAAAAAACCTGACAAGGATGGAAACCATGGAAGGAATGTTCCAATCGAAAATCCAGGTCATGGATGTGGGCTGATTTAATTTAAAATATTTCTCACCGCTAAAATTATAAGGCTAAAACTTGTCATTGGTGTTCTAATTTTTATTCTACTTGGTAGATACTAAGCGAAAGAGCAGCTCGCCATTTTGTTGGGATTAACAATTTGGAAGGTAACGCTCGTGATGTGATGGTACGTAGTTACAACATGAATAGGACGAACGGATGTAGCCATAGAAATGGCTTCCATTCATCACACCAAGCAGTAACGACTCGGTAGTAAATACTGGAGGTCTCACTGTAGGATCATTGATTTGCGGTAGACTTACGTTTGTGGATTGGTAACTGTAGTGACAGTAATATTGTTCAATACTGAACCCAAGAAGTAACGTCTTACTTTCTGACAGAACCATCGTTCATTTTTTACTCTCTTTTACTTCAACGATTGGAAAAAATGCGTGGAAAATATTATAACAACATTTGTTGCTGTTTGAAGAGTTGCAAGATTTGCAAACGCAAGGTTTTACGGTCGTGAGGAATGATCCATTCATGGTTTTGGGTGAACGGATTGACTTAGTAACTATCAAAGGTTCGGTTGAAATTTGAAAACTTTTCAGCACTTTTTTTTCAAAATCATAGAGATTTTACTTGAATTGGGACGCACGAATTCTGCGACAAGCAATCGGTTGATTGAGTCTGAATTTAGTGTGCTTTGGTTAATGGTTTTTAAAAATTGACATTCGAATCGGTTAGAAATAACGAAGAATTTTTTTGTGGCAACTGGATACTGACGTCAATGGTGAAACGGATGAAGAAAAAGAAGAAAAGAAGATGCGTGAATGATTAAATGCCTTTTGAAAACTTTTGGTTTCAGACTCTTACAGACTTTTTTAATACTCCATTTCAAATGGTTTAAACTATCTGGCGATCGACTATCGTTTCGATCGGACTGATTTAGTCTTCCAAATGTTTTAATTTTACACAACTACGGCAACAAATAGCCAGAGAGTAAAACCATCCAGACTGTGGAAGACATTTGAAAATGGCACAGAGCTAAGTACTCACTTTTGTTTGCGGACATTCCCTAAAGGAGGGTTCCCGCTTAGGGTGGCTAAAACGAGGGTCAACTTGAGGGAGAGATTACAACCCGTAAACGTTTGCTCTGAATCTTTTCGAGTACCTACAAAATGGAAGTTTCATTGCTCTGGGGTGTTAGTGCCATGGCTCTAAATTGAAAAAATTACTGCGAATGAAAGAAGAGTGAAATGTCACGACCAATTCATTTCTACTTACGATTTCTTCTTAACCCTTTGAGTCACACATTAATTCTTGTGCTGAGTGAAATTTTGAAACAAGATAGTATTCGATGGTTTTTGGGGTCAAAAATTCAAGACGGTGGACCGAAATTTTAAATTTGATCGAATCTGGTTTTATTTTCAATCAATCTATTTAAATGGATATAAAATAGGTTATAAAAATGAACCTTTTCTTAACGGAGTGCAGAAATTTCATCATACAGTAAGATATTCTCTTCAAAAATATTTCAAATTCTCTAGCAAATTACTACTACTGAAATGGATCTGCAACACGAGCGTCTGGATTATCCCGAAGTAAAATCGGGATCCGAATAAATGAAAATGTGCGTACTGCGGATTCGAATGGATGTACGGAGCCTCGTGCCAAATGGATATCGGAATTTTTTCTCCTATCCAGTTCCTCCTATCGGCTGCATCTACTTCGGCGTCGTTGTCCGGGGGTGGAAACTTTTACCGGCACTTAGCCCTTCCTTTCTGCAGGGAGATATAGGCGATTGGCGAACCTCCGGAACGCGGCTTTAGCACGCGGTTTAATCAGATCGCAGACAGAAGAAAGTGCGGGTAGCTTATAGCCCTTTTCCAGTGTGGAACCGCAGCTGCCGATGCTAAAGTAGCCCCTTTTCTTTCTCCTTCCAACCACCCTTGCCGCCGACTTTCTCTTTCTTATTTAATTTCCTTGGGAACCCTGCCGCTAAGCTTATGTGGTTACGTCAGACACCTCGTGTAGGAAAAGCGTGATACCTTTTGGATAAGGAGGAGAAAATGAAATATGCAAAAAAAGAAAACCAAAAAAACACAAAACCAATGGAGGAAAGTGGGTCTTGATCTTTTTCTACTTTCACGGATACTGTTTTTGACTCAATTTTATCAACGATTTGTGATCTTAACGTGGAAACTTAAACTATTCCGGCCACTTTTGAAAATTTCACAACTATCACGTCACACATTCTTCCATGATAACAATAGTGATCAATACGTAATTATGCTCCGTTAATATTCATTATATTCTACACCAGGGAAAAATTAGAAGGTTGGAAATGCAATTTAGCTCATTAGATCAAATGATGTGTTTAATTTTAAAAAAAGTTTATTTCACTTGATAAATATTATTGAATTTTTGAATTTCGTTTTGAACTTGCGAGAAAAAGAAATGAAAATAGTCACGTGAGGGATATTTGATTCAATGTTTCTACGAAAATCTGCAAATAAAAAATTTCACCAGATGAATTGATTGATTTTTTTTCAATCCATCGGAATGATTTTAATCGATAATTATAAAAAGATCTCGTTACAACAAAATACATTTTTTTGGACAATTCAAATGTTGAAATATGAGGTAGCGTGGGTTTCAATTAAATTATTTAGAATTGCGGCATCCAACGTCATGAAGGTACCTTATATTTGTTAAGGTATACCTGTTCCTTTGTCTTTTCACCACCTCACGCATTCATTCATTTCAATTTGAAAAGTCAGCTGTGAGATGCTGTCTTCGGACTGAATTCTTAACTGCGTGCATGGCACGTCATTTTAAAATGTTATTAATGGTTAGGAGATTATTAAATCTCATTCTATAGCCGCGTATTAACTATGCAGTTATGTCATGCAAAATTTTTCGTCAATTTTTCAACCAATCAAAACTGCTTCTATCTCTCGTATACAATATGACGTTCCTCGATTATTTCACTTTTCATTTCTTTTCAATTTGACAAAGAATGCGTTTTTGAATTTTCAATAAAACAATATGGTAAGTCGAACGTTAAGAAGGCATAATTCTCAATATGATTCCAATAGAATTGGTCTAATGCACTTTTGAGCCAGTTGGCCGCTGTTCGAGTTACGACTCGACGTACACCGTCGGACTTGGCTTGAAGCCAAGTCGAAGAACGGCCATAAAAAGATATTATGGGGCTGTTACAGTGTTGAAACGAATATAAAGTTGTTGGAAATGAATAGGAATTACGGAACGCCGGAGAGGTGGATGGTTTTCAAATTATCTAAAGTAAAATTCTTCCATATCTTTTCGGTGTTAAAATTATTGTGAAAAAATTTCATTCCATGAGGTGTAACCGGTAAAAAATAAAGGAAAACAAATACAGCAACAATTTTCTCAAAATTTCTAAAACCTGCAACTCTGGTTCGGCCTCAGATTCGATTCGGTTCAGTGGTGGCCGGAAGTGTCGGAACAGAAGTAGAACCGGAGTTGTTTGAAAAGTAACTGAATTAAACTCCGGTGAAAAGTTTGGGCTACCTACGTATAATCTATATGTATACATGTGATTACTCGCTTCCAATTCCCTGATGATTTTAACTTTGTTAGTACTGCCGTGTTTCCAACGAATGCGGTGCAAGTAAAGAAAGAATAGACTTTAGCGATAAAAGATACGGAACTTTTTTTTAGATGATCGTAGACTTTTTTTTACTATCGAATTAAGTAGACATTAATACCTGGACGTATTTTAATTCGATTGCTTGCACTATGTTGGATATTTTATTCCACATTTTTAACTCGGAGAATTTCTTGTTGAATAGTTTCTATGATTATGAAAAGAATGATGTGAAAAGCCTCTGAGAAATTACAGGAAATTTATGTGAATCTTGACTTTAGAAATAATTATTCTAGTTTGTAAGTAACTTGAAAAAAAAGTGAAGTAACATTAAAATAAACAGCTAATGAAAACATAAGCTCATATTTATTGTCAATTTGCAGACAGCTTAGCTTGCACATTTTTACGATACTTTGTGTTAAAGATAGGAAATTTAACTAAACTTTTTATAGTAATTGATATTATAAAATTACTTGATTATTCTGGGCTTATAATACTATGAAATATCGTTAAAAAGTACGAGGCATCCGTAAATTTGAACAGTCACTGTGGCAATTCTTGTTACGAAAAGTTTCCCTGAATAAAAACGGTGAACGTGACGTGAGAAAAATCGGAATTCCTCCACAAATCGCTTCTGGGTTCGTCTATATCGGTGCTTTAGACGAAACATGTTACACAAAATACAAGAGTAAAAAATGTGACACGTCTGTATTTCCGTTGGAAAATTGAGAAGAATTCCTCGAGTCAGAAAGAAAGACAAAACGGGTAACCTCACCCCTTGCAATAATACATAAGTAAATCATCAATTCAAAAATGGTAGAAGATGATTCTCTAGATCCCGAAACGTCGAGAATTAGTGATAAACTCAACTTTGCATATTTTTCGGAATGATTACAATCACATTAATTTTTGTATAAAAACCGAGAAACGAGAAGTTGAAAAACACCTTAATTGCATTCAAACAATGTAACCATAATCGAATCACCAAAAAAATATCTAAACTCTCAAAGTCGCACAAAATCGTATCCACTTGTCAACCTGCTCAGATGCATGCAACTCGGTAGTAACGGTGGCCAATAAAGTACAGTGATAAGGTATCCGCTAGTAAGCGTGGAACTCAATTAGGAAGTTGGACAGACGCGTGTGGAATTACATTGTTTCTTTTTATGCACCCCCTATTCTCGAATGTTCTAGTTAGATTATACGAATTGACTCGTTGAGCCGTGCTGGCGACCTCCGACCCCGCACATTACCAGGCTTGTAGTCCTCCCAGTACTCGGGTTTATTGTAGGCTGGTGGCCCCATTTACTTCGCTTCAGTTTATCTCCCTTCCCTTCCGCCGATTTCCAACTTTTCTTTTTATCTCGCCAATTCTCGAAGTCTCTTATAAAATTTTTTCTCCGCAAAAGGGCTGCTTCGTTTAAAAAGAAAAAAAAAAAAAAAAACGGTAGGGCAGTCGTATTATGTCGCAAAGTTATCGATGACTGATCTTCTTTCGCACAAATATGTTAGTTTTTTTATTTTTTAAGTTTCAGAATTTATCGAGGGTACGAAGTTCGGACTTGATGATATTTGATTATGTTCTTTAGTCTAGTTTAGCTTCTTCGGTTTGAATTATTTCGTAATTCTTTCATTGAATACTGTTTTAATCCTGTCAGCTTGAATTGGAATCGTAAGTATTTGAAAATAAATGAATTAACGATATGCTTCGGATTTTACCAGCTTCGTCTTTTGAGCGGATGATATCTGAATTAGTTACTTTGGTAAAAAATTATACTGAATGAAATTAATAAAGCTTTTAAACAGATTCGGAGAAGACTACGTATTTTAAAGATGATTTAAAAGGTCACTTAGTCTAGACAGAAATGTCTGGGGCTGTGGGAATTGCGAATATAAAAACCTAAAAGCTTGAAGAATGATGTGCTGGGCAACTGATGCTAATGAATTTCAGTCTTAATACCCTTGTATCAACGAGTCGATAACCGTCTATAAAGACTGTATAAATTTGTGAATGATATTCGAGATAGATTGAAAATTTTTCTTCCTTTCAACCCTTTGAAAAATATTATAATTTCAGAGTATCTAGATGCATGGAAAGAAATTTTTAAATTATCTCGAATTACTCACAAATTTATACGTGGGTATCTACTCGTTGACGTAAAAGTTAAGAGAATTTTGTTCTCGTTCAATATGACGAACCGAAAAAATTACGAAGATCAGAGAATTTATAATCTTTAAACTTTTTTAAAACGAAATAAATATGTTTGTGATTTGTTTTCTTCTTCTTGTATTATACAAATGGATTAATGCGTTCAAGATTGTTTACTTATGAGATTTCAAAAAATATAAACTAAGATGTTTATTCAGTCTTCAAATACCGAAACGTGTTCTCAGAAATTTATTTTTCATTTAGAGTTGTCACGTTTTCGATAGATAACCCTTCAAATATTGTCTTTACGATTCATATTGAATTTGAAAACAAAGAAAAGCAAACTGCATAGTTTAACATGCGATAAAGAAAAATGTTTTATAAATTTTGTTTTTGAAAAAGTTAATGGAAGTAAAAAACCTTAGGTATTGATTATTGCCTGTGTTTGTTGATTATAAAAAAGAATCAGATTATTCAAAGGAACCAAGCAAGTGTTTAGATAAGTTTTTGCAATGTTGGTTGTTAAATTTTCAACAACGATGTTTTTTTCCGATATAAAGTTTATCTAACGTGAATTCCATGGTTCTGAACGTGAAGAAAAAATCTCGGTATATCCATATTAAAAATTTGTAGTTAAATTATGTCTGTTCATAATTCTGATTGTCGAATAGTTGAATTTCCGAAATTCAAAAATCCGACTACGTGTCGAATATCGTTAACAACAAATTCCAAGTCGGCGAAACTTCACACTCGAGGTTCATCTTGAATATTTGAAACTGATATTCGGTGCCAAATATTGTTTACAACATAACATAAAACCATATGCGAATATGAAGAGGTCCCCTATAATTGAGCAGCGCATACAACGCATATCCGAACTGCTGTCCTAATATGTGCGCAGCTTAATTGAATGCCGCTAAGCTGATTAGCTTATCGCCGTTGGATGTTTCGGGTATCTAGCGATAAAAATTTCGCTCACTTTATAACGAGTCACCGCATCGGACGAAACTTTTGATAAAATTTGAAGTGGGTTGATGGCTCAAGTACGCTTGCAATATATTTTTTACATCCATACATTTTGCAGAAAAATAACGGTAGTAATAATTTTTAATGGAAAATTTCATCGAGATTATACTAAAAATTATCCTTTTTTTATTATCCACGTACTTTTCAGCTCTAATATAAACAATTCCTCCCAACATTTTTTAGAATGTCGAGTAATTTTTTGACCGACAAGTTTTCATCAATATCAACAGGGAAACAGCCGTAAAAACACTCTTTACTCTCACAGGGATTAACTTTACTTTCATCCTTGCTTAAATTTCCGTTCCTCACCGTCTTCCTTCTTTTCGACTTCCGCTTAGCTTGTTGTAAATATAATGCCTCCAGAATCGTCGAGGCTTAGTTGAGGAAAGTTTGAAAGACCGCGAAATCGAGGGGGTGGGACCGAAGGCCAACTGCTTGATCGATGTACTTGGATAATAAGCTCGTTGATTTTTGCACACCTTATTCGACGGGTTTCAAACAGACACAAACAAAAAAGGTAATTTTTCGCGTCATCGACGTGGAACTGAAAATCAGGAAAAATTATTCGGCGGTCCGGAATCAACGATTGTAATGCTAAAATTTATTAAGAAGGGTGAATTTGCCAGTTTCGAGCCATTAAATTCAATTTCTTATACCTCTTAAGCTTCTTTATGTTGGCAATGCGTACGATTGACAGAAATTTTTTTCAATACAGATGATTGACTTGGGAAAGTATGGAAAAATCAGGACACGATGTTTGCATGTATTGCAAAATATGTATAATTAAAAATTTATGAGATAACAATATTTTGTTAAAAGTAATTTAGATGCATTCACTTGGAAAGTTCGTTGTTATAAAAATCTGTCATAATATAAAGGGAAGTTGAGTTTGTAGATGATTTATTGGTTCATGTGCCTGACAAAGTTCAGAAAACATGTTTTGGTTTGGGATAATTATTGTCTTCTGATAAAAAATTGTTTAAGGTTTTTACTTTATTATTTCACGACTAATTTTTAAAGAGCTTCAATAATTACAGAGATAAATAGTTTTGCTTCCAGATTTTAGTCGACGCCATGAATTAATTCAAAGAGTCGTTTATTCTATAAATTATTTGCGCGTTTGATACTTTCTTCGAATTTAACCAAACGACCGAATCCATTATTCAAGCAGTTAACTAAATTCTCGTTACTTTTCTGGCGAGATTCGGTAACGGATTGCAGGTTGAGCATGAAATATACACCCGATGCCCAACCGAGGATGTTTACCCGATTCCGAAAGCGGAAGAATTGCCTTGATTGATTATAAATTTCTCTTCACAAGATTCATAATTTTCTCGATAACTTGTATTTTTCTTTCGTGAAATAATCTGCGTGAATTTTACTGCCAAGTGTCTATTGATTAGGTCGAATTCTCTTCACGACTTGCACAAGTCAATTTGTGTAAAATTCATCAATATATAGCCCTGCCACCCTGCGGCGATAATTACAATGTAATTACCCTAACTTCCACGGCGCTCCGAGGGATAAAGTCTCATTCACACCTAATCACGTGATTCCTATTAAAGCCGTGAATTCTACACGCTCGTTTAATTCCTCTGCCGCACGGTTATCGCTCCCTTTGTCCCTGTGCTATGATATTCGCGGTCCGCCACTTCACACTGTGACATTTTTTTTCTGTTATTCTCCAACTTAATAAATATGTACGAGAAATTCGATTTTCCAGAGAATGCTGTAAAATAGGGAAAAATTTTTTAAATTTTATTTTAGTCTCGGGATTACGAATTGTCGAATATTTTTTACAATGTAATATTCATTTTAAATTAGGTAAACGATTGGAAGAAAAGCAGCTCACTTACATTTGAAAAGTTTATAGAAGCTTTGTTTCAGTTAGAGAGTTGAATTCTTTGCTGGAAGAAAGAAATGAAGTAGGTATAAGTGAGTTAGTAGAACAGAATTTCCATTTTCAAAACACTTTAAAAATTTAAGCCTCACACCGTGACCTGAGTAAATATTCATTCACGTCCGCTACAGCCCTCGCATTTTTTGGACACCAAGCTGGTCGGGGAGAAATGAAATGAAAAAAATCTGGAACCTTGTGGCGTTAAAAAGCATGGGTAAATAAATTTTAGGTGCGAAAAAAGGAGGCGATATACGTCGCCCAAAGTTATTAAATTTTCTCTAATTTTAAATTTCATATGAAACATTTTTTTTTTTTTCAAATTTTTCCAATTTAGAATGTTTCAAAATTAGGAGTGAAACACTTCGATTTAGCTATCACATTTGAAAATTTAGCCTGATAAACGTTGCTGTTTTAAAAGAACTTTGAAAAATTTCAGTAGAAATGATTTTCAAGCACATTTGATGAGCGAAAACTCAAAATCTATGTTATTTTTAAGCTAATGAATAGTTTATTTTTCAAGAGAATTTTTTTTTAATTGCGATGAAAGTTATTCACTCAATTTTATAACGATTTTTTCCATATTGTAACTTATCACCAGAAATACAGCAATCAATAAATCTTAATCGTTATACTTGCGAAAATATTTGAAATACATTTAGTATGCAATTTAAACAATTTTCAGTCATTTACGTTCAAAGAATCCAAGGTAATTAATAATGATTCACGATTATTTTCAATACTGCAAAGAAAGATTTTATTCCGCAGATTCCTATAAATTTCTATGTACAACTATTACTGAGGTAGCAAGGTACGTAAATTCACTTTTGCGCTAAGTATAAATACTTTATCGAGGGTGAAGATGAGAATAAAAAACATGCGTGATTAACAAAAACTGAATTAATTATCCAACACACATGTTGAGTGAAAAATTAATCCAGCGGTGTTTGCTTTCATCGTTAGAATCTGTAATGACAGCTCGAGTTTGACCCGGTTGCATCAGACTGCACTTTGCCTATAATTAATATCAATTATAGTTTAATTGACAGGTCAGACAGTGCACTTTTTCTTTTCATCGAGATTGGATGATTTCATTGTTCGTAAAGTTGGCGATACGTCAAAATCTTGTATGTTTTAAACTCCGTTAGTCACATTAACTCATCTCGAGTTTGGATTAGAAATGCGAGCTGCTGAAATCACATTCATAACAGACTCGGACAGTTATTAACTGGTGAATTGTATACTGATAATTTATTGGCAATACAGAGATTAGAAAATTGACGGTTGCATGTCTTGGATTTCTTTTTGTTCATCTTTCTGTATTTTGCTGTTTTTTCCAATTTTTTTTTCGGCATTCTAAGTTTAGAAATTCTTTACAGAACAGATTTAAAAAAATGTGTCTTCAAAAAATTTGCCTAACGTGACTTCTTCGTTTTCTCATCTTTCGATATTTCCATCCTCACCAGCTGGGGCAATTTTCGCTTCACGATTTCAGACAATCGAGACGAATTTCGTAGATTTTATATTTTAACATTCCATTTTACTTCTCCACACTTTGACGTTCAAAATTATAAAATTCTGTAAATAAAATTTTTCCTTCTTTAACCCTGGCCATCTATTACGATCCGTTTCTTGGCCATTTTAACCCCCTTACAAGTATCGAAAAATTCTTTAAAAAATCAAATACTTTGCATTAAAAAATTTTTACTCATAGAAATTTTTTAACATTGGAAAACTCCCGAGGTATACCGTGAATCCCAAAAGTAGTCAGACGTAACGATATCATTACAGATAATTAATCGGTGCAGATTTAAGAATTCAATGTGAGCCATTTTTCCATCTATCTTCACCCCCACCCCCACCCCCACCCCCATCCAGCTACCCGAAAACAATCGAGAGTGTGAAAACGTCGTATCTTCCGTCCACCTTCATCCGAGTTGCAAAGATCGCAATGCCCTGTAATCGGTCTAGGCAGCAGCTGTCCGGCAGGGACAATAAGGACGACGAACCTACGCAGGAAGGACGCAAAAGGGGGGAGGCAACTCTCCTTCGTAGGTGAGGCCAAATTAGATCGATGGCGAGTTGCGCGCGCAGCTCGTAAGCGCGAGAGAGCGAGCTAGCCAGCGAGCGAGAGAGAGGGAGAGAGAGAAAGAAAGAGAGAGAGAGAGAGAGAGAGAGAGAGAGAGAGAGAGAGAGGCGCGTCGCGACGATCTCACCTGTTTGCCCGCCATCCAGCCAGTCTCGCTGACGCGCGCCGGAGACTCTCGCCGAGCTACAAGTGGTCTTGCTCAACGTTAAGTCAGACGCTCGCCGACGACTATCAGTGTTCGCTCGCTCCTCGTTAGCGCCATCGTCGTATCGCAATTCTGCACAAACGTACGCACCGCACTTGTGTGATTTTTTTAGCAAAGTTTTTTTTGTTTAAGTTTTCTTTTTACTTTTGAAACGGTTCGGTATAGCGCTGTTTTGTTTTTTTTTTTTAATTTAGTACGCGGGTTTCAACTGTGTGTGATCAAGATGATCGAGTACGGTGAGGAAAATCGTTGAGCAACGAATCGACGGATTTGGGTGAGTCGGTTTTGATGAAAATTGTATGTGAAAGTCTGAATTTTGAATCGTTGGATTTATTAACTGATGAAATTATTTATGGTTTGATTTAATGGTTGACAGATTTCATTCGGCAATTCGAAATCTTCGCTTTAGAAAGTATTGTTTTATTGGAAGAGTCCTTTGTTTACATAATTCACAAATTTTCATTAACACGAATGTAAATTGTAAGAAATGTGATTAAATATTGTTGAAAATACCGTATTATTTTTCTGAGTGTGAGTTTTGCTTTGTGATTCGGAGAACGTTTGTCTTATTGTTAGAGAAATGAATTTTTTGGTGGGAAACGCGAAGGATTTTGTTTTCGGAAAATGAAATGCAATTTTTTAGACTCTAATATCGTGGGCCAAAATTTGAAAGAAAAGATAAAAGACCGACAATGATTAGCAGATGTTCTCTCGCTCAGTTGGCTGACTTTCGTCGCGCGCGTTGAGACCGAGATTAGATCAGGTTCTAGTGATTTATCTTGAAGGGCTGCCACCCTCGGATTCTTCACGCAATTGATTGAAATTGAAGGGTAATAAATTCTCAGAGATTTGTTTTTGCTTCTTCATTTCACCCGCGATTCCTTTGATTGCGAAAAGAGTTTTTCGGTATAATGACTGCTAAAATATAGAGCGAAAAGCAAAAATAAAATACATTTTTATCATGATAACCGAGATTTCGAATTATTTTGGAAAGTGAGAATCGCGCCCGTGGCTGGACTCAAAATATTGCGGATCATGAACAAGAAGAACCATTATTTCGGTACTAAGGTTGAAAAGGATTCCCTCGCTTTACCTCGGCCGTAATTCTTTCGATCTCGTCGAACTTGCAAACTTACTTTTCCGGCAAAAACTTTGCTTGTAGCAGCTCGCAATTTATTCCTGTTACTTGATCCGGAGCTTTCTCCGAGGTCATCTTGTTCACAAGGTGACTAAACTTCAAGGCAGGTTCGGGACATTAAAAAAGTTATCGCAATTTTTTGTGCTTGTTGTATGATTTGTTTTTTTTTTCTATTCACTCTAAACAATACCAGAAACACACATAATAATTTTTTAATGCGAATGTTTGCTGTTGAATTCAGTTTCGGTATTGTTAAAACATTATTTAATTATTAAGAACATTATTATTCAAAGTCAGTACGACAGGAAGTTTCATTATTTTTATTGCAAAACAATATCGTTATTTTTATAATATCTTTATTCCGCATAGCGGTGGAAAATTTATTTCCGCGACAAATTTCACTACAGTTTCGAAAAGTTTTACGTTATTAGGAAGTGGAAATTTATTTGTGATGAACCTTCGTGAGGGTGGAATGCAAGATAGAATTCACTTTTTTTTTCTGTTTAATGTCAGGGTTTCGTTCGCATATCGTTGATGCTTATACCTTATACCTCTTAACGTCGTTATTGAATTCTTAATGCCTCTTTTCGAGACAATTATAATACAGTTTGGACATGTATGGCGTTGTTATCTCTGAATGCGGCAATTATCTGTGAATTATTGTACAAAATTGTTCGGGGTGGAATTCAGAGGTGAGGATTATTACTCGAGAATGCAGGGCAGTTTTTTTTTTTCTTTTAAGTACTATTACTGAAATACAAACCTGTTATATAAAACTTGGTGGGTAAGGTAAAAAATTTATTAGATCTGAATAAACTTCATCGATGTATAAATTGTAAAAATTATCTAATAGACTCGTGTTATTGAATACGAAAAAAATAAAAAAATAAATGAAAAGAAAAGAAGGTTTTTTTTACGATCTAATTCAGAAAGAAAAAAAAAACAATCACAATTATTATTATTCTACATTATTGTCATTTTACTCTTTGCTTTATTATTTTAATTATTGTTGCTATTTGCTATTTTTTGTTTCCTTAAACAGTCCATTAGAGCTCGCTCGTCGTTGTTGATAAGGAATATTTTCGGCACCGGTTAAGCGAGGACGTAGTTGCTCCGGTATTTTCACCAAAGTTTGATATTTTCACGTAACCGAGTTACCGGCGGGTCGGTTTTCAATTTACATTTCTTAACGCTTCGGTAAGGATATCATGCTAATTTAAGTTGCGGTAAAGAAAATCATTGAAGAAGAATAAGAAAAAAGAAAGGGAGAGAAAAAAAGCGAAGAAAAAAAAAACAAATTTATTGCGTATGAACTTTTCGGATTCTCTTTATTGCTCGGTGCTTTCGTGTTACAGTTTCATTTCACTCTTATCTTAAGTTTTTCTCGTAACCCGTGATCAAGTGGGTCATCTGAATTGCATATGTATTACACGAAATTGAATTCAGCGATAAAATGTTGAGTTAATGTCTAGTTTTTGTGAATTGGTCAATTTATCATCGAAATTCTATGAACATGGATTTCGGTATAAACGGATGACAATTTGAAAATTCAAGACAATGTATTGTTTTTGTTATTTTATAGTTGAATTTGAGCGATAACTGGTGAAATAATATATTAATATACATGTATATAAATATTTGCAGAAGTAATTAAGTGGTCTGTTTAAATTCAAATGTTTTCAAACGCCATTTGAACATAAAAGATGAATCTCCATGAAATATAATTTTCTAAATAAGGTGCAAGTCGAATAACTATAAAATAATTGATTGCTTCTTATGTTTTTCTCACTAAAGAATGAAAAGTTTTTTTTTTCTTTTTTTTTTTCTTTTTTTTTTTATAAATCGAGCCAACGAATTGTCCAAAGCTTTTGTTATTTCGCTATGAAATGATAATCCGTTGATTTCTGGGCGATTGAGATGAGTTTTGGGAAACGCGAGTCGCTTTGTAACCGCTTAATTGATCGCTTCTTTGTTATCGTAAAGTGAATAATTAACCTTTGGCTAAAATAAATCGCAATATTCCATCCCCTTAAGGCACGTTCCGTCATTCTTGATGTAAATCCAAATTGTTCAAGCAGTGAAGTGAAGGATGGCTATTTAAGTATGCAGCCCCACTCGACCGAGGGTTTATAAATTCTAAATATATAATAGAGGCAAACTTCAGCGCTTAGATTCTCACAAGGTAGCTAGGCAGGCACGACTTTAAACCAACTTGCGTGACACGTCAGCGTTGCGGTGTTGTTGCAATAAATGGGAAGAAATGCAGCTCCTGCACACACCGAGAATAACTGCAGCGCCGTTTTCTTATTCTCATTGCTTTGCGTTATTAGATTTTATTCCTCTCCGACGGTTTATCAGAAATCAGAATCTCTCAGCTTTAATCAATTATTATATCTTATTGCATGCGGCTTTTCTTTCTTTCTTTATTATTATTCGCTGCAGTTGTGGGCAGGATTGCATATCGAATGTTTAGGATTGGAAAGACGGACTGGTGTTGGTCGATTGTTGAGTTTTATTCAGGGGATCGTCCCGTGAGACGGCCATTTTTTGAAGCATTTTCTAGACATTTTTTTTTTTTTTTTTTTTTTGACAACTAACGAAAAGATTATTTTTTTTTGAAAATTTTATGATATATTTATCAACGTTTCAATGATTTAAGTACCGCCTTGAAAAAAAAATAGTATCGCTTAAATGATTCTAGTTCATCTTACGACTAATCATGTGTCGAAACTACCATGAAAATTTCAAAGCAATTCGGTCAAACCGTTTTTGAGATATCGTGGAGATACTCGACAACCTTTTTTTTTTAGGATGAGTGACTTCGAGGTGGTACAACTCATTTTCTTATGAAGATTTATGCCTGAAATTTTTTTTAAACACTGCTGAAATGTTGATAAACGTATCACAAAAATTTCGAAATTCTATCTTTTTATTGGTCAGCAAAAAGAGAGGAAGAGAAAAAAAAAAAAAGAAAAAAATGTCTAGAAAATGCTACAAAAACCGGCCGCTACGCATTAACTAAAAATTTGCTTGTTCCTGCGCATTTTTATCAAACTCAGAAGGAAAGAAGAGTCGAATATTTCAAACTAACGGAACGTGAAAGATCATTTTGGATTGAAAGGAGACTTTTAAGTTTGAATTTCACGCGCAGAAGAGTATATTATAAATAATATTAAAAATCTGATGAAGTAAGCCATGCAGGTTACATATTACAGTTTCGTAAGAAATTGTTTACTTTTTTTTTAAATTGATTTTAATTTTGAATTTAGTATCAATTGTTTACTCTTTTAAAAATAAAAACAATTATTTGAGCCACTTTGAATTATTATGAAACCAAGGCTTCGTTTGTTTTACCTTTTGTTTCATGCACTCCAAAAATACTAGCAGTATTCAGCCATTAAATCAGTTTGTCCAAGATCATCAGATTAATATTTGACATTTGTATTTAATAAACTTGATTTTCACCTCTTGTTTTGACACTTAATCGTCGTACAGTTCTAAGCCGATGATTGATACGAATTAGATCGTCATGCGTTATCGTTTGCCACATGCAGTGTAAAAAAAAGAAACCGATCGGCTTATAACAAGTCCGCATTACAGCTAGAACTAATAAAATTAATTAATATTTATCGATTTGTGTAATAATTTATCTTCAACTTTTCAATTTATTCCGATATGTCGGAACTCAGTTATCGATGATTCGAAACGCTTGCAATGATTCAGTCATGAAATCTCCAACGTATGCAATCACGTTGAAGTTAGTAACATTCATGCCGATAAAAAATCGTTATTTCGCAATTTTGTGACTCTTTGAAATTCAGTAAAACGTAACGAAAGAAAACATACTTATAATCCGCGATCCTAGTTACATCGAAATCATTTGAAAAATAAGAAAACAGTTGAAACAGAAACAGAAAAATGCAGATTTGATACGTTCATTTTCTTGCATAATCACATTTGAAATACGTGATAGTAAGATATTTTCATTTCGTAAATTTTATGTTTAAACGGAATATCTGCAATGCAAATCTTGTAATGTGGAAAAATGGAAATTTACCCGCCATCGATTTTCCACTCGTAAATATTGAACATGCGTGAAGCTCGTCCCGTCAACGTCACGTTTTCTGTCTACCAATCGCAATGCGTTGTTGTCAAGAAAAGGAAAAAAGTTCGATCTGACATTTGTATGAGAAAGTATGTGTGGCTTCTCGCTTCTCACTTGCGTCGAAAGGAAAGAGGAAATATTCGTAAGGATTCTAGAGAATTTTTAAGAGAAAATAATACCTTTGTTGTTACAAAATTCATTAAAAAATTTTACTTAACTTTCTCTGCAGAGATTTGCGAAAGGTGATCAACTTTTTCGGAGTTTTTGTCAAAATTGGAATGATTTACAGATTTTTTAAGAACCTTAGGATA
This sequence comes from Diprion similis, assembly GCF_021155765.1. Taxonomy (NCBI): domain Eukaryota; kingdom Metazoa; phylum Arthropoda; class Insecta; order Hymenoptera; family Diprionidae; genus Diprion; species Diprion similis. Next base: position 10,497,220 of record NC_060114.1, read on the forward strand.
TTGTCAACTAAAACCATTCACACAATTATTATTGGTGAATATTTTTGCTTTCACTATATGTACAATCTCGTATACTCATAAATCATCTGTTACATTTGCAAGGAAAAGTAATTCTATACTGTGAATATTACGTGTAATATACAGCGAAATGTGTGGCCAGACAAGCGGTAGAAAATTTATCGGTATTGCCTGTTGCTTCAATAAAATTCATGTGAAATCAACGACGCGTTTCACGGCTCGGGTGAATTGTTTAATTACTGGATACTCAGATATTGGCATCATTAATTTATGCATTGTGTGATTTCTACTCAGGCAGGTTTCCGAAGAAGAATTTTCATTCGAAATTTTTTAAATCAACCGTTGAAATTGTTTAAATCTAGGTAAGATTTATTTTTCGAAATTTCCTATGAAAATTTGTTATTATTGTACGATAGTCAATTGATAATAATTAACAACCGGTTGAAAAAAATATAAGCAAGGTTAATCGATATTTTTTTCTCTTTTCAATTCTTTTTTTTTCCTAGTTGACAAAAATTAAGCTCAATTTTCGAACTGGAATCTAGTATTTTTATTGTTGTTTTGATACTTTTCAAAGTTGTTGATTTATAAACGAAACGAAGGTCTTGAAATGAGAATTCTTGAATTTTGGAAAAGTTTTCTAAGGATTTTGAGTTTTGAAATATTGCTCAAGAGGTTGTTCGTCGATTTTTTGACTTCAATGCGGTTCTCGTTGTACAATTTTTTCGATTCGTCTTATCGATTAAACGAGAGATGGAATTTTAATAATGCGAGATGAATTCCTGCTTGCATCCATCCGTTTCACTGCGATGGAAATTAAATCAACGTTTTTTCAAATTATTTCATCAAATGTTTTGTGCTTTATTCAATAAAATCCCATAATTTTTATGGTTTTCAAGTTCTTTGAGTATAATTTCATTTTCACAATTGAACTTACAATTAGATCTTGGAATTGAGAACAACAACAACATCAAAATCCTTGTACAACAATTTTTTCAAAATTAAATATATATTTGACCCGTTGATAACGGTCCGCCATTTTGTACGTAAAAATATTGAATTCAGGTTCATTATCTTCAAAGCATTTATTTCATTTTGGTACGTTAAATATTTCTTCTTTCGTTCGAGAAGTTCGTTTGAAAGATTTTTCTTCGCTTGTGTTAATATTGAATTTTGTCTATATAATATTGACTGTGCGCAAATTGTAATTATGATTGATTCAATTTTGTTTGCCTAAAATATAAGTTGCCGTCATATTTTTTATTCACCGATCTAAGAATCGAACCAATTAAATTTTTCGTTCCTGAGATCAAAATGTCACACCGATTTTGTGACAGATATGATCATCCGAAAAATTTTGAAAAATCGATTTTTCACCGGTAAATTTTCTTAGGATTATTTAATCGAAATTCAGAGTAACGATTAATTTTTCATGTCTACCCTTCGCTTTAAACGAAGCTTCGAAATTCCTTCGAAATTCCTCAGATTAACGAAAAACGAGAGGCATTTGACTTCCGCGGTTTTGTAATTCCATCTTTGTAGCTTGAATTGAATTCCGTTAATTTTCTTTTTTTTGTCTCTAAACGTATATGTATATATGTATCAAAAGTTGATAAAAATACAAATTTTGTACAATAATTTACGTTAGAAACTTATTTCTTATTAAGTTATCGGAAATTTTGGAAAAATGTCGACGTTTCGGTAAAGAAGATAACATGAACTTTGAGATATATTATATTTCTTTCATTTTTCAACCATTATTTCATAGTGAAATTTTACTTAACTAATTTTTAACCTTTAATAACTTTTGAGCCAGGAGATTTACGAAAAAATCTGAGGACACCTTTTTTGTAGATCGTCCAACTTCCTAAAAAAACATAAATTCCTCTTTACGATACTTCAATCCGTTGTTGAGTAATAAAATGACAATAAAAAAAAGAAAAAAGAAAAATTTCCCGTTTTATTTAAACAGGAAATGGAAAATCGCAAACAGGCACCTCTTAATATTAATATTGAGAGCTCAAACTTTTACAGAATTTTTTTTTCCGCCATATTGAACGATATTTTCATGCTGACTAACGAAAAAAAATAATCTCTTTTTTTGGCCCACCCTAATATATAGATATATTATTATTAATAATAAAAGCCAGAAGATTCGAGTCCCAATTTCGTTTCGTATACATATAACGTCGATTCTATACGCATCACCCGCATAATAAGATAAGGCTTTTGATTCTTTTGCGACATGTAAACCGATTCAACGATAAAACATTCTCTTTATATGCGGTGCAGCGTATATCCAGTTAATTCCTTCGTAGCTTTTGTTTCATGTTTATCAGGTTTTCCTCTCTTTTTACGTATTATCATTATTTTCATATTATTTATACATTATTTTGCCTTTGAATGATCAAAGAGATACGGAACGAAATAACAAATAATCTACGTTATACATCGCGTTCAATGTGCTGTATTTATATCTAGAAGGACGTTAATCAACCCTTGCCAGCCGTATAAAAAGAGGAGAAAAAAAATCTGTTCTCTGGGTTTTTTTTTTTTTTTTCTTTGATCCTTTTTCTTTTATTGGGCAAGCCTGTGTACTGTGTTCAATTACCGTTCCGACTTCGTTGATTTCGATTCTGCTTCTGGAATTTTTTTTCTCCGAATCATTTTCGGATAGGCGATTACTTTAATTTCTAAATTCGAGCTGTTTTATTTTTTTGCAGTATTTTTTTAAGCTTCTTCCATTCAATAATCCTGGGGTTTGAAAAATCTATCAAATATTGAGATTTTTCACAGATTTTGGTTTTAGAAATCGAAAATAATTATGCGTTCATACACGGATAGTGAATTTTACGGTTAAAAAATTTAGCTTCAGAACTTTTAAGCTTTACGTTATTGGTTAAAGGATGCATAATCTATGATCCATGCATGATTTGTGATGCATTTGTTTATACTTGACGAATTATTGTTAAACCCAAGACGAAAGTAAAATTGTTTTTAAATAAAAAATTATACGCTTGATTCACAAATAAAACATTCAAGCATTGAAAAATATAAAATTTTTCCTGCTTTTAATTCTGATAAAAAATGATGAATAAAGTATTGAAAATTTAAACTTCATCAATTAGCGTTAGTTTTTTTTTTTTTTTTTTTCTTCTTGTGCTCGAGAAAACACGATGGATTTTTACGAATTCGTTGCTTTGCTCTCGGAGTAAATTATAAATGGGTTACATCGAAATTGGGAAAGTTGATTAACGAGCAGTGGAAGTTATTCATGATCAAAAACGTGGTAAAAATCGGTTTCACCGTACGCACGGCTTGTTTCAGCGATTACTAAGTGATTTTATTCGCAGTTCCGAAATATAATTGGTCTACAATACGTATACATGTATGGAGCATTCCATGACAAGTTTGACTAAGACTTATTTGACCATCTCCCCGGATCCAAATCTCGGTTTGTTGCACAATTCTTTCAATTTTAAAATGCATTCGTACATTCTTCAAAATCTTTTAATCAAATTTTTATTGTACTTGAGAAAGAATAGAATAAATAAATAAATAAATTAATCAAAGAAAAAATATAGCTGTATCTGTTTAAAATTTTCTTTTAAGAATTCTTCGGAATCTTTTGTTCAAACGACAACAATTTTGTGTCAATATTAAAATTGAGAGGTGTAAATTATTTTTTATACTATTTAGAAAATGGATTTCGAGAGAATTGAATTTCGCTAAACTGAAATCTTTTTTTCTTACCTTTATCAACATCTTTTTTCCGAAATATTATTTACTGATAATTTTGAAAAAAAAATATTCAAAATCGTTGGAATAGTCATTCGTAGGAAAAAAAAAAAAAAAAAAATGAACAATCTAATTCAATTATACGAGTATAATTGTTGACAAAAATATCGGAAAATATTTTCTGCTGTTATATCTTACAGCTGAAATAATAATGTGAGAATGGGGATCACGTGTGAGAAGGTCAAGGCCAAACTGTTATCGTCAAGTTGGCACAGAATGCCTCATATATGTATATCAATATCCAGAGTTCCACGTACCGTCAATTCCCGGATAGTATAGCGACAGATGGGGTTTGATACTCATATTACGGTGTTAAAAGCACCGAGAGGGCTGCGATACTTTAATGATGATATTTTTATAATGGCTCCAAATTTAATTTTTCTTTTCTGTGGAAGGCGAAGGAATGGGAGGAATCCTGACAAACTTACTTGTTTATCATTATTACCGTCATATTTTATATTCAAACATTTGATGAACCCATTTTTAATTTATTAGAAAGATCGTTGAGGCTTATTTTTATTCGATCGTTGCAGATTATCATTGATTATTACGAATTGCTTAACATTGATTTTTTATTCAACGAATGGATGACGATGATTGAAAATCACTGAAATTAATCTTCAGCGAAAATAAGGGTTTGTTTTTTTTTTTAATTTTTCCACGCTTTGAGAAGTTTTTTTTAGTGTTTTGTTCATGAATTTGTGAACAGAGAAATCTTGAAACTTCGAAAAGTTGATTAAATTGTAATATTTCTTCCTCACTACGATATTGGCAACAAAATTCATCAGATAATATCAATTAATTTTCTAATTAAAAAACTTGCGACAGTCAAACAATCGACAAAAATCTATCCAAACGCTGAACAATTTCGAAAACTGATTACAGTGTGACGTAATAATGATTGACTGCATAAATTGTCTTTGAAAAATAATAATGAAAAAAAAAAAAAAAAAAAACATTGTGCGTAAAAAATATAAATAAGAAACCTGATTCTAGAATTATGAAACTATTTTTTTGATTCGATTATATTTGAAAAGTGCAAAAAGTGTGTCGCATATTTATTTTTGACCTTCAATTCTAGGAAAATATTTCGGCGTTCAAATTAACTTGAGGCAGATGTTTTATTTTCATATTCGAATACGGTTCCTTGTTCGTGTCTGCGGGTAATTAGAATCCGCATTTCCTCGAAGGTTTAGGGCGTTGTTGTTTTGTTAAGCTTCGCAAGTAGCGCGAAATTCACCCTGGTGTCAGAAATCAAGAAGCAAATTGTACGCGAATCTCACCGCAATTCCCCAGCGTGCGTGAGGAAAATAGTTTAAAGGTCAGGCGAAAGGTTAGTTTGTAGGTTGAAGGGGTTTTAAGAAGGTGAGGGGTACCGTGTTGTCGGAAATTGATTCATGATACTCAAAAAACAAAAGTCATATTCTTTCAGCCGTTTTCAGCCGTCATGCACGATTCGTATTTATTAATTAATGCTCGCGTAAACGAATAAAATAATACTTTGAGCAGCGAAATACGCGATGAAAATTTGTGATTATACAGCCTCTTGATACGTTGCAACTAGATTGACTTTGATTTTTTATTTATTCTTTTCGCCAACGTCTTGGTGATTGTTTTTGCTTTTAATCGATCTTCTCTATCTCTACTGATTGTCACATTGTGTTAAAGTTCATTTTGAAAAAGAAAATTAAGCGATTATGCTAGTTGGAAAAAAGTCGCTACCCAAACGAAATTGCTTGCAACGAAATATCCGATGATAACAATTTTCACATACTTACCTGTATTGTTGCAAAAAAATGTTCAGTCGTTGCATAGAAAAATGTTCACAAATTGTCACAAAGATGGAAGTATAGAGTTGAATGGCAAATTCGCTAAATCCTTTTTTTTAAACTGTAACCAAAGAAAATAAAAATGATTTTCAGATGTGAGGAAATAAAAGAAAATTTTGAAAATTTAAAAAAATTCACAATAATGCTCAATAATGTTTATAAAAATCATTTTTGCCTATTTAAAAAATGGTTTTGAGGAACAAATTTTTTTTTATCAAATTTTGAGGGTACCACATTTTGCCTGCTCCTCCTTTACTGTCATTTTTATCATGACAGCAATAACTGTCACTGTCAATCTTATCCCGTGACGATGAAATCGTTCGCCCTGCAGACCTATAATTCGATTTGAATTTGCTGGCAAGTTAATCGAGGTTCATTTGTAAGCCGTTGAATGACAGATCGTTTTATCATACCGGGAAGAAGGAAGGACGTGAAATTTAAGCCGACGGATTTCACATCTCTTGCAATTCTTGCATAATCCTTTCTGAACATACGTACTCTGCGCGATGCTACATGGTCCTCGTTTTAAATAACCCCTCGCTTTAGCAATCAAGGATTCTAATTACGCACGGTACAGGAAACCTGATCGCTGCCGGATTAATCTCCCCAACTTTAATCAATAGAATCGAGAAACCCGAGATAAACCTCAATTAAAACCTACACTTGACTCTACAACTGTAAACGCGACGGATTGATGAAAAATTGATGATAAAATATCATCAAAGTTGAATGCGATGTTTGGAAAATTAAACATTTTATCCGGGCTTAAATTACTAATGTTACAAAATTCTCGCTAGTTATTTCCTCGAGCGATTTTCATCTTTGAAGCTGTTTCCTGTCTTCACTTTGGAACCTCTGAGCAACTGATATGTATATATGTATATTATATGTGTCGGCTTAGCAAATTATTAGGGGAGAGTGGGGCAAAGTGGGCACCGTAAGGTTTTTTAGATCTCAAAAAATTTTGGGGCAAAGAACATTTTTTTCAAGACACACGCGACTTTAACCTCAATCTTGTAGGAAGGAATTTTTCGTTAGATCTTTTCCAGTAATTTCAATAATACAAGCACTTGCTTCGTGCAGCGTAAATTAGAATCAAACGATAATTTTTTCAGTTAGGTACAACTGTTGAACAATTATTTTTCAATCTTTCAAGCAAAATAATTTTACTGTCCAGATCCGATTAAGAAACAGCAACAGAATCTATGGTATTGTAGTGCTAAACTGTTTCTTAAACATTATTTAAACATTTTATTTTCCTCGGATTACACGATAAACTAAACTTTTTAGTTCTGAGAAAATAATTTTTGCTCGGACGTGAGTATATTAATCCTGAAATTTTGTTACCAGGATCAAAGTTTTGTTATTACGAGCAAAATTTTTTTTTCTGAGTGTACAGTATCAGCTCCATTGCAAATGAGAGGGGGAAAAAATAAAAATAAAAATAATGAAACTACGACGAACTGAAAGAGAAAAGAACAGGAAAATTAATGGGCGTGTAAATAAATATCAGCGTTTAATTTTTCTTGGTTCTCTTCGGCGGAATTTGTAATATCTTGCGGGCCGCTAATGACAAGGCTTTGGGGTAAGAAAACACATGTAAATTTGCTGCAGCATCTCAGAGGGTGAAGTTGAGAGGGAGAGAGAGAGAGAAAGAGAGAGGGAGGGAGTCGAGGCATAATTAGTGGTTAGAAAATTAAGCGGTTAATTCTACACGGCAATTAGGTAGGTTGATGCTAGTCAAAAGGCCGTTTGCGTTCTATATCGGACCAAAATGGCCAATTTACGTGTCTCACCTAATCCTTCGGTAAAGCCAGAATCGGTTTGTTTATTTTCCATGCGAACGAGCCCCTGGATTCGAGCCTGTGAGACCGTTAACTTTTCTCAAATAACTGTGTGTAATCCATGCACCTTGCTAATTAGTCGCCATATTTTTTCTATTTTTTTTTTAACGGATAAATTTCGGCAGCGAATTTGAGCATATTTTTTTGGAATTACGGTGGGTGGAAGAGCCAAGGAAAACGGTCCATGAATTTTTACGGCATGGTTTTCAAAGGGATTAAAGATTTTTTTACTTCATACTCTCCAATCGCGAACTACGTCTCATTCGTTTCTGTAAAAATCATTATCGGTGATCAATATTAAGCGATGACAAGTCGAGTTTTCAATGAAGTAGAATCGGTCTACAGAATCTCGAGTCCTTATATCTGATTTTTTAAATCGAAGATCTAAGTAAAAATATTGCGAAACGTTTGAAATTTATTTTTATTTCGTTTATATGCTTTATACAAAATATTGTATAATCATTTTTTCTATGAACAATAAAATCGAATGAAAGCACATCGTAAATAATTTTCACAAACTCATTTTACTTTTACAGAAAAGAGCTAAATCTGTAAAAAAAAAAGTAAATAAAATATTAGCTTGCGATTAGCTATATTTCGGATTATACAGTTATAAACGTTTCCAAATTTCATCTACCGAGTTTCTAACGATTATACGCTTTTATAAATGACAAAATATTTATCTATACACACGAGTAGTGTAATACCACAGTATTTTTAAAATCATTCATTCAAATTTGATAATGCTCCAGATTTTTCTTTTTCAAAAGGACAAAAAGTGAACGCGCAGAAAGCAGTAAAAAATTTTTCATTTCAACGTATCATTATCTTCAGTCCATGAAAGCTGAGAAGATTTAAACCCTTCAAAAAGGTGATGAAAAATTACGATATGTTAAATATAGTACGAAATTTCTCGAGTTATGTCTAGTGGCAGGAGTTTGGTTAGCAAATTTCAAGGTTGATGTTAATGGCGTATTCTGGCTAGACGTTTGCCGCTTGAAGGTCGATGTCTGATTATAAGCCAGACGTCTGCAATACAGCGTCGAGATAATATTGAAGATAGAAGCGAACCAACCCGTGAATTCTAAATCATCGTAATCGGTCTTTCGTCCATTTCCTGAAGGATTCGCTGCTGAGTTGAAAATACATTTAGATTCTGATATATGGATTTCTCTTATGTTTTATGTGTTTTTTCATGCGTGTCTTCCGTACGTCGTACACGAGGTACCCGTTTCATTGACGCCTGAGTAAGTCTGCGAATGCGCATGCACGGAATAGTGTAATGCGCGCATGCGCTGTCGCGAACGAATCCGACGTTAGGTGACCCTAACCTCAATCTCGGGCTTCGTGAAAAACGCGTGATGTACTTTTATTATATTAAGAATCGTGTGCGACAAGCTTAAGCTCGTCCCGAAAGACCAAGTTTGCCTCCTTGTTGCAGAATATGCTATTTTCGCACTACTTTTCATCACTGTACAACAAACTAGTTCAATTACTGGAAGTACTATAAAGTGTGATTGAAATATTTGCTCACTAGAATTCATACGGAAATTCTATGATCTCATATTATTGTAGGAATGGGTATTGCGAAGTTATATTTCGATTATTTCTAAATTTGTTGACTTTATTGTAATTATGAATAAGCAATAGAGTAATGAATTTAGTAAATGAATTCAAAAAATTTTTCGCTCGTGTCTTCTGTACAAACTCTTGAAATATTGTAAAAAAAATTTACCATTAATGTATTACAGAATTAACTTACTATTTTAAAAAATTCTGGTATTGAAGTTGAGAAATTTTACACAAAACATGAGCTTTTCGCAGTGAAAATATTCCGTTCAGGAAACTGCGTGCTCTCGTACTAATTTAATTTATACTATACCTATATACATACACATATAGATACATGTATGCATCATTACATCGCCAGATGTATAATTTACGGCGTGTGGTAGTGGATGAACAGATTTGTGCGGCATTAGGATGGCCACGGATCGCACCAGTTTATCCGATCTAGCTTGAAATTGGATTCAAATCCCGGTGTGCTCGTGTAATTAGAGTACTTAGGCGCTTAGCATTGCACTTATACATGGGGTGTTCCAACTCGATTTAACCAGAAAACGGAACTCACGTGTCTGATTTTTTCTCTCTCCAAAAATAGTTTTTCGTATTATAGTGTCATCGAAAAGGAGATATTTCTCTATATTTTAGCTCTTAATTGGAAAAACTACTAAAGATGTGATTTTACAAAATATAATATTTTCTTAACCTTCAATTTTCCGAATATTCGTCACTAATTCCCGTGAAATTCAATGTGATGAATTTGTTATGCAATTATCCATGATTTAGAGTATTTTGAAGTAAAATTTGAAGGAAAATTTTCAAAATAAAATTTTTTTTTCACACAGTTTCCTCGCCTATAGTTCAAAAATCTACATTTTATCCAAAGTGCCGTGATTGATTTTGATGAAAATTTTACACAAGATGTTACATCGAAAGAAAATAAATTTTTCTTCACCGTGTACTTTTAATTTGATAGAAATCGTTACAAAATAATGGCAGTATTCGTGGGAATCCCAACGTTTCCTTCCTTGGATTTCTTTTATATCCCCTCGAGTCAAGGAGGCGTCTCAAGATCGACGGTCGACTGGTTCAGACTATATTGTTTTTCCTGATCCTTCCCTTCGTCCTTTTTCTCTGATTCTTCGGTCGTCGTCGTATTTTTATTTCTTCTTCATATGAAGAATATGATTCCAGCTCTGCTTTGATGGAGCGCTTGTTTGAACCTTGTATTTGGGAATTGTCATAAAGTCGATAAAACCCTGCTGTGCATGTCTTCACAAAATGAAGACTCCATTTTTCGTGATGAATAAACGGCCTGCCTGAGTTCTTCTGCGGCTATCGATCTGGGCACAGGGAAAATATGGGCATAACGATTCTAATTGATGAAAGATCGAAATCAAATGTATATATAGCAGTTGAAAAAAGTTTTAAGTTTCAACACAGTGTTCCTCTGTAGGTAATTTTTTAACAGTTGGCAAAATGGATTTGACTATGTCATTGGTTAATTATATTCATGTATTACTTAAAAATATGTAGTTAAAATCCTCGAATAAATCACATCAAGTGCATTTGGCTTAACAAAGGTTTTTTGAATTTTTCAAAAAATTATGATAGTCTGAGAATATTTTTGAACATGAATTCTCCGGAGGATAAAATTTCTCGACAAGTTATTGCGAATCTCTAAATTAATTTGAAATGACCACGATAATTTATTACTGTTGAAACCGAAGAATTGATTTTTCAAATCAAGATTTGCCATTGTCTATGCCAAAGAGACTAACAGCCTTAGATCTAAAAAACATTTCGACTTCATCAGGAACCTCATATTATAACCACAGACGTAAAATTCAACGTCACGACAAATTATTTCGCGCAACTTGATCAACATTTTTTCCCCGAGGAAATTGATTGCATTTGAAATTAGGTGTAGACATGAAAACGTCGCGCCAAGTTAGTCTAAAATAAAGTAAAAAAATCTACACCCAGTTTCATTATCGGAACGGCTAATTGAGAAATGGGTTGAAAGAATAACCGGCTGACCCAGAAAAAGCCAGAGTCCGAGGAACGAAGACAGGTCTAGATTCCAACGGTGTGCCGAGTTATTTGTAGCTTAAATTAAATTCGGAAATTCATCACGTCAACTTCCCACGTTCAGCGGGTGAGCCGGATTGCGTGGAATCGCTAAAACGGGGGCGGCTTCAGGGTTCGGTTCAACTTTTCCCAGTCGTCACTATCTTAATGGGCATCGTTAAGGCGTGCTTCGAGCTTAGCTTCGTAGATTATCATCGCACCCTCTTTCCTCCCCTCTATTTTCCTCTCTCACTCTTACACGCACCCCGTGAGTCTCCTTAAAGCTGGAGAAGCGAAGTTCTCATCCCGTCAGTCTCGTTAAAACGAGCACTCAACTCTACACTGCATAACGCGATGAGATTTAATAAGAATCTTTCAAGATAAACGATGGATTTACTGCAGGAATCTACGGGTTACGATACTCGGAGGTTCGCCTTTTTTAAAATGGCCTATTATTATCTTGCGAGGCTGGTTTGTAACTGGCTTATTTTTCTTCCTTATATTTTTTTTTTCGGCTTTGGCCAACTTTGACAAATTGCAGGATACTCGGTTCAGACATGTCTTATCATTTTCTTAAGACTTTTATTTTACTTCAAATCAACGGCTCAGTCACATATAAATCAACAGATGAACATTTTCTTTCTTTAGCGTGATCCATTTTATTTAAAGAAATTTTTCAGCAACAGCTCGGTAAAAATATAAAATTTGGAAAACTCACCTCTGTCGATAAAACAATGGTAAAGTCGACAAGGCAGTGGTATAGTCAGTAAAACAGTGGCACAGTCGATAAAACATTTCATTTGAACTCTAGAAACTAATGTAATCTTGACAAAAGAAAGAAATCGAGTCAGAAACACAATCGTTTCCTTAGCGTGACCCATTTTATTCAAAGAAATTTTCCAGTAATAGCTCAGTAAAGATGTAGAATTTGGAAAATTCACCTCTGTCGATAAAACAGTGGCAAAGTCGACAAGACAGTGTTATAATCAGTAAAACAGTGGTACAGTCGATAAAAAATTTCATTTAAATTCTAGAAACGAATGTAATGTTGACAAAAGAAAAAAAAATTGAGTCAGAAACACGATCGTACGCTTTTTCTTCAACACAGAGTTCTTCTTTCACTAGAATTCGTGGCGCGTTAATACGATACGGGTTTGTTTTCCTCAATCAAACCCAGTCCGAGCTGCAAAGGAAGTTAACAATTGCAATACCGGGTTTAACGATCAACCTGAAACCTTACGACACTCTGGTCCTTTGACAGTAAACGTCGTCCTCAGCTACAGAGGCACGTAACCGTAAACTGGGAAGAAATACCTTCTTTTCACGCGAGAGAAAGAATGTGGAAATTGGTTATATGATGACAATGGGCAGGTCGTGCAATGCAGAGAGCTTTCTAAAAATGTTTCAGCGACACATGAAAGCAAATAGGAAGATTCTGATTGAATAATAATAATGACAATTTGCACTGGTAGTTTATATTTTTTCTTTTAAATACTCTGCATTTATATTGCACTGCCGAAGTTTTCAGAAGAATTTGTTTAAGTCTACGGTCATCATGTCAAATATGTTATGATCCATTGATTTGAATGCTTCATTGATTTTCTTCTAGCATTCTATATGTACTCCGACTTGTGACTTGTACATATAACGTATAATACCGCGAAATTGCTTTCAAAGTCGATCCAAGCAGAACTGAACCTCTGCTGAAACTTTCTTTTCGTTTTTCAGATTTTCAGGTTAGCTGCGAAAAGTTTTGCCACCAGTATAAATTTGAGATAAAATGGAAACCGAAATTCTTATTCAATAGTTATAAGAATTTCCCTTTTTCGCATCTTTTGAAACGCTTGCCTACCTAAGTGGGTTTTTTTTTCTTGACAGAAAAAATTGATCTATTACGATCCGGTGGGAATATCCTTTCGTATTGGTAGGGATTGAACCCCCTCGATAATATATCGTTATAAAAGTAACTCGACTAATGATTTTCATTCTGTACTTACTATTAGTCAAAAATAGTGAACAGTTTTCGAAAAAATGTAAAATGTCTTTGAAGAATTTGAATTGGCATTCAAGCCAGCAGAAAATCATAGAAATTTGTTTTAGCGAAGAATATATTATTAGCAATTTTAGATTCATTCCGTTTCTCCCGAGGTGATAAAATTGAAACTGTCATTTGACGAGTGTCTTCTTAATTCTCCTCTCTTTTTCGCGTAGAACAAAATAGAATGATCTTGATTTCAATCGAAATTCATCGTAATTAACATTTTGAAGAATTATTGTATTGTAAAAGAAACTGGAGGCCGATGAATTCTGCTGACGAACGTTGGTTTAAAAAATGGCCGTGAATTTATCTTCTCTTCTCTCGGAAATTCTAAACCTTGAAACCGCTTTCACGTTTCGTTTAATTATCATTCAGATGCGGCTGCTTGAATTCTACCTTCGATCCTCGGTTTTTTCTTCCTTGATTTTTCCCCACCGTTTCAGAGGAATTGGATGCCAGCGGTTAATTGATGTTCGATGAAGATTGCCAGTTCTCTAAGTCTTTGAGAACAGGGATTTATCGGGCTGCTCGCCACGTGCCGATACCTACAATGAAGTAAAAGAGAGAAAGAAAGAAAACAAATGAAAAAAAAAAAAAATAAAGGCAAGAACAGATAGAGAAATGAAATAAAACGAAGAGAGAAAGAAAGCCTGCAGCGAAAGAAACGTAAATCCTCATCGAAACCCGATGCCTATACGTGATTCAAGCCATTCGATTTCAAGCATCTTATGTACACTGATCCCCAAAAAGTATCTCAAGTACAAAAACCTTGTGTACAAATCGTACCAATAATGAACAAGTATAGCAGCTAGCAGTAGGTAATTTAATGGTTATCAGCACACAGCTCAAATTCGTTGATTAAACTAGTTTGCGACGCAGTCAGTCAGGCGACTTTGACGGCTTCTCAGTGAATCCCGTTAATTAGCAATGCTGCTTACTCGACGGCTCTATATATCGAATATACAGATTCAACGGTACGCGGTCTTCGGTGAATCGTCAATTAGTACATCACAAGCAAGCAAATAAAGTCCAATATATATATATATATACATACATATAGGTCATGTGCTTGCGTAGGTGTATTCGAATAAATCAGAGGACGACTTGTTAAGCTTCCATTATATGCAATGTACAGAAATTGCACAGAATTTCTTGTCATTGATGAAAGTACAAGTACAAAGCGGGATGAGCTAGAGTTTAATAACAGTTATGGAGTTATATGGTTAACAAGTTTCAATCGTGGGCTTCCATTCCATTCCACTAGTTTATTTTATTTTATTTTTTTCTTTATTTTTCTTCTATTTGGTATGAATTTTCGGGATTTACGCAAAAGATTGAATCAGTCGTGAAAACAACAAGAATAAGCATGAAATAAAAAAATATAACTGAAATCTGCAAAGTTGAATTGAATTGATACGATAATCTAGTGTAAGTCTTCTATGAAAGAAAATTTGATACGAATTTTATTGAATAAATTATAACTCGATTTCGTTCTGAATCAATTTTTTACACAGTTCCAGAGCTGATTTTTTTTCGTTTTTAGATATTTAGATAATCCGATAAAGATTAAACTTTTTCAGACAGACATGTATCTGACTTTTTCAATTTTGTATTTTTATATCTATTTTCATGTAAATTTCGACGAATTTTCGCTATCGAGCATATGTAAAAATAATTTCTAAAAAATAAAAAAGAAAAATGAATTTCACGATTACAATAACTTTTGTTTGATTCTGTTTGTTTTGAAAATTCGGTGTAATCAGTCTATGAAAAAATGCAGAACATTATAATTGAAGAGGGAAAAGGGATAGAAAGAGAAAAATATAAAAGGTAAGACTTATTTCAAATGATATATTCTCTCGCGTACTAATTAATTAAGTTCGAATTGAACGAACCATCTCGTCTTAGGATGCAGAAGCTCCGTGATTATTAACCACAAGCATAGCTTCTTGCTAAAGGCTTCTTGCTCAACCTCTACACTTTTTGATTGGAAAAATAATATTTCATAAGTATCCCCGTCTTCCTTGGTAAGCTAAAGAAAATACCGACAGAGTTGAATTAATTATTTTACTTAGAAGGAATTGTGAGTCTATAACCCCGGCATCTTTTTCTTTTCATCCCCTTTTCGGAGCTTCTTAAGGGATTGCAATTTTCAATTATACTCAAGAATTGTGAATGAATTTTTTTTTTTAATTTCACAAACAGATTGTATTTTCTTACTGTGTGAATGTAATTGCACAGGTCGCGTCGTTGTCTGTTTCTTTTATTTGTTATACCTATCTGCTTCTATAACTACGAAACTGAAAAAACATTATTTATCAATTTGCCAAATGTTAAAGGATTTATTTCGAAAAAGAAATGTAATATTTAGAATAAAAAAGTATTTGAGTAAGTCAATCCAATGTGATCCAATGTGGCGAATGGAAATTTAAAATTCGACTGAATACGGTGAAAAAAATTTATGCAGGGGTTTTCGAGGCCCTGATTGAATTCGCCATACTGAATTTTCAAAATCTGATTTCAGATTCGTAATCAGCGACCCCTAAAATTACGACTTATCTAAAATGTGCATGCAGCGGTAACTTTTTCGGAAATCAATTATTCCTCGGATTTTCATGTTTTTTTCAATCAATTTGTTTCCAGAACAATGACTAATTATATCGCAATAATTACTCTCGAGTATCAAAAACGATTTGTAAACTATCAGGAATAGGAGAAAACCGTAAAGAAATGTGTTGAAAAGTTCTTTAAATATACAAAAAAAAAAAAAAATATGTTGTATGTTACTTTGAGCGATGTCAAATCAAAACCATCCAATTCCACCATTAATATGATTATCGAGTACAGTTATTTTATTTGCAATACATAGTACAGGACAATTGGTGCCCGTATGTGGATAGTTTTCAGTGGGTAATGTGGATTCACAGAGGAACGTACTTTTTTGCTCGTCTCTTGATCCTTAGAGTGTCAGGATCAACGGATCGCAACAAAGTATCAATTTTCAGCCGTAAATCTTCGACTGGTACCACTTTATCCTTGATCAGAAAATATTTCCGCAGAACCGTCGTGGTGAATATCTTCATAAACATCATGGCGTACTTTATTCCTGAAAATGCAAAAAACTCGTCCAGTTATTTTGTGTCATTTCTAATGGCACACCTGTATTCCTGTCCCAAATTCTTGGCAACCAAATTATTTTCATATATTTGCATGGACTTGTTTGAACTCTCCAAATATTCTTCCGCTCAAAGATTCAAGTTATATGTTGATCGCCAAAAATCTCATTAAATCCTCTCAATAGTAATAATCATTGTCAACCTTCCCATTTTGCTTACCGATACAATTTCTTCGACCACCACTAAACGGCAAGTAGGAGAATGGTTCTTGGTTCGCAATTTTTTCTGGTAAGAATCTGTCCGGATCGAATTTTAGAGGTTCCGACCAGTATTTCTCATTTCTGTGAACTCCTATAACGTTAAGAACAACCGAACTCCCTCTTGGCACAGTACAGTCACCTATAAAATGAATTACCGTTTCGGGGGTGACTTGATGCACCATCTTTGAATGAGATATCACGGGTTCGTTTCACAGGTTATGTTCAGAAATATTCAATTTCAACAGAATGAATCGATTTACTAAAGCTGACAAACCTAAAACCAGGTCTTCCGTTGCCTTTCGGAACAGCAAAGGTCCAACGGGAAACAGGCGCATAGTTTCTTTGATCACTCTCTCCATGTACGTCATTTTCGTCAAGACTTCCATCGTGATGTGCAACTCTTCACTCTCCTCCTCTAATACATGTTCTCCGAAGATTTCACATAATTCCTGGTACACTTTTTGCTGCACGATTATATGAAAAGTGAATGATTGTGTCTTAATAATGCTTGTGTCTGTGAGATCAGTACGTGATGTGTACCTGCGTAATGAACATACCTGAATATCTTGGTGGGATGCTAGCATCAACGTCAAGTAGTTCAACGTAATCGCCGATGAATCAGAGCCCTAAGAGAGAATATTAATCTTACAATTGCGCATTCATGCTTCTAGTTGCGAGTTGACAATGTTGTTGTGTGTATCTACTGTTCCGTTGTTAATAAATTACAAAACTTGCAAGTATAATAATTAATAAAAATAACAAATAATAACCAAAGCTGCACCGTGATGACAGTATCAAGTGCGTTATACTTACAGCTACCATCATCGTATCAACATGACTCCGGACTTGTTCATCCGTCAGCGTTTTGCTATCGTTGGATAGTTTGAGGAGATTTTCCATCAGTGACTGAGGTTCAGCCGTGGAAGCATCTGATACATGAATGTCAAGGTGATTGAAAAAGCGACATTATACCTGACTCGTGCATAAATGGCCTCTGCAATCTAACATTATCCAAGTTTTCGAAAGTATTTCATCTAAGTCGTGAGGCAGAAGGCCTCAACACAACTCACACGTACGGAAAAAACTCTATCGTAGTACTTGACGACTGCATCTAGATTTTGTGGTACTTGCCAGCTGTATCTTGTTCTTCGTCGGCTGATACTCGTTGGTCACTACGCCGGGCGATTTCTGCCTTCTTTTGTCGGATTACCTGAAATGAGACAACACGAATCGATGATTCATGGATCCGTGCTTATCCAAACTGTTTTTTCCGTTTGGACGAAATCAGACGTCTATCAATTGTTGTCATGTCGAAACACTGAGTTCTTACGCGTGTTCTAAGTAAAAACGAACGATTGCCCTAATATGCTTGTCGTGTATAACGGGCAACGTGTCATTATAGCAGCCCGTTGCAAACGACTGTCTTAACTCGAAACGAGAACCCAATTACAGTAGAGAATTCATGGCAATGATTGCAAAGAACTTAAGAACGTACTCTTGAACGAGGGTGTCTAATCCGAAACTACGAAAGGCAATACTAAAAGCACCAGCGAATGAGTAAGACTTCGGAGTTCTTGTTTTTTGTATCTGTTCTTGGTGGCCAATGCTTGAGTTTCGCGACAAAGCGTGAGGTCAATTTCATTTTTCCAGCTATCGTCGCGGGTCGCCAAAGTATTGTACACGGGGTGAGTGCTTGCAAAAATTCGCGTAGCAAACGTTAGTGTAGATATCATGAATGATATGTCATCAACACTTACAGACGAATTTAATATTCCGGTCTGATCTATGAACCTATCTCTCCAGTTGGCTCAAAAACGCTATGATTTCAGACCAGTTGTGAGAGACAATTGACTGCGAAAATCTCCGATATCAGAACTGAAATGTGCGGAACGGCAAGAATGCGAAATCGGAATACCAATGAAAGCAAATGTTTTATCGACAAATTCGTCGTCAAGGCTGAATATCCTCTATGTAATATCGTACTTTTGCCTAATTCCCTGTTAAAGTACTCCACTAAGAATTCAGGTGGAAGGATTCTTTTTCTCCACAAAATGACGTAATCAATGCCTGCCGGAAATATGTTAATAAAGGTGTCTCGCACTTACGTTGTCAACGAACTCGTGCAGAAACTCGATGTGTTTCCTGTGGTCCTTACCAAGTTGCGTGCGGTAGAAAATAAAATCTGGGTAAAGCCAAGGGCTCAGGGTACGTTTGGCGAAGCCAGCGAGCACTCTGTGAGAATAAAATTAAAGCACAATTAGTGGATTTGTATTGGTAACCGGAATCAAATATGAATCCATAATTTCGACAGGATTCTTAAAACAGCGTCGTGTTTCGAAAAAAGCTATTGGGTCTAGAGTTTTGCAAACAACGTATAATTGAGCGAAAGGTTGATGTGTTCACCGTGTCAAAGGCAGTTTATTTGACTCACTTATGTCCTGCTTCGTGGTACTGACACTTCTCGCTCTCCTGTGCGTCCAAATTTATGCCCATAGCTGCCACTGTGACACGTGACATGGATATGTATTAGCCTTCGGTTACGAAAAAATTTATCGTTCAGATGGGTATAGTTGATTCTCCCCGAAGTACAGCCCACTTACCGCAGATTGTGTCCAATGTACACAGAGAAATGTATCTGGATATTTCGAATTCTGGTCCGTCCAAGTGCGGCTCTATCTTCTTGGCCAATGTCACTGACTGAGTGACAAATGTTTCCAGGGAAGACTTGAGAGTCAATGAATTGAAGAATGGATGAAGCAGTTTTCGGTGGGCTTCCCATATTGATGCTGTAATGAAAAACCCTCCGGAACATCAACACGGGCCTATCTTTCAAAAGATGTATTTCAGTAGAGATAGGTACATGAGTAATTTCATTTACCGGTCATCTAGTCTCAATTATAAAATCCAATTCTCAAACCCATGGGGGAGTTTCTATAATTCACGAGTCAAACAGTGAATCGATGTCAACAATCATCGTTGTTACAATATTGTCACAATTTTGATACAACAATTTCATCCATCGAGTAATCATTAATTCATTTCATGAAATTTTAACGAAAAGATCTGTGACTAATTGTGTCCCTTATTTGTTGAATGGATGCTTTACAGTTTGACAGTTTGGACACATGTTATATTGAAATTAGTGACACATTAAATGCATAAAGTTCTATTAGCTGGCAAGATTTTCGCCCATTCTTCCATCGCACACTCATCTATTCGAAATAATTAAGATTGATATCGAACTTTTGTCACATTGACGATTACGTTATATTCAGTACAGTTGTTGAGACTTTAAAAGAGGAAATGGAAGTCCGATTCTACGGGGAATATCTTTTATCATTGCGACTGATCGTGCGAGCGCCTTATCGCGGAGTGTCTGGTCACAGCCAATTACTTCTCCCACCTGGCTGCTCCACCTCAACGCCTCGAACCAAAATCGGATTTGACGCATTCATATTTGAATCTCATAATATGAAGCGAATAAAACTTTGTTTTTCTCAGGAACGAATGAGTTGTCAGGTAAGGTTGATATAGTATGGAAACAAAAACGTGACGAAACAGATCTTTGAATGACTGTCACCCAAGCTAGTCAATCGATAAAAATTAGTAACCTTCAACTGTGATAGTCTTTGTGATGACGGTTTAACTCTCGGTCCGTTGCGTTTATGATCCGACATATTTTTTGCCTTATTATGCATCCCGTACAGCCTCAATCTTCCAGCTCTGGCAGCCAATCGAAATCAACACGACGATGATGTCGATGATTGAGATGTTAACAGAATTCGTCCGAAAATCGTAATTATAATCAATACAACGTATTAACGTAGACTCACTGGTGATTCGTCTCAGTGATCATATGATTATTATCTTGATTGCCCAACAGATGAGGTCTACTAGAGAACTGATATGAAATGGAGTAAGATGAGCTGGGAAAATTTTTGAAACCGCACACTTTGCTAGCTGGACGAACTTTGCTAGGACATGACGACCATATCCATCACTCATTTAATCTATTTGCTTGCGACATGAATCAACCCTAGAGAATCTTGACTTCAAGTGACGGATGCTCACTTTGATACAATGGACCTAATCCGAAATTTAGTGATATCAAGGCAATCCATCTCCGACTTCGATATCTTGAGTGAAGTTAGATATCAAAGTGACATCGTTCGCTTACCAGGGGCGGTGAGTAATCCGTCTCCCAACCAGAGTCGTCCGAAGTCGTAGCAAAAGTTTTTCTCAATGGTCTTCGGACTCAGGAGTACCTCCTGAAAACACGAATCGACTCGGAATTTATAGTTTCAATCTGCCTTCCTTTATCATGAAACTTTCTTACCTTCAAATGTTCAGGAATAGTTACAACGAAGACTGAATGGTGTCCAACCGAGAGTCGGACCGTTGTAGAATATATATTTCCTACTTTAATTGCCCTGTTGAAGAGAGCTGAAATTGCATATTCGATAGAGCCTTAGTATAATGACAATGATTACTCAATATTCGTCAACCGATTCGACAACAACAGGATTTTCCTTACCTTCAGTGCCGTCAATAAAAAAATATGCATGGCCTATGAAAGGCAGACGTAGTATGTCCTCGGTGTTGGACGGGTAATCGGACCACAATACAATTCTCAATATCTTGATTGCACCGTTGATCACTCGGTATAACAATAAGCATGTGATCACGAACGTGGCTACCATTATAGGATCCATTCTGGGATTCTGCGGATTTCCGAAACGCGGAACTTTTTATTTTTCACCAAAATGTGTCGATCATGTTTTATAGACTCGGCTTGTGATACTGTCACACCTCTCTTTGTTAGTCCTCACTAAATTCACACTTTTGTCGTGCAACATCGAAAACTCAGCGCAGATGAAACTCCTGTACCTGCTTCGATCGAACTGATCTTTGGAACTCGGAACTTGAAGTAAGATTTGTGATTTTTATACGTTCGGGGAATGACGCATCACATATCACCCCCAGACTGATCCAACATTCTCTCCGCTGTCCACTCAAGGCCAGTAATCACTCACACTCACATAGAATCACTGAGTGCAATACCCGAATTCATTCAAATTCTATCACGAAATCCGGTTTACTCTAAAAGTCAGAGGTACAGCTAGCAACTTGCCAAGTTTCGTTCTATCCATGTGCTTCGGAATTTCTTCTATGCGCTACTCGGAGTTCGTTGAGTATTATCTCTTGTATTCATGCATATCCCGTCAGTAGTAATAAGTTTACATTTTTCAAGACAAGAAATTCGTTGTGCGTGACAATTTTCATCACATATACTGTGATTCTTATCGATTAGTTTCTCAAAGCCACTGTTGAAAAATACTTCATCCCTGTTATTTCCGACATTGGCTATAATTTTCACATTTATCCGGTGAATGATAAACTGAGTTCCCATGAAACCTCCAATGCATGACTTTAGGTGATAGAATCTTTTTGCTATTATTTGTTCATCAAACATTGGATTTTTTACCTTTTGTATACCTAGCACAGTTGTTAGAGTTGGATGGATTTTGTTAGAGTCCATTCAATACAGTCTCGTATCTCTTATTGGTTCCAAATGCGACGAATTTGATTCCACAATTGCAATTTGATTAGTTTGTCATAACGTTTTAGTCGAGCGAATTCCTTGATTCAAAAAGCCTTTCTTATCGCGGTCGAGTGAAGTATCGATTCGAGTCAAACTTTTGATGTGTTTCGGGAATTGCGTGAACCAAATATCATCTCATTCGAAGCTTATGTATTATTTCTCCAAGTCGCATGTTCGCTAACAGAAACAATCACGCACTTCAAATAAAACAAGTACATAATACGAGCTAACCAGTAAGATCGATTAAATGCCGTACTTTGTGTATCTAACCGGAATATAGGTATATCGCGATAAATACTCTAAGCATTGATCAAAGCATCTCTCTTCTTTGTCGCCTTAACTTGCGCATCGATAATAAAGATGGAATGCTACTCCATAGACCTCAAATTATCACCGAAACGCTCTCTTGGTCTGTGTTTGGAGTGTAGATTTGGATTAGAAATTTCCTTGTCCAGCCCGCCAGCTTCGTCTTCGGACAGGTAGCAACGGATGTACAAGATGATGTGTGTATGGGTATTTAGATGTATTTTGATGGATTTAAAAAGGTGAAGTCATTTTCTAGTGTTTTGTATCGCTGTCTTAACGGACCTGAATGTCCGATAGATTCCGTACGTGATGTCACCTTGACAACCCTTTCGATACCGTGTCTTCCTCTGAAACCATTGCATTTCTTCGAAGTGGACTCGTGCCGGGGTGGTAATGCTTGGGATTGGTGGCAAATGGTTAAACCAAAAATTTTCCTTTCTTACGACTCCTGCATCGGTAGTCGAACTCTTGATGGAGCTCAAAGTCAATCCGGCTAGTGTCTGGAATGACGAATGGCAAACCCACGGGCCAGTCGTAGCGTAAGACACTTCGATTCGCTGATAACATAGTTTAGCTCTGTGCAGACTCAGAAGTAGCTTACAGTTATGCTAGAAGAGCCCGATTTATTACGTAAGATAAAATTTTTTTAGCGAATATAAAGAAACGTGGCTTGACACGAAACAGCCTGTAAAATAAATAAATAAGTACATATTTTCGACTAACCATTTCGGAAGCATCCGGAATACGACTTGACCGGTTTTGCTGCAAAATGTTTTCTTGTTGTTTTAAATCCCGAATAGCCATTTGAGCGTTGACAGGCTGACTAGACGCATAATTAATGAGTCAGTCGTACACCCAAGAAGGTGGATTCTAACCAATACTCGAAGTTTTTATCAATGCAGTTGAGAAGTTTGAAAGTTACGTTTCTTCTGAGTTATGTAACGATGATGCAACGTTTAAAAAAAAGAATGTCGGCAAGGTCAACGATTACACATTGCAAAATTATTTAGATTTATATTTTTCGAGGTTTCGAATGGGCACTGATGATGCAACGATTACCAATAATACATTTCGATTTATACGATCTGGTATGATTACCGGCATCGTCGTTGGAGATTGGTTCTTTACATTCACAAGTCACGAAATGGATTTCATATTCCCGGTCGCTCCCGCTTCCCTTCCCTGGCTAACCAAGGTTCTACGGTGCTGCAAAGAATGCGGGATTCTTTTAGTAATGATTGTAACTATTTTATAACATTCGATAGATTTTACAAGAATTCGAACCGAATTTAGTGCCAACGATTCTTAGCCCGCGATGCGTATGAAAAAAATGAATCAGAATTAAGTTGAAATCCACTTAACAATCGGTGGAATCCTGCATTTTTGTAATTGAAATGAGCTGGATAATACGTATCTAGGAGAAATCCTTTTCGTGCAGGTTAAGGGTCTGAAATTACTTTCCAGCTTCTTCTTCTTCAAAGAAGAAGAGCCTCCATCTCAACGACAAGCACGTTACTCTTATTACAAGCCCAGAATTTCCGGTTAAATACAACGTATTAGACAAAGAGCTGCTCGTACAATTATGGTCTCCATACTCGACCCATGGCTTATTAAAACACTCGAAACGAGCAACTGCCTTTATGCTGTTCTCTTATATTTGTACAAAACTCGACATTCGCCTTTGATTCTACGGGAAATTATTTTCTAACATCTGCGCTAACTCGTCGCTTGATATATTATACATCAAACGAGTCCATGTTGAGATGTTTAAAGGACTTGAAAATTTTATTACGATTTATTGAAAAATGTGAAGACCTTCTCTTTTTATTTTGTCAACGATCATATCTCCAATTGCATTCCGATTCGAATTATTTTTTAATCCAGTTCAATAGTCTTTCAGGCAGTTATTAATCCACAATTTCATTTTTAACTGTGCAAAGTCTAGAGAAAGTTATTATGTTTTAAAATTTTTTATTCCATATATAAGGGATTCTCCACGAAACCGGCCACTTTTTTTTCGACCATCTCAGATCTTCCCGATAATTGGGTATATGAAAGTACTACTGAAAGGCACTCTGCGTGATTTTTTTCAGATTTTTAAATTCATTATTTTGGAAAACGCCATTTTTATCAAATTGATATATCTCGGAAACTTGAAGTAACTGAAAAAAAATGTTTCCACATAAAAGTTGTATTTTTGTGTAAGCTTTCGAGCAGACGACTTGAAATGATTTTCACGTTTCGGTAACGCTGATTTTTTGCCAAAAAAATTTAAAACTATTTTTTTATTCAAAAAAGGCAACTTTTTTTTGCTGAAAAAATTACAGGGTCTTTCAGTATGTCTGACGATATCACAAAAAAATCGCCAGAGTGGCTGCGCCAGAGGTTCCGGTATAAAAAAATTAATTTTTGTGGTTTTCGGATCGAGGTTCTAGGGTAAAAAAATGAAACCACATGACTATCATCGCGTGTTCATTGGACCTTCACTGCGTTGTTTTGTAACCGAAGAGGAAGGAATTAGTCAGAAAGAGCCAAAGCTCTTGGTACGAAAAGCTTGAAGGAGGAGCACGAAAGCCAGTCTGGACGGAGAGACGAAACTAATTGTAAGGAAGTGATAATTGAGTTTGGGGAACGACAGTCGGCGGTCCAAGAGTTCAATATTGCGAGGGGTGATTGGAAAAAGGAAAATTTAGGCCGTAGTGCAGAATTCGATTGGACTAATTTTGAAACTCGGTTTTCTTGTCAAAACATTTTTTCATTAATTTATATTGTTTTATCGAAAGTTATTGTCCGAAATTTTCGAATGTTTCACTCGCGGTTGATAATAAAAAAATGCTTCATTATTATTAGATTAAAATGAATTGTTAGTTAAAATTTATAATGAAGTTCAGTTATTATTAAGTTCACTTAAAACTACACATCATGATTCACATCATTAAAATATTAAGAAAAGATATCTTAATGTTATTTTCGCGCAATCATCCATGCTGTATATTAATTAGTCTATTTTAATTTGGTGATTCTATAGCAAGTGGTTTAGCTTAATTATTGTTGAACAGTTATTATCTAAAAATAGAGAGATTTCTAAGTCGATTTTTTTCAGATTTTAAAAAACGGGCATTCGCAATCGACTTTAAATATTTATAAAAAATAAACGGTTCAATAAAAAAATATTGGAAAAAATTCAAGTCACGTTTTTTACCAATTAGAATGTTAGAAAAAAACATGAAATGATTTTGAGATGTTGGGGGTTTAACACTGGTCGAGTTGGCATGGAATACCCCGTATATAATATTTTAATACAACGAAATAAAGCATCTCTAGTAAAATACTCGTAATCGTACGTGTAAAATATTTAAAAATAGAGACAAAAAAAGTCTGCAAGCTATCGATTATCTGGAAAATGATAGCAGGTAGAAGAATTTCCGTGTTCTGTAGAAAATAAACCAGGGATTCCGTGGAAAAACGGTGTGAAGGTGCTTCGTGTCATTTCGCTCACCCCGCAAAGTGCAGGAAGCGGAAAACAGCTATTTGCAAATAAGGTTTTCCCGCGAAGTGTGAGCGTAATCCTTGCCAGTTTATTCGAGTTCCACCGTCCTACGTACGTTTCCCGGAGCACATTCGGTGGCTTTGGATGGCTGTAGAGGTTCGAAATGTCGAACGAGCCGAGAACCGGGAAAACCGAGAAGAGAAAAATGGAAATAAAAAAACTGCAAAATACGGGATGAAAGTAGGCTGCTGCACCTACGGTGAAAGGCGATGAGCCGATTCCTGCAGACTTTTGAATAAATCCGACGATTTTGTTCAGTGTCAGATTCGACCCTCGAAATTGAGAATGGATGAGGGATTTTTGCTGCATCGCTGATAACAATGGTGTTTGGTTTTTATTTGTTTTTTTTTTTCTTGCCACTATGAGACAGTCGTCAGAATTTGGGAGCAGAGATGTCTCATAAGGCAAATATGAAATTTTTAGAATTTGAGTAATTGCGTTGACATTTTTTATTCAGGGAAGGAAAAAAATCTGTAAAGCTGAAACAACTTCGAAATTCCTTTGAAATAATAGTAGGAATTCTGATTTTGATTTCTTATTATATCACCGAGTAGAGTAACTGGTTTTTCAAAAGTTCATTTAATCAAAGGATCCTTTATCCAAGAAAGTATTTTCAGAACAATCTGCATTCCGAATGAACATTAAAGCTCGGAATATGAAGATACAGACAAATAGAATTTGCGAAATTAAAAATTTGATGCGGCTAAAACTTCGGACAGCCAAAATTCGAAAAAAAAATTATTTGTCGAAAATGCAAGCCAGAAAAACTAGAAAAAAAAATCTGTACAAGTTGATTATACATTTTTCCGTTCTCAATTTTTATTTTCCCGGTCCTCAAGATAAATTTCCGTATTTCTCGTCTTTCCACGTTTTTAAACGTCGGTAATTTGACTCCCAGAATTTAATCCCGTGGACTTTTTGGTCGTTCTAATTTTTAAACATAAAAAATTCGCCCATTTTTAAAGTCGTCTAATCGTTTCGTATCAACTTGCAAAGCTGACTCCTTGCTCGATGCAACACGTGACGGAAGTAAACGACGTAGAATGTTCTCTAGAACGTGTTGCAGGGTGTTTACAAAAGCTGCATTACCGGAAGAGCCGGAAGACGTCTCTCCTGGTGCTCCAGACTTTGAAGTCTCGGTGCGGTTTCCACCTATGAGCACATAAGTGCGAAGTCTCAGCATAGAAAGGGAGGAAAGGAGGTTTACTCAAAGGAGAGTACTAGTAAGACCGGCAACTAAGTTACTCGGGCTTGTCGACCAGTCAATATTTGTTCGGAAACTAATTTGTTCCCCGTCTGCTTACCCCTGGCAAACCCCTTCGATCTCACACTCTTTCGATACTTACAACGCTGCTATTCGTTTCTGTCGCCTTACATCCATACGATTTATTTACTTTTTCATTCTCTTCTTCTGCAGTAGTGCTGGCAAACGATGCGAAGGTATTTCAAGAAAATAATAAACAAATTTTTCACCCCGTTTGTCTTGTGGATTCGTTCGGTCAAGCGCTTGGAAATTTTGTGAAATTAAAGTTGATAGCTTGGATAATTTCTCAATCGTATCGTTATAGAAATATAAATGTATTAGCGGAATGGGTTAATCGCTGCCTAATTCCGATGACTTTTCTCAAGACTTTACAAGTATTTTTGTGTTTCGACAGCAATTGTCAGAATTATCGTGAAGAGTCGTTAAGATCTGTGAATCGTTAGTAGAGGCTCTGAAATCTAACGAGGTACCGTTATATATATATATATATATATATATAACGCCGAGTTCCGATTTCACAAGATCTTTGGAAATCTTCGAAGTCTCGTACAAATCTCTTGAAATTCGTCGAGTCCGGAGGTCCGAGGGTCTCGGAATTTAATTACGGTTCAGAGATTTCAAAGAACTTTACGCGCAGTATCAAGACTGGGATTGTAATCTTTAAAAATGTTGGAATATTTCATTATGACGAGAAAATATACGTTAAGCTCATCCCTGGAATCCTAAATGTTAAATCATTTGTCTTTTTCTCACTTAAACGCATGAAAATAGAGGAAGAAAATATTTGTCTTCTTTTTTTTTTTTACCAAAAATTAGTATTTCTCTAGTGGAAATTTATATAGTTTACGGTTGCCCCTTTAGTCTCGTTTTACTGTTTGCATTCAGCTCGAGTTTTTCTTTTCAAATGATTTAATAGAGGAATTGGAACCCGGGCACTAATTGCTTGGCGTAACTTCTGAGTGAAAACTGGTGCACGACGACCGCATGAAGTCAGCCGAGCTTTTCAGGGCTTTCTAAATGGTGGAAGCAATTATTCTTTTTACCTGGCAGAGAACAAACAGATTCCCGTCTCTTTCACGCCTCAACGTTACACGTTTTCCTCTTATTTTCTTTAAAAGTACTTTTGTTTTGTTGTTGTTGAACTTTTTTTCACCTCGTTCAAAACAACGGCGTAGTTCATTTTATACGTCGATTTTACTTCGTTCACCAACTTGATTGCTTGCCAGCTAAAAACTCGAAGCACTTGGCA
Organism: Diprion similis; assembly: GCF_021155765.1. Taxonomy (NCBI): domain Eukaryota; kingdom Metazoa; phylum Arthropoda; class Insecta; order Hymenoptera; family Diprionidae; genus Diprion; species Diprion similis. Next base: position 10,525,727 of record NC_060114.1, read on the forward strand.
AAAATTTTATGATAAACTTCGCGAATATCACTGTTTCAACTAATTGCCAACAAAAATCTTCCGTATGTACATAATATTTTTGATCACGAATGCAACATCTGTCTTCTTCTCATATTTTCAGTTTTAAAACAGTTGATAATTACCAAAAAAGAAGTTGAATAGCCAGGTCGAAAAGTGTTTATGGTTTATAAATTATGAAACTGAAGCACTTGAGAGAACTCTCGCGTATTAATAAATCTTAATAAATTAGTCTGAAGAAATTTTTGGGCACCGTTAAGTCGTAATTGATCCACCAAAGAAAACTTTTGGAGATAATTAGATGGAGGGGATACGACAAAGTTGAAGTTCGTAACGTTGACGCCAGATAATATGAACGTTAGAAATTCGGTTGTCGTAAATATAAAAAAAAAAGTTAAAATTCGTTCACTTTTCATACGATCCTTGATTGAATTTATGCTAGTACATACATACGGATTTCATTGATTCGTTATATTCTGGCAATTTGATTTTCCAGCGTTAAACTAATGTTTATCTGTTCCAGATGATCGGGCATTCGTCGTTGTCCAGTTGTTCATAGCCAAAAGTGTAATCAGTAATGGATTAAAATGACCGTAAAATCGACTTTAACGCGCATCCAATTATACAGTTAAATGCACGCATCTATTTGAATTGAATCATCCTTTAGTGTGATTAAAAGTCTATACTGATGAAAAAAAAAAATTTCAAATGTTAATAACCATAATTATTTCAATCGCATACTTGTTTAACAGTGTACAGCTAATATAATCGTGTAATTTACATTGTATTGTATAATATATGCATCATCGAAAAGGTGATGCCAAAAACCAGAAAGAATATTAGATAAATTTATACTTCCGAATGAAAATTTTTGTATAGAAAAAGAAAAAAGAATACTTTTAGTAAATTTGTGGAGTCATTATACGCGTTTTTACGTTTACACAACTTAACCGACAGAAAACTAGTTAAAAAATTGAAATTAATGGCAAATTGAATCACGTGCTAATAATCTTATATTCGACGATTTTTATCTTAAATTGATCATAAATCCGAAGCCTAAACACCCAAGTAATTATTGAAAAAATCAAACTATTAAACTCGACCGAAATGGCGACGACAATCAAACAGTCGTGAATAAAACGAAATTGTCGAGGCTCAGCTCTCTACAGAAGTGATAATCACTATCCATTGACATGAAGCACAAGTAAAGAAAAAGTCAAAAACAACACGAATGCACGTCGAAAAATCTACCCGCGTAAATTGAATCTCGCGGGTCAAAATCAGGCACAGAAGAAGAAGAGGATAGCAAAAAATCTACAGGGTAATTAAAAAGGAAAGGAAAAAAGAACCTCCAAAATGAGTTTCTTTAACTCGCTCCAGCAATACGTCAGCGACAGCGTCGCCAGCTTGAGTTTGAGCCCAAAAAGATTCTCGTTTAGTCGCGAGGATTCTACTCAGGGTGGACCTGGCCGCAGTGGATCGACGGGATGCGTCACGTCCACCACGAACACCAACACCGTCACTCAGCCGACGATTCCCCATGGATTTCCAAAGGTGAGGAACGCGTCGTCCCGTTTTTTCAAGAGCAGCCTTCATTTCCCCTTCACCCTCTTATTACTATTCAGTTTTTTTATTCTCCGCTTCACTCCTGGTGTTTTTTTTTTTTTTTTTTTTTTTTTTTTTATTACTCTTCCAACTTCACTTACCGTGACTCGTATACTTCAAACTACTCTTCGCCTCTTCTGGCAATCCGGATATCCGCCCACTTTAATATCCAGTTCGCGAGGTGCGGAGCCTCTCAAATTTTCATCTTCACGATAAACGGTTCGGAGCAGCCAGGCTGCGAAATTCTTGTCTTTCTGTTTTTTTTTTTTCATTCTTTTTTATGCCTGATGGCGTTCCTTAACCTCGCGTAGAAAATATTGAAATTTTCTAAACGGGACGATGAGCGTTGGTGGATTACTGTATGTTTAGCATCAGTTCTACTCTCTTCTGGCTCGAGTTTCACTTTAGAGAAGGGCGGTCTGATATGGGAGGATTTTTTTACCCCGCGGATCCTGATTATGGGATCGTAAAAACAAAAAAATTGGCGCTTACACATGCTGGGCCACCTGAGTGCTTTTTACGAGGAAGTGGGAGTTTTTTATAAACACTTTCAAACTCTCGTGCGAGAGGATAAAAGAATGAAAACCTTGAAGAAGGTATCGAGTTTAGTGAGAAAATGTCAATTTATTAGCATCAAGTTTAAACTAAAAACCACATCATGTATTTCAAAATTGGATAAGATATTTCGTATCGGTTATCACTCGCTCGACTCGACAGATTGAAATACGAATTCACTTCAGAATGAAAAAAAAAAAAAAATTAGAAAAGCCTCGAGTGACATTAGTATATGAATTGTGTCATTTGTGAAATAGTTTCACAATTTTTTTCACAGGTTTTTCAATTTCGACTCTATTATCCCCCAAATCGGCTTGAAATAATTCCAACATGGTGCACAAAAATCCCAAGTCACTTGATGTTGCCGTATTGGATCCACCGTTTTGAATTTTGTAATTTCAAATTTAGATTCGTAATCAGCGTTTATCGAAATCCAATTATTTCTTGGTTTTTTTCCGCTATATTGTATCTGCCATTTTGAATATTCAAATTTTGAGATCGGATCTGCAATCAGCGATCCAAGAATTCCCCTTACATAAAATTTTATCGAAATGAATATGAAGTCCCTGAAAGGCTCGGGATTAAATAGGGAAATCTAACCTCTTACGGGCACGAGTTAGAATTGATATAAAAAACTGAAAAAAAGGAATTATTTTTTAATTATTTGAAACCGACTTGGGGGTGAGCTGGTCGAAATTCAAAAATGACATTTTTAAGGCGCACCCTAATGGTTATATATTTAATGCAACAAGTGGCACTCCACTTTCCAATTGGCAACTTGGCGATCAGACCGAACGACTTGCTGAGACGCCGCACCTTGGAAAAAGGACTTGATCCTCATCCCTTGTCTCCTTTTTCTGATCAAATTGAGAAAATGGCTTTATTTTAGGTCGTTCCTCCCCCGGGTACGGTCACTTCGCCACACGCGCGTTCCTTGTCGACGCGTCGGCAAACGCTGGATTGCACTTCAGGCTCAGGACTCACCGTGCATCCCAACTCCGTCGGAGGGAGCATATCTCCTCGACGAGTTGGCTCCTTCAGACGAAATGTAGCCCCGACGGACCGTCCGCCGCTTACTTTCTGTCGCAGGAGGCCATCATGGCCGGAATTCGACATCCAAGCAACATCTGAGTGAGTATTCTCAACGTTTACGTCGAGGCACGCACTCGGGCGGTTTTTTTAGGAACCCATTTATGCAGTCTTGACATGACACTTGTCAGTCAGTCTATTCCAATGACAAAATATTGACATTCTTTATTTTGGTGCATTTTTATGTTCGAAATGAAAATCGATGTTTGACGTGATCGATATTGCTTTAAGAAGAACTTGAGTTGTAATTGGACTCCTTATGAATCACGTGACGGGTACGATTACTGCGCCACCACAGGCCACAAACAGTGCATATAAGAGACGTGTGAATAATTTGTTAAGAAGAAAACTTAGTATCTTAATCAACGGGTTAAAAATTCTTCCCTCAGATCTAGGTCGATATTTTATCGACGAAACAATCGCAAACGGGTTAATATTTCACTCTGGTAATTTACTCGGTCATGCGGCACATGCTCAACTTACGTCAGCGAGCAAAGGCCGCGCCACCTGCAGGTAGCGTCTACAAATACTATTGCTACCGTTAGTGGCGTCGAGAGCCGTGAGTGGTCGATACTTCAGCTCCCTCTGATTTAAAAATGATCATAGTATCAACCAATTTCTTACAACTACACCTGACTTAGACAATCTATGCATGTGATGGAAAGCAAAGTTCAGAAGGTGGCAGATATTCGGATAACCTAACTCTTGAAGTTATATTTTATGAAGCCTGCAGTATATTTCATGTTAGTCGAAAGCTGGTGAGATTAGAAACAGTTTAATATGTAAAGTTTGAAAAGCATCTAGAGATGTTAAGAGCTGGGCATGTATTCATCACAAGATCAAGATATGTGTACTCTTTGATAAAGATAAATTTTTAAGGATTACAGTTACTTAAATACTAAATTTTTAAATATTCATTTTGAGCGCTACTGTACTTTGTATATTTGTTATACCTGTATATTTCTAAAAATATTCAAAAATATTGCAGAGAAATCGTGTGAAATGAAATCTTTCTCATAAACGAACATTCTATTATCGCGTGAGCTTTCAGAAAATTATTGGTATTTGTTGTGTTTTTGGATGATGGAAATTTTCTCAAATCTCTTCAGTTTCCATGTAAACTTGTACTAGGATCAAAAAACTTAATCGTTATACATCTAAAATAAACGGCTGTAGTTTTGTTTCATCATCGAGACATCATACATCGCGAATAGAATTTTCAAAAATCACAAATCTGTCTTGAAGTTGGCGATGAAGAGTTCCGGGAGAGAGTTGTTGCCGCATAAATAATACTGACACCGGCTTTCTAAGCTTGGATCTACATAATATATCGCGAAGAAAAAGTTTACCGCTCTTTACTGGGAGGTGAAAAAGCGCGTTTAAGGCCCTCGGCGTGGACGGAAATGGTTAAAAATTTTCTCTATGATATAAGGAGTCATAAAAAGGGAGACTCGAAGGTGAAAAGAAGCGAAATAAAGGGAGTACAGAGGAGAGGTTCAGCGGAGAACCGCGTGCGATGACATTAGCCCCTGAGAACGAGGGCGCGGTGATAAATGGACGGCTTCTCGGGACAGAGTCGGAAGACAACGCTTCGTGAATACCGAAAGAAGGAGGTCCGAGAGTGACTGCCAGGTCTTGGGTGGCGTCGTGGACAAAGCTGAAGCCGAGAGCAGATACCCTTCCTTAGTCTCGGTATAACCCCCGAATCCTGTCTTTTTGGCCGCAACTTCCGGCGAGAAAACATTAATCAGTAAAGTGCGCTCTCTGGACTATTACCTCCGTTTGATGAAACGATCTGCTTTTGTCTTTCTTCATCATTTCGCCGGGTGAGAGCAATCTTGACGAACTTTAACCCCTGGGTTAAGGTCAAGTTAGGAGAAACACTTTCCGCGTCGCGGTCGTCGACGAAGTGTTCGATCGACAGTTTGAATGAAAGAGTATTTTTATACGAGACTGCTAGTCTGATATATATATCCTTTAAATGGAAATACCGTTTCATGAGTGAGCATCGCTATTTCAGTTTAATGCCACGTTTTAAGAGAAATTCTTGGGAAATTGGCCACAAATTCCAGATAATGGGATATCACTTTGGAACTGTTTCCTTAGCAGCCAAGATGGAAGCAACTATTTGAAAGTAACGGCATGTCGTACAGTGCATAGATGATAGTAACAATTTCAGAGCTCATCGTCAAATCGTCAAATCCATGTTCTAACTGAATTCGAAATTACTTTTACACATCACTACGAAAGCCAAAACTATTACTTCATTAAAAAGTTACGACGTAGGCTTACGTGACAGCAATTTGTTCATTTCTATCTTGGAATAACAGTCAACTTGTCAGCTGTTGATACTAAAATAGTTTATCTTCATGAACGGTGTAGTGAAATAAGTTTCCCTTGTTCTTAAGCTTTCAGTACAGCTGTTTTGACATGACATTCGATGTGAAAATTAATAGCGTTTATAGTGTAACGATGAGTTCATCGATCCATAACCTAAATCCGAAAACGGAACCAGAAACTATAATTATTAACACCTCATAAAGTGACTCTTTGCCATCCGGTAACAGCGGAGGTGCACATTTCGAGCATTATTGTACGAGGTATAAACCTTTCCATGACTTACATGATGTATGCCACCCACGGCACGTTGTCCTCACGCGAAACTGTCATACCGTAAATAAATGAAACGTCTTCGTACCGGAGTCAGGAAAACGTAGCTGACGCTTAGTCATAACGGTGTTCATGACTTTTCCTACTTATACGATCGCACTGAGAAATTAATCAAAATAACTAAGAAGCTGTTTACTTTCCGAGTCAAATGGTTTGTACTTGCATGATAAATCTTTAGCTGAAATCATAAAGGAGCTATATCAAATTCCTGGGTACTTATTACCGCAAATATAGGTACAAAGGAACTATTCTTGCACAGAAAAGCATCAATTTGAATCAGAAATGGTTGACTCGTAGACTTATGAAAATGACGTAGTGAGAGACTTCCATTAACTACCGTCACTCGAGAGCCAATCAGACATGCGATATCGACGTAAAATTTTGATGGCGTATCTGCATGAAATATGTCTTCTTTTATGATACAACTATAGCAGGTATCGAATCGATTTGATATCAGCTACCGATATGGCGATCGAAACTCAACGTGGAGAAGTACAATGTTTCGACTTTTCTTTTTTGAGGTTAATTAATCAATATTCGAATTTATTCAATAAACAGATCCTTTGTAGGATGCAAATCGCTTGTCTTTTTTCTTAGGTTTTGGGGGTTAGAGCCCGATACTATTTGAGTGAAAGATTGATATTCTTCTCGGGAATTTGTTTTTATCCATTATTATTATATTTTATTTTTACTATTACAGATTCCGTTACCGACACTTCACATAGCCAAGACACAAACCATTTTGTAGAATGTTTAAGGGTGGGAGAGTATCTCCCCCCTGACCGATTGACTTTATCGATATAGTCAGTCAGTCGCAGTGGAGATACTATCAACCCTTGAATATTCTAGATAAGGATTTGTGTCTCGGCTAAATTAAGTGTCGGTAACTAAATCTGTATCCAGAACTCGCTGTATCGATCGTCCAATAATTTCTAGACAACAAAATAATCGTGAGAAGAATAAAGTCAGTCAGTCAGAGTGGAGCTACCCTCTCACCCTTGAATATTCTATCAAATCGTCCGTGCCTTGACTAAGTTAAATGTCGGTAACGGAATCTGTATCCAGAACCGGCTGCGTATATCCACTTTGCAGCGTTATAACACGGGCATGTCGAAGGCTGGGGATTAATTAACTTTTCACCGCCCCTTCCTCGTGAGCGACATGGCTTGGTGCTCGCCAAAACGGGTCCATACATAGGTATAATATCGGTGGAAAGTTGCAGCGGCGCAGCGAAGCGTCCTTGCAGCATTTGCGGATGAGGGACTCGGGGTGGCTGTGACAAGGAACGTAATTCACGACCGCAGTATCGATTAAATGCAAGTGTACGTCGCGGGATGTGGCGCAAGGCGTTGTTTACACAGTTAATGAAATCCACCCTGCAGTGCACAGCCGCTGCACACCGCTGATATCGATTTCAATCAACGGTTAAATCGACGAAAAATTTATCCAACGCTTTTTCATTCACTCGTGTTCTGCCTGCGACGCCTTTCCTCGTTGACTCTTGCGAACAAGCACTAGTAATAACAGTTTACACCCGGCTTTAGAGCGCTCTACTTGCAATCAAGTACCCACACCGCGTACAAGCCACGCTTTGGAAGCACGGCCCAACGTCATTAACGTGAGCAATGGTAGCTATGGAAACCAATCACTTGGTGCGAAACGGAAATTTTGAATACCGAAGCGATAATAATAGCGGCTATACATACAGCGATCATCGTTACGTGTGACGTTATAATTAATTGCAAATGCAGGTGATATTTTATCGACGGAAACGGAAATTGTATAATTTTTATTCTTTCTCGGCATTATAGATGGCTGTGAATATACTGTTACTAGAAAATACGTCGAACGAATTCGATTTCGTTGAAACAAGTCGAGAGGAATGCACCTCACGTATCTCGGCCACTCGTTGCGCATATCGAGGGAAAAATTGGCTATTAAACAAGAAAACTGCTCTCGCCTATTCGCAATGACTAACTTATGCATTCGGATTATTTCAACCATCCGAGTAAATCAGCTGCATTTTATATTCTTCACAGTGCAGCATTCGGATAGTCGAATTTCATATTCCGGAACAGATTGTCGATTGATCGACCTGGCGGACAGTTTTCTTGCCATTTTTCACGTGATATTTATCCGGAGACGCGTAAATAAAGCAAACAAAAGTAAACCGTTTCGCGTTACTGTTCACACTAATATTTTATTACTACGATATTACATCGTACTTGGTGTTTATATTTTTACTTGGTACTCAAAACTTTGTCGATACGGTTATACAAGAATTGAGATGTTTGTTCGACTTGAAGGTTACAAGCTGACGATATCGTCACAGTGTTACGTCAGGTTATCTGACATTAGATAAGAGCTTCTTTATGGCTGGACGATAGACGTAAAATTTATATTTTCGTGCTATTTCTGTCCGATCTCTTTAACTTGATACTTAACTTGGTGTTTCACCTCGCGATCACGTTTTTCGTCTCACATAATACCTCCGGCGTTCAAGTCGCTTCGTGCTAATGATCCAAGAAAAGATCTGTTATAAAATTTTTACATCGATTACAATGAGGTGAGAGCTGCCAGTCGGGAAAAAGCCAAGATAATATTAATAAAGAAATATGATGCAGAGAAGGAAGGATATTTTCAATCTCCATTATCGGAATACTTTTTGACTGATGAGGACGACCGTTCGTGTACTTTGTTCGGTACGTTCCATAATTCACATGGTTCGTAAGAAAAAGCGAGGAACTGAAGTTGAAAAAAAAATTCCCAGTTCAATATTTTAAAAGGGAAATTAGTATTGATTGAATTCGATGTTACTTAAATGATGTTTCGTCACCATGGAAAAACAAATTCAAAATTGAAAATCTGAATAAATTGAGCTTAGCTAATAATTACATTTGAAAAATATCAAATTATCATTCAAGTTTTTTTGTCCCATAATAAATACATTCTTTAGTGATTATCTGAATTAATTTTCAATATATTCGTATCAGGAAAATTTCTAGAGAATTCATGTAGGAAAAAAAAATTTTTGTACAACATTCTATGCAACGATAGTAAAATTATTGTTCTACAAGCTGGGTCAGTTTTGAACAATTTTTTTAAGCCTAAATTCGTGTATCAAACACTTACTTTTCACCGTTGTAAAAATTCTTACTACATCCGTAGAGTCTTATCAAAATTGCCTGATAATATTCAAATTTTCCAAAGTTTTTCTCTGCAGATACTCGATCCCTAATTTCTTCTCGGTTTAACCTTATCGCGTCACCTCGCGTGTGCGTAGGAACAAGTTATACCTTGGATTTCGCATTCCACGCTATCGACCTAACGCAGTTTCAAAATGGACGAACGAACGAACGAACGATGTCGACGCTTTCAGCCAACCAATCTACCCCCGACGCCACCCTCGTCCCGAGGCAGCCCTTCCCCCCAATTTGCGGGGTGAGGAAGAAGCCAGTTTGAAATTCTTTATCCTCCCTTATTCCTCTTCCCTATTTCATTTTTCTCGTCCTTCTTTTCTCTCCTCCCATTTTGGTCGGGCATCGAAAGTCTTCTTCCCCCTGCATAAGCGAAATGAAGAAGCATTTTGAAAATTATCGAAGCTCGTTTCTCGTTCGATCACCCTTTCGTTAGACATCTGATCCTGTAGTCCTGCGAATTTCGTCCTGTGCTTCGTGATTCTCTCTGCAAAACGGGCGGCGTATCGAAAGTTTTCCGGTCGCTTCTATATATGAACGGGAATCATTTCCTTCGTATCGAAACTCCGGAGAACAGTTGTTCGAAAAATTACTACCCCTGCTTTCATCCTTCGTGCCACGCGAAAAGGGGAAGAATTTCGATAAATCTTTGAACCCCTCTTTTTCCTCGGATCAGGGATCGTCTCTTCGACGGCGTTTCATTTGTTCCCGATCACGTTATACCCTTCTAACCCCTGAATATAATACCTTATATACACGCCGAGCTGCGCGGTCCTCTATAATCGGTTTTCAATACATGTTTCAACTTCGTCGTTCAATCACTTTCCTCAATGGGAAATATCTCGTAACGAATACACAAAATTACATTCATGATGAATATCAGGTCAGGATCAGGCCCCTGTATTCAAACCACCGATGAAAAGTATTTCAATCACCTTCAATTTACTCTAAATTTGTTCCTTTTTTTTTTAAATTATTTCGTCACTTTCGTCATAAAGTTATATAATTTTTTATGGACAAAAAAATTTATTGGTGAAATCATCAAATTACTCGTGCAATATCACGTTACTTCGTGAATATAAGAATTATAAAACTCGTGGACGTCGTTATTGATTAAAAATCAGGGTCGGGAAATTTTATCATCCATTGTTGGCACCTCGCCTATATTTTATAATAAATGACTGCCGAGTAAGAGGCACAGAGTTCAAAACCTGGAAATCGATATTCTGAATGACAAGAATAAATGAAGCATATTGTATAATATGATTTAGGCAAAGAATATCGCGTGCCAATGAACGTGCCTCGTATCGAGTAATTATTTCAAGATATCCACAAACAGGGAAAATATAAAAATTCTAGAATTCTTGAATAATTTTATGAATTAGGTAATTTTTTTCAAACTGTGTTTGCCTAAGGAACTTGCAGTAACTTATTTAAATTATTGCGACAACTATGACAATTGAGCTAAACGATTGGTTTTTAGGAAGAATTTTCTTTTTCGTTCCAAATACTAACGTGTCTTCAAGAAACATAAAAAGAAAATCCCGTCCAGAAAAGTTGCTCGTTTCAGTAAAGATAAATTTTTAAAATTCGTAAGATAAGTTTCATTCACTGAATTTTTTTTCTTATGGACAGGTTTTGTCATAAAATCCAACTCGATAATTTTCGTTCTCTTTTCATATTTTATACTTTTTAAAATTGAGTTTTTTTTTCCAAAAAAAAATATTTATGTTCTTAAAATAGTACGAAGTGTCATGAAAAAAAATCTGTAAGCTCTTTTTTTTTTTAATACAAAGTCGAAAACTTGAAAAATATTAGTACATATCCACTGTAATGGACATGCATCCGACTTTTGATATATGTTTAGGAAAATTGTTAGAAAAATCTGATATCGTAGATGAAAGATACGGAATTGAAATATGGCTGAAAAAAAATTTCTTCCACCGCTAGATTGAATTCAATTCTGAAAGGGATATCAGGTCGATTTCTGGTACATTTGTCTCTTCTCACTGCTATGACTTGAAGTAACATCCACGTGCTGGGAATGTGGCTTTCTAGTATCTCAAGATATTCACACTTCCACGTGCCTGATACGCGCGAGGAATATGCAATTTGGGATATTCCAGAGTATGCAGATTTCCTCGACGTGGGTGTAATCAGCTACGTCATACTTTACGACGTTGAGTCGAATGCGCGTGACTCAAATATAACCTACTGCAAAGCTGACCTTATGATTTAAGAGACCCTAACTCCATGGAAGAAAAGAATTTCAAAGGAAATAAGTTTAAAAGGTGTATTTTGCAAAAGCAAATCGAGAAAGCTACACAAATGGATTTTTTTTATCTTCTTAATTTAGAGTTAGAGCCTTTTAAATTGTTTTTGTAGAGTTCAAAAGGACTTCGAGATTAGAAAAAAAAATTCCGTTCAAAAAATCAGTTTATCGGATCCTAGATTGAGGAATTAAGAGATTCGACAGTTGGGCAAATTTTGTATCTCGAATTCAGAAATCGTATAAGATTATTAATAATCAATAATTTATGAGAACCGTAGAATATTTGGTCTTTAACTTACTAAAACTTTCAATATCGGTGAAAAGAAACGCGTTTTAAACGACGACGATGAAATTCTCGTTAATAATACGTATAAGTGCATTAATTATTCACCATATGATCATATAAATTTTTTTTTCATTCAATACAGATCAGTTAGATCGATTCTCACGGAGGCGGTACGTACGCTATGCTCTCTGTGCATGCAAAAGTAGAAAAGGCTGCTACAGTCACGGCATATTTCGCTCAGGTATACCGACACAAAGTTTTATTCTGCACTCAATGTCAGAGTAAAAACTTCCTTGGGCTACTTTAATATTCCTTGTTTTCTGCGGTACCTGCTTTCAATATTCCAATATATCTTGCAAATAATACTTTGTAATACTAGCGTTATGCCAGACACAAGTCTGATCGTGTTTTCTATATTTCATTTAAAGCAATTTCATTCTATTCTGTTTCTACTTTGTTTTCAAATGTCGGAAGTTGAAGACTTCGAATACACGTACAAGTACAGAACCGTGCCTTAGATATTAAAGAAAAAGGAAATAGAAAAGGCAAAAGGCAGTCGAACGATTGTAGAAAAATACTTTATACATCCGTATACGTGCATCGTATTTCTACCTTTGGAAGAAAAAACGCGGACGTCATGTGACCAAGTAACTTTAACTTGGATAGAAATAAACGAGACGAGACTGCAGAGTTTAGATATTGACCAAATCGTATTTTGCACTCTGACAACCGAACCTCGAGGGGATCCAGATCAGAGACAAATCTTAATCCGTTTCTGATCAATATTTTAACAGCATATCACGTAAAGGAATCAAGAACCAACAACTTAAACTATCTACTTCAGAAGTTCCAATAAGAATAACATTTTTGTTAACGAATTAATCTAGAAAAAAAATGCATAAGTTTCTACCAGTTTTTGCGAGTAATTTTTACACGTAACAACAATAGGAACAACAGTTTGCTAGTCTCGGTATTTAGTTAGTTAAATCCTAAATCCAGTCAAGCTTTCAAGTAGAAATGTCGACATTGCAAAGCAAGAGGAGTGTCAAATTTCGGCTTTGTATAGAACGTGAGTAGACTAGTTTGTTCCAGGCTGCAATGCCACTACGAGGAACTTCATGAAATGTAATACAATACATCCTTTGAAGCTGCAGGCCTAATATATACTGTGTGTGAAGCGTGCTTGATCTAAATCGGAATTGCGGAAATTTTGGATATCAGTGTATTGAATAATAAATAGGGTTATATCCTTGGAAATGAGAGTCAAATGATACGGAACAAATTTCGTTTATATTGAAAATCTGTTCAACGTCATAAATAACACAGTTTCAAGCTCTAGAGAAAATCATAGTAAGTATACAGAACATTTGTACGAGCGTTAACATAAATTCCAAATTAAAGCTCATGGAAATCGTCTGTATCCTATGATATTCTCGATCACTTGTAACTTTGTTATTTATCTTGTTGGACAGATTTTCAGTATAAATAATTCGTTCCGAGGAGGATCCCCAATTTGCCCAAAAAGTAAACAAAATTTGCTTTTTATCATTTGACATTCATTTCCAAGAAAACAACCCTGATCATCATATCGAGGTTGAGAATCAACTTTTACAAATTGAATAATCTACAGAGTACAGACTCCTAAAAAATTTCTCAACTTTCCGTATATTTACTAGAAGAAAAAAAAAAAAAAAAAAAACAATTTTTGGATTCAATTACTCGAAAAGTGATGATTTTTTAAAAATATTTTCCTTATATCGCATTTTAAACGTAACGGAAAAAATCGTCGAGAATTCCGGATCCACTACTTCCGTCAGTTTTATAAGATATTTTCCGGACTGCATTTATTATATATATAGAAGTGTGTTTGGAATGCCTACGAAATATGTATGGGTGCATATATGGAGACATTTATATATAGGCATACAGATTCTACATACATACACCCCTAAGGAGGCAATTTCAGGAATGTAGTCTACCGGATGATCCTGCCCGTGTAGAATTGTTTTTACGGCCTTACTTCGGGAAGAGGGAAGGAAGTACGCGTGGATGTTGGTATTCCAATTTATAACTTCCGGCCAATTTTCAGGCATAATTCGCCACGAAAGCACCGCAGTTTTTCTCTTGTTATTTATGCACCTGCGTGTGTCATTGAAAATATTTGCAATCCTCGAGAGATATCGATCAAGCCTGGAATTAACCCTTGAAAAAATAAAAAAAAAAAAAAAACCCTCCGTAACGGGGGGTGAAAAAACATCCCGCGTGAATTTAAATTTTCCGCAGCAAGAGAACAGCTTACGTTTTCTACTCGACATACGTCTTTTAATTTTTTACTACTTTTTTTTCAACTTATGGAAAACAATTTTCAGCCCACGTGATTCTTTATTAAAAAACGAAGAAAATGAGACACAATATAGGACTCTTAGATTGAATTTAAAAAATTGGGACGTTTTCTCTCTTTTTTTTTTTTTTTTTTTTTGCAGTTCAATTTTAACCTTAATCTACATTTCAAATTTATACTTCGTTGTTGATTAAAAAAATAATGCTTGGAAATGAAGTGTGTTTTGAAGTTTTAATCTTAATTAACGCATAATTCAAGTGATCGATATATGTATAAAGTAATATCTCACACGACTTCAGATGGAAAGCGTTGCTTTTTGAATAGCACTCGGCAATATATTCTTTTGTCCCTGATCGAAGCAAACTTTACTTTTTCCATGTTAGAATGATAGAATTGTCTGAATACTAGGCTTCAAAGCATGAAGAAACGACGCGTTCCCTCCGATGTCTGGGTAAAATAAATTTTAAAGTCAAATGTATTTTCATCTGAAAATTTTAAATTCTCAGCACAGTGTTAACGTCGCAGCCGTCACTCGAATTATTTATGAGTATATTTGTATCTGTATTTGCATTATATATGTAACTCTCGTGAGAAGACGTATCGATCAGGTGTTAAAAATTCATCCATATAAATGTACGCAGTAAAGTAACACAGTTTCAAAAATGTCAATCATACCTTGTCCCGGTAGAATCCTACTCAATTCATTCTCGATATTTTTTTCCTCATTCCCTTCGCTATTTCTAAATCTAACACTTTCAAAACTAACGAACGAATACGTGTTTTTCTCAGTTCGTGGCAATAACGAAAGGCTTAAGGTCATGTACAAGTCCTACCCTTACCGACCGAGCAGGCTCACTTTTTTTCTTACTATATTTAATAAATAAAAAAACGAAAAGAGTCCAAATTTCGACGGTGAAACGCTCTTTTATAGCAGGATTCAGGAAACTTACTCATATCCCGAGAGTGTTGGAACGTTTAACACAGGGAGTAAAGGAAGAGTTTGCTCAGTCGGTAAAGGTAGGAGTACTACATGATCTTAATACGAAGCAAACGAGATAACAGTGAGTCAGATTTACATCCACAACATGTAGAAAAAATTATGTGTTTCAGTTACGTGGAATCGATGATTGAAAAGTAAAAGGATGAAATGTTTACGTGCTGGAAACAAAAAATCCATTTTCACGATTTGATTTTACATTTTCACCCCTCAACGATGATGTTTCGCCGATGTAACAAAACACGTGTCAAATGCGTTTCCATCCCCTTTAAATTTCTGTCAAGTTTGATTAAAATCGGAGGGTAACGAAACGCCGGGGAGTTTCACCCTTGCCGGTGTATCACGCCAGCGTGGAAAACTGTTTTCAGTATAGCCAACGCGATAATTTGCTTGACGTATTAAGTATATCCTTGCGTCATTTTTCACTGTCACATTTAACCCTTGTTTTATATTTCAGATATTTATTTTTCAACCCCGAGATCGTATCAGGTTTTATGTATTTTTACCAGATAATAATCCTCGGCAGATCGAGTCATTTTCTTTTTTTTTTTTTTTTTTTTTATCACGTTTTTCGATTAATTTGTTATCTCTCGAGTTCATTTTCGTTCAACATTGTTTTCGTTTCCACCCTCGCAACCCTGAGGCGCAGTTATTCCGAGACGAGAAAGAAAAGCGAAATCTCTCGTCAAGAATATATCGAAGGTAAAGGTGAGGGGGGGAGGAGGTTCAGCTAAAATATCGCAAAAATCTACGGGGTGAAAAATAAGATCGTACGCGCAAAGGAGAGAGAAGAAAGGATTTGAAATTCAATGGGGATGAAAAATGTACCTTGTTGTATACCCTGGGTCGAGCCCCGGCCAACCCACGCTTCGTATTTTCGAATGAATACGCGCTGCTGCACGGCATAAAGAGGATTTAAAAATGCCACCCGGCTAAGGTATTAATATTATCATTCTTATTTTCATGTAGTATAAACGTAAATGGATATGAGCGTCCCGACTGCGCATAAAGATAAGCGAAAAGCACCTTGAAAAGCGTCAAGTTGCTACGACCAAAGAAGAAAAAAAATTTAAAAAAAAAATAAAAATAAAAAAAATGAATAAATAAAAAAAGGATACATGAGCGTGCTATTTTTGCTCTCTGACAAATGATAATTGCTTTTAAGCGTGCATGTGAGGTATAGGCCACCTAATGCAAATATACGAAAGATATCAAATCTTCGTTATATAACAAGTCGTGCATGTTATTATAAAATTTTCTCTGTCAACTTCTGTGTTATGGATATTTATTACGTAAATCGCATGCGACAGATTTTTTTGGTACTCTTAAATTTTTCACCTTTATTCAGATGTAGAGTTGTGACTTTCTTTTTGTCTAATTTTTATGGATATATGTATAGCGGTGGATGAAAAAAGTATACAGATATTTTTGATTCTTTATCTTGATCTTAAATACGTCGATCATGTCGTTACTGAATATATATATACGAATTTCCACAAATGAGAGAACTTGATAGACAACATATATATATATATGATAATATATTTTGCATAAAAAACGTGGTTAATACAAAATTGTAACAACTTATGGAAAAATTTCGCATTTTTGTAACACTATGCGGTGAAAACATTTACCGTGAAAACATTTGATATAAATAATTGATTGAACTTCATGTACATAAAAGAAAAAAAGAAAGAATTTTGAAAAAATGGAATTGCATCCAATCGGCTAACGACGGAACGAACAAAGCAGCTGCCGCTACCGCTGGGACGTAACTTTCGTGCTTTTCTTACCCCCGAAGCCACCCCAAATTTTTTTCAGCGTCGTAAAATTAGTTGCAAGCGAGCCAAGTTGTGCGGGGTTGTAAATTTGAAAAAAGTCTTCTTTCCGTGCTGTGATTTTCGCTAATACCTCCTGTGACGTAGCGGTCGTGGTAGACAGAAATAAGCGCGATAAACTGGCTCGACTTAATTGCTGTCATAAATTTAGTATATCGATCCTTACACTCCTCCTGCAATCCTTAAGTAACTTGCCACTGTAAAATTATACCCCGGCATTCGAGTTCAACGTTCAGAGAGAAGCTCGACGCGTGTGTACGAAAATAATTCCATTTCTAAGAATTTTCTAATTATTTTTCACTTCTTTGAAACAACCGAATTGTTCATTGAAACAGTTTATTCTTCACGAATAAACGACGAAAGAGCGGAAAGTTTATTAGATTGCTCTGCGTCAGGTGTAAGGTTTTATTGAAAATATTAGAAAACAAAATTTCTATTCAAATTGCCACAATTATCACAAAGTTATTACCATAAATTCAGGAATGAAATTAGAACGAAAAATCAAGTTACACGTGTGGTCGCAGTATTTCACGAAATTTTTAAAGCTTGACGAGGTCAACTGTAGCCGCGATGCTGAAGACCAACGATGGGTAGAAAAAAATAAAAAAAAAAACAAAAAAAAAAAAAAACGCTGGTGAATGCGGCATGAAAATTACTGCAGCGGAGAGATGAGAGAAGAAAGGCTGCATGCAGTCGAGGCCGGGGTGGAATTGGCACTTCATCTATGACTGCACGCGTTCGTTTCGTTCGTACTTCAAACAAAGTGGCTCAGATATCGAGCGAAGAGTCGAAGCGAGGAATCCGTGGCTTTTGTGTACAGCTGAAGCCGGAAGTGACTCGCAGGGAAATGCAGACCTCCATTTTACCATGCCGGAGCCAGAAGTCGTTATCGTTTGCGCTGCGCTCGTATATCCGCCGCGTCCACTTATTACAAGAAGTGGGGCCTTTGCCTGGCGTTGCCGCACGCGGTACACATATGAGGTTATGAGCGTAAAACGAGTCAGAGAACTGCAAGCTAACACGGGAACAAGTTTATGCCACCTGACAAGTAGCTTTAAAACGCGACGCAGTTTTCACTTTGCATTTTAACGGGAGAGAAGGAAGCGCTGAAACTTAACGGACTGAGTGTCTGACTGCGCATGCGCGGAGTAATTTAGACTCTATTAGTCGGCGATACAGGGGAGCCAACTTAACCCTTCAAGTCAGACATTTTTTAACTCAATATTCTGGCCTAAATTTTGTTGCCGGGGGGTTTTTGGGGTTCCTGATCATGAATATATCGTAAGAATTTGATCATTTCTAAACCTAAGATGGCGGATCCAATGTAGTGGATGTAAAATCGAAAAAAATATCGAAATTTGATGATTCTGGACGGAACGTAGTAGCAAAAATCATTTGAAATTGTAAATCAGTTGAGATAAGGCTAGGACATGGAAATTTTTTAGGTGAAATGTTGAGCGTCGCACCGTGACTGAAAGAGTCAATCGAAAGTGGCGAATTAAAGTTATGTTGTTACGATGGCTCGTAGTAGTCATCGTGGTTATCGGTCTATTACCAAGAAAAGTCTTCAACTTAGTCTTCTCGGATCGCTAAATTCAACTATCTGACATCTGTTTAACCTAAAAAGATTCGCATCTCCATAAACGGAGTTTAATAGCTGAAACTTTAGGTGTCCAGCCTGCCTGAAAATTTGAAAAAGTTCGCGCATGCGCAGTCGAATGATTAATGTGCCAAGTTTTGACATTTTCTCTCAGTAAGACTTGCACGTTAGAGTTTCTCGCGAAGTAATGCAGAAATTTTTTTCCCTGGTGAAATACTTTTTTTTTACTCCGTAAACCATTCAGTATGTAAATCTGTAGAAGCATTCTTGAGAGAGTACAAATCATGACATCAGGGTTTGTCAAGTGAAATCCGAATTGATTCACTCAATTCTACAGCTAAAAAATTTTTGTAATTCATCGACATTGAACTGGTAGTTGTTTCGTGGCATTACAAAATGTTAGGAAATATTATTATTGCACAAATAATTATCAGTAACTGGACTTCTTCTTATTCAAACTTGAAAACAAGCCAATTTTGCGATGCTAGACGATATTCAGACTGAAATTGACGTCAACTCTTCCATAATCGAGATCCATTCGAGGTGAACAAAAGTCTGGACTCAATAGTCGCACCTTTTCCGCACCCCCTAGCGCGAAATTCTGCATTGATTGCGTGACCTGCGACTTGTAGAGGGTTCTTTGAACACCCAGCAAACCCTCGAGCTGTGTTTGTAAAGCCCTTCATTGCATTCGAGCTCCTTGATCCCATCGCGTATTTTATCTACATATTGCATTGGCCACGAAGTAACATTGAGTGTACTTACGAAGGCAGTTACCAAATTGAGAATGGCCAGCAGTGTTTTTGAGGTAAAAAGTCTACGATGAATCCATTGCAAAGTAAGTAAGTGCCATTGGTATTCTAAAGGAAAGAATGGATTGTGAAAAATTAGAGTGAATCTTGAAATTCAAACCTTCATGCTTAAAAATCATCGCGTATTTACTAAGGTTGTTAGCGCAATGAACATATTTTAGACCTCGAAAAGCAATTTGATCATAAAATCGATTAAATTTCGACGAGATAAGTCGCAAAATTTTTTTTACACGTAATGTGGTCCACGTATCTTGTTTGTGTAAAAGTATAAAGAAAAAAAAAAACACGAAACTAAGCAACTTGTCTCGTTTATCGATGGAGCCCATAACTAGATTCGAATCGTTATTTCCTCATTTGGTTATTCACTTCGCTCGCTCAATTTCCTTTTCATAAAGCAATCAAACGACCGCTTAGCTGTGCTGTGTCATGTCTGTAGGCAGTAAAACGTTTGGTATCATTACTCAATTTTTTACAACTGCACTTCGTGAGGTCGACTATACTTCTTGCTGTTCATCCACACCGAGTAAATGTGTAGGAAACAAAGTATTTCATAAATAGAAAAAAAAAAAACAAAAAAAAAAAAAAACTTTATCTGATAAAATTATTCACCAAACAACGCGTCTGACTTTGAAACGGTTTTTGTTCTACAAGTACCGAGTGATTAAAAATTCAATGTCAGGTTATGCAGATTTGAACAAACTACTGATGAATATGCACTGAAGAAACATACCTCTTCAACGTTGATTAAACTTTGTGCAGGTACAAGAAATATATAACGTTGAATAATGAATGTCCGAATGCGGTACTGCGATAGATACTTCAAAGCATAACTACCCTCACATATTTGTACATACCATGCATATAAAGAGTCTCGTTGTGGCAGTTGGAACTTTGTTCAAGAATAGTAATAATCGTCGTACTGCAATCGGAGATTCTGAAACCAACGTCATGCCATGAGTATTTTATGTTGACATTTTCCATTCTTCTTTCGTTTTGTGGAACTTCTGTTTTATTACTTTGCGTTCAGTCTGCGCATGGCTTTGTTAATAATATGCACCGTCCAATAGAGGCTAGATCAATTTGTAGGACGCGGACGTTAACACTGCAGCAAGTTCATTAAGTGGGTACTCAACTCAAACCAAGCCTTCATCCAACGATGAACACTCCAGTGTACACTGGCTGCTATACGAGCAGTGCTCTCAGCTCTCAGCATATTCACCGGAGCGATGGTACATGATTATACAGGCCATCCTAGGACTAAGTACATAAAATCGAATTGGTAATAGAGGGGGTTGAGCTGTGTAAATTAAACTGAAGGACGTGTGATCTCTGAAGTCCCTTTCGCGAGATTCCATCGTTTAAAAAATCGTCTCGTAACGACTGGTTCTTGTATCGAAATTTGTTGTTGGAAGTACTTTCTCTCAAAATTCTAAAACTTGAAAGCGTTTTCCATTTCCATCGCTCGTCCTCGTTGATTTCTGTTACTTGCCCACCTGGCCTGAATAAAATCCCACGGGAGTTCGTATCACAACGAATAATACTTGTTAATGAATGATAGGATCTTATATTTCGTCATATTTTACGTCTCATTACAAATCAGCGCTGCCAACGTCTTTCGATTGTATTATGGAACCAGGAGCTTCAAATTATGGTACTTTTATGGTACATGCAGGGCCATGGTATTTTCATTGTATAAATCATATTAGGAGAGGAGAGCAATAGCTATTTAAGTGGCATGCCCGTAAACCAGCTGTTTTTTTGGCAAGCATAAAGATTTCAGGACGAGCTGAAAGCGAGCCGGAAGCGAGTACTGAAATTATCCAAGCCAAAAAACGGTTTACGGGCATGCCACAGACAATATTTTTTACGGTATGGGCATTGAAAAGCAAAACGAAGAGTGAGGTTATGTCGCGATCTGTTCGACGAAGCTACTTTATTCGGCAGTTTGGGATGCGCACTTTGAACTGCGCATCAAAACTGCGGAATAAAGACTTTATTCCGCAACTTTGTTCGCTGCCGTATAAAGCGTCACTTTACGGAACGAAAACTGCCACAAAAAGTGGACTTTAATGAGTAGACGTTATTAACAATTTTTTGAATGTCCTCCAGACGCTGCGCTTCGTGACTAAGGGAATGAATTTGCCAAACCTCAAAATCAGTCTTGCCGTGGTTTTATTTTTTCCGTAACAGGCGCTAAAACCCTCGTATCTCAGGGCGAACCGCTCTGACAATCGTTCGTTGCGTTTCACCCCCTCGTCGAGACTAATCGGACGGTTGAAGTCATCCCTTGTCCAGGTCCCTCGTTTGCTGCTTAGTATCCGACGTATTCTGACGGTCGGTCGTCGCTCGTATTAAGAACGAATCGACCGGACCGTCTGTACCAAAAGTTAGGAAAAGAGGAAAAACTATGCAAAATGTCTCCAGCATTGTCAGTTGTGTCATATAATCGTGAGAACGACTGGAATAACGGTCTTACGATGTGACAGAAACGGTTCTAAGAAAATTCGAATAAAGCAATACTCGATATAAGTCATCGACAACTTGAGAAAAGATTTCAAAATTGGAACGTTTCATGCGATTCAACTTCAATGCTTTCGATCCGATTTTTCCGGTCATCCATATTTATTATTAACCTATTTTTTCCAGCTTTTTCCTCGTTTCCTAGCTTTCGATCCAGACGGTCTATCCGATTCACCCTTAACCAGCGGAACGTGGGCTTCGGACACCGACATCTCAGACATTTCGGAAATTGCTTTGCTGTTTCGACTTTGTCTCGATGCACGCACACAGTGTGTTACATACGCTGCTGGTTTTTCCGCTCTTTCATCCTTCCGACGAAAGCTCAAACTTACTTTTTATTTTACTCTCGTGCGCTTCGATTTTCCTTTCACTTTCTTACTTTCTCAGAATTTTCGTTCCTCTTGTACCTGATCCTTTATCCTCATTTCGCTCATCTCTCTCTCCTTCACCCTCCCCCTATTTTCTCTATTTTTTCTCGCTTTCCCTCCAGGGAACGCGAATTTAAGTGAAAAGGGACTTTCTTTGTCGAGTATCCACGACTTCCTGGCTCGATACTCTACACCCCAGCCTTGATCCGGGAACCGAAACCCAGTCTTGACTTTTGATAACGTTTTTCGCCCTTTCAGATCCCTTTCGCGCTCTCGTCCTTGCAGCTCCCTGTTTCTTTGAATCCTGAACTTTTCTCTTATTTCCGCACCGTTAATCTCTTAAGTCTCTTCTCTTTTCAACCAGGCCACAAAGTTCCGCTGGCGGCTTATGGCAATACAAAGCTGTGGAAATTATTGGAGCGTGTATACATAGTTAATGAATACAATACGTTTATTGCCCCTTCCACAATAAGTGGAGCGTTCTTTAGCAGTTTTGAGTACCTACTTGTAATTATTTTTCAGCTCAAGGTTTGACCTATTTTTATTCTTTCAAAATAATTATCACAAATTTTATGAGTAATATTTTCACCCATTTTTGTCATTTCCTTCATCGACGTTTTATTTTTTGAAACGCAAAATAATTGCATAGTCTAAATGTCCGATTTTGGAGAGCTTTACCTGTAAGATTATCCAAGAATTTATCAAATTCATTCATCGTTCTAGGAAAAAATGATACTTCACGAAAGTGAATATTTTTTATAAATCGATTCTTAACGTTTTACCGATAAACATATATTTTTTCCTCTTTATTAATTTTTGCTAACTAGAGGATTATGTTTTCCACAGTTCACATATTTATCAAGAACAAAATGTATACATTTTTTATTTTTTAGCAAGTTTTTTTCCAATTATTCTTTCAAAATTTTTTCATTTAGCTGCAAAGTTGCATCAGTTTAAAATTTTTTATTTGTCCGTTTTCGAGATCATCGCAAAACTTTATCGGACAGACCGATAGACTCTTTGCTTTTCACGGTGATGAGAAGTATCACGGAAAAACTGTTTTTCTCGTTTGTTTAAATTTGTGACGGAAGGGATGCAGTATGTGATTGAAAAAGCTAATAACACAAGCAAAGCTTGGAGTAAACACTCCACCAACTGACAGAGTGCAGCTGGGCACCGATACTCGCAGTAATTAGGAAGACGTGAAAGTGGGAAAAGTAATTATCTTGAATTTTGCGAAATATTACGATACAGGGCGGTAAAGATCCGCGGAAAAATTACAGACGACAGTAGAACAGGAGAACGAGGCTCCGATCGGAAGAGGGTATTGTGTCGATCTAGAAGGGAGGATTAGCGCCAAGTACGCCGTTGATAATGCCGCAGTGAAAGGGGAGAACAAGATATTGACAGAGGATGAAAATATGGAGCATCGAGCTACGCCTCGATATTCGAGAATAGGAAATGCAGAAGCAGAAATTCAGTGACAATAGATTTTTGGTCCGGGGTAGAAAAGTAAAGGATTCGAAATATCGCAATATCGAATTTTTGAAGTCCCGAAAATTTGTTTTATACAATTTCGAATTACTGAAAAGTCAAAATGTAGGAAGGTGAAGTACAAAAAGCCAAAAGTATAGAATTGTCGCAATTATGGTGATTCCATATTTTAGCTTGCTGAATTCTTATTCAATCAGACGATTCCATAGATTGGCTTTCCGTACTTTGATCTTTCGACATTTAAAAATTACGTAAAATCTTTAAATCCGCGATATCCTGATCCTTGTATTTTCTGATCTCTCTTAATTTTAAATCTCGTCCAGATTTCTGAGAAGTCACGTGATCTGGTTATGAAGTTTTTAAAGTTAATTCCTGATAATTCGATGACTGTTATACACATTCAGAGAAAATAGTCCAAGTCAGCGGGCTGAGTCATGAGTAACCGACTGTAGATGCGAAAGATGATTGAATCCGATTGGTCGGTAAAATCGTGCCGCGACAATATCTTCGCCTGTAAGGCAGGGGGGCCAACATACTGGAAACGGGCATCAGTTGTCAAACTTTTTCGCGTCAAGTACCGTTTTCAGATTACGTTGACCAGTCATGAGTCAGTTTGCCAAGCCTTCTCGACTCGCTACATTAATTATTCGATCTCTGCTTAACCTGTAGGGATTCGTATTGTCAACATAACCTCTATAAGCCGCGTTCGACAGCTGAAGCTTAGGATGGCAAGCCTGCGTGAGAAGACAACAAAGCTCGCGCATGCTCAGTCAGCAGCTCATCCCTCTAGCTTTCATCATTGTTTCTGAGTAAAGATATTTGTTTAGTTTATGTTTCCATATTGGGAGTCGATATTTTTTCAGAATTGTTTATGAAACTTGCTTTGAGGATGAGAAATTTATTTAACACGTAAAAACACAGTTAGAAAAGGAATTGATAATTCCCAAACAGCATTTTACATATGTTACCGCGTTACCAAACTTGCAAAATGATTCTACTGCAATCCTGCAAGGTGCAAGTAATAATTACTAAGTTTTATTTCTTTTTTCGCGACTATATACTCAATAAACTGTAGTTTATAAAATATAAAGTTTACTCATGTTACAAAGCACTAAAGCAATGAAGAAGAAGTAAAGGCTCAGCAAAAATGAAGACTTTCGTTGGGTTACAATGATCTACTCAGTTTTTCGTAAAATCCTAGATTAAAAATTCAGTCTTGATTGTTTCGTTATTTTTTTCTGTTTTCGCTGTCTCGTAATTTTTAAATTCTTGTGAGGTTACTGAGGTCTTGATAACGTAGCAGCTTAAAACTTTAGGTAAAAAAACAGAATGACAAAAAAAAAAAAAACGACAGGTAATTAAGATGAAAAGAAGCGATGTTGGGGTTATTTCGCATTCATCGAGACATCTTCGTCGGTTTATTCGCAGGCTCAGTTCTTTCCGCCGCTAATAGCTTCACCGGTTTCTCATTTCCATTTCCAACGATGGGCGCCATGGAGAAGCTACCGCATCTGCAATCCGCCAGTCCGCTTGAGAAGTTTGCGCCCCGCGATCAACCCTCCGTGATAAATTCGTTTATAATTTCTTGTTTATCGTACCTGGAAATCAACTCCAACGGAATCGAGGAGGAGGTTGGAGGGTATAATAAATACTCCCTCGTTTACGAAACACGAAAGAAACGAGATAACGTAATTTATAAACAGAGAATAAATGTGCAGGGAAATTAGAAGTGCGTCAAGCTTTATTTTACATTCGTTCTTGATTAACCAACGATGCAAATTTTATCTACAAATTATAATCTCAGGGTGATTTTGGCGAGAATTCATTATAACATTTCTGTTTCATTTCGGTTATACTTACCACGTCAGCTGAGGTTACAGATTTTACACAATTTGCAGATTTTAGTTTTGAAGTTTATGAATTCTTACGTAGAAAAAATGAGCGAAATGTTTTAGAAAATCTGATTGTTCATGCTGGTGGTAACTTACTTAATATTCCTTTCGAAATAACCGATTTCAAATTTGGGTACAAATACACTGATCGTTTTATATTTTTTCATTAACAAGAATGTTCACAAATAAGCTTTATTATAGGTGGAAGATGAAAATTTGTGAGCTGTATTTCTGATTTTCATCTTTTTAAATGTTACTTAATTAAGTACGTCTATTTGGTTACATAGAAGTTTTGAAGTTTCAAATATGGAATTGAAGAAATACAAACACCGAGATCTCAGTATCTGAAAGATAAGGATACTGAGTCACCGATAACAGAAACAAAAACTTAATATCGTACTCATAATTCGTTATTTTGGCTTTTCTCTACACTTTCATCTTTTCCGTATGATGATTATTATTATATAGACAGTTTTACTTTTTTGTATACACTTTATACCTTTGAATTTGACAAAAGTTACATTCAATTCACAAAGAGTTTTTGATTTTGACAAACCCTAAAAACTACTTTTGACCAGTGCATTTTCCCATATACATTTTTCAAAGAAATTTATTTCAATTTAAATGTTGTTGGAATTAAAAGTAAATATTTAATATAATTATAATTATAGCTATTAATATTCCATCTTCTCGTTATTGCAACGTAAGATACGTTTCTGTAGTTTCTTTGATTTTTTCAGTTAAAAAACATAGCCTCGTAAAAAATAAGAAATATAGCACGAATGATCATAACTTGAAAAAATAGTCACAAGTGTCAGATCTTCCGGTTAGACATACAAAACACATGTTTAATTTTTATCTAGGATTCATGTACTCTTTCGTTATATCACATGACACCGCAGCTGCTGATTTCTCGAGCGAAATGAGGCTGTACAAATCCAGCACCGGAAGTGGAAGCACAATATTTGTCCAGGGACTATGCGAGTTAAGTAAAGCCCCGGAATAACTAAACTTCTTTCAAACGCCACATTTCCGAGGGCTTCATACATTTCACGTAATTTGATTCAGTCCACATTTTTCTCTAAAATAAAATCTTGAAACTCAACTTCTCGAGTTGTTTCCCGTCCGACTTCTACGCTACACAGTTGCAGTTTGCACAGATTCTTCTTTCTACACTGCAGAAAGAGATCTGGAGGTCAGCCAATTCATTCGAGGTCACGTGAATTGTAAAATATTTATTTAATGCAGAGAAAGAATTGTAGTTGACTTTACTTAGCTGTTTTTACCAATGAGATTTTTTTTTTTTTTATTCAATTTGCGTCAGACGAAAACATTCTTACCGAAGAATTTAGTTTTTATTTATAATTTGAAACTTTTGAACTCGTTTTAACGAAACATACTGTTAATTATGTCAACAATTTATAAGCACGTGCGATTAAAAGTTTCACTCGAGATTGAGAATTTTTTTCTGAAATCGGCATAATTTTTTAAAAACTTAGGAAAATTTCCCAAAATTCCAGACACATCTAAAAACAATTTTATTGAATAACATAAATTGTGGATGCAGGAATTCGATCTGAACTTGGCATACAGTTTTGCGTGCTCTGTGAATTTCTGCGGCAGAAATATAAGCACCGTGAGAAAAAAAACGTTGAAAATGAGATTCGAAAAAAATATCTGCCTCAGGAACTCGAAGTGACATTGATTGATTGTGAGGTTTTCGTAGATTGCCGCATGCGAAATTCAATGTACCTACTTATATCTGTTTTAAGAAATTCAACAACGTACAGAGAACGTATTAAATATTTACTCTTGTTCACGAAAATGGGGAAACGAAAGTGACGAAAGGATCGAAAGAAGAAAACGGAGGCATCGTAATGTCTTCGGAATAAAACTCTGGTATTGAAATTTGGTTGGTTGCAAATTTTTCAATAAAAGTTGAGGAAATAAAATTCGCGATGTGTGCATGAGGTTGGAATAGCTTTTTGATTTCTTATATTTATTTACAGAATTTGAAGTAATTAAGTAGTAATGCCACAGCTACAGAGATATTTGCACGGACATACCGGCAGGTATTCCATTATTCACATAATCATACCCGAATGAATAAATTTCAGTTTGCTTATGCCACCACATGCACATATTAAAATTGATTTGCATATCTCATTACTATGGCACTCAGACATCAATTATAATATAATCAAGAAATTCATTAGTCTCTGGTAGGGTCGTTCGCCAACAATGCAAAACTGCAAACTTAATACTCCACTCGGAAATTTCACCCCCTGCAGTTATTACTTAATTCATTTTTAAAAGAATATAATTTCCAAATAGCTCTCACAAGTATGCGACTGATTATTATTATGGTTATTATAAAATTTAGGATAATATTAACAATATTTTGCCAAAACTCCAGTAGAACTATTTTTAAGTCACTACAGTAATTTAATTTTTAATCTGTTTCTTATTTACAAATTTTTTACTGTCAGCAATACTCCTCTTGTTGCCTTTGAATAGTAAAACTTGAAATAATGAGGAACATGATTCGACATTAAAGTTTCATGTAATAATTCCGCGGCAAATCGAACGATCTTGTAGAGTCGACGAGTCATGGAGGCTGAATAAATTACAGTTTTGGATCTGCGACAAGTGACCGGCAGAGCGATCTAAATGAGATTACAGGTTCTTCTTAATTTTTTAGAATTTTTTCAGATTTAAAAAAATGGTCAATCTACTTCAAATATTTATAAAAAATAAACGGTCTGATAAAAAAAAATTTGAAAAAAATTCAGGTCGCGTTTTTTATCAAGTACTATCTTAGAAAAAAAAACATAAAATAATTTTGAGGCGGTCGGGGTAATTTAACACTTAAATATTCAATTTTCAATTTTCATCAAAATCGACTGCAACTTTCTCTATAAACTATGAAAATCTTCGCAGCTCGGACTTCACAGGACCGATCCGATTTGCAGGGCGTGTGTAGCTGGCAAGCAGGCTGAGGCAGGTAGAGCCAGTCAGCTTGTTGCGCACGATCGATCCGTCTATTTCTAGTCCTTCCATTTCCCTCGTCCCCTCACTCGTCCTCCTTCTCCTCGCTCTCACCCCCATCCACCTCCCCCCCCCCCCTTCCATCCCTCTCTCACCCCTACAGCCCCACCCGAAACCCCCGCGTATAATGTGTCTGCAAACGCACGTGCAGCGAGGCGCGAGAGATTGAGCCTAGCTATTGCGTTATTGGTATACTAGCCGGAGCTTGAACACTTGTTGACTCGTTTCGCGCAATCGCCACGGAGGGCGCGCTCTGAACGCCTAGCTTGTGTGTCACAACCTCTGCTGTTGCTGCTGTTGCTGCTGCTGCCGTTGTTGGGATGCAAAATGGAGTGTGTGACCTAGATGTTTACGAATCAGACCCTGTGGGTGACGTCAGAGGGAGTTTTTTTCTCTCTTTTGACCCCATTCTCCGGCCGCTGACTCATGGTTGGCTGTTTATTAATTTAGACTGATTCAGATTGGGGATAATTATTTTTCACAACAATTTTTGAACGTTGTTTGTTCTTACCGAAACTCGAAATTCTCTCCTACAAGTATATGCAGGACTTTTCAAAACTCATCTTTAAAAAGTGCCTCACACTGTGCGTTGAGATTGTTTAAATTGAAAAGTATATCAAGTTAGAATTGAAAAGAATAATACTGTAGTATGATTTGGCGGTAGAACTAACTTCATTTTGTTTTAAATATAACAACGTATTTATTTTTCCTAGATCCTGGATAGTAGTCGTAGTAGTAGTAGTAGTAGTAATAGTTTGGTAGTAGTATGTTTATTGTTTGCCTAGAGGCTAACAGAAATTCTGTTTTCCATCTAGCTGTTTACATAATATTTTACATCTTCGATTATCCTATTCTTATTTTTTGCCTTATTTTCACTTATTCTAAACCTCGCTTCTCTCTCTGCCCTTGCCTTGTGTCTTTCTCTTTTCCTTATCCTACTTCCTAACCTTATTCTACGTTATTAGAGCCTACCCTTATCCATATCCATCCTTAGTCTACTTGACCTAATTTTCCAATCTCGTCCCTTCATTCACTTCATTGAATATTATATGTACCGTGATTGAAGTCAAAGCGTTAGCTTGATAAAAGTTATAATTTCACGCGATAGAAAATATTGCGAAATCGTTCAAGTTAGCTTCTGCTCGTTCTGAACAAAATGTTGACTATTCAAATATTTTAAGAATTGATATCGAAGGAGACTTGACTATATTTTTTTTTTCTTGAACAGCAAAAGAAAACATTCAGATAAACGATTCCATCACAAGTCATTGTAATGAATCTATAACAGTTATTACTTTATAAGAAATTAATTTATGGAATTTTCGCTATTTTCAATCTCGGGAATAGAAAATTCTGTTCAGATTCAGACGACGTTTGTATTAGTGGTAACAAACGGTTATCTAGTGAGATATTTTAGTAATCAAATTTATTATTTTTATTTATTTATTTTAATAATCAAATCAATTAAAAAACTAATAAGATTGTTTTTGATCATTTTGAGAAGAATTCCAATATGGCCGTGTTTGCTATATTGTGTTTGGAGAACTAAGAATTATGGTAAAACTGACATCAACAGCGTGTTACAGGTTTTGGCGGAAGTTCATAAAACCGCTATATCAACAGTTATTAAGATGCGCAAACATCGTGAATTTTGCAAAGAGTTTACACGGTCACCAGTTTCCAATTTTCGTCCGAGATAACAAAAGGTTTTTCAAACATTTACCAAATCTTGTAAACGCGTGATGTGATATTAAGAGACGAACGTACGTGGCATAGTCATCAAGGTGTAATATGGTTTGTGAATGGCGATTTATCGATCATTCATGACCAAGAATGGATTATTTTTTAACGTTTTTCAGTCCAAGGAAGCCATTTTTCAGTATCATTCCACATCTCTCAATCTTTCAATACGCAGAACAAGAAAAATGAATTTTCCAACCTTTATAGATTGACAAATTTACGATGACGTTGCGTCATTGATTTCTGACGTCGGGAGACGAGATTTTTGAATAAAAATTACAGAGCGAAAAAAAGTCGAGAAAAAAAAAACGTCGAACCTTCAACCGTGAATTGCTGGGGATGAACGGGAATAATATTGAACTCTGGGGATGACAAACGGGGGTTCCTCGAATACGTGCTGAAGATGTCAAGTTGCTCAGGTTGGCATTTTTTACATAAGAGTTCCAGACAGGCATCCCAAGTCGGTTCTCGATCGGAGACAGCCAGCCGTGAAATATTGCCAGGACGAAACCTTAGGGCGAATTTAGTACCGGTGATAAATGCTTGATGTTAATTCTGCGCCCCTGAAATATACACGAATTTCTTATACGCGACAGAAACGAGCGTTAAGAGTTTCCGTTTAGCACTGCCTTCGAAAACTTATCGAAATTAAATGTGAAATTGATTTTGAAAATCTATTACGCATTCGAAATGCCATATTGAAAATCTTGTCTAATGCAAATTATTGGACTTTGAAACAAATTAACAATCATCCAATTATGAGACGGGCGTCAAAATCATCGAAATGAAAGATAAGATCTTTAAGAATTTATTGAAATTTTTAAAAAAGGACGATTTTGCGATGAGTCTGAATAATAATAGAAAATTAACGGTTGGAGGAAGAAATCTGGAAAAATTAAGGAGTGCTTTTTTTAGATTAGAAAATGTTTTAAAAAATTTTAAAGCCAATCTAAAATACTGAATGAAAATTAGTGATTGAGTTGACGTGGAAAGCCTGTCTCACTCACGTGTACTGGTGTTGTTGTACTAGAAAATTGGAAAAGAGCTTGTATTACCCGCGGTTAATTGCTCCGGTAATTACTCGAAAACATTGCAACGATGTCGCTCGTCAAAGTTCGATAAATGCGCTTCGATAAAACGGCTTTCAACAGAGTTGCCAGCTGCAGTAACGAGGAAAATAGGAAAAACTTTTCCTACCATTTCGAAAATTCGAATTTTTCTTTTCAATCACTGTTTGAAAAGGAGAAACAAAAAAGAATAAGCTTTTTTCTTCTCTAAGAGTTTGAAAAATTTTAGTGTCACTATTTTTTAGTCAATCATCTTTACTTTCATCTGAAATCAACTCATCAAATGTGACGTCAAAACATTTGATCAAAACATTGGCAGTAAATTATGTGCATCGTTAAATTAAGCTGCGTATAACGTTTATTGCTAAACCAAATAAACATTAAAGGAAAAAAATAACCCCAAAACTCGGTTCAACGGTCAATGAAAATAAGCTTCATCCCCTGAACGCACCCTAAACACCTTCTCACGCGCTCTATAATGCTTGTTAAAATTTCCGTTCACACGAGTGGGTTCCAGGAATAAAATCATCTTCTGCACCCTCGCGCCATAAGCAGATATATTATACAATAATAATAAGTTTATAGATTTATACCCTGTGGAGATGAGGGGCTGAGTATTAACAAACTGCCGTCAGGCGTTGCGTGAGGAAATCAAAATTAAGGGACGCTACTTTTCAAAGTGTGCTCAAGACCGAAATCAAGGCAATTCCACTCCGGGAAATTTGAAAACATCAAAGCAAACTCGCGAGCTTGTATCGGCTTATACAGATGAGCTAACTCTAATTAAAGTAGAGCTGTTAATGGATGCTGGTAGCATCTCCATAACCGTAAGATCGTATTTTTCGTCATGTGTATTATTTAAATAAACTTCATGAGATCTATAGATCTTGAGATCGATACGACGTTGAAAATGATCATTTTTCAACGTTTAACTTTACTGCATTCATCTTTTCACGATATTACTCCAAATAGCCAGAGGTGGGAATAAATTCTTTGCAAGATTCTTACATAATTTTTATTTCTTTGAAATTCAAAAATTGACAAAAATCTAGGGTCGTTATAATTCATAAGAATGATATTTCTGAATTCCCGTTTCGTTGTCGGCAAAAAATTAATTTTTTCTTTTTCTTCTCTCTGGATGAGAATAATATTTTCCCCAGAAAAGGATGAAATTAATTGAATCTTGAAGCCTTACAATTCTCTTTCTATCTTACGCTGTTCTAATAATGTGCGTGTCTTTGAAGAATAAAATTCGAAATAACCTGGAAAGAAGTGCGATTGTATGTTCTGCACGTCGGAATTGGAGAAACGATATTAGAAACATGAATCAGACGAGCTAGATGGCGACTGAGTTGGCTGCACGCGAATGCCCCATAGAATATAATATAACAATAACGAACAACAATAATATTGCTCCATCGTCGCAATAATTGCTTCTAATTTTTTCTACAACTATAAGGTATATTACCTATTATCATTATAACTTGAGTCAATCTTTTCTCTCGCTTTTCCTTGGACGTCATTGGTCTTTTCATTTCATTTTTGAATCAAGAACAAGAAGAATAAAAATAAGTTTTGTCGTGGTGTTCGTATCCAACTATCTACGCTTGCGAAACCAAACTTTTGCGAAACTCGATGGAGTAGAAAGTAATCTGCACTTTTCTGATCGAATGACGTGTGGTTGGTTGTTAGTTTACTTCACGCTGTTTCATTTATTATTATTATTATTATTATCATTATTTTTTTTTCATCGAGGATTGTTAATTAGAAATTGTTGATTCGAATTGGGTGAGCAACACGGCTGGCCTAGTTTACTTAACAAGTGGGTGTGAAAAATAAGAAAAATCGAAAATCAGAATCACCAGGATTCCGAACGTAAAAATATGGAAAATCTAAAGCAAGAAATATCAAAATGGTGAGAATTCACTGAGCCAGAAATTTACTGAACTGAAATTTACATCTTCGATGATTCAGAATTTCGATTTTTCATATTTTCAGATTTTCTCATTGTCGCGCTTTTCAAATTTTGATGTTTCGTCAAATTTTCATTTCTTTACTTTAAGTTTATGCCGTCGCAAAATTCGAAATTTGACGCTTTCGGAACTTTTCAAATTCAGAATTTCAGTTCAGCTCCATATCGACATAGCAACAGCAGCAACAAGCGTGCGTACACAATTCTGTTGTGGAAAATACCAATAATGAATAAACTCATCAAATTCAGATATTTAGCTTACCGAACTCCGGGGGAAAACTAAATCGCACTCTAATGGCGTATTATTTGAAGTAATTTCCAATCGATTTCCAAAATTCTGATATAAATAATTCAAAATAAATAAACGAAACAAATTTTTTAAGTTATTTTTTCACTTGCCAAGGCTTAGGCCTCCATTCGAAAATCAAAGTGATAAAAAGGTTCAAAAATAACCTTCGACATTGCGACTGCAAGAATTCGCTAAATCCCTTAAGCGTTTCCCCTGAAATTTTCTTCGCCATATGCGGATTGATTTTTCCGGTATTCTGATTGCACCAATTCCTTCAATACATTCCACATATATGAACCAAACCGTAAGTCGGTGTGGAGTAGAAAAACCTTTATCAACTGGTGAGGCGGATTTCAAAAGGGGAGAATCAGCCGTGGAGAAAAATTGCAAATGGAAAAAAAAATATATATATATCCGAAAAAATAACACGAGAAAAAATACCTTCGACTCAGCATTCTCTGCAATCGATATCATGGCCTCCGCTAAGTATAAATATAACACATCGAATATCTCACGTGGAAGGGACGCGATTGCCTGAAGCGTCTTTTTTTTTTTGATATAACAAGGCAAGGAAAAAATTTGTCTTATACTCTCCGATGACGATTTTTACGTTGTTTTTTTTTTACACATTATGCTCACTCATATACTGATCATTCGTGTGAGAAATTTTCATCAAAGATGTAAAAATGGTAATGAAATAAACATTGAGAAATTGTTACTTAGATACAACGTTTATCCTGCGCTGTATTGATATCACGATCGTAGATAGAAAAAAATCTATCTCACCAATTGACTTGGAGCAAGATTTTTTTGTTAATGTAAACCTGAGAAATTAATTTGAACGATTAAATTTAACAACTTTTTTAAGCAGTTGACTTTATTTTTTAGCGAAAATCGTAAATTTTCTCGTCAAGTCTTAAAATTTCTTTAATTTTCCATATTTGAAATTTTTCTCAGGTTTACATAGACGACATAGAGGGTGATTACATACCTAACAATTGAGAAATTCCTCAGTTCTTCTGCTGTCGATAAAAATTACGCAAGATAAATTGTACGTCGCTTGAACAAGATAACATTCTACAATATTTCTTACAAAAAAAATCAATATTTTCGTATTGAAAAAAATTCTTTTGTAATGTGGAAATACGTCATAAAACACCACAAAAATTTCAAAAAAATTCCTTCCGCTGTTACTGAGAAAAAAAAAAGTAAGAAATTCACAGTTTGATACAGGCTTATAATTTATATGAATTATTTTTCCGGCTATCAATCAACTTTTTTTTATAAAAATACGAGACCTTACTGCACGTAACATGATAAATACAACCATGCCGTGTCTCCTCGTGTTACACTCGTTACCTTATATTATACTCGTACTTTGTTCCACTTTTTTGCGGTAATTACGGCCCGTGACGAGCATAATGCGGTAGAAAAGTACGCGGGTAGCGTATGAGCGACAACTTAAAATCAGCCTACTTACGAGGCGAGAAAACCTTTCCTCTTAATCCTAGAACGCCAGACTGGAATGGATATCCGCCCCGGGTGAACCATGGAAAATGAGGTTTTCGTGGATTTTCATAATTTTGTTTGTCTTCGCATGGATTTTTCACCAATTAAACTTTGATGAAACTGATTTTGCTATGCGACATCCTCTTCTTGATCAAAAAATGAACAGATTTATCTACTTACGAGTCTCATTATTGCTCGGGAAACGAGATTATTTGAATGATTAATGCTTGGGGTGAATATCGACCCCAGTCTGTAGTTTGAAGGTGAAAAAAAAAGACTGGCGTTCTAGAGTTAAGCAACCCCTGTGCAGTTTTTGACCACCGCAGGGTTTGGCATCCAATGAATATTGGAATGAAATTACGATGGTTCGTGGATTATTCATGCATCGTGCCTCCAACCGAATTTAGATAAAATTTTTTAAATATTCCGAACGGTGCGAAAGTTATTCCGATTAATTAATCCGGCGTATCTCTTATATAGGGTCAAACATCTGCTGCGAAAAAAGTATAAAAAGTATTTTAAATTATAAAAATTTAGATACAGGTTCGTTATTGATCCTTGATGAATAATTTTAGACAGGCTGGAAAATTTTTTTTATTTTCGGTATTCGTCAGTTCATTTTTCTACGTATCATATCATGATGATAAATATAGTTGGACGAAAAACAGAAACTATTAGAAATTCGTTTACTTGAAACGTTTGTTTTTTTTTCTTACAGTTTTAAAAATATAAATTTATTACCTATTTTTTTTTGTTCATCAATTTTATTCTGAGGAGATTTATGATGAAATCTGTTTCATGTCATCATAGACAGGTGAATATACACGATTGAAATTTTTGTTAACTTCAAAGAATTTTGTGACATGTTAGAGTTTTGCGATGTGAAAATTAAGGAAAAAGAAAACAGGAAAATTCAATTAAATATTACGGTTTTTTAGGTATCGATTTTTCATTTTAGATCATTTGCGATTTCCTACTTTACTGTCAAATTTTTTTTCTTCAAATTGGACCAATATAAATCACGGTCAAAAAATGGCAACATTTAATTGAGTACCGATAAAAAAGAATCTAAATCTAGTGAAATCTAACGAATGTTTCAGATTTTTTAGAATTCGAGGCGATTTTAAATAAAACATCGATTTGAAAGGTTCTTTTACAATTTCGGTATTTTCTATTTTCGTATTTTAAAAGAGATTTCCGAAGATTCCGGATATAATAATATGATAAATCTTGCAAGAGGAATGATAAGAAGTATTGATTTATGAGCAACCAACCTTTTTAAGGAGTGGTTCGACTGGGAGAATAAGAAGGGGAAAGAAGGGAGATAAGAATGAAAGGAGGACAGAATTCCGCGAAAAGGTGAGGGATATTGGTTTTGACACGAGAATCCGTTGTTTCAGGGTTCAGGAAACCGACGGTTCGTTCTTCGAAAGCTTCACCGCGCTGTCATGGAAACAGGAGAACCGACGTCTTATGGTGCTGCAGGAGGTGGAGGGCAGGGCGGAGGTCCCACCCCCGCCCTCGAGGGAGCAGGTCTTAAACAGCGCTCAGAACTACAGACTCAACAAGAAAGAGGTAGGTAAACATCGCGTGGGGAGCCGTTCAGCCTTGTATGCTAAGCTTCTACACACCCGGGGCGAATGGGACGGGATCTATCGACTCCTTTCACGTCTCCACGCGGTTCGTCTGAGGAGCTTTTTTCCTCACTTTATATCGAACGGATACGACTTTGCAACGAAAACGCCGCCGCGATGCACGATTGAAACTCATTGGTATCAAACGGAGGGTAGATTGCTGTCAGAATGTAAGAAAGTCCCGTAAGACTTTTTTTCACGGTACAGACACGAAAGAGTTTTTTTTTTTTTGAAGGTCTGTAAAGTGATGCTTTATACCCTTGAGTTTAAAGTTTTGAAGCGCAGTTCGAAGTGCGCACGAAACTAACCTATAAAGACCCTGATGCGCATGCGCGCAGTGCTGCTATCACGTTGCTGAGCTGACAGGTTACCATAACCTCAAAATTTCTGTGTTGTATTTATCAAAATTTTTATACCTGTACTGTAAAAAAAAATAAAATCGTTATCCTTGCTCTAACAAAAGGCTTACTTTACGAATATCCTATGCAAAGTAATATTCTCAGAGGATTTGATGTATCGTTTATCATTTTGAGTCGCATGTTATTGTTCTACGTCAAGGTTTATAACAACATAGTTTTTAAAAAAATTTCGGGGTTATTTATTACGGATCTGAAATCAGATTTTGAATATTTAAGATAGAGAATCTAATATGGAAGACAAAATTTTGAAAAGTTAATCAAATTTGGATGAAAATCTGAGTACAGGGTTTTTTTGGGTTACTTATTACGAATTCGAAGTCTAGTTACGAAAATTGAAAATGGTGGGTCCGAGTAGTTGATATTTTTTTTTTTCGTTTATCGAATGGAAACAAAAACTTCTGCTAAAAAATTATTGACTTTTCTTACCTCAATATTGGATCCGCTATTTTGAATTTTTTAAATCTTACTTCAGATTCGTAATCAGCGATCCCAAAAACCCTTCTATACCATTTCTAGTCCAGATTCGATCAAATTTTTAATCTTCGTCCACCATATTGGATCCGCCATCCTGAACAATCAAAATCTAACCTTAGATTATGACTCGACGGTCCTACAAACGTATAAATTATTCACAAAAATGCTTGCAGGGTAAATTCTCTCACAAATGAATTATTACTTTAATTTTCATGAATTTTTTTAATCAATCTCTTTACCACAATAGTAATATATATACGGTACATCGCAATAATTATTTTTGGGTTGTGGAGACACATTAATACATTGTCAAAAATCAACTTAAATTTAAAACTATTTCTTATGATTTGATACCCAGATCGAAATACGTATCTCACAAAGAAAATAATCTTTTTCCAAGCTCATTCTGATCTTTGAGTAACAGTAAAAGAATCAGATTAAATCAACTCGAAACGTGAGGATAATTTTGTTTTTGTTCTAAATGTTCAGAATTGATTTAATAACGTTCGCGTTACTTAACATCAAAATTATGAAAGGTTCATCAAATAATTGGAGCATACAATCATAATTACTTCCTCCTTTGAAAAAGTCGCATCAAAGACCTCGACATTTCTCATATATCTCACCCGTGATATCGTGTTCACAGGTTATACATCAAAAGAAACAATTTCTTCCCGTTGCGTCACGGTTTGTCGGGTGGATATGGGTGGTGTTCGTGCTTCTTCTCGAGGAGAAATGATCAAAGAGCGATTGAATTTCAATTGACTCTCCTTTCCTCTGCTTCACCTTCATCTCTTCATCTTTCCCTCTCTCTTTCTCTGTCAAACTCGATTTGTCTCTCTCTCACAATAAAACTTAGATTGTTCTAACAAAAATGACAAAATATCAGTTTTCAATTCAGAGCCGCACACTGCAGTATATGTCAGTAGATCCAATTTGTGTAACGATCAGTTTTCACTTTCCTTTCAATTCGAATGTACTCCGGGGGCGTCCAAAGCCGTCCCAAAGCTCGCCGGAATTACACTTGACCTCGGGTCAATGTAGAGCAGAATTTTCTATCATCTTGAAAATTTCTCAACCAATGCAATTTGTTTCCTATACCTTCAAACACCGGCAAGATTATTTTTTCACGAAGGTTAAATAGCCAAATATATTGTAAATTAATTATTGTTTATCTATTGCTACATTCTATCTTGGAAAAAATCACGTATCTATTCATTATTTGTCTATTTAATATTTCATCAATTTTCTGAACAAAGTCTCGTTTCTTTTTTTACGAAATTTTGAGAAATGTGTTTTTATTATCGTTCAGACTTTAGTCTATGGCATTCACGAAGTACATTTCAGTTTCAAAACATCGAATTTTTTTTTCATTTATCCCATCTAATCACCACACATCTGTTTTTTTTTTTTGTTTTTTTTTTCTCTTCAATTTTGGGTTCGCGCATATGAACAATAATGCATGATTAAACTTTTTACAGAATATTTTCACCATTTTCATTCATCATTTTGTAATTCACCAGTTAGTAATCATTTATTATCAAGCCTCTAACAAACTACTTTCAAGTTAATTTCCTGTGCTAAAAAATTCGCGAACTATTGTTCTGATCATCTTTCAGGCTGATTCAACGGAATTTACGAAATATCCCCAATAAAATGAAATTCAAGTGTTACAACTAATTAAAGCCCGTTTCAAACATCAAAGATTAATACCTTGTGAAGTTGTCAGTAAAAAGCCCGAAATCTCATTTTCGTTATTTGAAACAGATTTCAAGAAGCATGCTTTTTAAATATAGGGGGGAGGGGAGGGGGGGCAAAATGAGATACTTCTAAAGTTTTATAAAAAACTGTTTTTTTTTCAAAATTTTTTCTAAACAGTCAATAATGACTTCTATAAACATTACTGAGCATTATTTTGAATTTTTAAAGATTATCAAAAAATTTTATTTTTCCTGATATGTAAAAATCATTTTCATTTTTTTTTTTTTTTTTTTTGTTACAATTGAGAAAAAAAAAATTAACGTATTTGAGTCCTCGAAAAGTAAGTATTTCCTTAAGTACCCCGTTTTGTCTCGCCCCCCCCCCCCCCCCCCCCCCCCGCCCTTGTTATAAACTTGAACATTCGTTTCTCAACGTTTCCCGAAGACTCGTAGCGCTGGCTCAAACTTTCCCGGGAATTAAGTGATCGAACGTGTGGCCAAAACTTTCCAACAACGTCATCCTCGCGACGTAGAGGTGAGAAAATTGGAGCAGGTACAACCATCGACGGGGGATCAGTAAGTGCTCTCGAATTTGGATCGAGTTATCCTTTCTCTAATCACCGTGTACCGGATCCGTTCGTGTGTACAAACAATCCTCGAGCCAAGGGCCATTCGCAATTAAACGTAGCGAAGAGCTGACGGTTTCGAGGGGCGCCCTTTTGATGGTTAACCAATAAATTCCCGATCGGATATGTCCTTCGCGTATGCGTGGCCGATGCTCTGGACAATTCAACCCCTGCGCATTGCATTACTGTGCGAATGATCGTCATTCGAGGGATGTAGCTTTAGTTTATCCACGTATTCTAACGATTTGTGTAAGAATTTTGAGTCATTTGATTTAAGGGGTTATATACGGCCAGGAGGTTAAAAAAAAAAAACGATTTTTCAAGAATTTTTCTTGGGAAGACCTTTCAATTTATTGAAGTAAAAATTTGTACACATATTATGGTAACTTTTAACTGTATTTTAACATTTTTTATTTGAAAAAATAATTATTTTAAATTTAATTATGCTACGAATTACGATGTTATAAATTTAATATAAAGTGGTCAATACAAAAATCATGTAACTTACGATTCATATTCTGTGAAGGATTTTTTACAATTTTCTGCTATTTTGCAAAATAGGCCACCTTTTCCATAGTTGGCTGCACTTTTGTGCAATGGATGTAAGTACACATCAGAAGCTTCACATTTTGGGCCAAAGAAACACCAACAGAAGTTTCGTCAAAATCGATTTTTTTTTTTTTTTTTTTTTTTCTTATCGCGAATCTTTCTGACCAAGTTCTACATGATAAAATATTTCTCGATCCCGTTTCGCACACGAAATTAACAGTGTTCAGTTCATGTTCGCCTTAGTCAGTATTTGGAGTCTGAAGCAACCGCAAATGCAATTGCGTAAAGCAGAATCACCGATTCTGAAGTGCTTTAACGGAGTCTCGAGGTTCGTGTACCGAGTTATCTTAATTGGCAGGCGTCCGGCCGACTCTAATCTTGGAGTCATTCAATATCCTCGTCAAAGTAATTGAAGCGGATTATCTGGTCCGACAACCTCCTTCTTGATTATAATTGGATCGTCTCACCGACTGCAGCTGATGCGATATCCGCAGGTATGAGAAAACGTCAGGTTATGTCCGCGACGGAAGATCGTCTCGTTTCGTGTCTTTGGTGACCGGGACGAGCTTCGAATGATCGGGAAGTCATTGATTATGATCTACGACATCACAGCAATTTTTCAGGAATTTTTGAAAATTCTTTCGATCGATTTTTTCTCAGATTTGAATTTGAGTAAAAAAAGAAAAAAGAACGTTTACTTGGGGGGGCTGGTTCAGAAAATTTGTGCTTTATTAGTACATTCATTTAACATGTAAAGTTGCGACTGAAACTATTTTTTACCTGCTTTTTATTTAGTTTTCATTTGCTTTTTGCACTACACGGTTATTTCATTTCACAGTAGCTTAATATGAGAATGTTTTGCAACGAGTCTAAAATAATCTATGCTTTGAAATGGTTCAATTCAGAGAGTAAAATTGTGCATAACAAAACGTGAAATAAATCGATTACTGGAAACAATAAGATTTTGGGATGAGTAAATAATACTTCAGGTTTTGTAAAAAATTCTTTTTTCGAAAGACTTGGCAGCTAATTTTCCAAACTCGTAAACTTCGATGTTGGAAAATTCCAGAGAATTTGTTTCAAATTATCTATACGAAATAGAGGTTCAAGAATATGTTACGAGCTTCGAATTCAGTTCTCGCGAATCGAAAACGTTTTGACATTGGTCAAAACGCGAATAAAAATGCATGCCGATTTATGCAGCATTAGGAAACTCTCAAAGCTCACATCCATCCGGTATCCCAAGTATATTCCGTGACGACGAGTTTACACTCCGAAGACTGGCGATACTTTATTTTACCGGGGAGTTAAGCTCTCGAGAAACTTGAGCCAAGTTCAGATTCACCCTCACTTGTGGAATATCCCCAAAGCTAAACCGCCACTTCTGTTGGCTCCGATATACCCTCTAAACTCTCTTCAGTTTCCTGAGTTCGCAGAGTCCTAGTCGTCGAGAGGGTGCAGAAATTCCCGCGACACGAATATCGGCTTCGCAAGCTAGGCACGAAATCGGTTGTCAACTCGTTACCATAACAGAAAATACAATCCCGATACAACTATGTATATACCTACATCTATGCACGTTTGTACGTACCTAGAGATTCAAGTAAGCGAGCAAGCGGATGATCCGGCTTACAACTGCTAACGGCTTGAGTCACTCGAACCAAATGGCGTGGGAACAGTCAAAGCTTCCCTGAAACGGATTACCGGTAGCTTCAAAAATTTATGTACTTTTTTCAAACTGTATCTTCAAAGTCGGTCCACAATAGTTTGTGATTAGTTGAAATTCACGCCTCGTATCGACTGATCCAATTTCAGCTATGACTCATGGAATTCCGCCAATGAATGTCGCGCTTCGATATTGAAGGAACATGAAATCGAAATGGTGAAAATTGAATTATTGAAAATTAGATTAATTAGAAAAAAATTGAACAAGTTTTTTTAGAAATTAGAATTTAATTAAGCCTTCCACAAATTTTCTTACATTTGCTTTCGAGCATTTGAACTGCAAAATTCCGGAGCTTTCAGATTAGATAAACACCAGATCGAATTGACAGGAATTAGGCGAAAAATGAGATATATTCGTAAAAAATATAGCCTGTGATGTCAAAAGTCGAAACTTTCTGGAGAAAAAAAAAAAAAAAAAAAAAAACAGCAGACAAATCATAATCACAGTAAAAAATCAAGACGTTCGAATGTGTGAATTTTTTCATGAAATTGGATGGCAATCAAAATTCTGCAAACATCGAATTTAGGCTTTAGTGTATTCAAACGAAACGCGTTTTTATTTTTATATCCGCTCGCCAACGATCACGAAAAAAGAATGCAATCAAAAGAGAATCTCGTTAATATTTGTTTGATGCGTTACATTTTAATTATCGATTGGGAGTAGATTCGATTATATATTTTCAAAAAAAGTTACCCGTTTTCACGAACAGAAGAGAAAACGAAAATGATAAGTTGGAAGTGAGTCGGGATGAAAAAATGCTGCACTATTTTTATCGTACAGGTGCCGCATACCCTGAAATTTTAATTAAGCCAGACGTCATATTGTGTCCTGGATTAATTGCTAATTAAAAATTTATCGCGATTCAGTCAGGTTCGTCAGATAAATCACTGAAGGTAACGATGAATTTAATTGTTAATAATGGCATGGGCACTGTATCACGTTTATTATTATAATTATTATTCTGTTCGGCGTTCGATATTGAATTTAGAATTTCCAATTACAGTGCAATTATCCTCATCTATGGAAAATACGTACAAATATAACCACTTGCAGTATAAAAAGTACATATTGAATAACAAGTAACGAAAATCCAAGTTTTTTGCATGACTTTCAAATCTGTGTCTCGAAGTATTAACAAAAATAGAACGTATAAATTAATTCTGTTCAATTATCCAACGACCAGATGTGTATTTATACAGATATCTGGTACAAAGTATTTCACTTATCGACTGATGGTAAGGTTCATAATTAAGGTCGCAATAGTGAGTCATTCAGGAGTCGAGGGGACGCTGCAGCGAACCAATTAAGTCCAAGCAAGCCATTACGCAGTACGTCGTACAGTGCATTAAATATGCAGCTTTTTGTCGCTGCAATTTAACTGAGTCCGTTCTAAGAGTAGTTGACATTCATGGATGCGATAACTTTACTCCAGTATAATTGGAAGAAGTGAAGTGTTCAATTTTCGAAATCACACCGCATTAGTTATCGTTTTGCTTCAAGTTGACTGCAACACTTTGTGATACTATCGGCAGACAATATGCAAGATGGCGATAATCCTGCAAACGAGCTGAAATGACTCCGACGTGCTCGTTGTAAGATATCCCCGAGGCATACAAACGTAAGACAAGATCAAACAGCAACTGCAAGTTCATTAAGAAAGTAGAAATTCTACTTATCGACGGCTTCTGGGGAACTTTTGTGAAATAATTTCTTTTTTCTTAATTTGTTAATCCGACTCCGCTTTCCGACATGTGAGGGCATAATTCGATGTAGAATTTTCCACTGTACACGATGGTCAAGTCATTTTTCATCTATCGACAGCACTTGTCAGGAAATTACAAAAAACGTAAAATTTGCCAGCTTTCGCAAAACCCCGGCTACGCAGCTCAAAAATGACTTCAGATTTGAGTTTCTGAGTGTCGAAAACCCCTATCAAAAAAAAAAAAAACGCAGCCAGGAGCCGAATATTTTAAATTCAGACCTATTTTGACTGGACTGTAAACCAATTTTGATTTGATTCTTCTTTTTTACGACAATACTTTGAAAAAGTAACGATATTTGTAAACCAAATCAGAACGGAGTCACACACTTATGCCAACTTTGACTAAATTTTACAGATAGAAAAAACTTGTACTCAAGAGTCTTAA
The DNA here is from genome assembly GCF_021155765.1 of Diprion similis. NCBI lineage: Eukaryota > Metazoa > Arthropoda > Insecta > Hymenoptera > Diprionidae > Diprion > Diprion similis. The sequence goes on from NC_060114.1 coordinate 10,570,181, forward strand.
AGATCTCGATGAGCTCTACAAAAAGTCCGCGAGAACATGCGGCTATGTTTGATAGTTTTGCCGCAAGAAATATTTGAAAAGATTAGCAAACGGAGCCACGAGGGGTTGTAGTCGATGAATAATATATCAGCAACGCGACCACAACGCGACCCCGTGTTGAAGGTATGTCAGGTATGTACACCGAAGACAATGTTAACTCGCCCTGCATTGTCAAGACGTCGGCTTTCACCGCGATGCTATGAAGACATTGAGCGTTTGTCACGCAAACCAATCGTCGTTTGCATTGCTGGTGAAGTCTGTCGGAGCGAGCTCGGTGCGGGATCGACACGGGAAGTAGAATTTCCATCTAGAACACGTCAGGGTTGAAACCTCTTGCTGCACTCGGTGAGCAAAAATATTATTTTTCTTATCATCCTTCAGAATCTTCTGCGTTTTTTTATTCTATTTGCACAAGACTTGGTCTTGGACACTCATTAGTTGCAAGTGGTTTTCTAATTGGTGCAGGAAATTGCTAATGTTTGAAATATTTGACCAATTTTTACAGTATAATGACTCAGGATTTTAACGAATCCTCTTCAATTCGTTTTAAAAAAATCAAACTTTGCAATATAAATTGCAATATAAAGCGGACGTCATTCCTGATACTTTATGGGAAAAGAAACAAGGAAGTGGGGTAGGATGAAAATGGTTTATGAGCCCCCCCCCCCTCCTCCGCCCCCCTCCTGAAAAAAACTTATCGAACTTAGCGGCTTATTGTTAGATAGTAGAATATTTTCGTCAATTGAAAGTAATCAGAAATAGTAAAATGCCATTCGAATAACCATAGTCATGTGTTTTTCTTGACTAGATCACTTTACCACGGTCTCCCTTAATCAAACATTTCGAAAGAATGATTAAATATGCGAAATGAGTTTTTTACGACAACTTCAAACACGTTATTTGTCAAAAACAGATGAAATAGAAACGGAGGCTTGAAAAGCAAAACCTCAAATGCTGATTTAGTGACAATAACCCTTTGAATATTGTTTAAATCTGAAGAAAATGTGGTACAAGTAACGATTTAGAGTAATCAGGAATTTCAATACTTTACTTTTTGGTCATAGGAACATTAAGTCCGTTTGTTTAGCGAACTGCATTTTATCAGTGATCGAAACACAGCGTTAACATTAATCTACTGTTCCAAGTTAAAATTATAGAATTTAAAACGACTGACCGTAATAAAAAATAACAGCAACACAAACCACTAGATTTTCTGGTTGAAGCTAAAAAATTCATTAACATTTTGTATCCACAACTTTATCTGTAATCCGGGTATGATGAGAGCTGAAAATGGTTAGGAACCCTACTGGGGATCACAACTGCGTGGCAACGTTTCTTGTTGTAGGTAGTTAGAGTCGCATGAAGCATGAGTTTAATAAGCACTCCACCGTTACCTCACCTTTATTGTTCCAGATGGAGCAGTTGTATATCGAAGTGCTTTACACGATCGCGAACACGGTCGGTGCCAGCACAGGACAATACGCCCACTACAAGGAGGATCTCTACAGATATGCCCAGGAAGCCTTCGGTGTTCCACAAGACCAGCACCGGCGTTGCCTCAATATCGCTTCGGAAGAAAAGGTGAGTCTGCAAATTCCTCATTATGCAGACGCATGCCTCGATCTATCACATATTTTGGTCCTCTTGCATTAATTTAGAAACGTGGATTTTACCTTCGAGCAAGTTTTGACGAAAAAATCCAACGTATCGAATTCCGGAATGACTAGCGGAATCTGGCATCTTTTGGAATAAATATATGTACGTTGTTTTCGAAATCTGACGACTTGCAGAATTTATGTTTAGGAAAAAAGTATACGAAGACAAATTTTGTGCATTAATAACGTGTGAAATAAAAACGCAGCTCTCAATTGTCGAGCTCAAAAATTTTTATGGATAAAAACTTTGGATTTCAACCGAGCATGTTATGGGCCATTCGTTGATTACGTAAGGGTCCCAAGGGGGGGGGGGGGGGGGAGGTTAAAAAATTTATGCATGACCTTATTTCGCGAGAAGTGGGGGTGGGCAGTAAAATTCATTCTTACGTAATATTTTACAAGTCGGAATTTGCGTAATAGACATTTTCCATTGAGACAAAGTGTCCGTATAGCAATATCTTAGAAAACAAAAATCGCAGAGAAAATTAAAGGGCAGTTTGAAAAAATAAAACAAAAGTCTATTTAGATCTTACGTAAGAAGTGGGAGGGGGAGGAGAGAGTTTTTACATAAGCGTGGGGAGTTCAAAATGGCTAATATAGTTCTTACATAATTAATAAATCGCCCCTAATAATCGATTGGGATCATGAACGAGAAACTTCTTGACTGAACGATTAACCCCCGAAAAAAACTCGACGAGAAATGTTTATCCGAGGTTTAATCGTGAGGGTAAAACTACGTTTGCAAGAAGTTGTTTATTCTAAAAAGAGTTTGCGAAGCAGCCACTGCAACTTCCCTTGCCAACTCCTCTCAGCATCGAGAGTCTCGACTGCTTTTATACGTCGACTGTATTTTCTTTTACCTTTTTCTTGTTCTTCGCAGCCACCCATCGTCGTCCTAAGTGTCGTCGTTATCGAAGCGGATGGACTCGAGGCGAAAGACGCTAATGGTAAGTCAATTTTTTTTTCGCAGAAATCCCCTTGATGGCACTTCCCATAAGGTACTCAGTTGGCTGTCGGGATTATTTACAACTGCTGTTCTGAAGCCGAAAAGTTTCAATAACGATAACCGCCAAGGGTCGTAAATGTTGGGGAAATATTTTCACACCCTCTGGCTTTTTTTCACTGTAGTCATCGGGTAATATTTGCCAACTTTTTTGCCGATGATTTCTGCCTCCGGTAATATTTCTTCCATGGGTTTTACTGAGGGGAAAGAAACTGTGCTTTACCTCGGAGATAGCTAAAGATAAAGATAGTCTCTGTAGCATATCCTTTTTCTGAAATATGGCCTGTTGAAACAACGCTACAAAAATTTATGTCACGGTCGTTTTTCATTCAGAGTAAAGCATGTTTGAATCTTTTATTTCGCGGCTTTTTTTTACAGCATTTTTTTGCAAAACTGTAACTTCAAAGTAGATCCAAAAAAACGATTTATACGGTCACCATTTCAAAGTATAGTATAATTAGTTCTCGAATTTGAATCTGTGAATAATTTTTTTACGATGGCTAAGTTTATTCAAAAAATTATTTTCAACAAATTAGCTTGATCATCTTTTCCTACCACGTTGACATCGTTAGATATTTAATTAATTATAATACTGAATTTACCACCGAAAGAAAAAGATATTTGTTAATACGTCTTTGCAAGAAATATTCTTATCAATAAAACGAACAATCTTATACTGAATTCGAATGAATCCACTAGACTTAAAGAGATTTTAAATCGATTTAAAACGAAGCAACGATATCAGAGCTTTTGTTTAAAATTGCGGTATTTTTCATTTCCACATTTTCGAAGATATATTCGTAGTTAACAAACACAGGTATTGTATAAATATTCAATATATAAAGTTAAATACTCTGACAAAGTTATTAATACGTATCGAGTTTTGGTCAACGCCCCTAGTCAAATGAAAATCGAAGTTCTAGCAGCGTGACAGGAAATAAAATGTTTAAAAAAACTATCGCTCAATTTATCGTCAACGTTGCATAATGACGCTGTCGCAATTACGACAGTGTAATAGACGTCCCGCTTCACAGGGTCGCGTACACGCTACATAATAAACAAAGATCGCTGCAGGCAGTAATGAGGTAACGTAGTTAGACCCTTACGATAATCTGGTTACTTCGAAGGTAACGAGCGTTTGTTTGACACAATGTTAAACGTTAGGGGTTGTAGGATCCCCTCGATGCACTCGTGTTATACCTCCACATTCCACCGATGCGGGCCAATTAGAGTCATACTTCAGTCTTAGCTCCTTGAGTTTCGTCTTCATGTCTCCGAAATAGGCGAGCTTTTCAAGCTCGAGGTGAAAGCGCGATTGTCTGAGCATATCTCGAATTTAAGTGAACCGGAATGAACGTCTGACGAGGGTTAATCACTCATGGATTTAACGTACATCTGATTTCAATATTTCGAGGGTTTCAAAGGATTTCACCGATTTCAAAAGATTTCTAAGATTTCAGAAAGGATTAACCCCTCGACGTTTGAGAAAAAAAAATATTTTCAAGTATCAACGGAGAACAAAATTTCTCAGCAATGATTTATTCGACTTTATGGTGTGCCATAATAAAATATTAATATTTTCAAAATAAGTTCTTTGATGTTGTTAATTTTTACTCACACTGCATTTTGAAAATAAAAATCTGCAGAACTGATAGAAATATGTCAAGTTTCAGCTTACATGGTTCATTCGAAATGTGAAAACTCAAATAAATGCAAGACTTCGGAAAAATCTCAATCAGCTGAACAAAGTTGCACCGATTTTTCGTTGATTCAATTTTTATAAATTTAGAAACTGCATCAATCTTGCAATTAATTGCACTTGGATAAATTTTTAGGTAACTGTTGTCTCGTAATCTAACATTTTCGTTTTGTTCACTTTTTACCGAACCACGAAACCTGCATCGTCCTTCCATCAAAATTTTTTTTCTACTCAAAAACAGCTGTATTATCATCAGTCAAACTGCAAACTGTAAAACTGACAGAACATTCCAATTTTTGTTCTCCTTCCAACGGTTTTCATGATCGAATACTTAACTTGATATTAGCCTTAATATTCATAATTCACTTGCAGTGGATGCGGAATAGAAAAAAAAACGAAACCAAGAAATGGGATCTCATTCCTTTGAGATCGCTAAGCATTCTTTACTCAGTTGGAACGAAAAGAATTCACATTTTGTCTCAACGTCTCCGGTTAGACGGAGACACTCGCCTGTGTTGGATGAAAAATTTAACCATAACTCAGACTGCGATATTGAGTTTCTCCGAAATTGACTTAAGAGTTATGCCGAGCCATTTATCAATGAAAAATATTCCCAAACTGCTTCAGTTGTTTTTTATCCAACTTGAGCTTCGCTGTTTGAAGTTATGCAACGCCCAACAAACTAAAAAGCTCTGTGTTAAATTGTTCTAAATTAAATGTACTTTCTACCCCATCTGATACCCGAAATCTCTACCGCTCGTACCGATACCAACAAGCCGCGGTAAGTTTAGGCGCGATCGCAGGGCTACGCGATTGGGTGGTTCGTCGTTAACCGCAAAGATGGCGCTGATCGTTGGAAGAATAAATAACTGACCGGAAATCGACGCTCGGTTAGTCAGTCCGATTCGAGTCTCCGGCCGTTCCAGTCGCGCTCGGAACTCTCTTGTTCTCTTCCTCTCCTCTCCAATTTAAACAGTAGCTTCCCGCCAGCCGATCTAACCTCCGTAGATTCACGCCTTCGGCCTCTAAATCTCACGGCAGCTCTCCACTTGCGAGACACAACCATTGATCGTACACTAACACCTCATAAACTCTTGACACAACTTTACTACTGTAATAATAAGGGGTTTTTATGCCTCAGCGGCTTTTCCCCTGTGAGCCAGTAAATTGCAAGAATTTCTCTTGGCTCAATTGAGTATTTAGACAAATTTATTTCGTTCCATATTTCATCATCCAATCCTTATTTCTTTTCATATAGAATCACGGAAGCCTTCCATGTTGGAGGGTTTTCCAACGCTACAATTGTATTTTAGAATTAGTTTTAGCGAAAGAAGTATTAATTTTGATTTTTGCCAACGATTTTTTATTCTCTCCGACATTTCCAGATCTTCGCTGAATGTTTCAGTCAAATCTCTCCGTTCAGATACATTCTTCATTCAAATACAAGTTTTTTTTTTCTTATCGTAAGATGGGATGCGTATCAGAAGTGTACTAAACCGCTACACAAATATCTGTGTCGATTGGATGCAACATTTTTAATTCGTTGTAACGAAGAAAAATCAACTCAATGTAGTAAAAAAATTGTCGAACTTTTTGATATTCATCACTGAGGTTTTTACGATTTTCCGCCAATTTATACCGAAGAGAACCGACTCTATCCGGTTGATGATTAAAAAGCGGTAAATTCCCCACAAAAAGATTTCCCTTTTCCCATTGTTCTTTTATCCGTATGGAATCTTTTATTTTCCTATTTCGTCGAAACTTTACTCCAGCAGTTACGCGTAGATGGTTTTTGACTCAACTGTTTCCGCTCGAGCTTGATGCGAATTTAACGAGCGTCCCTTGACGCTGCTGAACACGAATACATAATACATATCTATCTATATATATGGGGCATTCTAAGTGAAATCGAGGATTCATTTTCCTCGGGTCATCAGATCATTGCATAATTTTTTTTTAGTTTCTGGTTTTTTAGAACTAACAAGAAAATTCTAAAAAAAAAATTTGGATTCTTTGAAATGGAATTAATGCGAAAAAAAATTTATACAATGATTTGATGACCCGATTTCACTTGAAATGCCCCATACACACACACACACACACACACACACACACACACACACACACACACACACACACACACACACACACACACACACATATATATATATATATATATATATATATATATATATATATATATCGCCCTCTATATAAAAAGTTACACAACGGGTAGAACGTAAATAATATTTCGCCTAACCTCTTTCCGAGACTCAAACCCGATATTGCAGAACCCCCATAACCATGGGTATGGGGCCAATTCAAAGAGCATTAGAGACACGCGGAGGATCAATTTCTGTCGGGCAGTAAATATTTCGATAGCTTCCAGGAGCGAGAGGCTATTGTTGCCCGATTGTTAGTAAACCGGGTCATATTGATCCCCCTCGGATAAATGACCCCTTACAACACAATTCGCCCTCTACTCAGTGTATCAAGCGGCAGCGGTAATAATACAACAACAAAAACAACAAATATCCTGATAAAAAACGGTTCGTCGATCGCTGATGTGTATGATAGCAGCTTATTTATATACGGATGAAAAAATTGGGTGATTTTTGCAGGAATTTATGTCTTGAGATGCGATTATTTCATTTCATTGGGGTTTGGTTTTTTCGAAAATATGCGGATAGAGGTTCATTTGTGAATTTTCATTATTAGAATTAATTTTTGACGTAAAGCATTGTTGTTGACTATAACGTCGACCCTTTCGCTCTGTGACAGGTTTTCCAGTGCCAACGATATTTAAAACGCAGCTCAACTAATTTTTTGGGTATTTTATCCTTTTTGCCGCTATTCCGCTTTTATCAAATTATATCGTCATAGTATTTGGATCATTTGATATGGAAGTTGAACATTTTTGACATTGAATAGAATTTCAACTTCAAACGGTCACCATTTTTTTTTTTTTTTTCTTGGAATTTAGAGAAAAGTCGGACGACGGGAAAGAGGATAAACTATCTAAAAATGCTGTCTCTAAATTTGGAGTAAATTGGCTAACTTGTTTTTGACTTCTGAATAAAAAAAGCCCCAATCAAATTGAATAATCGGTCGTCGAGATGCAGATTCCAAATATTCACCCACTTTTTAAACCATCTCCTCGTACAAGGCCCCCTTAATCTGCAAGAATGAATTCGATTTGACTTTGCACCTTCATCCGTTTAATTCACGAATTAACAATCTTCGATCCAATTCTCATCGATTTTTTGTTATAATAGTCTGGTCGAATTCGGGCAAGATAATGAATCTCGCAGAAACGAATCTGTATTTTACTTCCCCTGGATGATGGGAATCCTTTTATCGCACAAGGGTTGATATTGTTCGAAACCGTTTTCTAATCCCAAAATTTCCTGTAATAAATTATTTTCAATTTCTCACGTCATATCATATCAGATTACTTGAGGCCAAATGAACAATAATTACCAGACGTCGATACGAATTTCCACTTTGAACTTTTTTTATATTATTATACCTAATTACGCTATTGATTGTGGTGATAATGTTTACACTGTTAGAAAATTGTAACTAAACATAATGTCCCAGCAAGTCCACTTCAGATTTGTGTTATTTGTTACATTTCTGTCACTGAATATGAAATACATTTCTGTAATATCAACATTTAATTCTCATATTAAAATTTAATTGGACATTTTTCCTTGTTTTTCATTTAGTAATACAAAATGATTAAATAAATACAAAAATTTTAGTGGACCCACTGGAACAATTTTTTTTCTAACCATGTATATACGACATTCGTCTATTCATTGGGCTTACGAATCCGAGTTTAGTTTACCGTTTGAGGCTTTCATCGTGTGCGGTTTGTATGCCAATATCGCCGTTTCCGGCAACCGTCCTTCGCGTTTAGACGGGTTGATTTTACGAGCCGCAAACCGCTGCGTTATACGGTATAATAGATTGGTAATCGTGCTATAACATATATGCGGTGTATAAATCGAATAATCCCGCGTGCCTGAGCTGTTTGTCTCGATAGATTATTCATCTACTTATGTGAACAATCGATCCCACTTTTTACGTCAGGTTCAGGAGTTGTTCTTGACTTCTTTATGATTGTCCTCGTGACGAGATTAATTCTCTACGTCGCGGCGTCGGTTCTTTTTCCAAATTTTATCCCAAACGGTTTGTGACGTATGTTCTTAACATCGGTGATTCTGATCTTCAAATCATATCCCCAAAGTTAAGCACTTAAGATGCATGGAATAATTTTTTATCATCGATATTATCTGGTGATTTATATGTACAAACGGTGTAAAAAATTTCAAACAAATCGGTGCATTAGATTTTGAGTTTACAGTATTCACCAACTTAAAAAATGACCTTTCAGAAAAATGCTTTAAAGTTTTTGCACACTAAAAAAATTCAAAATGAAATGAAATTCTTTTATACCTACTTACACTGAGTCGTCGATACTGGGTCTACAAAGTACAGAACTATCACCTAGAAAATCTAAAATGTCTTCCTCTACTTGTCTACGTAAAATTTTCCCTTCTTTGGTGTCATGTGCAGCTTATTGTTGATTCGCTCTGCTAATTCGTAGATCGGCTGGATCATTAAGGAACGCTCAAATGCTCGTAACTCCGATAATTTTGCTCCGATCGACTCAAAATTTGAACACAACATTCTTGAGATGTTATATATTCATTTAAAAAAGTGCAAAAAAAAAAAAGTTCAAATACCCCCGCTCAAAAAAAAAAATAATGTATTTTCGAATGATGAAATCGTGGTTTTTCAAGGCTTCAGCGACCCCTACTGCATGCTGGGTATTCAGCCCGGTAATGGCGGAGCACCACTCAGTCCTCAACCAAATTTGAGCGCCCATTCACCGCACACACCGCCGGCGTCACCCAGACAAGCGACTCGGGCTTTATCCGACGGTGGTGACAACGACAATTCTCATCACGAGAAGCTGAGGAAGCATCACAGGTACGTGATTGCACCTTGTTAGATCGCAATTACCATGGATGGATGGGTGTTACTTGTGCCCTATATTTTCGTAGCATCGACAATATTCGAAACATTATTGTAAAGACAACCATTTTACTAAAATTTTCTAGCAAGTGTAAGAAATAAGGTTTTTTTCTAAGCGAGGTCTGGGAACCGTTAAGTCGTGATTTTTTCACCGCAATCTGTTTTGAGGAAACTTTGAGATCGACGGAAATTAGTTGGCCATTTTATTGATCTCAATTTTTTTGTGAATTTCTAATTTTACGGTACGTAATGATACTTATCGCTCAGCGACTCGAGTATGAGAGCTCTCTTAATCTGACGGATCGTTTAAGAGCAGATACTTTTGAAGGAGTAATTTAGCTCTGTAATATTTTTCACGCTTTTATGATTGTCTTTTTTACCGATTTCCGAAGCACGGATAATTTTTTAAGCCTTCTCTTTTTTTTTCAATCTACAGAATTGAAGTGCGATGTAATCATGATGTAACGTAAAGTGACGTAATATGGTAATCAGGAATGAGATACGAGTAATGAAAATCAGATAATGAATAAGTGAAATCAATTAGCTCGATTGGGATTTTAAATATTGATAGTATAAGTGATGCATAGATAAGGAACATCAGGAAACAGAGAATTAGGGCATCAATTATGAATAAGTCATTTTGAGAAATGGCTGAACAAAGATGTCACTTTATACTTGGAAGACTAAAACAATATGAAATTATGCTCGATACTTAGTTGAAAGGTTTAAAAACCCTATAAATTTTAACTTTTCAGGCCGACTTTTCTTGACGGAAAATAATTAGACAAGCAATCTTTAAAATTGATGTGCTTTCTGGAAATTCTACTCCAAATCTTTGATTTGCGATAAGCGAATACAAATTGAGAAATTACTTAAATAATGCAATAAGTTTGATTGAAAAAGTTTTGGTCGATAAACACGTTTATTATTACTTGTAAGAATGCATGCATTAGGTACAAAAAAATCATAGATTCCTGATTAACAATATTCAGTATGAAGTTTGCAATCATACGTTCATTATAGAGAGTAGAATACTTATTTCTGATAATTCGTATGAAAAAATGGCAGTTAAATTAATTATGACAAATAAAAATTACCAGTGATCATATTTTCATATCGACCATTCAACCATGGCGGTTTTCAATCAGTTTCAGGTTATCTTTCAAGCGTAAGGAACACGGAAGTCGTCGTGAGCATCGAGACTCACTCGGCGGAGCTGTTCCAGCAAAGTACATTCGTGCCACGTCAGTAAAACCGCACACGCTGAGTCCACGGTGGGAGGAAAAGTTTCGCTTGTAAGTTGACAACTGTTTTTACCAGTAGATTGGTTCGCCGTTTCACTGAATCCACGAATGGTCATTTTCCTCCGATTAAAAAAAGGGCCGGGGGGGGGGAATCAATTTATGTCGCGATTCAATCTCCAATTGCTGGGCATGGATCATGTAAAAAATATTGAGGACCGGATATCCGGATCTTTTAGGATTCAAGGGTTTGCGATGGATTTCGTTCAATTTCAGCAGGGATTTTACGATTTTTACTTCCATGTCGGTAATCCCATTGAAAGGTTTTATGATATGTAGAACGAATTGATACAAGATTTCGTCAGATTTGATCTACTTTCGTCTGGATTTCCAAGAATTTCAACAAATTGCTCGATGGGTTATGAAACCTTCTGGCAAAAACTTAAATACTAAAAATGTAAAAATTAACAATTTTGTGAATTTCAAGTGAAATTTAAATTCATCGAACTTTGAAATTAATCTATAAGTTTCGTTGTAACCCAGCTGTAATTGTTATTTTTCTAAGCTTCTGTAAATTAGAACTTCTTGTAGTTAATTGTTCATCGAAAATTTCAATGGATCCAGAAAATAAGTGCAGTGAAAATTTCAGAGGAAAGAAGAATTTTTTTTTCAACAAAATTTGACATTCTTATTTACGGAAAGTGAAATATCTTCAAATGACTCTCATCCGTTTCACCGATTTGAACTTTTCTACATGAATAAGAAAACCCGAGAGAAGTTTGTTTGGAATTTTTTCTTCAGCTTGTGTCTACGATGAAATCATTATTACTGTGTTTTTCACCACTTACGTGGCTGTCGAAAAATTTAATCAGGGACAAGAAAAACTGTTGTTGTGATTAAAACAAATTTTAATCTTTCTCATTTTTATGGCATGATTTCAGCGACATAGATGACATAAATACGGATATTTTGCATTTGGATATATGGTGAGTGTAATTTTTTTTCCAAAATATTATGTATTTTCAGTTGCGTATTTGGATTGCTCCTGCGTATAGACGATCCATGGAATGTAATGTAGTCTCTACTCCAAGCTCACGGTTTGATGATACATCGGAATACACCCCCCTCCTCTCGATTCCAACCCCGCGTATATCCGCCATCATTGAACGGGATTCCGGAATTCCGTGCACGCGCTTCATGCTCCCCCACGATTTTCTCGTGACGACGGGAAGACCATTTTTCAAATAATCACGGCCGGATATCCGCTTGATGGACACGGCATTCATGATGGATGAACGGAAAAGCACGAGAAGATAACTTGACTGAGCTTTAAATGAACCGCCAACAATTAGGTATCCTGTGCTTGGTAATCTCCACGGTCTACATCTCAACAGTCGTTAAAGCTGCTGCCTATACCTCATCCATAATCAAGGCACGCGAACTTTAAGCACGTCAATTCTCATTCCGTGAATGTTGAAGATAAGTCCAAGTGCAAGACGTTTGAATGAAACTTAGTTGAGCTATCTTTTGCGAAAGATTTACGTATCGAGGTTCTGTGTTTTGGGAAAATAGGATTCACGAAACACAGATACGTTTTTTGTTTTGAGAATTATTTTGAATTTAGTCGAAATCGTCAGAAGTTAGATAAAGTTATATGAATCTATTTTCAGTTATAAAATTTCTGACAGATATTACTTCAGATTTTCAAGTTCAGATTCATTTCAAATCATGTAATAACACATAAACTTATTTAAAGTGATGCGAATTCATTTTAAGTCGTATGAAAAGTCATTGATTATAGCGACAGAGATGTGACAATACGACTTCATTTTGAGTCTCGTGAAACGATATGAATTCATTCCGAGTTATCAAGTAACTAATTCAAGTCATCTGAAGTATTCAAACTCGTTTGAAGCAAAAAATCAACTTGGAAGCGTGTCAATTCATTTCAAATCATCTGGTATCACTTGAAGTCACTTCATTTCATTTTATAAGTCATGTCGAGTCACTTGACGGCAACTTAGTTGAAGATAAGATACCACTTATTTATAATTTCCAATAGATGAAAAGATCTTTTAAACAATATCTGGATCGGATGTAGTCAATAATTGTAATCATTCAAAGTCATTTCTAGTCATTTGAATCGAAGTCAAGTCAGTCAAATTATTTTAAGTACATAAAATGACTCCGAGTTTTGTTGTCTTGAAGTCAGACGACGTTTTTATTGCGGACTAGTCGTCAACCCTTTGCAAAGACCGTGTTGGAATGTGCTGATGTACAATCTGGTTTTGAAGAGTTGAGCCATTAACCGCATTACGTATTTGCAATCCACACCGATGTACCTGTTAGCTTTGCGCATTTGTAACTGTAAATAGCTTTTCAAATGCCAGTAGTTTTGTGTTCCTGACAGACATGGTTACAGGGACCACGACGACGAATCTTCGGTGTTTGACGCCGTGAGCAAGCTAAATGAGGTTCGTGGAGTCAAGGGCCTTGGAAGGTTCTTCAAGCAGATCGCTCAGAGCGCGAGATCCGGTAGTCAGGACGACTTTCTCGGATGCGTCAACGTGCCACTCCAAGTAAGCATCGCCTCCTTCATCTAAAGCTTGTTAAATAATTACGAGGAATAGGAATATCTTCGCAGAAGTCTTCGTTTCCGGCCAAAACTTTTCCAGATCAATGACATGCGACTTTCTCTTCATTTGAGTGTTTCGTTTCCCTCTTTTCAAGTAATCACAAATGTTATCTGGAATTGGAGAAACGTGAACAACAAGTATTCTATGACCTTCCATGACATCCTTCCATGACATCTTATAGACAGCACTTGTGGACATAAAAGGAAAACGATGTAGAGGGTGAGGGTGAGGGAAGAGGCAAGCGGGTAAAATAAAGGGGGATTCGTGTCGTGGTTCGAAAAATGCCCTCATCTCGTCAGATCGTTACTCCTAAAGACGTTACGCTTTCCGCTTAGCATGGATGCGCTGAGCTCAGCATCGTCTCATACGACCCCTGAAACACCGCAGATATGCTCGATCCTCGTCTCCCGAGTCCTTTATTGTTTATCCTTCCAAGTTGATTTGCATAAACGCTTTACGGATCGCCTGGCAACCGGGACATCATATCATTATATACCTTATTTGCTACGAGGAGCTAAGCGAAGCGAAAGTTTCGTGTCTCGAGCGCGAATATCTTACTCCGGAAGATCCATTCCATGAGCAAAACTTTCAGGATATTCCGAGTACGGGACTTGACTGCTGGTATAAACTCGAGGCGAGGACACAGCGCAGCAACATTCAGGGAAGGATCAGACTCAAGCTCTGGCTATCGACTCGCGAGGACAGAGGCACCTCCGAAGAGGACAATTGGGGGGAGTTGAGGCAGCAAGAAAGGCTCTACACTATCTTTCTTAATCACGAGATGAGCAAACAAGGGGTGAGTATTCAGGACAGAAAGCGAATGACCGTGAATCGAAAATTTCAAGTCGAGAAAAGAACTACGATGGCCACGACAAGTGGTCTGTCGTATTTGGAACGATAAGACCATAAGAAAATTACTCTAGTGTTACAAGTGTTCCAAGATATGAATAATTCTATTTGAAAATCAGCGATTAGAGATTTGTCTCGCACGTTTCTGACATCTTTTCTGATACGATGCATGCTTGTACAGTATTGTTACACTCATACCACTCGATTTTTTATACAACTATGAAGACTATGCAAGGTTCATTGGTGTACTGTGAGAATGAGTGAAACGTGAAATTACTAGAGTTGCGATTTCTTGTTAGAACGAGTTCACGGGAGAGCTGCCTCAGACCGCGCTGACGATCCTGCATCAGCATGCAGTTCAAGGGGATGTTACGGAACTCCAGCAAGCCTTGATTAGGTGGATGGCCACTTCGAGGCAGCCGGGCGTGGACCCAAGAACTCTGCATCGTTTGTTACAGGCAAGTTTTGAAGATGGTTCAAGTTCTTAGTTAGTTCCTCTTTACCGCGCAGACGTGTAACACCGCGTAACCGAATACCTCAAACATCTAAAGTGCTCTAAAGTACCGAATCACAAAGTTCCCCGCAACTTTTCTGTCAACCGTGTTAATCGTACATCATAATACAAATTCAACGAAAGGCCCTTCAAACATTGCCAGCAATTTCCAGACCACAAATAATTCCAGTAGTCTAGGAAAAATATTTCGGGATAATATTTTCACCAGGGAATACCAACCTTCCATTACTAGCATACTTGAGTTCTATTTCCACTCCACACTTGAATCACATGTATGGAACTGGACTAAAACACTACAGACATCATTATGTCTATCTCATTGACCAGGATCTGGACTCCCTGTGGCCAACAGACACGCTTTCCAGAGACGAAGAGCAGTGCTTGGCCGACTCTTTCAACGTCTTTCTGGAAATGGCGTTGAACCAGGTTCGCCAGCATCGCGTGCTCTTCCCACCCCTCCACAGACCGGCAATCGGAAGGCTGGACTACCTGTTAAGGTGAGTTACAAATTCGATGTCGAGTGCACAGGAACCTCACGTGACAATTTCAATCTGCCTGAAGGTGTCTTGGTCTGCTCTCAAACATGAAGGCCTTCTGGAAGTGCTGTCCTTTCAACAAAGAAATCCGAGGCGAAATCATCACCGCGCTTAGGAAAGGGACACACGACTGGTGAGTTTGGATTTTAATTAAAAAAGTTTGTATCAGTTTTCTGCCCACTTTTTCCATCTGTTACGTTAAAGCATGTATGTCCATACAGGTACGAGGAGACAATGAACCAGACGATGTACTATGACCGTGAGCCTGACCAGGACGCGGATAAAGTGTTACAAGATTTTACCAACTTGGTAACGACGTTGTTAGTCGATCTCCAGCAAGGGTTGCACTACTACAATAGTCTCTTCGAGAAGTAAGTCGCATCGAGAGCTTATTATTATTCATAATTTTATGCTTCCCCGCTCACGTTTGTTTCCCACAATGGCGTTCTTGCCAAAAGCAGATAGCAAAGGCCGTCAGGTCATAAGTCTTACCATTCATGAATGACAAAAGAAAGAGACTCTCTGAAGTGTGGTAACTATCCGCAATGCAAGGAGGTGGAAATCCTGCCTCGGAAGTAATTGGAGAACTCGAGCGTACTTTATTTCGCCTTTGCGATTGTCCCTCATCGAGACTTTGCTGGAGAAGCTGAACCTCGGAACTCGACCACTTATATGCAGGGCGAGTATTTAATTGCCAATTGCAGCGTCTGCCTGCCTGAACAACGTTAAATCAGGAGACTCCGAAATGCTTTGCCCAATTGTAACGTCCAGACAGACATACCTAACCGGACTCATGGTTGTGATTCATGGTCTAAACCACCCGTGCGATGAAAGAATCTTATTTTCTTATAGCAAGAACTTTATTTTCAGTTTAAAGAATTCATAATTATTAAATATGCAAATGCTGTATTGAGTATCGTTTTACATGTGGTATGCAAGTTATGAAAACATTTCTTCAATCTTGAATTGGAATTGCATTTTTTCTTTCAGTACAAACGGAGTTCCTTACTTCTCTGCCGTTTACAAGCAGCTGGAGAAATTGGTAAGTGTATTACATATTCAGGGTAACAAGAAAACTCGTAACAAAACACTGAATTGTTACTATCAGTCACGGCATTCGTTCGTGATGTTTGCTAACTGACATGTATTATACTCACAATTTTTGGGGTCGACTAGAGCGAAGTGAATCTTACCATAAAGCAGGTATCAAACTGACCACACATGGAGGAATTATTATACTCTTATGACTGAGTCCTGTACTTCCTTTTTTCTAGGGAGGGGAAGGGGAAGTTAATTAGATATTAGGAGAGCTCGCTTCGCCCTAGTTTCCCCATAACTAAGTTCAGTGTCTCGTTGCTCGATGTGCTATGTTTGGCTTTACATGCTTTTGATCATTTGTGACGTCAGCCAGCTTATTCGTAACAATAAACTCCAGACGTATGCGTATTAAGCAGGTCGATTGCAGAGTTTTAGAAAAATTCGTGAATAAGAATTGAAATCAATGGACCAATGAACACCACTTTTCGGGCCTTTTCTTTGGCGCTGATTCATATCGATCAAGAGAGTTGAATTTGACTCTTCGATTCTATATATTCCAAGACTGCATTACTTCCTATATTCCATTAACCCCATCGTATTCGTCAATTCGGCGAATAGTATGATTGTAATCTTACGAATCAACACGATTAAAAGATCATTGTCAGCTTGTAATATCGAGGTAACCAACTGTAAACGAGATGTTTGTCCATAGCTGGCGGAACACGTGGCGACACACATGGAGCACACATCAGAGGTACTTTAAATCAGACACCAATGTTAGTATCTAACCCCTGTCTCTCTCTTTTTCTCTTTCTCTCTCTCTCTCTCTTACTCCCTACGCCCTCAAAATTATATTCTTACTTCTGTATACGAGCATTGACCTCTGCTATAAACTGTGTTATACTATGTACCCACTGTAAACACATCGCACACTGATTCGAGCATCGTTATCGTTGCAACCCCTCTGAGAAATTCTCAAACGCATGCGCCTTTCGTGACAAACGTTCGTATAAATTACAGTCTCATCGTTTTAGAATGATTAATGGCACTGATTCAATGACTAGGGTAAACAATTTAGGTTATGAAATGAACGTATGAAGCACTATGCTGAGTTTGGCTTATGACTTCTGTGATAGAATTTCGTAGACATTAAAAAACGCAAGTTTCATTCACACCATTGCACCTCCCGCATTGCTATACCGTCTAATGTCGCATGTCAGGCACTAAATTTACTGCTTGATTTTATGCCATGCAAAAGCTCTATGCTGCTTGCTTTTTGTACTGTACTCGTAGTTCGAATGTATTGTGCTGTACGTTTTTTCAACGTTGTGCTTCGTGGTGTACAAGAAACCTGAGAGTTGACAGTCGATCCTGAAACTTTTAGATGTTTGATGTGATTCACGTCACTCCGTGTTTTTCGGCTGACATTGAGTGACACTCGTCACTCATATCGGGTAATGTGTAATGTTCCTGGATGTCACGATATTATTGGGAATTTGACAAATTTGCTAGGTATTAGTTGAAATTCGATTCACCATATTACTTACGTTATTTTATGGTTCATGTGTAATATCAGTGATAAAACATTAGATGTTTTAAATATTTATAATATACAGCGGTCGTAATATTTCTGGATTAATATTCACGCACTGTGCGTGCAATTTCATTTGCTGGAAGAAGCTTCAATGACGTAGAAGCGGAGTCATTTTATTCGTAGCACGTGATGTGCAAAATAGAAATTTTTTCTTTTGTCTCATCATTTTCATACCCAAGCAGGTAAATTATAAATCTTTTAACAAAGCCACTTATCTATAGTGTTTTCACAATTATTCTTCAAATTCCATTTCACTTCTCGATCAGTGACGTTAAATGATCGATTGGTTGAAAATAGATCAGTGATAGCGGTTCGATGATATTATCTCAATTTCCTTTGTTAAGTTATTGCATAGAACTAGAGTATATAATTTATAATTTCCGTGTGAACATTGATCTCAGAAATACGATTTCAAGCTGAATATTTTCTGCCGTGCGCTATGCGAGCTTATCGATAATAGCTACGGGTATTTTTTCGTCAGATAACATCAGCTTGTGGAAATTGCATGCGCAACGTAATGTGCGCCAGTCGGCCATTACTTATTTCCGCAGAGATCGGTGGTGATAAAGAGCACGAAATAACCATTCTGACTCTGTTAGGGGACAGGTGTAATGAATCGTTTTTAACGAAAGGGGAAAACGTAGATTCCGTCTCGTTGTAATTATTTTCCATGAGAAACATTTATTTTTCTTTCTTTTACTTCAATCTTGATTCAGTTCAGTAATCGTTATTGAAATAAGTAACTGATGCCATTGTTTATTCAGATAACACAGTTGTTCCAGTTTATGAATCAAGCTACAGTCATACCAATATAGCAAATTGAATTTCAATATTTCAAAGGTAATTACACTTTGATTGAATCGCGGTATTTCCTCCCTTGAATACAAAATTTTCGCCACGTCATGAATAAGCTTTGAAGAAAAGTTTAGTCTCACAATTTGAAAATCGTACATCATGTTATGCCCAAATCTTTCGTTGATATCTTGGTTAGAAAAAAAAAAAAACATTTTCCTTAATTAGATAAAATTTGCGATAAAGTTTTAGTTTAAGTATTTGTCTAACTGAAAATACGTAAGTACGAGATCTGAAGCCGCCATCAGCCTCATTCCATCTGTCCACATTTCATTGCTGGCAAATGTTTGTTGGAAGAAGTTGAACCGTCTTCTTCCGCTACTCCATACCCTTGTCAAAACTTTTTTCATACTTCTATTCTATCTTCCATCCAATTCGACGACTGTATGCCGACCACATTTCGGGTGGATCAACTTTTACCCTGAATAGATACTCACTTTCTTCTAGACTTTATTCGCTCAGTTTGAGACGAGGGGACTTTTTCCTGTTTGACTTGTAGCTTTCTTATTGTTGGTTTTCAATTTAGCACGACGCCCTCATTCGCATCAAATCAACTCACAAACTTTGGCCATCCTGGTTTCAACAAGTTCGATACATGCGGTTCTCTTCGAATTTCATCCGTATTTTTGATCTAACATTAAAACGTAAAACATTCTGCCAGAGATTTGCATTTTCATACTTTCTATCTCGCGTTTTATTTCTATACGTCTTTTAAATTTCACTCGGGTGGAAGATCACAATAAAATGCGTCTTGAACTCATCGTACCTTCCGCTCTTCTTATGAGAAAGAAACAATGCTCTACATTTTGCAATCGTTACGATCTAGGCAGAAAAATATTGCGAAGCAGTTTTAACCTGGCCGAAAATACGAAAAATATCTGCTTCACAATTATACTTATTTTTTGCTTCAGCAGCATAAAGTGACCTTTTGAATTGGAGATGTGTATGACTTTTTC
The DNA here is from genome assembly GCF_021155765.1 of Diprion similis. Lineage (NCBI taxonomy): Eukaryota > Metazoa > Arthropoda > Insecta > Hymenoptera > Diprionidae > Diprion > Diprion similis. The sequence continues at coordinate 10,589,836 of NC_060114.1, forward strand.
AAGTACTTCGACATTCGCTGTAAAAAGCATTGCAGCATCGCGGAGTCTTTTATGGGCAAAGTTTCGCGGAGTGTGAATTTCAGTGAATAACGTAAACTCCTTATCGCAGGTGCACAATGAACTTGGCGCTCGAGTTACGGCGGCTTGTCTTCAGCTCCATGGGCAGGGTCGCGACGAAGAATACGTCCTTCCCCCAGGAGCCGAGATCGGGACACCGATCTTTGAACTGTACTTAGCTCTCCAAGAATTCGTCAAGTAAGTCAACGATGGGATTAAAAATTGAAACTTTCTTTTGATGCTGGTCTCGATTTTTTGAGAATTAATCGTGTAGTTGCTTTCTGTGATAAAAAATCTGATAATAAAATTTTTCTGCTTGTGTATTTCTTCTCCATTACGAAATTTTGAAAATCTCTAAAAGATGATTCAAGCAGAAAAATGTCTTACGAAAACGTATCGAAATACAACCACTGTTCTCCTGATAAAGGAATTAACCCACACATGAATTTTTATCACTTCATAGAACCTTCTTAAAACCTGATCACGGCAATCATTTCAAATTTAATTATTTGTCTATCTTTTTCCGAATGAATTTGGAAGGTTGGAAAGAAAAAAAAAAAAAAAATTAAACGGTAAAACGAGTAAATGTGTACGATAAAATAACAAATCAGATACCTTTGTACAAAAATCTTGTAAACTTTATTTCTCGATCACAAGTAAACAAATGAAAAATAGAAACACATATGTATAACGTATTTATTCTCAAATGACAAGTTTTAGTTTTGCAGTTTATTTGAAAATGTACAATAATTGCAATGCAGTTAAAAAATACCTTTTTCCGATTAATTTTTCAGTATGAAAGACCATCTACCGCAATCAGATCACAAGAGTTTGGCGATCTGTTCTTACTATCAATGGTTTGAGCCGGCCGTCGACAAGTGGCTTGATCTAGCAAAGTTAAAGGCCATGCAGAGGATCAGACGAGCTGCTGATCTTGACCGTATATGTACAGGCGAGCTTATCGTTAAGCACTGCACATCCGCAGTTGATGCAACCGCGTGTTTCTACCAGGTAAGTCCTGTGAAATAGCTGAATACAACTTGATGTGAGAAAAAAGATATGCAGTTGCATCGAAGTCTGACGTTGTTCGTTTTTGGTTAAAAATCTGCTGATTGGCTTTTTATATTTTTCGTTTTTTTTTTTTTTTTTTTTTTTTTTTTTTGTTGATACTGCACTTATAAAGATCCTGACGCATTAATTAAAATGTGTTTCAGATAAAAGAATTCTGGAAACAATTAGCCTGGCCGGATTTACCAGGTTCATACAATTTCGTCTTGAAGATAATCGACGTGAGTCCGCACTCTAAATAATTCTGCAAAAAAATGATTATTTACGACTTTTTGTTGTTGAAAAAGTATTCAGATTACTGAGTAACTTTTTAACTGGCTAAATAAAAGTTGAGAAAAATGGTTAAAATCTTCACGAAGCTTTTGATATTGACACGTTGCACAGAGGTTTGAAGATGGTTTGTTTCACAGGCGATCTGTAGTGCCGCCAACTACTACGCAGAATTGACGCATCAGAAATTGGCCGAAAGTGGCTACTACGAAGAAGTGATTCCGTACAAAACAACAGATGAGGTAATCGCACAGGTAGATACCGCTTCGCAATAGTTACAACTAAACACGCCCGCTTGGCATCTAGATAATATTTACATTATAATCTACAAACGCTCACCGTATTTTGTCTCAAGTAGTTTTTGAGCTTTGATAAGGGAAAACAAAATGATCTTTTTTCGGAAAGATTTTGGTTATTTTATAACTACGACAAGCTTATAAGAACCTCACATTTTTTTAAAATTCTTCAACAACTCTCCATTATCTCACCGATTTATTTGTGCAACAGTTCAAATATATACACTGGATTTAATATTTGATAATTTTTGTGTAGCACCAGTTTTGTGGGAACTTAACAGAATTCAGATCGATATTTTCCGTTTTCAACTACATTGCAGATTTTTCTCCATCCATTTATTCAAAGTCTGCATTGTAAATTAGTTGGCAATTGCTGATCCACTCAGGAATCATCCTTTCTCAGCTTCATGCTTCGCTACACATGTAGAAAACTTGTGCATCAGCTACAGCTTTTTGAATTACTGTATTTACAGAAAATATATCGTGCTTAGCTGTGATATCAATGCATCATTGTGTAACGTATTTCTCGCACATCAAAAACGCAATTACCAGATACGGCAAATCAGCACACCAAAACAAGCTTAAGAGAGTTGAAACGGACACTTTTTACAACATGTATTTAAACCAGAAAATTTGAAAACTGGTAATTTGCGCTAACAGCTATCAATTTTATTTTTATTTTATGAATTTTTTACCACTGAGGAAAGAAACAATTTATCTTCGCTAATATGTTATCGGAGTATTTTTTATCGGTGTCAATATAATGTAATAAAAGGCAATTTAGGATTGCACTTAAAGAAATAAAGAGGATTATACATATGATGAAGACTGAATATCATGCCAAGGTGCGTAAGGGGAGTGAACACAACTTCGTTACAATATCGAAAAAAGTTACAAACAAACAGTTTCCTTTCACCATTTGCGGAATGTTTATAATGTAAAAGAGGGCTAAAAAATGACGACTGAAAATTTGAATCGTGAGTAAATTTCCGATCAGTCTGAGTTCACGGTTACAGATGTGCGTCGCTATCAACGGTCTGGAGTACGTAAGGCGTTGGCTCTTGAGTCTTGGAGAGGAACTGAACGTCGAAGGAGTTCTAAAGTCTCTCGAGGGTCAGGCTGGTGACTCGGTCAGACTCCAATGGCGCCATGCGCTGGTCTCACCTCTGGACCAAACTCCAGGCCAAATGCTCTTGTTCATCAATCAAATTATATCCAGAATCGGAGCGAAGGTGAGACAAGAATGTAGACAAGATCAATTACTAGTAAGAATTTCGAACGAATTTACGATTCTCCTTCACCTTCGATTGCTTGGATGAATCCATTTCCTAGATGAGGGCTCCGCTCAAAAAAACGATGTTTCATCTCGCCTGGTCTCCGGATTCACTTCCCACTTCTGAAGCCATGGCACCACTCTTGGAATATTTGGATATTCACTTGGTGACATTGAACTCTTCCCTCTTGGCGATTAACTTCCATAGGGTCCTGCAGGATGTTTGGGAAGTTGTTTTGAGCGAATTGAGCAACCAGATGGATGGCAGTACTGGGGTGAGTTTTTTGTCATGGTGCACACCGAGTTACAGAATTCGTGCAGATTGCTTAAGCTATAAGATGTTAAATCGATGATCATCTTTTTGCGATTCAAGTTTACATTAAGTTTTCATAAAAATTGTACAAATGACATTGAAAATGTTGTTGGAAAAGTGTAAAAAAATATTTTGAACAAATGAGTCTAAAGTTGAAAAAATGTTGAAACTTAAAATGAAAATAAAATTAGTATCTTTCAGCTGCATGATCATTGATCATTTACGAATTTTTCTCTGTCAAGAGCAGTTATTCAAAATCAACTTAAATAATAAGCGTGATAAGATGGACGCCTCCTTGAATAAAATTTAGGCACACATGATACTTCATGAGAAAAATGTGTAAAAATATTGAATTTTGTGGTGAATTGAGTACAATGAAGTCTGTTGTGTTCTCCTGCATGAAACAAAATCTATTCCTAAGAGATCCTGTAAGTAAAACATGGAAATAGTAATTGCTATTCCCCACCGTAGGACAAACCCGCAGTATTTTACGAGAGACTTCACGAGGCTTTGGATCTTCTCGTGGATTTCTTTCACGCCGAAGAAAAGGGTTTGCCACACGAGGTTCTTCGATGCGAAAGGTTCCTTAACGTCGAGGAAAGGCTGCAGTACCACAAGACTGACACTGCCCTTCTCATAGATAGATATTATCAGCAAAGATTGCAGGTGAATAATGTGACGATTTTCTCCTGACCGACATCAATAGATAAACTGCCGTGTTTCTAGCTCGTGAAAACACATTTCAAATTTTCCGCCTTTTCCACGCCTCACATGTAAACTACTTTTGCGCATTCTACCTGCGCATATTTCAAATTTCCCACCTTTGCGCATGCGCAGTAGGTTGATCAGGGAACTTTCGTTAGCTAGAAGCACTGCAATCTATGTACTGACGTCAGACTTTGCAGATTCTTATAAAATCCCTGGATGTTTTTCTTCTTTCATTTTTTTTTCCTTCTCTTTAAACGTGATCATATTTTTCCGCAGGACCAAATAAACACGGACGCTGTTGAGTACGGCGTTCTATCGGTGCGAGCGTATCTGAACCACGATTCACTCTGTGTTGAGGTTCTGAATGCCCGAGATGTAATACCCCTGGATCCGAACGGATTTAGCGACCCTTTCGTTATCATTGAACTTTTACCCCGAAGGGTATTTGCACATTGTGCCGAACAACAGACCAACGTCCAAAAGAGAACACTCAATCCAATGTTCGACGAATGTTTCGAGTTGTGAGTACATCGTGTATTGCGATTTATGATAATCTTTTAAACGTGGAAAGCAAAAAAAGTTATGAAAGTTGTGCTGAAATGTGACTTTCATACCAAACTGAGCTTAATTAGGATTTTTGAATTTGAATGAATTATTTTTTACCAACCTAGCTCACACCTTACAGAAATCGTATTATTTTTTTCATTCACAGTTCCGTGAGTGTAGAACAATGCCGAAGTCCCGACGCAATGATACTTTTCACCGTCATGGATCACGATGTTTTGACGGCGAACGATTTTGCGGGGGAAGCCTTCCTCGGCCTGAGCAGCATCCCTGGCGTCGCGGACTCGAATGCTAGCATAGACAACTTCCATGGGCTCAAGCAGCAGGATCTGCCACTGATGCATCAGAAGAATAAAAGTGAGTTCCATGGCTAAATCCGAACACTATTTAGATTAGATAAAAGGAAGCTTTTGGAATCCGGTGAAAATTACTTTTTTAAGAAATATATTCAAAACCAGTTTAGGATTACTCTTGATTCTTGTGACTCGTTGATAATTTTCTAAACTGAAATTGAGTTTGCGTATGTATCGTGAGTTTTTCTAACGGCGGAACGATTCGCACGCCTGAGGCAGACAACCAGAGTTACACCTCGTGTTCTGGTTGAGCACCGTATCTCGCCACCTGATTATTATCGCAATGAGTAACTGAATTTCATGACAGTCATGATATTTTCTCCTGATATCCATGACTCATGTTATTTCGCCAAATAATGTTTGGCATTTGGAATGGCCGTAGTGGAATACGATACTCAGCCTGAATGTTCCCTGTAACTCCGGTTGCCTGCCTCAGGCGCACCGATCGTTCAGCTGTTAGAAAAACTCAAGGTGAATGTATTTTCCTCTTCTTGTTTTATACAGATCATCCAATCCTGCAAATTCTGGAGACCCGAACAGGCGACAAATTGGCCTTGGACTTTGTAAAGAAGCAGAAATTGCGCTTTGCCGCGACGTAGTCGAGTTTTCCATCTATTCGAATAAACCACGAGATATCTGACCATTTGGTGGTTGACACAATCAATAAAGAACCAATCAAAATCCATCCCCTAAACCCACTGTTTTGCAGAGCTATATATAATATATATATACATATACACGTATATGGATGTATATATTTATGCATGTATGTATGTACATGTGTATCTTATTATACATGTAGCAACGATATGTATAAGTATAAGAATAATGTCATACACTAAATTCGCGGTTAACATGGTGATATGTTGAATTAAAATTTCATGACTTATTTGTCCATGATCGTATACGCATGCGCAAAGCACATACGCATAATATACGATTGTAATTCAGATTACAATAAGTCGTTGTAAATTACGTGTAAGCGAAAAGTGGGCAAAAAATATCGCGCTAACCAATTGTAAGTGTGAATCGTGTTAACTTGATAGATATAATATTATGTATGTCGTTAGAAAAAGAAAGATTGAAAATTCAGGAAAATGAAAAGAAAATCAGAAAAACTTGGGGTAAAAATCGAAATACATAAATATATATGAAAAATTGAATTACGAACAAAGAAATAATAAACGATAAAGATAATCTGGAGAACTATTTTTGTGTCGATGTCGAAGTAACAAGTAAAACTCGATGTATGAGATAAACAATATGGTGAATGTCTAAAATCATGCGAGGGTTCGTTGTTGCTATTTATATTTTTTAAACAGAATTTCGTAACAAAGAACAATTGTATTCGCCTTTTCGTAACCTTCTTTCCGACAAACTAGCATTTTCTTTTTTCTGTTTCGATAGCAAAATTCTATGCACTCAAGAGGACTGATGACAAAATTTTCTGACAATTTTTAACGATATTTAATCCGTTGCGATTCAACGTCATCGCGTCGGTAATATTTTGCTTCACATTTGTAGATAATAATCGAATCCTCGCAAGCGTGAATAATATTTTTCTTACGTGTCATTGGATAACTGAAACTGATCTATCCACTCTATCTCTCAAATAATACATGATAATCGAAGAGCTTGCAGTATTGGATTGCAAAAACGTTGACAGTCATCATTTCACGTATCATTTCATCAGAGAAGAGTTCTCGTGCTTGACTTGACATGTTAATAAAAGATTGTAGCTTGAAGTGTTCATCAGAACACAATAAAAAGAAATATTTTTATGTGTACATACCTTAGGGTGTACCTTATTTAGGGTGTTGACGAATTTTTGCCGCTCCACCCGCTAAATCAAATAACTAACTAAATTGTTTCGTATATCGGTTGAGTGATTTCACAGCTCATTGAAAGCAGGCTCTTCGAGAATCAGGTGTAATCTGTATCAAAATCATGCAATTGTACGATCTTCATGTAAAATCTAATCGAGAACGATGAAGAAGGAAAAAAAGAAAACAAAGAAAGAAAACTAATCACCGCATCCGCATAATTATTTATATAATTCTCACGTATAAGCGCACATGTCAATTTTCTAACAACACGCACCGTCGCGTCTCACTTGCCTTATTTTAACGTATATGTATCTATACATAAAAGTTTAAAACTCTACATAAAAAAAAAAATTGAAAAAAAAAAAAAATTTATAGCAAAAAAAAAAAACTAATTCTTCAGCTGCCTGTCACTTGTCATATTGTCTTGATAATATTATACCGTAACACTGCGAAGCGTGGCATATTAATGATCGAATTAGATACTTCTCTGTACTTATATCCATCATCGCGCGTGCAGTTTTTCTGCCGAAATAATAAGTGAGTCTATACAAAACCTTTTTCAACTTAAATATAAACAGATGTACGATCTATATCTTGTATTATGAAACGAATAAACGATTATAAATGTAACATATTCCTCTACTGAGTTAAAACAATGTCATATGTTAATTATAAACTGTTACAAAATCAAAAAATCATTTGCTTGCTCTACAAAATAAAATCGTAAGAAATGAACAAATTTTTTAGAAGACTCATGATTGTGACGAATTTTTGTCTCAAGTTCCGCGCGTCTATATAGGTTGGCAAAAAATATTCCATCAAAAGATATTACCGAAGATTTATGGTCATGGTTTTCCCTGGGTGCTGGTTTACTGCACTCGCTATGAACGCTATGACAATTATGTGTACACCATGGCGATGTGTGGAAAAGCCCTAAGTAAAAACATAAAGATACAAAACAGCGGACAGCGTCATCCCACTGTTTGCTCTGGCGATTTTGGCAATGGCGGACATTCGGTCTTCGCCAAAGCTCCTAAGGGTCCATCATCTGTACGAATAATTGGCTCTCCGTCAAGTTTCTCCAAGTTTGGGAGACGCCTGGCTACTTCTGCTCTCCATGCTTCAGTCTGAAAATTTAGAGCGCGTTTGAAATCCAAAAATTCAACACAAACCAGAAATCAAATCTGGTGCCTCACTTGGAATAGGAATTGCTATTGGTAAGCTGATGCGATAATATTTGGCGTTATATATAACGTGCGAAACGATGATTCTTCTGATCCGTGAATGTCGAGTTCCATTACCTCTAAACCGTCGCAGAGAGGATTTCCGACAAAAAGTAAGTCTCTAAGACTCGGCAGCTCCTGCAGTTTAGACAACTCGTTCCATTCGCGTACCAAGTTATTCGACATGTACAAAACTCTGAGGTTCTTCATGGAAGTTATTCCCTTCATTTTTTCGATGCTGTTATACGATATCCATAACTCCTCTAAGGTTTCTCCTAGCGGTTCAAGGCCCGAGAATGCCTTGATTAGATTACGACCGATGGAGAGAATTTTCAAATTTTTCAGTGACGAAATACCTGTAAAAACAGACTGATTGAACACCGAGTGAATAAAAAATAATATGCAGAAGAATGCATGAATTTGTACAACCTATATTTTTTACCATCATTTCAAAAATTGTACGGAATAACTCAGTACTTACTGACAAACCGTGAAACGGTATAGATTTCTGCACAGATTTCAAAAGCCGAAAATTATTACAATATCATGTGTACTTGCAAATCCTTCTCTTTAAACAAACAACCAGCGAGACTACAATTAGCTTATAAATTCTAAGCTTCCAAGATTTTCGACTAAAAGCAATCCATTTCAAAAATCCCGCATCGATCAATTCATTTCATGGTGTACAGGGAAATGGAAATGAATGCAGGGTATTCTGTGCTATCGATACACTTTGATTCACGATGATATTCAATTTACCACCAATCTTCTCAATCATGTTAGTCGACAAGGTAAGTTTTTCGCACTTTACGAGAGAGGACAAAGTATTATCCATTTTCTCGATCGGTGGCCACTGAAAACTGAGGTTGACTTCGACTGCGGAAGATGCTTCGAGTCCAGTTGCTTCTTCCCATCTTCTTATAGCATCTTTACATGTGGTAGGCTTTCCCACACCAGACATCTGTTCGAAAATTGAAAGAATACAAGTACAAAGGTAACGTGGAAAAGTCTAACTTGATAACATTTATACTTATCACCGCAGAAAAGGTCTTTGATTATTTTAGCCGCTCATAGTTTATGCCATGTTTCGAATTTATTCATGCAGTTATCCATTGGTTGAAAAAAAATCAGAACAATCTGAATTAATGTTGTATAACTATATATGTGGGAAATTCTTTAGTGTTTGCATTATCAGATTAAAATACTTTTCCAGAGAAAAAGCTGGTGGCATTTATCGCCCAAAGAATGATAAACTAACAATTGCAGTTCAAGAATTAGTCGGAATTAAAGACGGAAATATCAAGTTTTTACTCGGAACTCAACAATGATCGACAATCGTCAGCATTGAATTATATGATACCGAGTCAACAAGTTATTGGCTCACTTATGTGATCTAGTTTTCTTCTATAGTCTCCGACTGCATATCACTTGAAGCGGGCAGTTTTTCAGTTACATCATCATGATATATCTTGTATTATCAATAGCGCAAGTCAAATGTTGATTCAAGTCAAATACGATTTATTTCGTGGTCAGTATCTGTCTTATCTTTCGTTTGAAGAGAAGAAGCAGGCTTAGGATCAGTTAAATTCCAGAAAGTGATTCATGTTGGTCAATAGTTTGAATTTTTCGTAAACGCATGGGTTGGTTAAGTTTCAAACGTCAGCTTTTTCATCTCCCCAACATCAAACACGGTGGATTTTGGTTCCATTTCGAAATATTACGTTTCTTTGTGTGCTATAATTACCTTCAAATATCACCAAAACTTGAAGCATTGTCCCATTTATATTACGATTGTATAAACTGGATTTTGAAGACTAAAAATTTATAAAATACTTTCACAAATCGTTAGATATTCTCTCTAGACTCGTTCCAGACGGCTGCTTTCAACAGCAAGCATTTGTTTGGGATAGTTCCGATAACTTCGCAACCATGACTACCCCTAGGCTGTCGTCGGCTGGTACGATGCAATGTCATAAAAACACGCTACAGTGTATTTACGGAGAAGCTACAGCTTTTTGTAAATAAGCAAAATGTAATGCGAATAATATTTATTCTACAAAGCCATTCGTTGAACATATTACAGGAATTCCGACTTGTAGGAACTATTCGAAAATTTTTGAAGTGAAACGTCTGTTAACGGGGTTACGACAGAATATTGCGAAACACAATGATTGGAAACGCAATATTACGTAACGCATTGCCATGAAGCGCAATGCTTATATTATGGAACGCAAACTATACACAGGAATCCCTATCCTCGGTCTCCTCTTTGTGCGGATCTTCGTTCCCCCACATAATGCCCAAAACAAAAGCGGCGAGGGGTCGTGAGCATTGGAGAAACAAATGTCAGATGTTTCACTTCTATCACGTGTGGTTGCCACATGCATGTTCCTTCTTGAATGACGATACACCTGCAGAATTAGTCAGTTTATAAAGAAGAAGAATTGCGTTATTCGATTGGGTTTATTTCACTCAAGAGGAGGTCAATAAACTCACAAGAATATCAGGCTTTTTCGTGACAAATACACGGAAAAATGTCAGGTTTAATTAAGTCAACAAGGCTACGGTATTTTGTACGGTCTGTGGGTATAATGACAGATAGCACATGATAGCAGCGTCGTTACACCGACGCTTGACTGCATAATGGCTAGCAGGCGAACGGCTTGCGGCTCATTTCTAGCCTTCACTCTGACGAAGAGAGACAGGCACTCTTGAGTAGGTCGTATGATAATTCCTTTTACAACGTCCATTATAGTCTACAGCTCACGGTCCATCGAATCAGTGCCCTAAATGCCTTAGATCGGGTGTCGTCCGATTAGTTGTGGAACGGTTGCCAGTAACGGATGTTCAATATTGCCACAGGTGTTGGAACCATATCGCAAGTGAATTATTGAACTAGTCAGTGATGTCGGGGACAGCTGAAGATGTGTCAGAATCTCGCTGGGCAGACTCGTTTGAATCAGAATATCTCCAAGAATACTTGGGACGGATCGTTGAAAAGCTGGGCATCAAAGGTCCCAAGTTCTGCATAACGTCTGGTTCAAAAGTGGGCGACAACTATGTGGGTGTGGTTCATCGCGTCAAAATCGAGGGCCTGAGAAACAAACTACCAGTCGAAATTCCAACAATATTTAAAATTTCTCCCACGGATGAAATTATTCGGGAAGTATTGCAAGTCAAACATTTATTTTCGCGAGAACACGAGTTTTACTCCGAAATCGTGCCGGTATTCAAGAAGTTCTTACAAGCTCATCACAAGACGTTAGAAAATGTTCCAAAGTGCTATTTTTCTACCAACATCGAATACAAGGAGGTAAGTTGTCAGTAATCAGCCTGAAATAGATTCTTGGCAAAATCACTTGGAAATGGTTAAATTATTTCTACTATACGCACATAGTAAACTCCAACTATATTACAGTAATACATACTATCATACGATAGTTATTTTCGACAATAAAGTCGAATTATGGTGTATTGAACTATATATTTTTCAAATTGTACGAGTCAAATTTATTGGAATCAAAATCAAGTAAGGTGGGAACACTGCCAATTTCGCTGCAATTTTAAAAACGCCAAAATCGGTATAGAGTAGATTTGCAATTCAAAATTGAATCAGGATCAAGTCCAAAAGACCTTAGGCTAGAAGAAAAACGTTCATAAGGATTTTGACTCAGAAATGGCAGATATAGATTTGCTTAATTTGGTTTGACTTTTGACGTATCCATCTTTTATGACTCAGAACGACGCCAACTGACACACTGAATTCGGAACAAGCGGTGGTGGGTTCAACGAACAAATAACTGCTGTTTTTGTCACCGTAAGGATATCTCTAACGATAAGGAATCTTGCCAAGAACTGTTCATACACTGGAAATACTTACGTGGACGCGATTATCACCACGAGCAATTTGTATACGCGGTTACTACACAGACTTTAACTGTATCTATTTTTTTTTTATCACAGTCCAGAAATATAGCTCTGAGTGCGAAATAAAAATTAGATTCGTAGCTGTAACCAAAAAGTCTGCTATCAGCTATGATTGTTTCTGATTACCGTCATTCTTCATATGATTTACCGTATATCGCGTTAATTCAATGTTGGCGCAACAAGGAATTGATGTTAATTAAGGCTTTACCTAACTAATAAAATCTATTAAACCAAACGAATTGATTTGTCTTTGCTATTGCCGCAAAATGTAGTATTGACAACTATATTTGCACAAAGCGGTTACTTGTACCTCATTTCTTGGTAATTCCAACAATATTGAAACATTTGTTACAACGATAAGCATTTTACTACAAGCTTCTACTCACTATGGAGCATGAACGTTTCCTGAGTTCAGTATCGCTTTTATAGGCGTTGCGTTAAATAAATGTTTACGTGGTGGCTGTTATTCTACTGATAACTCGTTAGCAGATGGACATTTCCATTTCTTTATAAGATGGTAAACTATTAATTGGCTCTGTATTGATTACTAAACCGTATAAGTTGTTGATTTCGTGGTATTTCCTTAAAGACCATATTATCTCTGGCATATTATATTGTGATTTGAATCTTCCACGCGAAACACATTACCACAATTAGTCAATTGGTTGTTTTTAACTTTCGCTTGAAATTTCTTGCATACCAGGTTATTATACCGCAATTTAACTTTACGATTTTTCTTAAAATACACATCCAATCAAGTACAATAAGTCGTTAGAAATTCATTTCGATTTTCATCTCTTTTCTATGGGTGTGTGAGTAATTTGAAATCACGAGCAATTCAACATGAATCGAATAGTGATATACGATACGATATTCGAATAATTCGAGTTTTTGAATAATTCAACTTTGTCGACCATTTCGATCTTATAAAATAATTACGAGTTTTAGAATGATTCGAATTTCTCGAGTAATCCTAATTTTTCGAAAATCACAAATGTATTGAAAAATTTGAGTTTTAGTTCAACTGTACCGATCCCCTCAATTAATGATGAAATCGTTATCAACCGACTCGTGCTATTGTCTTGCTTAGCGTGAAATAAAATCCAGTGACTTCTAATCAGTATAAATTGTTGAACAACTGATAATTCTAACTACATTTGCCCGTAATTCGAGTTGTACGGGTCGCAGCTACAACTCGAATAATTTAATCAATTTCAATTATTCGAATACCCAAACATTTCATTCGATTTTCGTATCGAATTCCACCATTCGATGCAATCTGATTTGACCTCTAATCGCACGGCCCAACTAAGCCCAACGTCCACCGTTGCGGAACCGATCCGATCCTCTCCGTACAAAACGGATCCGACCGGCTACGCACCTTTAGTGTAACGCAGTAATAAGACCGTTAGGCGCAAAACAATATGCTAGTTGATTCCGCTATAACACTCACTTGTATGAGACCAAAGATTTCTTACGATTAATATTTGCAGCTGATCTCCATAATCGAAGACGAATCGGTGAATCATTCCATTTCTGAAGTTTTCGGTTTGAAATTGATGAAAAAATTTTTAATAATGCCAAGTTGAAGTCCTTTCGATGCTTACCAATTTGAAATATTCAAAAACGAGATTCACCGATTCATCGTCGATTATTGGGATCAGCTGCGAATATTAATCGTAAAAAATCCTTTGTCATATACAAGTGAGAGTTATAACGGAATGGACTAGTACATATATCGTTTTGCGCCCAACGATCTTATTACTGTGTTATACTAAAGGTGCGCAGTTGGTTGGAGCTGTTCCGTTCTGTCCTTTCGGATCGTATCGGATCGCATTGTATCGCATTGGATCGCATCGGATCACACCATGTCGCATCGGGTCGCACGTGCAAAGTGTGCATTCGCCATTTTTATTTTTTTCTAATTTTTTCTTGAACAGATTGAATGGATTAAAAGAAATGCAGCGCTAGCTACGACAATGTCTTGACTGGACGACATTTTGTTGTTACATAATGACGGACTCACTGTAATTTCCACACCTTTGGGTATACATACCACACACAAACATGGCATTGTAAGTAAAAAAAATTTCACCACCCCCTGCATCAGAAAGTACAACTTCCGGTTTATGCCGAAGGGCCGAAAGTTGTACTTTCCGTGCATGTGTGGTGAAATTTTTTTTTACTTTTAATGCCATGTTTGTGTGTAGTATGTATACCCCAAGGTGTGGAAATTGATCATCATACACACCTATAATCCAAAATCGAAATCCATTGAATTATAAAAATGTGTTTTTTTCCTACCAGGCCATTTGTATGGAAGATTTGCAGTCGGAGGGATTCGAGATGCGTGACCGTATAAAGCAACTGGATTTTGCACATGCAGCTCTTACCTTGCGTGCTTTGGGACGATTTCACGCAGTAAGTTTTGCGCTTCGCGATCAGAAGCCGGAAGTCTTCGCAAGAAAAATATCGCACATTAAGGAAGCAGTCTTTAGACCGGAAGTCGTGGAGCACGAGAGTTTACTTGAGCGATGTGAAATTTTAGGCAAAATGGTCACAATGGTAAGAACCCTATTAAAAATTTCTGTTGTATAGATCCATAGAATTCAACCAAATTCCTATATGGATTTGTCGGATTCCTATACGATCCTATACGATGTTTTATTAATGCGTTGAAAGTCTCATTGTTGTAATGAATCTGTATCCCACAGGCACTCGCAGATGAGGATCCGCGGTACACGAAAAGATTTGCGGAATTTCGAAAAAATGTCACCAAGGACTTCGCATGGCCATTCGAAGGAAGTAACGCGGAACCGTATACGGTACTGAATCACGGGGATTTATGGACGAACAATTTGCTCTTCAAGTATGACAAGGCAAGTTGTGGTGCAATTATTAATTGACTAACAATTAGTTTCACGCCGTGAAACGTCGTAAACATTACGGGAGATGAACACAAAAGAAAGTTTAATGCCGTAAAGACGACATCTTGAGAAAATCAAAATGACCTTGTCATAAATATTTAAAATGCCAAATTATACTGATATTCGGTGCATTGAAACCCTCTGCAATTTCTCAGCATCATTTTGATCAGTTACATAATCGTTCAGGCCTTAAAGAATTTCCTTTTTGTGGTCTATAGTACGGTAAATTGAGTTGTTCGAATAGTTTTTAGAATAAGAAAAAAAAAAAAATTGGAACGTAGCCGGACAACCTCTTGAAAAACTGTGTCGAATGATTGGTATTCAACGTTATGACGGATGACATTTTGTTAACAATCAGACAGCTGAAGACTGTTTGACAATGATGTAATACGCATTGATAGATAATTGTGGCGATGTTTCAGGACCACGGGGAACCACAGGAAGTATACTTTTTGGATTTCCAAATTGTGCGTTACGCATCACCTGCGTCAGATATTTCGTACCTGCTATTCTGCAGCTGCAACCAAGAGTTGAGGAACAGGCACTTCGATGAGCTGATAAAAATCTACCACGAATCGTTGTCAGCCTATCTTTCTGAGCTTGGCTCTGACCCACGAAAACTGTTTCCGTATGATGAATTGTTGAGGCAAATGAGAAAATTTAGCACCACCACCGGTATTATGGCTATGCTGATTGTTCAGGCTATAACGAGCCAAGGAGATGACGTCGTGGGTTTCGGGGCAAAAAATGAAGACCTTGCAGGTTCAGAAAAACGAATTCAGAGAGACTATTTCTGGCGGAATACTTTGAGAGACATTTACAAAGATATGATTGACAGAAACTATATTTAACGTAGTGTTTGCAATATCCAGTTTATCAGTTACTCTGAGAGCAAGTTTTCATCAGTAGAAAAGTATTGCACCCGAAACCTTGAGTTTCATTTGAAGAGCTACGAACTTGTCGTATCAGTGAGTAACTGGAAAACTACTTATTGACTGAATCTCACTCACTTCTTTCACCATGCCTGAAAAAAATATACTCTAGAGTTATGGAGGATAGAGATACGGATGACTATCTCCGCGTATAGAAAGTGACCGTAAACTAGAGTACATATGAGATGGCGCTGCTGTAACAAACGGGACACGTTTAAATGAAGGCGCCAAGAATTTTTAGAGCAGGATAAATTAAACGGAGTAAGATAGATATGCGTTCTGTAAAGGAGCTATTTTGAAGCAACTGATGAAATGACAAGTTCAAGTCCTTATAAATGAAGTTATTTGGTCCATTTAGTGAATCTACTATCTAATAGAAGCACGTTAAAGGTATAGGCTGAACCTAATTTTTGCGGTTTTCCCAAATTAATCTGAAAGTATCGATTCCAATATTGAATAAACCTGAGGATCAACTTTTTACAAACAACAATGTCACACTCAACAGCGCTTTCTATAACTTCGAAAATAAATCATTATTATCAATTTAAACTACTTATTTCTTCACTTGGATACTTATTATTGTTTTGGCCGTCCGTTCCCTGCGTAAAAAATAAGAGTCTGAGAAATTTTTGCTCAAACAAGTAACCCATTCGGATTTTTTATGAAAATTTTGATGATTTTGGATATAGCTAAAATCGGTTCCCTGATGCACTATATCGACGTGATTTTGCGAGAGGGATCAAGTACGCATAGTCTGAGCTCACTACAAACAACAGAGTAAAAGAACCGGCCAAAAAACACGGATTTTGTATGAGGTTGCTGGAGAGATGAGAAAAGAGAATAACAGATTCGTGGCTAATAAGTTTCGTTTCGGTTCATTTTCAGTATATTTATTACGCATTGATCGTCCTTGATCCCAGTACAAGTGGTCAAGTGTCAGTGTGTAATACGTGAACATGTTACGGACTAATAACGAAGTACATTAATACATATGAAATTGACCTAACATTACATGAAAAAGCTGATTATGATCTTCAGCTGAAGGAGTATACGTATTATATACGTATATAAACAATACGTATTACCTTAAGCAACATACGAGAAGTAGTATATGAGGTAGGATTTAATGAAGTTCGTGATATGATAGGTTCCACCCTGCACACAGGTGCAACTCACTTTCGCAGGATACGACGTGTATGATATTGTATGGGTTACATGAAACCCGAATTGAAACTAATAAATAAACAACTTACTGTGTGGTTTCTTTGTATTTCCTCAACAATCGGTCCACCGCTATTTCCGTGTCTTTTGTACGTTGCACGAGATCCGATTCGTCATAACAAATTGACTGATATCGATTCTGCGACGGAAGATTAGGGACTATAAAAAAGTAAGGTTTACGCCTTTGAATTTTTGATGGAAATGATGACAATTTGAGGAGTGCTGCAATGATATCTTTCATGCATTAATCCGGCGTGATGTTGCAAAAGGAATCGAGAGGTCGCAGTCCGGATACGCTGAGAGGAACAGATCAAGAGTGACAGCCAATGAACGGAACGTCCTTTTCTCAATATCGCTGCCGCAGCTCTTTCCTTTGACATTTCCCTGCTGTTGGCCATACGCTCGTTTTGCTGTGTTTTCTGAGTTCCTAGGGGTTCAATTAGTGAGGAAAGAATTATACGGATCAATTCTGAGACAAGAAAATTTTTGCCGTAAAAAAGAGGCAGGTGAACCCCTGTGGATTTTTAGCAAAAATCTTGACGAATTTGAAAAGTGCGGCAATCAATTTTTCCATGCGCTATTTCGACGTGATTTTGCGAGTGAAATCGGTAGGTGAAGTCCGAATACGCTGCGAGAAATGGATCGAGAATAACGGCCAAGAGACTAAATACGTATTCGTATACGTATACGTACTTCGATCATTTTCAGCTGCTCGTTTTTTCGTCATAAATTCCATGCTGTTGGTTTGATGCTTTTTTTGTTGTGTTTTCTGAGTAATTGGGCATCGACTTAGTGTGACAAGTGTAGTACACACCGATTCCCAGACGAAAAATTTTCGACTCCAAGTAAGACAAAAAAAGTAAGGCTAACCCCTTTGAATTTTTGGTGAATATTTCGACGACTTTGAAAAGTGCTGCAATCAAATTTGTATGGCACTATTCCGACGTGATTTTGCGAGAGAAATCGATTGAGCATAGTCCCAATACGCTGCGAGCAACGGATCAAAAGTTACAGCCGAAAAACTGGAAATTTTCATCGTCATTTCTCTGCTGTTGGTCCTACGGTCTTTTCCATGTGTTTTCTGAGTTCCTGGTGGTCGAATTACTCTAAAAAGGGTCATACTAATCGATTCCGAATCGAAAAGTTTTCGGCTCCGAAAATGACCAAAAACGTAAGGCTAACCCCTTTGGATTTTTGGCGAAAATTTCGACGACTTTGAAAAGTGCTGCAATCAAATTTGTATGGCACTATTCCGACGTAATTTTTCGAGAGAAATCGATTGAGCATAGTCCCAATACGCTGCGAGCAACGGATCAAAAGTTACAGCCGAAAAACTGGAAATTTTCATCGTCATTTCTCTGCTGTTGGTCCTACGGTCTTTTCCATGTGTTTTCTGAGTTCCTGGTGGTCGAATTACTCTAGAAAGGGTCATACTAATCGATTCCGAATCGAAAAGTTTTCGGCTCCGAAAATGACCAAAAACGTAAGGCTAACCCCTTTGGATTTTTGGCGAAAATTTCGACGACTTTGAAAAGTGCTGCAATCAAATTTGTATGGCACTATTCCGACGTAATTTTTCGAGAGAAATCGATTGAGCATAGTCCCAATACGCTGCGAGCAACGGATCAAAAGTTACAGCCGAAAAACTGGAAATTTTCATCGTCATTTCTCTGCCGTTGGTCCTACGGTCTTTTCCATGTGTTTTCTGAGTTCCTGGTGGTCGAATTACACCATAAAGGGTCATACTAATCGATTCCGAATCGAAAAGTTTTCGGCTCCGAAAATGACCAAAAACGTGAGGCTAACCCCTTTGGATTTTTGGCGAAAATTTCGACGACTTTGAAAAGTGCTGCAATCAAATTTGAGTGGCACTATTCCGACGTAATTTTGCGAGAGAAATCGATTGAGCATAGTCCCAATACGCTGCGAGCAACAGATCAAAAGTTAGGACCAACGAACTGGAAATTTTCATCGTCATTTCTCTGCTGTTGGTCCTACGGTCTTTTCCATGTGTTTTCTGAGTTCCTGGTGGTCGAATTACTCTAGAAAGGGTCATACTGATCGATTCCGAATCGAAAAGTTTCCGGCTCTCAAAATGACCAAAAAAGTAAGGCTAACCCCTTTGGATTTTTGGCGAAAATTTCGACGACTCTGAAAAGTGCTGCAATCAAATTTGTATTGCACCATTCCGACGTAATTTTTCGAGAGAAATCGATTAAGCATAGTCCCAATACGCTGCGAGCAACGTATCAAAAGTTACAGCCGAAAAACTGGAAATTTTCATCGTCATTTCTCTGCTGTTGGTCCTACGGTCTTTTCCATGTGTTTTCTGAGTTCCTGGTGGTCGAATTACTCTAGAAAGGGTCATACTAATCGATTCCGAATCGAAAAGTTTTCGGCTCCAAAAATGACCAAAAAAGTAAGGCTAACCACTTTGGATTTTTGGCGAAAATTTCGACGACTTTGAAAAGTGCTGCAATCAAATTTGTATGGCACTATTCCGACGTAATTTTGCGAGAGAAATCGATTGAGCATAGTCCCAATACGCTGCGAGCAACGGATCAAAAGTTACAGCCGAAAAACTGGAAATTTTCATCGTCATTTCTCTGCTGTTGGTCCTACGGTCTTTTCCATGTGTTTTCTGAGTTCCTGGTGGTCGAATTACTCTAGAAAGGGTCATACTGATCGATTCCGAATCGAAAAGTTTCCGGCTCTCAAAATGACCAAAAAAGTAAGGCTAACCCCTTTGGATTTTTGGCGAAAATTTCGACGACTCTGAAAAGTGCTGCAATCAAATTTGTATTGCACCATTCCGACGTAATTTTTCGAGAGAAATCGATTAAGCATAGTCCCAATACGCTGCGAGCAACGTATCAAAAGTTACAGCCGAAAAACTGGAAATTTTCATCGTCATTTCTCTGCTGTTGGTCCTACGGTCTTTTCCATGTGTTTTCTGAGTTCCTGGTGGTCGAATTACTCTAGAAAGGGTCATACTAATCGATTCCGAATCGAAAAGTTTTCGGCTCCAAAAATGACCAAAAAAGTAAGGCTAACCCCTTTGGATTTTTGGCGAAAATTTCGACGACTTTGAAAAGTGCTGCAATCAAATTTGTATGGCACTATTCCGACGTAATTTTTAGAGAGAAATCGATTGAGCATAGTCCCAATACGCTGCGAGCAACGGATCAAAAGTTACAGCCGAAAAACTGGAAATTTTCATCGTCATTTCTCTGCTGTTGGTCCTACGGTCTTTTCCATGTGTTTTCTGAGTTCCTGGTGGTCGAATTACTCTAGAAAGGGTCATACTAATCGATTCCGAATCGAAAAGTTTTCGGCTCCAAAAATGACCAAAAAAGTAAGGCTAACCCCTTTGGATTTTTGGCGAAAATTTCGACGACTTTGAAAAGTGCTGCAATCAAATTTGTATGGCACTATTCCGACGTAATTTTTAGAGACAAATCGATTGAGCATAGTCCCAATACGCTGCGAGCAACGGATCAAAAGTTACAGCCGAAAAACTGGAAATTTTCATCGTCATTTCTCTGCTGTTGGTCCTACGGTCTTTTCCATGTGTTTTCTGAGTTCCTGGTGGTCGAATTACTCTAGAAAGGGTCATACTAATCGATTTCGAATCGAAAAGTTTTCGGCTCTCAAAATGACCAAAAAAGTAAGGCTAACCCCTTTGGATTTTTGGCGAAAATTTCGACGACTCTGAAAAGTGCTGCGATCAAATTTGTATGGCACCATTCCGTCGTAATTTTTCGAGAGAAATCGATTGAGCATAGTCCCAATACGCTGCGAGCAACGGATCAAAAGTTACAGCCGAAAAACTGGAAATTTTCATCGTCATTTCTCTGCTGTTGGTCCTACGGTCTTTTCCATGTGTTTTCTGAGTTCCTGGTGGTCGAATTACTCTAGAAAGGGTCATACTAATCGATTCCGAATCGAAAAGTTTTCGGCTCCAAAAATGACCAAAAAAGTAAGGCTAACCCCTTTGGATTTTTGGCAAAAATTTCGACGACTTTGAAAAGTGCTGCAATCAAATTTGTATGGCACTATTCCGACGTAATTTTACGAGAGAAATCGATTGAGCATAGTCCCAATACGCTGCGAGCAACGGATCAAAAGTTACAGCCGAAAAACTGGAAATTTTCATCGTCATTTCTCTGCTGTTGGTCCTACGGTCTTTTCCATGTGTTTTCTGAGTTCCTGGTGGTCGAATTACTCTAGAAAGGGTCATACTAATCGATTCCGAATCGAAAAGTTTTCGGCTTCAAAAATGACCAAAAAAGTAAGGCTAACCCCTTTGGATTTTTGGCGAAAATTTCGACGACTTTGAAAAGTGCTGCAATCAAATTTGTATGGCACTATTCCGACGTAATTTTTCCAGAGAAATCGATTGAGCATAGTCCCAATACGCTGCGAGCAACGGATCAAAAGTTACAGCCGAAAAACTGGAAATTTTCATCGTCATTTCTCTGCTGTTGGTCCTACGGTCTTTTCCATGTGTTTTCTGCGTTCCTGGTGGTCGAATTACTCTAGAAAGGGTCATACTAATCGATTCCGAATCGAAAAGTTTTCGGCTCCAAAAATGACCAAAAAAGTAAGGCTAACCCCTTTGGATTTTTGGCAAAAATTTCGACGACTTTGAAAAGTGCTGCAATCAAATTTGTATGGCACTATTCCGACGTAATTTTACGAGAGAAATCGATTGAGCATAGTCCCAATACGCTGCGAGCAACGGATCAAAAGTTACAGCCGAAAAACTGGAAATTTTCATCGTCATTTCTCTGCTGTTGGTCCTACGGTCTTTTCCATGTGTTTTCTGAGTTCCTGGTGGTCGAATTACTCTAGAAAGGGTCATACTAATCGATTCCGAATCGAAAAGTTTTCGGCTTCAAAAATGACCAAAAAAGTAAGGCTAACCCCTTTGGATTTTTGGCGAAAATTTCGACGACTTTGAAAAGTGCTTCAATCAAATTTGTATGGCACTATTCCGACGTAATTTTTCCAGAGAAATCGATTGAGCATAGTCCCAATACGCTGCGAGCAACGGATCAAAAGTTACAGCCGAAAAACTGGAAATTTTCATCGTTATTTTTCTGCCGTTGGTCCTACGGTCTTTTCCATGTGTTTTCTGAGTTCCTGGTGGTCGAATTACTCTAGGAAGGGTCATACTAATCGATTCCGAATCGAAAAGTTTTCGGCTCCGAAAATGACCAAAAACGTAAGGCTAACCCCTTTGGATTTTTGGCGAAAATTTCGACGACTTTTAAAGTGCTGCAATCAAATTTGTATGGCACTATTCCGACGTAATTTTTCGAGAGAAATCGATTGAGCATAGTCCCAATACGCTGCGAGCAACGGATCAAAAATTACAGCCGAAAAACTGGAAATTTTCATCGTCATTTCTCTGCTGTTGGTCCTACGGTCTTTTCCATGTGTTTTCTGAGCTCCTGGTGGTCGAATTACTCTAGAAAGGGTCATACTAATCGATTCCGAATCGAAAAGTTTTCGGCTCCAAAAATGACCAAAAAAGTAAGGCTAACCCCTTTGGATTTTTGGCGAAAATTTCGACGACTTTGAAAAGTGCTGCAATCAAATTTGTATGGCACTATTCCGACGTAATTTTTAGAGACAAATCGATTGAGCATAGTCCCAATACGCTACGAGCAACGGATCAAAAGTTACAGCCGAAAAACTGGAAATTTTCATCGTCATTTCTCTGCTGTTGGTCCTACGGTCTTTTCCATGTGTTTTCTGAGTTCCTGGTGGTCGAATTACTCTAGAAAGGGTCATACTAATCGATTTCGAATCGAAAAGTTTTCGGCTCTCAAAATGACCAAAAAAGTAAGGCTAACCCCTTTGGATTTTTGGCGAAAATTTCGACGACTCTGAAAAGTGCTGCAATCAAATTTGTATGGCACCATTCCGTCGTAATTTTTCGAGAGAAATCGATTGAGCATAGTCTCAATACGCTGCGAGCAACGTATCAAAAGTTACAGCCGAAAAACTGGAAATTTTCATCGTCATTTCTCTGCTGTTGGTCCTACGGTCTTTTCCATGTGTTTTCTGAGTTCCTGGTGGTCGAATTACTCTAGAAAGGGTCATACTAATCGATTTCGAATCGAAAAGTTTTCGGCTCTCAAAATGACCAAAAAAGTAAGGCTAACCCCTTTGGATTTTTGGCGAAAATTTCGACGACTTTGAAAAGTGCTGCAATCAAATTTGTATGGCACTATTCCGACGTAATTTTTCAAGAGAAATCGATTGAGCATAGTCCCAATACGCTGCGAGCAACGGATCAAAAGTTACAGCCGAAAAACTGGAAATTTTCATCGTCATTTCACTGCTGTTGGTCCTACGGTCTTTTCCATGTGTTTCCTGAGTTCCAGGTGGTCGAATTACTCTAGAAAGGGTCATACTAATCGATTCCGGATCAAAAAGTTTTCGGCTCTCAAAATGACCAAAAAAGTAAGGCTAACCCCTTTGGATTTTTGGCGAAAATTTCGACGACTCTGAAAAGTGCTGCAATCAAATTTGTATGGCACTATTCCGACTTAATTTTTCGAGAGAAATCGATTGAGCATAGTCCCAATACGCTGCGAGCAACAGATCAGAAGTTACAGCCGAAAAACTGGAAATTTTCATCGTCATTTCTCTGCTGTTGGTCCTACGGTCTTTTCCATGTGTTTTCTGAGTTCCTGGTGGTCGAATTACTCTAGAAAGGGTCATACTAATCGATTCCGAATCGAAAAGTTTTCGGCTCCAAAAATGACCAAAAAAGTAAGGCTAACCCCTTTGGATTTTTGGCGAAAATTTCGACGACTTTGAAAAGTGCTGCAATCAAATTTGTATGGCACTATTCCGACGTAATTTTTCTAGAGAAATCGATTGAGCATAGTCCCAATACGCTGCGAGCAACGGATCAAAAGTTACAGCCGAAAAACTGGAAATTTTCATCGTCATTTTTCTGCCGTTGGTCCTACGGTCTTTTCCATGTGTTTTCTGAGTTCCTGGTGGTCGAATTACTCTAGGAAGGGTCATACTAATCGATTTCGAATCGAAAAGTTTTCGGCTCCGAAAATGACCAAAAACGTAAGGCTAACCCCTTTGGATTTTTGGCGAAAATTTCGACGACTTTGAAAAGTGCTGCAATCAAATTTGTATGGCACTATTCCGACGTAATTTTTCGAGAGAAATCGATTGAGCATAGTCCCAATACGCTGCGAGCAACGGATCAAAAAGTACAGCCGAAAAACTGGAAATTTTCATCGTCATTTCTCTGCTGTTGGTCCTACGGTCTTTTCCATGTGTTTTCTGAGTTCCTGGTGGTCGAATTACTCTAGAAAGGGTCATACTAATCGATTCCGAATCGAAAAGTTTTCGGCTCCAAAAATGACCAAAAAAGTAAGGCTAACCCCTTTGGATTTTTGGCGAAAATTTCGACGACTTTGAAAAGTGCTGCAATCAAATTTGTATGGCACTATTCCGACGTAATTTTACGAGAGAAATCGATTGAGCATAGTCCCAATACGCTGCGAGCAACGGATCAAAAGTTACAGCCGAAAAACTGGAAATTTTCATCGTCATTTCTCTGCTGTTGGTCCTACGGTCTTTTCCATGTGTTTTCTGAGTTCCTGGTGGTCGAATTACTCTAGAAAGGGTCATACTAATCGATTCCGAATCGAAAAGTTTTCGGCTCCAAAAATGACCAAAAAAGTAAGGCTAACCCCTTTGGATTTTTGGCGAAAATTTCGACGACTTTGAAAAGTGCTGCAATCAAATTTGTATGGCACTATTCCGACGTAATTTTTAGAGACCAATCGATTGAGCATAGTCCCAATACGCTGCGAGCAACGGATCAAAAGTTACAGCCGAAAAACTGGAAATTTTCATCGTCATTTCTCTGCTGTTGGTCCTACGGTCTTTTCCATGTGTTTTCTGAGTTCCTGGTGGTCGAATTACTCTAGAAAGGGTCATACTAATCGATTTCGAATCGAAAAGTTTTCGGCTCTCAAAATGACCAAAAAAGTAAGGCTAACCCCTTTGGATTTTTGGCGAAAATTTCGACGACTCTGAAAAGTGCTGCAATCAAATTTGTATGGCACCATTCCGTCGTAATTTTTCGAGAGAAATCGATTGAGCATAGTCTCAATACGCTGCGAGCAACGTATCAAAAGTTACAGCCGAAAAACTGGAAATTTTCATCGTCATTTCTCTGCTGTTGGTCCTACGGTCTTTTCCATGTGTTTTCTGAGTTCCTGGTGGTCGAATTACTCTAGAAAGGGTCATACTAATCGATTCCGGATCGAAAAGTTTTCGGCTTCAAAAATGACCAAAAAAGTAAGGCTAACCCCTTTGGATTTTTGGCGAAAATTTCGACGACTTTGAAAAGTGCTGCAATCAAATTTGTATGGCACTATTCTGACGTAATTTTTCGAGAGAAATAGATTGAACATAGTCCCAATACGCTGCGAGCAACGGATCAAAAGTTACAGCCGAAAAACTGGAAATTTTCATCGTCATTTCTCTGCTGTTGGTCCTACGGTCTTTTCCATGTGTTTTCTGAGTTCCTGGTGGTCGAATTACTCTAGAAAGGGTCATACTAATCGATTTCGAATCGAAAAGTTTTCGGCTCTCAAAATGACCAAAAAAGTAAGGCTAACCCCTTTGGATTTTTGGCGAAAATTTCGACGACTTTGAAAAGTGCTGCAATCAAATTTGTATGGCACTATTCCGACGTAATTTTTCGAGAGAAATCGATTGAGCATAGTCCCAATACGCTGCGAGCAACGGATCAAAAGTTACAGCCGAAAAACTGGAAATTTTCATCGTCATTTCTCTGCTGTTGGTCCTACGGTCTTTTCCATGTGTTTTCTGAGTTCCAGGTGGTCGAATTACTCTAGAAAGGGTCATACTAATCGATTCCGGATCAAAAAGTTTTCGGCTCTCAAAATGACCAAAAAAGTAAGGCTAACCCCTTTGGATTTTTGGCGAAAATTTCGACGACTCTGAAAAGTGCTGCAATCAAATTTGTATGGCACTATTCCGACGTAATTTTTCGAGAGAAATCGATTGAGCATAGTCCCAATACGCTGCGAGCAACGGATCAAAAGTTACAGCCGAAAAACTGGAAATTTTCATCGTCATTTCTCTGCTGTTGGTCCTACGGTCTTTTCCATGTGTTTTCTGAGTTCCTGGTGGTCGAATTACTCTAGAAAGGGTCATACTAATCGATTTCGAATCGAAAAGTTTTCGGCTCTCAAAATGACCAAAAAAGTAAGGCTAACCCCTTTGGATTTTTGGCGAAAATTTCGACGACTTTGAAAAGTGCTGCAATCAAATTTGTATGGCACTATTCCGACGTAATTTTTCGAGAGAAATCGATTGAGCATAGTCCCAATACGCTGCGAGCAACGGATCAAAAGTTACAGCCAAAAAACTGGAAATTTTCATCGTCATTTCTCTGCTGTTGGTCCTACGGTCTTTTCCATGTGTTTTCTGAGTTCCTGGTGGTCGAATTACTCTAGAAAGGGTCATACTAATCGATTCCGAATCGAAAAGTTTTCGGCTCCGAAAATGACCAAAAACGTAAGGCTAACCCCTTTGGATTTTTGGCGAAAATTTCGACGACTCTGAAAAGTGCTGCAATCAAATTTGTATGGCACTATTCCGACGTAATTTTTCGAGAGAAATCGATTGAGCATAGTCCCAATACGCTGCGAGCAACGGATCAAAAGTTACAGCCGAAAAACTGGAAATTTTCATCGTCATTTCTCTGCTGTTGGTCCTACGGTCTTTTCCATGTGTTTTCTGAGTTCCTGGTGGTCGAATTACTCTAGAAAGGGTCATACTAATCGATTCCGAATCGAAAAGTTTTCGGCTCCAAAAATGACCAAAAAAGTAAGGCTAACCCCTTTGGATTTTTGGCAAAAATTTCGACGACTTTGAAAAGTGCTGCAATCAAATTTGTATGGCACTATTCCGACGTAATTTTACGAGAGAAATCGATTGAGCATAGTCCCAATACGCTGCGAGCAACGGATCAAAAGTTACAGCCGAAAAACTGGAAATTTTCATCGTCATTTCTCTGCTGTTGGTCCTACGGTCTTTTCCATGTGTTTTCTGAGTTCCTGGTGGTCGAATTACTCTAGAAAGGGTCATACTAATCGATTCCGAATCGAAAAGTTTTCGGCTCCAAAAATGACCAAAAAAGTAAGGCTAACCCCTTTGGATTTTTGGCGAAAATTTCGACGACTTTGAGAAGTGCTGCAATCAAATTTGTATGGCACTATTCCGACGTAATTTTTCGAGAGAAATCGATTGAGCATAGTCCCAATACGCTGCGAGCAACGGATCAAAAGTTACAGCCGAAAAACTGGAAATTTTCATCGTCATTTCTCTGCTGTTGGTCCTACGGTCTTTTCCATGTGTTTTCTGAGTTCCTGGTGGTCGAATTACTCTAGAAAGGGTCATACTGATCGATTCCGAATCGAAAAGTTTTCGGCTCCAAAAATGACCAAAAAAGTAAGGCTAACCCCTTTGGATTTTTGGCGAAAATTTCGACGACTTTGAAAAGTGCTGCAATCAAATTTGTATGGCACTATTCCGACGTAATTTTTCCAGAGAAATCGATTGAGCATAGTCCCAATACGCTGCGAGCAACGGATCAAAAGTTACAGCCGAAAAACTGGAAATTTTCATCGTCATTTTTCTGCCGTTGGTCCTACGGTCTTTTCCATGTGTTTTCTGAGTTCCTGGTGGTCGAATTACTCTAGGAAGGGTCATACTAATCGATTCCGAATCGAAAAGTTTTCGGCTCCGAAAATGACCAAAAACGTAAGGCTAACCCCTTTGGATTTTTGGCGAAAATTTCGACGACTTTGAAAAGTGCTGCAATCAAATTTGTATGGCACTATTCCGACGTAATTTTTCGAGAGAAATCGATTGAGCATAGTCCCAATACGCTGCGAGCAACGGATCAAAAGTTACAGCCGAAAAACTGGAAATTTTCATCGTCATTTCTCTGCTGTTGGTCCTACGGTCTTTTCCATGTGTTTTCTGAGTTCCTGGTGGTCGAATTACTCTAGAAAGGGTCATACTAATCGATTCCGAATCGAAAAGTTTTCGGCTCCAAAAATGACCAAAAAAGTAAGGCTAACCCCTTTGGATTTTTGGCGAAAATTTCGACGACTTTGAAAAGTGCTGCAATCAAATTTGTATGGCACTATTCCGACGTAATTTTTAGAGAGAAATCGATTGAGCATAGTCCCAATACGCTGCGAGCAACGGATCAAAAGTTACAGCCGAAAAACTGGAAATTTTCATCGTCATTTCTCTGCTGTTGGTCCTACGGTCTTTTCCATGTGTTTTCTGAGTCCCTGGTGGTCGAATTACTCTAGGAAGGGTCATACTAATCGATTCCGAATCGAAAAGTTTTCGGCTCCAAAAATGACCAAAAAAGTAAGGCTAACCCCTTTGGATTTTTGGCGAAAATTTCGACGACTTTGAAAAGTGCTGCAATCAAATTTGTATGGCACTATTCCGACGTAATTTTTCGAGAGAAATCGATTGAGCATAGTCCCAATACGCTGCGAGCAACGGATCAAAAGTTACAGCCGAAAAACTGGAAATTTTCATCGTCATTTCTCTGCTGTTGGTCCTACGGTCTTTTCCATGTGTTTTCTGAGTTCCTGGTGGTCGAATTACTCAAGAAAGGGTCATACTAATCGATTCCGAATCGAAAAGTTTTCGGCTCTAAAAATGACCAAAAAAGTAAGGCTAACCCCTTTGGATTTTTGGCGAAAATTTCGACGACTTTGAAAAGTGCTGCAATCAAATTTGTATGGCACTATTCCGACGTAATTTTTAGAGAGAAATCGATTGAGCATAGTCCCAATACGCTGCGAGCAACGGATCAAAAAGTACAGCCGAAAAACTGGAAATTTTCATCGTCATTTCTCTGCTGTTGGTCCTACGGTCTTTTCCATGTGTTTTCTGAGTTCCTGGTGGTCGAATTACTCTAGAAAGGGTCATACTAATCGATTCCGAATCGAAAAGTTTTCGGCTCCAAAAATGACCAAAAAAGTAAGGCTAACCCCTTTGGATTTTTGGCGAAAATTTCGACGACTTTGAAAAGTGCTGCAATCAAATTTGTATGGCACTATTCCGACGTAATTTTTAGAGAGAAATCGATTGAGCATAGTCCCAATACGCTGCGAGCAACGGATCAAAAGTTACAGCCGAAAAACTGGAAATTTTCATCGTCATTTCTCTGCTGTTGGTCCTACGGTCTTTTCCATGTGTTTTCTGAGTTCCAGGTGGTCGAATTACTCTAGAAAGGGTCATACTAATCGATTCCGGATCAAAAAGTTTTCGGCTCTCAAAATGACCAAAAAAGTAAGGCTAACCCCTTTGGATTTTTGGCGAAAATTTCGACGACTCTGAAAAGTGCTGCAATCAAATTTGTATGGCACTATTCCGACGTAATTTTTCGAGAGAAATCGATTGAGCATAGTCCCAATACGCTGCGAGCAACGGATCAAAAGTTACAGCCGAAAAACTGGAAATTTTCATCGTCATTTCTCTGCTGTTGGTCCTACGGTCTTTTCCATGTGTTTTCTGAGTTCCTGGTGGTCGAATTACTCTAGAAAGGGTCATACTAATCGATTCCGAATCGAAAAGTTTTCGGCTCCAAAAATGACCAAAAAAGTAAGGCTAACCCCTTTGGATTTTTGGCAAAAATTTCGACGACTTTGAAAAGTGCTGCAATCAAATTTGTATGGCACTATTCCGACGTAATTTTACGAGAGAAATCGATTGAGCATAGTCCCAATACGCTGCGAGCAACGGATCAAAAGTTACAGCCGAAAAACTGGAAATTTTCATCGTCATTTCTCTGCTGTTGGTCCTACGGTCTTTTCCATGTGTTTTCTGAGTTCCTGGTGGTCGAATTACTCTAGAAAGGGTCATACTAATCGATTTCGAATCGAAAAGTTTTCGGCTCTCAAAATGACCAAAAAAGTAAGGCTAACCCCTTTGGATTTTTGGCGAAAATTTCGACGACTTTGAAAAGTGCTGCAATCAAATTTGTATGGCACTATTCCGACGTAATTTTTCGAGAGAAATCGATTGAGCATAGTCCCAATACGCTGCGAGCAACGGATCAAAAGTTACAGCCGAAAAACTGGAAATTTTCATCGTCATTTCTCTGCTGTTGGTCCTACGGTCTTTTCCATGTGTTTTCTGAGTTCCAGGTGGTCGAATTACTCTAGAAAGGGTCATACTAATCGATTCCAGATCAAAAAGTTTTCGGCTCTCAAAATGACCAAAAAAGTAAGGCTAACCCCTTTGGATTTTTGGCGAAAATTTCGACGACTCTGAAAAGTGCTGCAATCAAATTTGTATGGCACTATTCCGACGTAATTTTTCGAGAGAAATCGATTGAGCATAGTCCCAATACGCTGCGAGCAACGGATCAAAAGTTACAGCCGAAAAACTGGAAATTTTCATCGTCATTTCTCTGCTGTTGGTCCTACGGTCTTTTCCATGTGTTTTCTGAGTTCCTGGTGGTCGAATTACTCTAGAAAGGGTCATACTAATCGATTCCGAATCGAAAAGTTTTCGGCTCCAAAAATGACCAAAAAAGTAAGGCTAACCCCTTTGGATTTTTGGCAAAAATTTCGACGACTTTGAAAAGTGCTGCAATCAAATTTGTATGGCACTATTCCGACGTAATTTTACGAGAGAAATCGATTGAGCATAGTCCCAATACGCTGCGAGCAACGGATCAAAAGTTACAGCCGAAAAACTGGAAATTTTCATCGTCATTTCTCTGCTGTTGGTCCTACGGTCTTTTCCATGTGTTTTCTGAGTTCCTGGTGGTCGAATTACTCTAGAAAGGGTCATACTAATCGATTCCGAATCGAAAAGTTTTCGGCTCCAAAAATGACCAAAAAAGTAAGGCTAACCCCTTTGGATTTTTGGCGAAAATTTCGACGACTTTGAGAAGTGCTGCAATCAAATTTGTATGGCACTATTCCGACGTAATTTTTCGAGAGAAATCGATTGAGCATAGTCCCAATACGCTGCGAGCAACGGATCAAAAGTTACAGCCGAAAAACTGGAAATTTTCATCGTCATTTCTCTGCTGTTGGTCCTACGGTCTTTTCCATGTGTTTTCTGAGTTCCTGGTGGTCGAATTACTCTAGAAAGGGTCATACTAATCGATTCCGAATCGAAAAGTTTTCGGCTCCAAAAATGACCAAAAAAGTAAGGCTAACCCCTTTGGATTTTTGGCGAAAATTTCGACGACTTTGAAAAGTGCTGCAATCAAATTTGTATGGCACTATTCCGACGTAATTTTTCCAGAGAAATCGATTGAGCATAGTCCCAATACGCTGCGAGCAACGGATCAAAAGTTACAGCCGAAAAACTGGAAATTTTCATCGTCATTTTTCTGCCGTTGGTCCTACGGTCTTTTCCATGTGTTTTCTGAGTTCCTGGTGGTCGAATTACTCTAGGAAGGGTCATACTAATCGATTCCGAATCGAAAAGTTTTCGGCTCCGAAAATGACCAAAAACGTAAGGCTAACCCCTTTGGATTTTTGGCGAAAATTTCGACGACTTTGAAAAGTGCTGCAATCAAATTTGTATGGCACTATTCCGACGTAATTTTTCGAGAGAAATCGATTGAGCATAGTCCCAATACGCTGCGAGCAACGGATCAAAAGTTACAGCCGAAAAACTGGAAATTTTCATCGTCATTTCTCTGCTGTTGGTCCTACGGTCTTTTCCATGTGTTTTCTGAGTTCCTGGTGGTCGAATTACTCTAGAAAGGGTCATACTAATCGATTCCGAATCGAAAAGTTTTCGGCTCCAAAAATGACCAAAAAAGTAAGGCTAACCCCTTTGGATTTTTGGCGAAAATTTCGACGACTTTGAAAAGTGCTGCAATCAAATTTGTATGGCACTATTCCGACGTAATTTTTAGAGAGAAATCGATTGAGCATAGTCCCAATACGCTGCGAGCAACGGATCAAAAGTTACAGCCGAAAAACTGGAAATTTTCATCGTCATTTCTCTGCTGTTGGTCCTACGGTCTTTTCCATGTGTTTTCTGAGTTCCTGGTGGTCGAATTACTCTAGGAAGGGTCATACTAATCGATTCCGAATCGAAAAGTTTTCGGCTCCAAAAATGACCAAAAAAGTAAGGCTAACCCCTTTGGATTTTTGGCGAAAATTTCGACGACTTTGAAAAGTGCTGCAATCAAATTTGTATGGCACTATTCCGACGTAATTTTTCGAGAGAAATCGATTGAGCATAGTCCCAATACGCTGCGAGCAACGGATCAAAAGTTACAGCCGAAAAACTGGAAATTTTCATCGTCATTTCTCTGCTGTTGGTCCTACGGTCTTTTCCATGTGTTTTCTGAGTTCCTGGTGGTCGAATTACTCAAGAAAGGGTCATACTAATCGATTCCGAATCGAAAAGTTTTCGGCTCTAAAAATGACCAAAAAAGTAAGGCTAACCCCTTTGGATTTTTGGCGAAAATTTCGACGACTTTGAAAAGTGCTGCAATCAAATTTGTATGGCACTATTCCGACGTAATTTTTAGAGAGAAATCGATTGAGCATAGTCCCAATACGCTGCGAGCAACGGATCAAAAAGTACAGCCGAAAAACTGGAAATTTTCATCGTCATTTCTCTGCTGTTGGTCCTACGGTCTTTTCCATGTGTTTTCTGAGTTCCTGGTGGTCGAATTACTCTAGAAAGGGTCATACTAATCGATTCCGAATCGAAAAGTTTTCGGCTCCAAAAATGACCAAAAAAGTAAGGCTAACCCCTTTGGATTTTTGGCGAAAATTTCGACGACTTTGAAAAGTGCTGCAATCAAATTTGTATGGCACTATTCCGACGTAATTTTTCCAGAGAAATCGATTGAGCATAGTCCCAATACGCTGCGAGCAACGGATCAAAAGTTACAGCCGAAAAACTGGAAATTTTCATCGTCATTTTTCTGCCGTTGGTCCTACGGTCTTTTCCATGTGTTTTCTGAGTTCCTGGTGGTCGAATTACTCTAGGAAGGGTCATACTAATCGATTCCGAATCGAAAAGTTTTCGGCTCCGAAAATGACCAAAAACGTAAGGCTAACCCCTTTGGATTTTTGGCGAAAATTTCGACGACTTTGAAAAGTGCTGCAATCAAATTTGTATGGCACTATTCCGACGTAATTTTTCGAGAGAAATCGATTGAGCATAGTCCCAATACGCTGCGAGCAACGGATCAAAAGTTACAGCCGAAAAACTGGAAATTTTCATCGTCATTTCTCTGCTGTTGGTCCTACGGTCTTTTCCATGTGTTTTCTGAGTTCCTGGTGGTCGAATTACTCTAGAAAGGGTCATACTAATCGATTCCGAATCGAAAAGTTTTCGGCTCCAAAAATGACCAAAAAAGTAAGGCTAACCCCTTTGGATTTTTGGCGAAAATTTCGACGACTTTGAAAAGTGCTGCAATCAAATTTGTATGGCACTATTCCGACGTAATTTTTAGAGAGAAATCGATTGAGCATAGTCCCAATACGCTGCGAGCAACGGATCAAAAGTTACAGCCGAAAAACTGGAAATTTTCATCGTCATTTCTCTGCTGTTGGTCCTACGGTCTTTTCCATGTGTTTTCTGAGTTCCTGGTGGTCGAATTACTCTAGGAAGGGTCATACTAATCGATTCCGAATCGAAAAGTTTTCGGCTCCAAAAATGACCAAAAAAGTAAGGCTAACCCCTTTGGATTTTTGGCGAAAATTTCGACGACTTTGAAAAGTGCTGCAATCAAATTTGTATGGCACTATTCCGACGTAATTTTTCGAGAGAAATCGATTGAGCATAGTCCCAATACGCTGCGAGCAACGGATCAAAAGTTACAGCCGAAAAACTGGAAATTTTCATCGTCATTTCTCTGCTGTTGGTCCTACGGTCTTTTCCATGTGTTTTCTGAGTTCCTGGTGGTCGAATTACTCAAGAAAGGGTCATACTAATCGATTCCGAATCGAAAAGTTTTCGGCTCTAAAAATGACCAAAAAAGTAAGGCTAACCCCTTTGGATTTTTGGCGAAAATTTCGACGACTTTGAAAAGTGCTGCAATCAAATTTGTATGGCACTATTCCGACGTAATTTTTAGAGAGAAATCGATTGAGCATAGTCCCAATACGCTGCGAGCAACGGATCAAAAAGTACAGCCGAAAAACTGGAAATTTTCATCGTCATTTCTCTGCTGTTGGTCCTACGGTCTTTTCCATGTGTTTTCTGAGTTCCTGGTGGTCGAATTACTCTAGAAAGGGTCATACTTATCGATTCCGAATCGAAAAGTTTTCGGCTCCAAAAATGACCAAAAAAGTAAGGCTAACCCCTTTGGATTTTTGGCGAAAATTTCGACGACTTTGAAAAGTGCTGCAATCAAATTTGTATGGCACTATTCCGACGTAATTTTTAGAGAGAAATCGATTGAGCATAGTCCCAATACGCTGCGAGCAACGGATCAAAAGTTACAGCCGAAAAACTGGAAATTTTCATCGTCATTTCTCTGCTGTTGGTCCTACGGTCTTTTCCATGTGTTTTCTGAGTTCCTGGTGGTCGAATTACTCTAGAAAGGGTCATACTAATCGATTCCGAATCGAAAAGTTTTCGGCTCCAAAAATGACCAAAAAAGTAAGGCTAACCCCTTTGGATTTTTGGCAAAAATTTCGACGACTTTGAAAAGTGCTGCAATCAAATTTGTATGGCACTATTCCGACGTAATTTTACGAGAGAAATCGATTGAGCATAGTCCCAATACGCTGCGAGCAACGGATCAAAAGTTACAGCCGAAAAACTGGAAATTTTCATCGTCATTTCTCTGCTGTTGGTCCTACGGTCTTTTCCATGTGTTTTCTGAGTTCCTGGTGGTCGAATTACTCTAGAAAGGGTCATACTAATCGATTCCGAATCGAAAAGTTTTCGGCTCCAAAAATGACCAAAAAAGTAAGGCTAACCCCTTTGGATTTTTGGCGAAAATTTCGACGACTTTGAGAAGTGCTGCAATCAAATTTGTATGGCACTATTCCGACGTAATTTTTCGAGAGAAATCGATTGAGCATAGTCCCAATACGCTGCGAGCAACGGATCAAAAGTTACAGCCGAAAAACTGGAAATTTTCATCGTCATTTCTCTGCTGTTGGTCCTACGGTCTTTTCCATGTGTTTTCTGAGTTCCTGGTGGTCGAATTACTCTAGAAAGGGTCATACTAATCGATTCCGAATCGAAAAGTTTTCGGCTCCAAAAATGACCAAAAAAGTAAGGCTAACCCCTTTGGATTTTTGGCAAAAATTTCGACGACTTTGAAAAGTGCTGCAATCAAATTTGTATGGCACTATTCCGACGTAATTTTACGAGAGAAATCGATTGAGCATAGTCCCAATACGCTGCGAGCAACGGATCAAAAGTTACAGCCGAAAAACTGGAAATTTTCATCGTCATTTCTCTGCTGTTGGTCCTACGGTCTTTTCCATGTGTTTTCTGAGTTCCTGGTGGTCGAATTACTCTAGAAAGGGTCATACTAATCGATTCCGAATCGAAAAGTTTTCGGCTCTCAAAATGACCAAAAAAGTAAGGCTAACCCCTTTGGATTTTTGGCGAAAATTTCGACGACTCTGAAAAGTGCTGCAATCAAATTTGTATGGCACCATTCCGACGGAATCTTTCGAGAGAAATCGATTGAGCATAGTCCCAATACGCTGCGAGCAACGTATCAAAAGTTACAGCCGAAAAACTGGAAATTTTCATCGTCATTTCTCTGCTGTTGGTCCTACGGTCTTTTCCATGTGTTTTCTGAGTTCCTGGTGGTCGAATTACTCTAGAAAGGGTCATACTAATCGAACCCGGATCAAAAAGTTTTCGGCTTCAAAAATGACCAAAAAAGTAAGGCTAACCCCTTTGGATTTTTGGCGAAAATTTCGACGACTTTGAAAAGTGCTGCAATCAAATTTGTATGGCACTATTCCGACGTGCTTTTTCGAGAGAAATCGATTGAGCATAGTCCCAATACGCTGCGAGCAACGGATCAAAAGTTACAGCCGAAAAACTGGAAATTTTTATCGTCATTTCTCTGCTGTTGGTCCTACGGTCTTTTCCATGTGTTTTTTGAGTTCCTGGTGGTCGAATTACTCTAGAAAGGGTCATACTAATCGATTTCGAATCGAAAAGTTTTCGGCTCTTAAAATGACCAAAAAAGTAAGGCTAACCCCTTTGGATTTTTGGTGAAAAGTTTGGTGATAAAAATGCATGAACCAATTCCTCCACAAACTGTATCGTCGTGAGTTTGCAAGAGGAATCGACTGGGTGCAATCCGAATACACAGCGAACAACGTATCAAGAATTACAGCCGAAGAATGAAACATACCTCTTGAATTAATATCGTTGAATTTGGCCGAAATGACTCGCCTTAAACGAATTTTTCTAATTGGTGGACATTTCATAGTCATAATTATATTCGAAACTGTATTATCCATATGAGTTCACGTGATGGTAACATAAGTTCTTGTCGTCTTCACGTACCCGAAAATTCGGAGAAATTTATTCAATTATTATAATAGGATACATGGAATGGGAACGATACAATATCATACATATCATATCTTGCAGAGGTGCAGTACACCCATGCGCAGGTGGAAACTTTAACTGTAGTGACAAATTACACTAATTACTGTCTTCTATAATACAACGTATAATATCATTCATATTCTGATTAAGTATATTGCGTAGTCATTTGCGGGACGCGAGTTGTCAATTTCTTCTCACTAGGGACCGTCTAGGGACGAAAGTGAAGCACTTGTGGACTGCGCATGCGCAAACCTATCTTTACAACACTGACAACGAGATGAAATTACTTTCGTCCCGCTAAACTGCTACGCAAAGCTCAACTTTTCATGCACGTGTGATGAAATAGTAGCTTACGTATCAAGGGCGTAAAGAACAACTTTTCACCCCGAATGTTGCGCTGTTACATTCTGAGTGAACGTCTGGAAGAGATCCGCGATTCACTGCTTGATTCAGATGAAATGTATATTCACAAACCTTGCGATGTCCATGAATGCGAACTCTGTTGTTCGGTTTGTTCAGGATTCTCGTTCAGCACTTTACTCTCTGTGAATTCGATTATTTCGAGGCATGCCAACTATCGCTACGCGTGATTGAAATAATTCTCTTTACAGAAACACTTCAATTTAAGATACACATTTATTAAAAAATAACAAGTTCTTCTCGATTAGTTCTTAGTGTTGGGTTTTAACAATCTCTTGTTCACTCTTAAGATTGTTTAATTACAATAGGAATAGGTTTAGTTGCAATAGGAATACGTGAGTTCGAAGTTGCTGAGTTGCCAAGATTTGTTTGGCTATAGTTTATTTACTCTGCACGT
Source organism: Diprion similis (assembly GCF_021155765.1). Taxonomy (NCBI): domain Eukaryota; kingdom Metazoa; phylum Arthropoda; class Insecta; order Hymenoptera; family Diprionidae; genus Diprion; species Diprion similis. Next base: position 10,627,246 of record NC_060114.1, read on the forward strand.
GAATTTGGAATTGATTCTAAGTTTAATTTAGTACTTTGTTTTTAGAGTTCGAATTTGTAAGATTATCGTATCAAGTCTACAATGATGGGTATGTACTTTTTCTTGTCGACGTTAATTTACGTTCGGCTTTCTGTCTTTCGAGATTTCTGGAAAGATGGAAGTAGGAGTTTGAGGAGGAGCTCCGCATTGGTGAGCTGAGTCCTTAGGTAAGTCAGCGCAAGACCATTGGTTTATGAGGGACAAGCATTGCGTAGCTACGAGTTGGTTCGCGTGATAACAGATGGTATGATGCATGAGAATTATGAATCCAGTAATGTTGTACACTTCGACGGTAACTGTGAGGATCGATATAGATCTAAGAACTTATGGTAAGAGTGTGTAAGACGCTGATATCGTAATTGCACGTTCGTAATTAGTAGCGCAGAGAGAACGCTGCTTTAGTTGGGAGTGAGCAGTCAATAACGATAAAATTTATGTGACGTAATTTATGGATGACCTTTATAAGGACAACCTAAGATAAAATGTTTGTACCGATGTGAAAATGTTAATAAGTCGGATAAAAATAATCTATCGTCAGGGTAAAAATAGATTGACTTCTTATTTTCTTTTGATTGATTATTGGTCATGTCCTTACTTTATGTTTCAACGATTTCATTTTATTCATCATCTAATCTCAACTGCAATTATTTAGAATTGAGAATAATCCACATATATTTTTTTAGATATATATAAAATAACAAGGAATTTTACATACAGAGAATGTGATTTGTAATGTTATGATATATTCTAATGTCATACAATATTCTCAGTAAATCACTTCTACTACTCAGTAGTATGGCCTTCTGGGATTATTCTGAAAAAAATAAAAAAAATGAACCAATAAAACAACGAGTATATTGCCAACTTACCAATAAATTTGATTTTACCTCTAAAAAAGAATTACATTGCTAAAGTTTTACTCACCAAGGGATTAGGCCTGAATCTATACGCCAACATCATCCGCTTACGGTAGGCATCGAACTCGTCATCATCCCGAGAAATTCCATCCGGTCTTTCAGTCCCGAGGCCTGCGCTATCCAGTCTATTGGTAGCTCTGAATGCAAATATATGATTATAAAAAAAGTAATCAAAACCGGGAACCACGTGATTTGGTATAAGAGCTATGAAACGTAGTCGTATTGTTGAGTGTTTGAACAACATACTTGTTAACTGGATCAACTCGCCCGCTTCCTTCACTACCCAAACCTTGGCCCTCGCTCCAGCCTAGCTTTTGTAGCATTTGGAAACCTAAAAAGAAATGAAAGGGTTAATTATTCCTTAGATGAAATTAACAAAGTTTGTATCATGAAAGTGATTTACAACAAGTCATTTCAATATTGGTTATTACATAAAAACAGATAAATCGAAAAAACAATAGATGAAAATTTGAGAGATCGAATATTTGAAGACTGAGATATGCGATTCTACCTACATGGTTGGATCCAAAATTTCATTATTCAAATTGCAAATTTTACTTGTTTCTACTCTTCAATTGCAGTTTTCAGAACATTTGTGTACCAAACTTAAATTGAGAAGTTCGTTTAAATAAATTTTTTCGTTTTAATATGACTTACCGATATTGTCTTCTTTTAATTTAAACTCCTTGTAGTCGCTGAGGTCTGGTTCCTTGCCCTGTTTCACTGCATTGTATTGCTCCATGAATCTCTTTAATTCATCGGGTGGCAAAAAGTCGCCGATATGATGTTTCCCCTCTGCCTGGGCAGTCAGCTCTTCAGCCCACATTTGAGTCGCAACCATCTCTGCTGACCTTATTTTGTGTTCCCAGGTACCACCCTCCGTTTCTTCGTCACTGTCGTACTCGTACTTATGCTTACCCTGGGCCTCGAGCCGTTTAACTTCCTCACGCTTTTTGAGCAGGTTTTGGTACAGTAGATTTATCTGCAAATATCAGGGCATTATACACTGTGATATAAACTGTACAACAAATTTTCAAAGAAGGAAATTATTGCATTCAAAACAGTCACCTATATAATGCTTCCGGATATTGAACAATGAAGAAATTAACTCTGTTAGTAAAATAGACTTTTTTCGTATATGTCACGACTGAATCTGCATTTCCTCCATTTGACAAAGTGAAGTAAAATGTTATCTCTTTAAAAGTACATGAATTATTGTTCAGTACCTGACAGAAATGAATTGATACTATTTACAGTTCCTACCAGTTGAGAATTTACCTTATAGTGATCCTCAGCTTTTTTCCATTGTTCTTCGCTAAGGTCTGACGTTCCAAATGTTTGTCTGGCATACTGGGCGAGGGCAGGATCACTCCTGCATATTTTAGTGAGCATAGGATTCACTTTGCTGGTTGATAATTTAGACGGAGGTATAATCACAGCTGGTTGACCGATCTGTCCCGGTATTGCAATTCCAGGTTGTGGTAATTTTCCAGGAACGTTGAGTCCCAACTGTGCGGGTCCCATTACGCAACTGGAAACAGCAACCTTGTTGTCAGGGTCACCCCAACGACTTCGCCTTTTTCTTTTGCGCTCTTCTCTTGAGTCTTCATTGTAGTGATCTGGAATGTAGTGGAAGATTGAAAAATGAATTAAACTGATTAATTTGAGATATTTTGATACAAAATTCAAACGCACTGTATTGAGATCCATGTTTCTGGGATTTGTCATGATCCTCGTTATCGCTGAGGGCGTCCTCGGGGGAGTATAGTTCCCCGCCATTGTTTTTACTCTCCTTGCCAATTTTTTCAGCTCGGAACTTAGCGACCAACCCCCTGTACTGCAGATACGCTGCACTTTGCTTTTGGTGCAGAAACCTTGATTAAAACAATACTTAAAACTCTGCCATGTAAAGATATGATCCTAAATAAAATGCAACAGAATATACACATGTATTAAAAACTATTCGTAGGTTTTGTAATTTTAAGATCTAGCCGAATATTTATACTGGGATCAGAATATTTCTTCGAAATTAATCGTGACAAGTTCAATAACGCATTCCTTCGGCACCTGTTACACATGGGGGATTATTAAATGTTACAACAAACAAATACAGCTACGATTTTGTTGAGCCTATCAATTCTCAGGGATATTGTTCTCGTCATGGCTTATCGTTGATATATCAGTTATATCAGAACATGTACGTAGTAGAATACAGATGTGGATGTATCGAGGCTTGGTTTTTGATTTTCACAAAAAGTAAATAAATTACTAGATGATGGTGTATCATATTCTTTCACAAAATCCGTGATTAATTTGAACGGAAGGAAAATAAATTCACCGAACATGTCGAAACCCAGATCAATACTGATGGTCCGTGTCAAAAGAATAAAGCAGAATATGGACGAGAAGTGAATTGAACAAAATGATTACACTTTTTAAAGTTTCAGCGATCTTAGGTAGTCGCGACATTTTGAGAAGGTATGGCATGTAAGGAGTTAAAACAAGAGGGACACAGAGGCGCGGGTGGGAAATATATGAATTGGGGGCCAGTGAGGACAGTAGTTACCATAGTTTTGGATCTTGAGCGTTCTTCTCGCGGACTTCCTGCTCAATTTCGTCGCCGCAATCAGCCACGATGCGTGCCAGCTGCTCGGCCTCTACGGGACACACTTAGAAACTTTTATCAGTAGATGCAGGCTAAGCAAAACCCAACAAGTCAGTTCGGTCTGACATGATAATTGAGGGGCTCGATGGAAAAGGAAACTGAATCAAGATATACGTTTTTTTCAGGGATGTATAAACAAAATCATTTCCACTGTCCTTGAGTAGAAAAGCACAATACGAGGTGCCTGAAATTAGATATCACCATATCTTAATTTAAACAACCCATGAGAATAGACGTAGACCAACTGTTCGTCAAATATGACACTGGCTTCATTTGTACTTGAATGCTTAGCTGTAAGTTTTCGTTTTTCTTTGCAATGCAAATATACTGAAAATTGTAGTGAGTGAAACGAATTACTTGGCTTTTCTTAGCTGTTGTTAAAACAAGTAATTAATTTCTTGATTACGAATTCCTCTAGATTTTTTAAGGAAACATATCAACTTACTGTTCAGTAACAGTATTGCAGATGAATAGATTTCTTGAAGAAACTTGAATTGATTACAACTTTCAGAGTTGTTTACAACATTCATTTCGTTGATCTCATAGTTTATTTTTCAAATTAAGTATTCACCTTTTCCATCAATCTCCTCAACAGTAATTACTTGTCCACAAGTGAAAAGTACATCGAGGCAAAAAAAATAAAACAGAAATAAAAGCAATAATAATCTTGAGTGAAATTTTTTTTCAAACATCCGTATATTCCACGCTAATATCATACCTAATTGACTATGCGGCTGGAGACTGTGCGGTTGTCTGACAGGAGGCGGCAATTGCATGTTAATTTGTCCAACAGTAATCGGAACCTGGGGAGGATGCTGTACAGGATATGAAGTTTGCGGCGGAATGAGGTGCGGAGGCGGCGAATTCTGTATTATATTAGCCGGAGGCAGGACATTGGGAGGTGGAATATTCAGGTTTGGCGGTGGTATCGAATTTATCGTAGAAGTGATGGCGGTGTTATGTACAGGCGGAGGAGGTCCCGACATGATCATCTGAGGTACAACGTTAGGAGGTGGAACATTTGGGACACTGGCGACGGTGACGACGATGGCGTGGCTACTGATGGGTAATATGTTAGGAGGGATCTGCGACATCGGTGGCATGATGCTCGGCGGCGGGATATTAGGTGGCTGACCGAGACTCGTGGGTGGCGGAATATTGCACTGTTGCTGAGTTTGCATGACGCGTTGCTGCTGCTGTGTCTGGTTCGACACAGGTATATTCTGCATTGTGTGACTGGGGGGTGGAGCGTTTTGGGGTAATTGCCTCATCCCAGGAGGGGGAACGTTCGTGTTTGGGGGTAAAGTCTGCATTGAAGGAGGGGGAGGCGGGGGAGGGGCTCGAAGAACATGGTGCGAGGGGCTAGGAATGACGTGCTGGGCATTGCCGACATGGGCGTTATCGATCCCGCCAAAGTTCATGCTGTTCATGTTTTTAGGTGGTGGTGGCATCCTGTGAATACCCCCCATTTGGACGTTGGGACCTGGCATGATCCCGCGAAGGTTTGGAGGCGGCAAGTTGGTCATTTGCATTATCGGTTGAGACATTAGAGGTGGAATGGTCGAGGACGAGGATGGGGGCTGGGAAACGAGCGCTTGATTCATGCCCGGTGGAGGGGGAGGGTATTGCTGCTGATTGAAATGAGGGTGAGGAGGAGCGTGATTCACGTTTGGCGGAGGCTGGTGATAGGTGTGCCTGTTGTCGGGGCTCGGCGACGGTCTGCGTCTCGTGGGTGACGGGCTGGATGAGGAGCTGTGTCTTCTGTCCGAAGACCTTCCTCCCCATCTGGAGTCGTTTCTTCTGCGTTCTCTCCTGTTCTCCCAATCTCTGCTTTTCTCACTGTTCCATTTTCTATCCCTATCGTTTCTGCTGTTCTCGTAAGTCTTTTCCTCCTTCTTTTCATCGGCTTTTATAGCCACAGGGGCAGCCTCAGACTTTGACGAAGTCTTGTTGTTCGCTATCTTTCTAAACTGATCCAAGAAACTGCCATCGTTTGCGAACAAATTCACCGTCGACGACAATGCCGAGGACAAGGAGGAGGAGGAAGTAGGCGACGTGACTGGCTTTTCCTCTTCTTTCCTATAAATAAACATTGCGTTGAACTCTCTTGACCGACATGCAAACTCGTGCCAATTAGGTACCAAAACGTGACAATGGCTATTAGGTAATTACGTTCTATATATAAATTGGATCGCACCGTCGATCCATTTCGATAATGAGTTTCGACAAACACGGTATGTTTCAATTCAGCAATTGCTCGTAAATTCAAAATCCCTGCAAATGAGGAACTACGTATTCGCGGTTCTATGTTTTCGTTTTCTGTGGCAAACGGTGTTGAACGACATGCAGCAAGACTTCAATCGCCTCTATAGTTTGACGCGATAAATGTCAGAGTACGGTTGAAATTTCTGTTTGCAACGTAAACATACCTATATTGTCTGCAACGCTAAATATTAGTTAGTGAATGTAAATTACTTTGGAGGAATCGCTGTGGCGACAGTTGAAGACGGTGTCGAGGAGGCGACTGAGGACGCCGACTTCTTCACACTCTCGACGGCCTGTTTCGCTTTCTGCTCCTGCATCTTCGCTTGGATCTCAAGCTTCTTCTGCTGTATGATCTGCTCCTGTTTCGACATCTGGGCGAACCTCTCATTTCGCGATGTTTTCGACACAAACGGATCCGATCCTTTCACACCGCGGTACGCCATGTTTACTGTGTTTAGGTATCATCTGCTACGTCACGCCTACCACACCACGTGACCACAATCAACGTTCAACGACTCCGTCGGTAACAAAATTCAGGCATATGATCAATGCGATCCCTGACTTATCGGGTGACTCCGAACCACCGGTAACTGCAGGAATACAGTTTTTGAGTAAGATATGAAAACTTTAATTGTAGTTGTTGTGGTTACCTTGTGTTGGCAACGTAATATTATTGTCAGTTGTTCAAAATTCGGATACGAATTTTTCAGTGCGACGATCTTGCGTGAGAATCTCTCGCTATAAAGCGCCCGATTGCTTTGAGTACTGCGTTAAATATTCTTCAATCAACTGGTATTCGAAGTTGCAGAAAATCATGATTTTTTTTTAAATTCACACTGACTGTGACTTAACATTCGTCATGTACGTACATACCTGTATAAATTGTACAATTCAATTCGAAAATGTATTGGTGGAATCATCTAAAAATATCGCTCATAACAAACGAATATGAAGTTTTAGAGCAACCGTTTCTTGTACCGTACTTTCGCTTTCAGCTCTTTTTACAGCCGCATAAATAACATTTGAAAATGGTTGAAATTGCAAATGGGGCTATTAACAGGAGAACTGTACGAATTTAATCCCACTTCTACAAGAACTTAGCTTCGGAGTGCCCTACTGATCGATTTTGACATTGACGAATAGGTCTCCAAATATCGAGGTCTACGTATCTCAAATGCGGAAAAGGGCTCAACAGCCCCTTTCTATACAGAAGTCTGAACAAAAACATTCCAACATATTTTCATCTGTCTCAGGAAGAGAGAAATGGCATAAGATCGACGAATTCACTATGGAGATTTTTTAGAATCCATCCCATTTCTTCATTTCTGCGTCAAAGAAAAATTTATTGGATTGTTTTCCTTCAGAAGTCAGATACGCAAGAGAATGAGGTACGCGAACTTCGATATTTGGAGAAAAATATCACAAGGTCGAAATCGACCAGGGCACCCTCTTAACACTTCAAGCTGCAGAAACGAAGAAGAAGCTATCTCACGCTTACAAAGTAACTTACACCATTGTAAACACTATATAATCATGCGACACATGCAGCAGTGTTAAACAGTTAAGCATATATTATACCCACTTGAAACATTAATAAGAATGAAAGAGCACACGATACTTCTGATTGTACATTTGCTGATGCGTAATGAAAAGCGGTGCGTTATAACAAAAACATCAGCATCCATAAGATCATAATTTCACTTAGTCACATTTTAAAATAAGGACACCGCAGATTTGCTGAAAAATAATTTGCAAGTGATAGAATCTTTGCAATATTACCTGTTGTTACGAACGTTGATACGATTAACACGTACTGTCCAGGTTCTTAAACTTTTGAACTGTTGGTACCTAAACAGCGAAATTCCGTTTGCCCAAATCTGTACTTTCATTCTAATTCGTAAAGTTGTAGAGAAGAAGTTTCATGTTTCGATAACCCGCTCCGTAAGAAAGAATATTTATAATTGATCGTTGAAGAAGAATGTTACAGTATTTAATTTCGCGTTGATAATATGATCGGAGTTGTCACTACGTATAGAATTAACAGTGAGTCTCGAATTGCAATCATCCCGGGTCCAACGCCTCGGTGTTTGAATTATAACTCTGTTTGAAATCTACAGTGCTCGGCTAATATTTAACTATATGAGTAACTAATGTTATCATTCTTTGTGAATGGGGTGCCTGCTGTAATGCCCTTGCACATCGATCTGTGTGATGTGGCAAATCACACCTGACATTTATATCATTCGGTCATTCTCTCCAGCCGATCATTGCCACTCTGTAACTGTACCTTAATCATCCAGCTCCTTCAGTGATAGTTCATACTCTCTACCATGCTTTCGACTACCAGCGTAGACTGCCTCATGTTCATTGCTGTAAGTCCTGTTATTACCAGAAAATAATCCAAGGATGATCAGTTACCAACAATTCAGTTTCACACTTTTTAGCTGCTGCTGCTTCCAATGACAGCACATGGTGTCCTGACAAGTGCGGAGCGACTTCTGGGCGACACTTCATATCCCGGAGCTCTTGGCTCACCGGTCGAATCTCCCTACTGGGAGTTCATCCTACGGGAGTTTATCTTCAAAACTATATCACCGCCTCCACCAGGCAACAACAACCTCTACAAGCGACTCCTCGAAGCCCCGTTCTACAGGGGACCATTTCCCGTCGTAAGCCTGGATGGCAAGGATGCTGTTCTGCTTCTGTCTCGCGGGAACGTCTACCGTCTACCAAACGGGGGTTGGATCATGTGCCAGGAAGGATGCACCGCGTGTAAAGTGTGCCAGGAGCTGAAAGACCTCATCCGTCCCACCGTAAAATGGGTCATGAGAAGAGTCAAGCGACTCGTTCCGTTTGCTCGTTCGAGGTACGATCTTCAGTTGACTGTGTCACCCCAGGATGATGACAGTTTTCATATGAGGAATCTCTCGCCGAGTTCTTACGTTTACGTTACCGCAAACAGCGGGGTCTTGGACAGTTTGTCGAAGGTCTTGATCAGCCAGGACAAAGGTAATTTGGATCCACGATACCCCTTCGGGACTACGAAGTTGCCCCGAAAAGTCACCCAAAGTAAGTCTTCACTGGGCGAATACAAACCTGTTTCGTCAACCGAGAACGTAGACAATGGCACGAAAAAGGTTGATATCTTTATAGCGACGAAAAGTACCATCTCGACCTTGGCCCCAGAAATACGAACCAGCACGTGGCTTCCGACAAATCAGATGATTACAACAAGCGGGATACCCGACACCACTAACCACGAGAGCACTTCTCCGCTGGGCAAAAACGGTCCCGTTACTACCGAAATGGTGGAAAATACCACGAAAAAGGTTGACAAAGAAGTTTCGATCTCGTTGCAGTTGACAACCTCAACATTGGCCCCAGAAACTCAGACCACCATGTGGCTTCAAACAACTACGAAAACTGCACCAAACGGGACCTTCGATAACGTCATTGGAAGTACTTCTTCGACAGGCAAGAACAGTTCCATCATTGAGGAAGTGATGGAAAATATGACGAAGAAGGTTGACGAGGAATTGTCAACCACGTTGCAACTGACGACCTCGACCTTGGCCCCAGAAACTCGGACCAGCACGTGGCTTCCTGCAACAAATAGAAAGATCACAGCAAGTGGGGTACCGGACACCACAGAAAGCACTTCTCCGCTAGGCAAGAATTCTACCGAGTTGATGGAAAATGTCACGAAGAAGGTTGAAAGCGAAGTCTCGATTGCGTCACAGCTGACGACCTCGACATTGATCCGAGATACTGAGACCAAGATGCGGATTTCTATAAACAGAAAACGCGGCCGTGAAATATTATCGGAACGGAGGGATCTACAAAGGAAATCTGATCACAGTGGAGAGGAAAAATGGACTACCAAGAACCCACAGTCGACCGAAGGTTCGTTGGTCCTCTTTCATCCGTCCAGGGTGCGTAAAGTCGAAACGATTGATGCTGGTGATCAACGGGTCAAAGATTCTCGCCTCATCCTTGGCATGGATCAGTTCGGTGAAAAACATCTCGTTCATATTGTGCCAGCTGGTGATCTGGATGCGGATAATAAAACGCCGAGGTTGGTATACAGGGAGAAGAAATTAGGCATTTGTTTGGTAGGTTTGATTCAGAAAAGGGTGTGTTTCGTTTGATATCCAATTTCAAGTAAAAATTTCTCATATGTTTTGTGGCACCCTATAACGTACCAACTGCAACAGGAGAAGGGAATTGAAAATGGTGAAGGCCGTGAAGAAATCGAAATCAAATTGGTTTGGTACACTGTGATATAGTCTAAGAAATTCGAACAGCTGAATCATTTGATTTTGATACGATGTATAAAATTAGAAACAGATCTAAGGCGTCATTGTTAAATTTTCGTCACCTTACGGAAAGAATCGTGTTACGGACAATGATTCCTACGTCTATGGGAAACATAATATACCTTATCCGCTACCTTTTGTATTGTATTGTGATTGAATTTGAATAACCGCTCTGCAAATTATAATGAGCATTATCAAGGGATACAATTAAAATCAATCATAATGGCGGACGATTTGTTATACCTTGTAGCAATTAACTAACAATTTCCAATACTCATTCATTATATCCCTCATTAATGATATCGCAGAAAACATTATGTCAATTGGAACGAAAATGTTCTGTTAATAGGCTGGCCTTGGTTGTACACTCACTGTTATTACAGTCCGTTTAAACAGTGCACTTGTCTTATTATGGTATCTAATTCATTCACAAATAGTTGTCAATCCAATTTTGAGGATGAATGTACGTGCGTGATATCAAATCATTGTCATATGACTGACAGTTATCACGATACATGTTATGATACCTCGAATAACATGTCCGTATAATACTTACAGTCTAATAAATAATTTTCAAATATTTTGTTTCTGTGCCCAGTCTAGACACCAAAACTGAGCTCTTCTATCGACAACCTCAGTCACACCTGGTGAACGCATCAGAGTTTATCAAAGATGTTCCGAAGTCTGAGGATCGTCCATTGTACCGAAAAATTTTTCGCCGAGTGATGGACTCATTGAACGCCAACAAAATCGTGATCGAGAAGTTTCTATTCTCGTCAAAGCAAGACAGACATCCTGGTCACCTTTCTAAGGACGAAGGTGAACCAGCCCCAGTGACGTCCAATTACTCCAGAAACATCTTGGGCAGTGACATTGACCTTGACAACCCGAAATCCATCACTCACCCTCTGGAGAACGGAGACGCAGTCCCCAGGGACGTCTTCGAGGCTCCTCATTCCATCCTACGAGACGCGTCATCGTCAAATTACAACTCAGCTACGTCGCGATTAAAACAGTCCTTGACGATCGGTCGTGAGCGAACAAAATCCAAAACATCATTAACGTTGAGACCTCAACCTGAGCGAAAACCGGCTTCGAAAAGGGTATTCGAAAACAGAATAACCGAAAACGTGACCACGAGGATTGCTGATAACAGTAACGGCACCAAGTCATCCACTGTCTTCAATGGGTCGCTTTTTGCTAGCCACAATCCAGACAAAGACATCGAGCACACTATGAACACCTCAACCTCCATTTCAACTGTTACGGTGGATGGAAATCAAGATGAAAAACCGAATGACCATCGTTTTCGTGAACCGGACGTCATCGCTGGTGAAGAGGATCCAAGTGCGTCAGCGAAGCAGAGAAACAGCTCGGACTCGTTAATTCTCAAGGAAGTGGCACGGTCTGTTGTCAACCACGCGAGCACTCTGCAAGGATTTGCAGCAATCAACAATACTCGATCGAAAATTACGGAGGCAAGGGAGCACGCCATAGACGTACGAGAAAAGGATCACAGTCATACGTAGTTATGGTGTAAAGTCGTTTTAAAGGGGGTCATAATTAGAGATCAAAGAAAGATTTATGGAAATTGTTGATTAGTGTGAAGCTACATCGGGTGAAATAACTAATTTTACAAAATTTGAAGTACCGTAAGCTGTGAAGCTTCTTTTTTGCTGCTTCAAAATGTCAACCAACATCGAATTATCAAAAAAATTGAATTCATTGATTGAATTTTTATTTATCGGAAGCCATATTTATATAGATTAGTTACTCACTGTTATTCGAGTCCGTTGAATTCTCCAATCCTTATCACGAACACGCTTCTATTCCAATGCAAAAATTCATGAGGACAAATTCCTGCAAAAGCGATCTCGTTAGTCCTCGGAAATGTATGTTCCCACAGAAGGGTCTCTCCATGCAGAGATCCGAATCCCAGAACTCCTTGAGGCGCGAAGTTGTAGGTTGGTACAGAGTTGGAAAGGAAAGAAATATGGGAACAAAATGGGATAGAGAGGTGAGGAAAGGTTGGTAATAAGCCAGGGAATCCAGAGTCACCTCAGGATGTCCAGAAGGGACTTCGCTCAGGTGTGAAATAAATATTCCCATCCCACAGGACGACGAATAACTTCCATTTCCGCCGACGTAATTCTTCCACGCGTATAACCCAGACCCGATCCGAGTAATGGGAAAACAATTCTACTATTGGTAAACAACTCATATTATCACTATTCTCTACCTACCCAGAAAAAAATGTTTTTATACGATCAGATGAATTCATGTGAAATTATATAACGAATTTGACCTTATATTAAATTATAGGAATTTAATTTTGTTTAATCTTATATACGTTTAAATAACTTTGAATAATTTTATCCAATTTCATAAAATTTTACACAATCATGTAAGACTTTGAAAAAGTGCAAGTTTGATATAATTTTACATGATTTCATAAATTTGAATACAATATCATAAAATTATATGCCTATATTTTATAGAATTTTCCACCTCCAAATGAGTATGATTATATCATTTTTCAAGATTGTGATTCCGGAAAATTTCTGTGTAATATTATATATATATATATATATTGCGTATAAATACAAATAACCTTTATGATAAAATACACCGATAAACATAATTCATTTACTCGACTCGATTATGACTTGTCTCAAGTTACATGATGATGAAATTTCGTAGTTAACAGCAACCGTAAGTCAACATTAAAATTGAATTTTCTCAACTTCAAATATGTAAATGTTTACAAATCGTCAGAACCTGCTGATCGGTCAGTTTGAACTCATTTTACTTATTATTTCAGTTACTTGCTCTAGCTATAAATGCAATTGTTCAAATATTTATCCACGTAACGAAGTCTCGAAAATTGGGTCAAATAGATCAATGGTTCGTTTATATTTGCCAGTCTGGTGATAATAGTTATAATATGTATGTATATGTATATATATCTACACGTAGCAGACAACTGATTCGCTTCTCTCGCGATAATTAGACAAGTAACACCGACTTAGGCATCTCACTCAAGCTTGTATCCCCCTTAATTAAATATAAGCAGCGGGATTACCTCCGCTTCCCGACTCCATATCGGGATGTATCTTACAGCCTGCTCCTGGCGGCTCACAGAAATCCTTTGCAGAGTTTTCTCTCTCCCTCTCTTTCACCCCAGCTCTTGCTGAACGTACGATGCTGAGACAGCAGAGAATGATTCGAATATAATGTTGACCATGAGCTTTGAATAAATCCTCCGCCGTGCAGGGTGATCGATCCGAAAATACTTTCTCGTATCAATCAATAGCTATCCTCGTCTCAAAATAGTAGGTTGAACTTTGTTTTTTCTATTTCCACACAAGATTCGAAAAAATAACAAAACTTCTGCGGGCTGTTGAATGAATATTAAGTTTGGGAGGGAGAAGATGAACGTGAATTAAAAAAATATTTGTTGCGGCAATTTTTTTTTCCACTTGGGTTAAATTAAGGGGCAGACATAAATATGGACCAAACATGGAGGCTATCCATCGTACGAAAATACGAAGGGTTGATGACCAGGGTCCTCATAAGTAAGTTGAAACCATTCGTACCGTGAACTTGATTTTTAATTTCTCTGCTTTTCTTTTCTTTCGTTTTGTTTCTGTTCAACCAGCTAACTCTTTTCGCTTCGTTTACCTCCGGCAGCGAGCACGTCATTACTATACAATTTTTAATAACGCAACGAGATTGGGTAAAATACATGGCAACTGCCGGAGAGATAAGGTTTCGTTGAATATTAATGAACTACCCGTAAAGGTATTAAAGAAGGATGAGAAAAAAAAAGTGAAAGAGAGGGAAACTGTGGAAAGGCCGCTGAAAAAACATATGATAAATAAATAAATAAAAAAATAATCAAAAATTGAAAAAAAATCGTTCAGGTAGAGGCAAAAAAAAATTGGAGAAAAAAATAGAGGAATACGTATTTTATATAACAAATCCCTTTCATATGCATGTGCAATTCATCCGCATGTGCAGCTGCAGGGTGAAATTCTAACTATTACAGCTGATGTCGTTTACCACGTGACATTTGCATTATTGATTGCAGTATTTATCAACGATTTCGAAGCGTCATTTTAGTTTCACCTCGTACCGTGGCTCAAATCTGGACAATATTTATGCATGACAGATTTTCGCAAAAATTTCTGCTCTGATTTGCAATATAATATGTTACATGGGTTACTCTTACCGTAGTTATTTCTTTCCTCGTTTTCTTTCTCCGTCCCGATAATCTCCTTTATCTATCAAACCCTCGGGTAACCTCGTTTGTAGCCTGATTAATTATTACGGAACAGTGGGCGAATCGAGCCAGCGTTCTTGTTCTTGGACACGCAATCGCGTCTCTACCTGCCTACCTCCAATCAATACGAATTACAGTCAGTCTTGCTTAACATCTATCAAACGTGCTCAACTAGACGCGAATATAACGCGAGAGGCTTTTACATTTCCCGATCGAACGGAGCCGAATCAGACTCAGCGCATTGCTTATTTGTGCTTCTTTTTTTTAATTACCGACAAAATTTTCGAGATAATTTCTGACGACGATATTCACGTTTTATTATTCCAGAATGTTGCAATTTTTGGCCCAATTTTAAGGAATAATTCTGCAAAGATTATACAGGAATTTCTCCACAAATTTCACTCCGGACAATCTCTGAAACTCCACTGATCACTCGATCTCTGGTCTGTTGAGGCTGTTAAACAGAAATAATTGAGACACTTTCATGAACAAAATTTTATCAATTTGTGTAATTTTAGTTCCAACTTGAATGTTAATGATAAATTGTTCGTACACGATGTTTACTCGTTGTTACTGGCAGAAGAGAGAAAGAGAAAAGAAAGAAATCAGAGAGAACAATAATATTGATTATTGAAAAATTAAATTCTTCTTTCACTACGCGAGCGCGTGTAGTTGAGAAATTGAAAGTGGGATTTTATATTTTACTCGAACTTCCCACCCCCGATTAAGTGCCCGTGTACCAAACCTAGCCTGCATCGGTAAAATGCACTCAGCGGATGCGAACTCGACGCGCGATTTGCGTGTGGGTTAAATCTGTAAAATGGTTGGGGCCGATCTGATGTCACATCCTCGATGCCCTCTGCCCCTACTCATTAGTTTTATTTCAGTTTCGATTAAATTCATTTATATCTCATGTTTTTGAGTCTCCGTATGCATTGTATGCATACGGCTTTCTTTATCACTTTTTTACGGCTCTGGGAAATAACCACCCCCAGCTTATAATAATCTTACTCATTAAATAATGTTACGGGATAATCCTTATCTAAACAGACTAGAATATACAAACTCTCTAAGAGTAACCAGATGACCGGAAATCGCTTCTCGATATTTCCAGGTATGCAGAATCTGGCACGCACGTGCAACGGATTAAAATCCATATATCCATCTTTGAAGTGTCTGTTTGGACAGGGTCATCCCGAACATACAGTAGAATATTTTTTATCATGTACCAAAACAAGCACGGCAATTCCCACCCGCACTCATGGAAGAGGCGGGATTAGTTAAGATGGTTTTGCATGCTACACCGTACCCAAAGGGCGGGGGTAGTTAATAGCGAATGGGAAATTCAAAATCTTATCAATACTTCCTTATTGGACAGCTCTCTCAAAGATGCTGGGAACCAATCAGGAAGTAGTTTTTCTCAATTCTCAACTCTCAGTTTTTCTGAACAGACAGTTGTGGGATAGTCGTCAGTCAGTTGTGGGATAGTCGTCAGACAGTTGTGACATAGTCGTCAGTCAGTCGTGACATAGTTCAGCAGTTCTTACCGTTTCGTCAAGCAGTCATTACATAATTGTCAGACAGTCTTTAACAGAATTTGTTCTCTCAGTTCTAGGCAGATCAATCAGACCAGAGAATCTGTTAGAAATTCAAAAGGTCTTTTATTTTATTTAACTTAACAAACTAAAGCGCTAAAAGGGAATTCCGTGACTTTATATTTAAAACCTTTCATCTTTTATAATTAAAATCATTATAAGAATTTTCTTTAAACCTTAATTGAATAAACAAATATCGTGTGTTAAACTTACATTGCGAGTTGAACAATTAATTACCTTTAACGCCTAATATAAATTAAGCGATCAGTAACTTTAACCAATTTCACCACCGGCCGAACACGCAGAGCCGCCCACATAGCCCGAATCAACGGTCACCAGCAAAAGGTAAGTGACCATTTTATTATCAAAGTCGGTTCAACCAAGAGGGAAAACGACATCAAATTCAAATAATTCACCATCCGGGAGAACTAGTCCGAGCCAAGCGTTATATTTTTGGGAGTGGTTTGGTCATCAACTAACCCAGCCCATAACAGTGGTAACAGCGGTGTGGATCGAATTTAGCCAAAAACCGGAATTTTTTTTTTTATTAGTAATCCACCGATTACGACTTCAATTTTTATTTTTTTTTTCATGAGTGTGAAAACTCATTGGTGACAGCATAGCCTATTTATCTTAAAATCATGCCTTTAACGCGAAGTGCAAAGGACACCGGAAAGGTTACTCCTCTTACAGAAGCAGAATTATTAGCATATACCGAACAAGTGAATGAAGAAAAACGGTTAGTAGATTTAGAACGCAAAAAAATTACCAGTACATCACAACAATTTAAAGAAACAGAAGCTGCATACGCTGATCAAATTAACGCATTACAAAATAGGGTACGAAAAGCTGAAGAATTAGTAGAATCACGGTCAGCGGATTTAACACAAAAACAAGAAGACGAAATCAAGAAACGGGAAAGTGAACTGCGAGAAAAATTAGAACAAGAATTTTTAGTCAAACAGTTGGAAATACAAAAACAATTAGAACAGGAACGTGAAGAACGCGTTCAAGCACAAAGACAATTAGAAAAAACGCGAAAAAATCAAAAATCATTAGACAAACAAACAGAATCGGAAATTAGGATAGAACCAGTGTCCGAAAAAATCGAAGAAACGGTAATAAACGTTAATAAAGCATTATCTCAAACTGTCGAATCAAGAGATGAAGCAACAAATATACAAATACATTCAAATGATAATTCAGATTGTAGCAATCCTATTCAAGGTCTAGAAACAGAAGAAGATCCTCAGGTATTGTTAGAAGAATGCGAGAAAGAATTTTTAAAAGAACAAGCTGAAATGCAAAAACAAATTGAAGAGTTTAAAAATAGGAAACTTAAGAGAAAATCATTAGACCCGCGTATGTTATTACTAGCTGAACGTAAGAAGGAATACCAAAGGAAAAAAGAGGAAATGAAAAAATTACTCGAAGATTTGCAAAAAGAGGAAGAGTGCGAAATTGCGAAATTAGAAGTAAAATCAATAAAACCCGAGGAAAGCATCCCAAATTCTGAAGCAGGTATAAAAGATGAATTAGCAGACTTGAAAGAAATATTAAAATCAATTAATGTAGGTAGAACTGAACGTCCGCACAATGAAGTAGAAATCGTTACGGCAGAACAGTCAATTCCGATGGGTTCAATTGTAGCAGGAATACCATCTTACGACGGGGATAATTTACCGTTTTCTCAATTTGTCCGAGCTTGCAAGCGAGCAAAAGCTGTGATTGCACCTAGATTAGAAAAACAGCTAGTTAGGAATATCAAGGCAAAGCTAAAAGATAAAGCGTATATCGTGGTAGAAGAACAAACTTTTGACACCCTCGAATTGTTCTTAGATAAATTATCGACAGTTTTCGCACCTTCTCGATCAGTGAATTTTTACCGCGGAGAATTAGCTAGAGCATTCAAAAGATCTGATGAGCACATTATAGAATACATCGGTCGAATCAAAGACATTAAGACCGCAATTTTAGAATGTGAACGACGCACAAACAGTTACGTGAATGAGGAAACGGAAAAAGCCATAGAGTCAGAAACACTGAAGGGCTTTATAGAAGGACTGCCATCAGAATTCAGCATAGGCTTACATTTAAAAGGATATACCTCCCTTACCGAAGCATTTGACACAGCCATAGAGTTAGGTGGACGCCTTGAGATGGAGAAAGCAAGGGGAAAAGTAGCTCAAAATTTCAAACAGCAATCGCAACAGGCTAATCCGCAATCATTTATAAAATGCCGAATATGTCAGCGAACTAACCATGCAACGGAAAACTGTCGCTTCAGACGAGAAAACCAACCGCGAAGTGATAACGGAAGTAATAGAAGCAATAGCAATAACGGAAATAACAGTAGACGTGGAAATTTTACGCAAAATCAACCTCAAAGTGGTCGAAGCAACGAGCAAGTAGGTAATTCCACAAATGAAAATCTAGCATCTTGTAGATATTGTAAAAAGACAGGCCACACAATAGATGTGTGTCGTAAATTGCAATATCGTAGAAATATTCAAGAAAATTCGAGTAATCAGGATTCGGGAAACGGCCAGGGACCCTCGGTAACACAAAGCGGACCCCGGGTGGTCAACCAAACCCAAACAGCCATGATTGCTCAGGAGGTACAAGAGTCCGCGTCGCAACAATAAAATTAAAAATCAATGATCAAGTACCTACAATAAAAATAAAATCCAGGGACTTGATAGATGAAATAGACGTAATGATAGATACGGGATCGGAGCCGAATCTTTTAAAAATAGGAAGTCTTTCATCATTAAATAATATTGATATGAATAATGTGTTGCAACTGAGAGGAATAACAGATAGTTACGTTCACACCTTAGGATGTGTAAAAATTGAAATATCTGGAATGCCCGTTTACTTTCATGTCGTCAGTGACAATTTTCCAATTCCTCAAGCCGGCATTCTGGGAACGAACTTTTTCCAATCTCAAAAAGCAACAATTAATTATGCTCAAGAATTAGTCGAAATAAACGACTTGGTATTTTATTTCAATACGCGTGAGGTAGTTACAATTCCCGCACGTTCAAATGCTCCATTTTATATCAAAATAAAAAATAAAGACGTAAACGAAGGTTACGTACCAAGATTTACCGTAAAAGAAGGAGTATTCTTAGGAGAAGCGTTAGTTAAAAATGATAACGGAAAAGCGCACATTCGAATAATTAATTCTACGGACGAGGAGATAGAGTTGCTTGTACCGACCATAAGTTTGCTACCTAGCGAGGGCGCGATACCGCTGCACGATTCAACCTTAGGGCTTGACTTGCAGGAAAATTGCGTGAGTGATTTAGCAAATCCTCTAGTGAGAAATGGAATTTCTGAGTCAAACCTTTCCTTAGGGCAGGGAAATGACGATAGAATAGGTCAACAAAGTTTGTTTTCAAATCCAGAATTAATTTCAAAAAGAAATAATCAAAAAAATCAAAATAATAAGAGCATCCAAAATGATCATTGCAATCAAAATAATCAGAGCATCCAAAATGATCATCGCATTCAAAATAATAAGAGCATCCAAAATGATCATTGCAATCAAAATAATCAGAGCATCCAAAATGATCATCGCATTCAAAATAATAAGAGCATCCAAAATGATCATTGCAATCAAAATAATCAGAGCATCCAAAATGATCATTGCATACAAAGCTTTCAAAAAATTCGAAAGATTTATAAAATTGATGCAAAAACCCGTTATAACGAAATCTTAGAGCTGTTAAGACTCGAACATTTAAATGACGAAGAAGAAGAAAGTATACGTCGTCTAATATATGAAAACCAAGACAGGTTTCATATTCCCGGTGAGCTATTAGGAGCCACAAATGTTATAGAACATGAAATTAATACAATCGACGAACAACCAATAAATATTAAACAATATAGATTCCCGCCAGTTCATAAAGAAGAAATAAATAGGCAGGTAAAGGATTTATTAAATAATGACATTATTAAACCGTCATTATCTCCATATAATTCTCCACTATGGATCGTACCAAAAAAGGACGATTCCAAGGGTAATAAACGCTGGAGAATGGTGATAGATTATCGAAATTTAAATGAAAAGACAGTAGGAGACGCCTACCCGTTACCAAATATAACGGAAATTTTAGATCAATTAGGTAGTGCAAAATACTTTTCAATATTCGATTTAGCCTCAGGTTTTCATCAAATTAAAATGAGAGACAAGGATGCAGCTAAAACAGCATTTTCAACACCATATGGCCATTATCAGTTTCAAAGAATGCCATTTGGTTTAAAGAACGCACCAGCAACGTTTCAAAGGTTGATGGATCACGTTTTACGGGGTTTACAGGGTATAGAACTATTTGTTTACCTCGATGATATAGTAATATACTCAAGTTCACTCAAAGAACACGAAGATAAATTCAATTTATTAATGACAAAACTAAGAAATGCAAATTTAAAACTTCAACCAGACAAATGCGAATTTTTAAAGAAAGAAGTAGTCTATTTAGGCCACATAATTAGTGAGGATGGTGTAAAACCCGATCCAAAGAAAATCGTAGCAGTTAAAGAATTCCCGAAACCCAAGAATGCGAAAAATATAAAACAATTTTTAGGTCTAATCGGTTACTATCGACGCTTTGTACCAAATTTCTCCAAGATAGCAAAACCTTTGACGGAACTTTTGAAAAAAGATGTTAAATTTCTCTGGAAAGATGCACAAGAAAAAGCCTTCAATCAATTACGAGATAAATTGTGTGAAAATCCAATACTTCAATATCCGGATTTTACCAAACCATTTATCGTAACAACAGATGCATCAGGTTTCGCGATAGGAGGAGTATTAAGTCAAGGTACAGTAGGAAAAGACTTACCAATAGCGTATACATCTAGATTGTTAAACCAGGCAGAGAGAAATTATTCAACAATTGAGAAAGAACTATTGGCTATAGTTTATGCAGTTAATTATTTTAGACCATATTTATATGGAAAGAAATTTAAATTGGTCACAGATCATAGACCTTTAATTTGGTTGCACTCAGTCAAAGATCCAATGTCAAGACTCGTACGATGGAGATTAAAACTTGCAGAATATGAATATAGCTGGGAATACAAACCTGGAAGGATAAACGCCAATGCTGACGCATTGTCAAGAAACCCAGTGTTGAATGAAACACAAATATTGGCAATTGAACAACAAATCCAGGATGTGAAAGGAAAGCCAACAGGAAATATTAAAATTATTTCAGGTGACTTATTCACAGTAGACCAAAACTATTCATTAGTTCATTGCGTAGCAGAAGATTTCAGTATGAGCGCAGGTATAGCTCTTGAATTTAAAAAACGTTTCGGAAATGTCAGTTGCTTGAAATCTCAAAGGAAGTCTGTTGGTGAAGTAGCTTTTCTAAAAGATGTTAATAGACACATATTCTATTTAATAACGAAAAAAAGAAGTAACGAAAAACCAACATTAAAATCATTAGAACGAAGTTTGATATCACTAAGAAGTTTATGTGAAAATTTGAATTGTTATAAAATCGCTATGCCTAAGATAGGATGTGGTTTAGATAAATTGCCATGGGAAAAAGTAAAAGAAAAGATCGATATCCTTTTTACAGAACCATTTCAAGTACTTATATATGTCAACAAGAAAACTGAAACACCCAAAATATATAGGCCACAAGGTCAAGGACCTTCAGGTAGTAAACCATACCACGAGGGTAGTCCATCGCGAGAAGGTAGTGTAATAGCTGGCCCAAGTGTAGAAAAGGATAGAAATTCGGAAAACCCAAACGTTCAGAATACAGGAAATATGGGTCGTAAACTTCGAGACAGACAGACCATAAAAGCACCAGACAGATACACGGACAATTTTAAAATGCGTAAATCAAAATTTAAAACACATATCAATGCAGAAGATATTTTAAATGATTCTGATCTTTTTTACAATGAAAACCAAGAACAATCTAATAATACAATGAATGATGAAATTCTAGAAACTATTAACACAAATAATAACATACAAAACACAGAAGTTCACAGATCCATTGAAAATAAAAAGAAGGAAATCATGAACAGCCCTGTTGAATATTCTGATGATGAATCTGATAAGGATACAGAATTATCCGCAGATAGTGAAATAGAAATGGTAAATCTTGAATCAGATGAGGAAGAATCACAAAATAATCTAAAATTTATTGAGACTAGGGATAGACTTTCCATGCGAAGTGATAATTGTGTCATTTTTACAACTATTCGAGGAATTCCGTTAGATGAGGGATCTAAAGATTTGCAAAATGTAAATAAATTACCAAAAATCACAGAAGCTATGTTAGGAAAAGCACGAGTAACTCCAATGGGAAGCAAGAAATGTATTGTCCTACCAATCAAGGAATCAGTAAATACACCCTTGGATCGTGATATTTTAATAGAATCGTTAAAATCTCTTTTAGATGTTGTTCGAGAATTAAATTTGAATACTTTATCAATATCAAAATCTGGAAAAATAGATGAAATAAATTGGAAAGAAATTAGAATTTTGTTGGAATCCATTTTTAATGATAATGAATGTAGAATAACAATTTGCAAAAATTTAATTAGAGTCCCATCACTCAAAGAACGTACTGAGATAATTCGAGAATATCATGCATTACCAATAGGAGGACACAAGGGAGTTACAAAGACGTACAATAGAATCAGACAAAACTATTTTTGGCCAAATATGAAACTGCAAGTCCAGCAGTACGTTACGGAATGTATGGAATGTCAACTTAAAAAATTAACAAGAGTTAAAACTAAGCAACCTATGGTGTTAACTGACACGCCAGGTTCAAGCTTTGAGAAAATATCTATGGACATTGTAGGTCCTTTACCTATCACTCCTTCAAACAATGAATATATTTTAACAATTCAAGATCAATTAACAAAATATTCCGTAGCAGTACCATTAAATTCAACAACCTCAATTGATGTGGCAGAAGCCCTGATCAATAATTTTATTTGTAAATTTGGAGCTCCTAAGCATATTCTTACTGATCAAGGTGCTAATCTCACAAGTTCATTAATGAAAATAGTAGCAAAGAAATTTAAAATCAAACAATGCAAAACAACAGCTTTCCATCCCCAATCAAATGGATCTATAGAAAGATCACATCATGTTCTAGCTGAATATCTAAAGCAATATGTTACGAAAAATAATAATTGGGATAAATGGCTAGACTTTGCAATGTTTTCTTACAACACAAGTGTTCATGAGGGAACAAAATATACACCCTACGAATTAGTTTTTGGAAAATTAGCGAGACTACCTTCTGAACATGAAATAATTGAGGAATTAAATGATCGAACTTACGAAGAATACTTAGTTGAACTTTTCACCAAAATTAGAAATATCCAAAATCTGGCTAAAGAAAACCTGATACACTCTAAAGAAAAATCTAAATATTATTATGATAAAAAATTAAATTCGTTAAACTTGGTGAAAGGAAATCTAGTTTTTCTTCTAAAGGAACCCAAAAAAGGGAAATTTGGCGATCAATATTCAGGACCGTATGAAATTCGAGAGTTATTAGAAAATCAGAATGTCAAAATTCAAGTTGGAAATAAAATCAAGACAGTTCATATGAACAAATTAAAAATTTTAAAAGGATAACTAATCATCATAGTTAACTAGAATAAGGAAAGTATTATTGTAGATTTTCAGTAATAGGCAAATCATTCTGTATAATTACGTTAAATAAGCTTCATTTAGGAATAATGATTGACTGATGTATAAAATATAAGTATAAACAAAATAATGTTAGTTGAATCTAATAGAATACTTTAAAATTAGGAAAATAATCTTTTATAATACAATATTTCCAGTCTTGGATAAATTCATAGAAATAATAATCAATAGTTTCAGTCATTTGAATATAAGTATATTGCTTTTAGAATGAATGAACAGAAAGATATAATGCAATTGTATTTAATAGTTTAAGAATATTAAATTATGCAAATATTTTCTTTATTATTGAATGAGTAGAACACTCTGTTAAAGAAAAGGGACAATGAGTAAAGTCATTCTTACGATCGCTTTATTGATGCCCATCGTAACTTGGGCACTGGTGGGATATGACTGTGGAGGAACTTCGAGGAACACATCAATTATCGACACTGCCAGCATCGGAAAATGCACATACCAGAAAAGGAACCTATTTTCGATTAAATCCATGTTCAATCGCTGCAACTAGCTGAATTTCATCATGTAGATGTCGTCCAGTGCAAAATTGAGATTGATGGAATAGTCTATCACTGTGTTATGCACTCACACAATTTTGCGGTCAGGAAAGGACGATGAGTTTATATACACGAAGTTAGCAAAGAAGCCTGTATGGGGCTTTATAACTTTGGAATAGTCAGATTGGGAAATAATGTGATTGTATCAGGACTCGTTCAGAACAGAACCAACATCAGAGATGCGATTTTTGCCGGGAAAATAACCGACACCGGAATTTGTGTTGGTGCCAGTTACGACGATGGATACGGACAATGAAAAGATGTAATTGCTCAAGGAGTAGCAATCAAATTCTCACCTCTACCGAAGGTTATCGTCGACGCACCGGAGAAGCTTACACCAATCACCCAGTTATCTTGGAAATATACCAAACCGCCACCTCTTTCTGTCAGTGGTATCTATACCGAAGAGGATTTGGAAAGTTACCGCGATCGAGTAATGTTCCCGATCGAAAAACCAGCTGTCTTGAACGCAGTTGCAAGGGGGGCAACCGGACATTCTATTTCCGAGTCTAAAATATCTTTATCAGGCTTGTTGGATGAGAACTCTTTAAATAAAATCGTCGAATCTACATCACGGAAACTCTGGAATGGATTCATGTTGTTTGGAACTGCTAGTTCTGGAGTCCTGGGTGTCTACTTCACTATTCAGTTAATTAAAACGGTGATCAATGTTGGAATCCATGGGTATACTTTACACACAATTTATGGCTGGAGTATACATCTGCTGGGGGCACTACTCAGCTCATTGACAACTCTGCTGACGCATTTGGGAAAACCCAAATCGGACAATGGAAACAATGGAGAAGCTTTTACAGAAGAACAAAACATGGAAAACCCACCGGTCGTACCTCAATCACAGGCAATAAAACTCATACCCACCAGAGTGCTAGAAGACCATTTACGCGAGCGTCAAATGTTAAACACACGTTTAACATTTGAAACGGAGGGGGGAGGTGTCACATCCTCGATGCCCTCTGCCCCTACTCATTAGTTTTATTTCAGTTTCGATTAAATTCATTTATATCTCATGTTTTTGAGTCTCCGTATGCATTGTATGCATACGGCTTTCTTTATCACTTTTTTACGGCTCTGGGAAATAACCACCCCCAGCTTATAATAATCTTACTCATTAAATAATGTTACGGGATAATCCTTATCTAAACAGACTAGAATATACAAACTCTCTAAGAGTAACCAGATGACCGGAAATCGCTTCTCGATATTTCCAGGTATGCAGAATCTGGCACGCACGTGCAACGGATTAAAATCCATATATCCATCTTTGAAGTGTCTGTTTGGACAGGGTCATCCCGAACATACAGTAGAATATTTTTTATCATGTACCAAAACAAGCACGGCAATTCCCACCCGCACTCATGG
The DNA here is from genome assembly GCF_021155765.1 of Diprion similis. Classification (NCBI taxonomy): domain Eukaryota; kingdom Metazoa; phylum Arthropoda; class Insecta; order Hymenoptera; family Diprionidae; genus Diprion; species Diprion similis. The sequence goes on from NC_060114.1 coordinate 10,652,961, forward strand.
AAGAGGCGGGATTAGTTAAGATGGTTTTGCATGCTACACCGTACCCAAAGGGCGGGGGTAGTTAATAGCGAATGGGAAATTCAAAATCTTATCAATACTTCCTTATTGGACAGCTCTCTCAAAGATGCTGGGAACCAATCAGGAAGTAGTTTTTCTCAATTCTCAACTCTCAGTTTTTCTGAACAGACAGTTGTGGGATAGTCGTCAGTCAGTTGTGGGATAGTCGTCAGACAGTTGTGACATAGTCGTCAGTCAGTCGTGACATAGTTCAGCAGTTCTTACCGTTTCGTCAAGCAGTCATTACATAATTGTCAGACAGTCTTTAACAGAATTTGTTCTCTCAGTTCTAGGCAGATCAATCAGACCAGAGAATCTGTTAGAAATTCAAAAGGTCTTTTATTTTATTTAACTTAACAAACTAAAGCGCTAAAAGGGAATTCCGTGACTTTATATTTAAAACCTTTCATCTTTTATAATTAAAATCATTATAAGAATTTTCTTTAAACCTTAATTGAATAAACAAATATCGTGTGTTAAACTTACATTGCGAGTTGAACAATTAATTACCTTTAACGCCTAATATAAATTAAGCGATCAGTAACTTTAACCAATTTCACCACCGGCCGAACACGCAGAGCCGCCCACATAGCCCGAATCAACGGTCACCAGCAAAAGGTAAGTGACCATTTTATTATCAAAGTCGGTTCAACCAAGAGGGAAAACGACATCAAATTCAAATAATTCACCATCCGGGAGAACTAGTCCGAGCCAAGCGTTATATTTTTGGGAGTGGTTTGGTCATCAACTAACCCAGCCCATAACACTGACAGAATACGACTTCTGCTCGAGCAGCTTCCGTCGGCTCCTCGTCCCGACCTGCAAAGCCATTCGCAAGGATTTAAATATCTGGAGCGCAAAGACACCCCAACCCCGAATCCCGTCCCGCGCGTTTAGCGGGCTCTGCTTTGACTTTTCCCCATTTTAACCCCCGCATTTTTCCTCTTCGTATCCGCTTCCGCATTTCCCCTACCGTCAATTTCGCCTCAGACGCCTTGGCTTATCCTTGATTCAGGACTCCGCGTACCTACACTTGTGTGCATCCAAGGCTTGAGTTACACGCCACGTCACATTTTCTTACGAGATTCGTGATCCTCGACGTTGCGTGACTCGAAATTCCTTCGATTTGAGGATCGATCGGTTGGATGAGTCTCAAAGAGACGTTGGGAAAAAAGGAAGAGGAATCGTTTGAAAAATCTTTGGCAATGATACTTGAGACAATGATGGTGCGAATGTGAATGAAGGACTTTCCTGTTATGTGATGGAAATGTGAGTTGACAAGAATAGGTTGAGTGGTATATTCTAAAATTAAAATTTATTGGAAGTCGTAGGATCCATAAATTTTTTGAAAGCAAATTAGATCGCCCTCATTTTGAGTACAATCGAAAGTCGACTTAGGGTGGATAATTTCGTCCGAAATACTGTATTTTTTTAAAAACAGTTCGTCTCCATTGATTTGATCCGTTTTTCTGTTAGTCTACGCTGTATAGACACAATTAGGGAAGTGCAAAATAATTATCTGTATAACGTGTATATATATATATACATATATGTATGGTATTCCAGCAAGATTTTACTTGAAAAAACTTTGGCTGTTCACAGACTCTTTTGACGGAGTGGATAGTTTCTTTAGTCAGAGTTACTTATCGTCTGAACTTTTCAAAAGAAGCTTATTTTTCATGTATTTTGTTAATAATATTCTGACTATAAGACGAGTGGAGGTATTGCATGCTGGATATATTTAAGGTGGGTTTTAACAGCGAGAGGGTTCTTTTCCGTCCAAGTCGTTAAGTCAGACGCAACAGCGGGAATGATGAAAGAGAGAGAAGAAGAAAGAGAGAGAGAGAAAGAGGAAAAAGGTGGAGGAATAAACCTAATTCGAGTCAATTACTAGACGTATGGCCTTGCTGTTACTTTAACAAAGCGAAACTAGTTGCAAACCGTTAGAGCATTCTAAGCTATATGTATCTACGCAAAGATAAAGCTCAGACCCTGTTAGTCGACTACAGTGTTTCGCGGCCAATAAACTCCTTTGAGCGATTTCGCGAGCCCTTTAGTTTCCGCTCTCCAGTTTACACACTCTTCGAGTTTACGATTAGACATTTACACATGATTTTACTGAAACACTTTTGGTTTTCAAAACACCACTCCAGTGCATTTCAGATCCCAGTTGCCACAGTTCACTCAAAAGTTCGTACATACTAGTCATCTAAAGATTTTTAATTGTAAGTACTTACTTACCTACAACGGAAGTACTTGAGATGCATCTCGTCGATTCTCTTCATTTCGAGATATGTTCTAGTACATGGCAAACACAGCACACGGACTATTTTTCGCGTGCCAATTTAACCGTTTGACGAATAAAAACAGCCCGTGAAACTTATGTTCAAAAAATAAGGAATCTCATCGCTGAGGATCAAGACATTGCGCATCGTATCTTCTATTGATAATGTGCGATGTCCTATTGGTTACATCAAAAAATTTCACAACTTATCGCGAAATCCTAAAAAAATTATCTCAGGGTGTAAGCTTTGAGGATGATCCTTACCCTTAAAACTGCCAAATTGGCACGTAACAAAAAATACGTGTCTAATGTTTTTGCATGTACTACAACATATCACAGAATGACGAAAATCGATGGGATACACCTCGAGTATTTCTAATAATAATTTTTTTTTTACTTCGAATCGTTCTGAGCTTGATTTCACTTTCCCAGAAGTGCTCGCAAACTACAATTATCTGCACTTTTGAATCCTTTTTGGATTTGAATTTGTATCTTCATATATGAACAGTCATTGAACTGCTTGTGAAATCGATCGAGAGTTATTCTCTACTCTGTAGCCATGTGTTCTAAAATTGAAATCGGTACCAAGTCACCCTCCGTTGCATAACGGAATTGGTCTCCAACCAAGGAGAAGTCTTCAAACTTGCAGCTGATGTAAGGACGAGTTAATGACGCGGGTATGGGCTAAAGGGATGTCACGTGCACCTGGTTACGTAAGTAGATTGCGTTCGATCCGAAGCTTTCGATGTCTTGTAAGAGGAATTGCAAAAATTCGCATATTAGTTCGGAGCACGTCGGTTGTAATCGTGTGCGAGGAACGCTCGCGATGGTCTTGGTGGTTCCTTCCTGCGATGCCTTTGAGGTCGTGCCAAACGGCATTCCACATATATGAAAATAAAGTAAATAGACCATAGCGCAGCTGAAAGTCTCAGACCGTTTGCGTAGTACGAAACGCGAAATAGAATGTCGTTGCGGAGCTGGTGCAATTTATGTTCTGGCAAAATACTCAACGAGAAAAACACTTTCTGTGCAAACTTCTGTTTCCGGACGCCTCCATCATTCTCTCAAACACTCGGTGGAGCATATTTATGCCTTCAATAACTACACAATATTTGCCTCTACAGTTTTCAAAGTAGAAAAATGAAGAAATTTACCTTTGACAAGGATGCCTAGCCTGATACCACGTCCATATCGAAATATTTTTGTTCAGGCGTGTTACTTGAGCAGGTGCAGGACTGGTTTTAACTTTAGATTTTAGAGTGAAATGGGTGTTAATAAATGCTCGTATAATTCAACCCCGAAGAGGGTGAGATAAGATACGGAAAGATATACACGAGCGGCACGCGCCATCTTGTCCTTCGCATTTAGAATTTCTAATTACCACTTCCAGCGGATGCTAAACTGGTTGCGAATATTCAGAGCTTAATGGTTACGGTTGAATCCAGTATTACGAGATCGTTTCAATTTTCTATTTCATAACTACTATCACAGAATTTTTCATTCTTCAATAGTTACAGTGTGCTAAGTCATGAATTTGCACTTAAAGAAAGTTTCAAATTGAGGGATTGATTCCCTCTGATTGTCAAATTTAGTTTTCAGCCACCGTTAATGTATTTTAATTGAAACACCGATGTCGGTACCATGAAAACTCCAAACTAAACGCCTAATTCAGGTTTTTAGAAAAAGAATGTAGCAACAAATATCGACATGAAATTCAAAAATTTCGATTTTATGAAGAGTTCAACATAGTTCTTGGCTATCGTTTTACGAACACTTCAAACAAAACCGTCCCATGATAATTCAATGACAATATCATCTACAACTCAGCTTCGCACTTGAACTCCTCAAAAAACCATAACTAATATCATCATGACGACAAACGTTTTTAATTAGATAGCCTACACCTTTGGAAATAAAAAGAAAATTTGGTAATTATAAACTCGTTCAGATTCTTTATTTATTTTTAACTCGTCATCTCCGGGAGATGTCCGCACCCGCGGGATAATGTAATCCGTTTCATTCTCAATGTACTTGTAAGTATATAATCCGTGCAGAAAGTGAGGACAGCTTAAGCTGCACGCATAACACGTACTTCGCATACCTTGGAAGCGACGTACCTACAGCGGGTAAAATTAATTATAGTAAAAGGTATCACATGATACATGTATGTACATGTATATATAGATATAGTATATACAAGCCGCATCAGCGATGCGCGTTTAAAAACACGATCAAGCCTTGGAAAATCAAAAACAACTAACGAAATCTCGTCGATATTGGTAATTTGATAATCAAAGTGGCTCGTGAGTTATTGCTGTTTGCTTTATTCATATAAAGTACATGCGATATGCCGTTCTGACCGCGATTTGAAATCAAATAGGATTGATGAAGCGTTCATTGATTGTGAAAATCGCTAACCGATTGATGGAAAACGTCCAGCTGTGGACTTGTTATCGCAAAGCGTATCCGCTTTATCTCGAACAAACAATAACCTTTGGGTTATCATTTTTTTCCCGAATATAACAATCGGCCGAAATTTTCATTGACCACACACAGATAATCGATTGATGGATAAAAAAAGGATTAAAATTGCGGTGACGAAATATATCTACATTTACATGTGTATGAACTAATATGAGGGAACGTGTTCATGGGATGACACGAAATTTTTTGTATCGATAAACATTCGTACGAAAAGTATTTTTCCATCCGTTCAAATCGATTGTATTCAATATGTGTGTTTGTAGGTATTAGTTTAAGTAACGTTAGAAATCGATGAATTTGTTTTTCTATTACAAATTTGGAATAGTTACACAACTGCCCCAGCGACATGAAGAACAAAAGTTTGTAGCTACTTTTCAATTTGATAATGAAACTTCGAATTATGCTACTCGTCATTTGAATAATTCTGAATTGTGATAGAAAGAAAAAAAAAAAGAAAAAATTGTGAATTGAGCAACTTTTTGAATGAAATCAATTTTTAAGATAACGTGGACGAATGTTAAGCCTACAGAATATATCGAATACAATTAATCCAAAGAAGCAGGAAAAAATGGTTCGTGAAACTTTATAATTGATGATTAAAATTTCATCTTCATCGAAAAAGTATAAAGTTTCAGTGACGTGTCTCCTCTTACTGTTAATGCTAAGAAACTTGTATAATTAACAACAGTACAATGTCACATGATAATCATTCATTAGTGGATAACAACATTTTTATAAACAATACGATACAACTGATTTTCAATTCTTGTATCTGTGTAAAACGAATATCAAAATGTTGTCTGTTAATAAAAATCCAATAAAAATTTCAACGGCAATTATTCAGTGTAAAACTTTGCTCTTACAAGAATCTTATTTTTTTCCCATTTAGGTATTATATCTATCGAAAATTTAACAACGATGTCACTAACTTGCTAGTGGTGAGTATGTATATAAGATGCCGTTTGCATGACGATATTGTGATAGAAATACGATCGTGAGGCAGGAACGAATCGTCCTGAAAAATTCCCCCAGGATCGCGATATTTGCCAGTAGATTTGATAAGTGGGTTGGGTGCCTCCTCGTGTAGTCGGTGAGACGAGGGAATGATTTCGGGTTGGATATCAAAGTGGTGCACGTACGGGTCCCGAGGCACATTCCAATGTGCTCAGAGACGATTGCATATCCTGCACAGCAAGGCCCAGACATCCAGACCGCGTTATTTCCAAGCGGCCTGCCTTTTGATCTTCCCGACTTCCTCCAGTCTCTCGCTCTCTCTCTCTTTTTCTCTCTCTCGGCATATCCAAAGCCAGCCCTGCTCTCAGTGCAGCTCACCAGGAAGTAAACGTTACGAGACCGACTTATCGAAACTTTGGGGAACTCTGCTGATATCCGCCAGCTAGGAGCCAGACTCTCTCCAGTACTCTTCTTGCTACAAGCAGCCTCTCCTTAACCCTTCGTTCCATTCCTTGATCTACGTTCGACCGAAGAGCCTTTGACCGTCGCCTTACACTCTGTACTTCTTTGCACTGACTGCAGACGAGTCCTTGGAAGGTTCCAAGGGTGAACAAAGACGGCTGATTGAACGTTTTTTTCAAATCAACGTCTCCGAATTCTCATTCGAGTAGTAACTGGCACTTTAAGATACAGTATCGATGGTAGGCTAGACAGAAACGCTCAGCTATAAACAGATTCAAGTAATATATGGTCCGATTGAAGAACGAAAGGATCAAAGAAACGTGCACGTCTCGTATGTTGCTAACAGAGTTTAAACACTTTGGTTCTCCTTGAATCAATATCTACTCGACAACAAAGAAATTGAAAGAATATTGCACGCGAAAAATAAGGTGAATAAGGAGATATTAGTATCATGGTTGTTAGATTATCCTATGAACAATTATACAATTTTTTGAGCAAACATCACTTAGAATGCGAAGAATTACTCTCACAACAGTTTAGTCTTTGGGTTCACTTGAATAAGCTGCACGAATTAGGTCGCTTTGAATTTTTCCAAGTGGCCACAAAGTTTGTTACAGTCCGATGTAACGAGCAAGTTCATTTTAATATGGAAGTAGACGTACGAGCTCATAATTACTCCACTAAAACCATTATTTATACATTTTTTCACTGATGTACGGCAGTTTTTACGTACAAACACAGTGCATAAGATTACAACGTATTAAGGCGAAATTCTCAAAAGTCTGAAACGTGTTAAGAATGCTTTACTGTGATGAAAGAAACATCAATCACTTCTGCCTTAAAGTTGAACCTTTCACGCTATAAAAAGCAGAATTCAACCAATCGAGTGACTGGCTGGTGGGTAGCGGCATTCAACTTTACTCCTGCGATCCCGAAAATTTGCTTATAAAACGACATGCACGTTAGTTTCCTTCCTTTCTACTCGTAGGTGCATGTGGAACGTTGCGGGAAACGTTGGAACTACGGCTACATCGGATTCTATGAAAGCAGTAACGAAACTGGTACCTACTCGACTCTTGAGTGGAGTCGGGAACCATTGAAAGAACCAAACCAGGTCAATCTGAGACTAAATTGAAATCCTGAATCTCCAGCCCGGAGCAAGCAAACGCGCATTCACGTAGCGGGAGATCAGACTCACACTTCAGCGTTATGCTCCCTCAGCCACTTACGTTCAGTTCCGCTGAATTAACCTAAGGGAAGTCAATTGGAAAAGTTTTTATTGCTCTTCGTTTGCAGGGAATGCCGATCGGCACCGATATCATTTTGTCTGCCGCCTCCCTCCTCCTCCTCCTCCTTCTACTACTCCTTTTCCCTTCGATCTTCCCTTTTTCGTACAACCTGCACCTTCTCATTCGCTCTGACACGCACCGCCAACTTTTCCAGATTTGCACAGCTCTCTTAAACCGACCATTGCAAGCTCAGATTTCGTATCGATTAACGTCAAGGATGTTAAAATTTGCAATGGAGTTAGTCAGAAACCAGTGGATGAATGTGATTCGAAATCTGTAGTAAAATTTTATGGAATTAGTGTCAGATCTTTGGATCGTTTGTGATAACACATTGATCGTGTATTCCAAATGGTGGTGTTAACATTTACTAAAATTAGCCGGTGTGAACTATTGTAGAACAATTGTTCGAATCGATTCGGAAATTTGACGTCACAGAGATTGACGGTCAAATATCACGATTCTAATCGTACAAGAACGTACGCGCCAATATACGCCCTTTTATCACGCGTGAACGTTGAAATACGTTGAAATTGAGAAATGGATCAATTAACGGTAAAATCTCGTAAGTATTGTCAGTTATGCCCTCCATCATGAACCTTATGAAAAATAATCACGTTGTCTAACGGTGTAAGGTTGCCCGTATCGAGCCCTTTTACGGTTATTTATTTTTTTGATCAATTTGTAACGAATACAGTGCAAAAAATTTTGATTACATAGTTGAATATTTAAAATTTGAAAAGAATTCAACCCAGCATGTCGGGATACTATTGGCCACGCGATTTTATTGCAATTTAATGGTTTGCGAGCATGGAATATCAGAAATTACCGCTTGACCACACTAGCGGGTTATACATTGCCGTTTGTACCACCTGTGGTCAAGATTGGACCTCGAGTAGGTACGTTACAAGAAACGTAATAGCCAAGGCACTTGGTTTCTGCGAAACCCTAATAGTCGTTTCCAAGAAAAAGGATTCAAGAAATGGAATATCCATTTTTGAATCAGGAACGGAATTCACCTGGTCGGAAAAATTGCTTTAGAAACGGACGTTTAAGGCGAAATTTAACCCATGCTGCAGTGATATCAGTATCTTCGAAACCCTTGACGAGAGAAAAAAAAGAGCATTAAGATACTCTAACAAAGAAAAACAAAGATTAATAACTTGTTCGTGTAACAGGAATAAAGATCATCGGTGAAATATTAGAAAGATTGAATTTGTTGAGTCACAGAAACTCGCGTGAAGTGAAGTGAAGTTAAAGTTGCAGGTTAAAGTCATTTGACTGAGCATTGACAAGTTGGTTAGAGTACGAACTAGTATCTACTCACTGAATAAAGTTTCCACAGTTACTTTGATATTTAAATCTTCCCCAAACTTTGGAGAAGTTATTTGGATTCCTATCTATTGACTGACAGTTTACGGATGTACATGTATAAAACATAAATTAACACAAGTATTAATCTTATAATAAAATCAAAATCAACCGCATGATTCGTCAAATTTGAAATGCGTAAAAATTTTTTGCGCCGTTCAATTATTTCGTTCATGGCAGGTTCTAGAATTGGACGTAAACTGACAAGTCCAGTAAAATGAATTCATTAGCTTTTAATGCTAATCCATTTGTGAAGTAATCTCAAACACGCAAAAAGCCAACGAACCACATAAGTATTTCGAATGAGTATTTCCAGCCACTTTTGGACTATGAAAGCAGAGAATTTAGAACCAAGCGCTGGCGGTCAAAGCCCACTTAAGGTTCTTCACGTGTCCTTCCATTACGCAAGTTGGCCGAGTTCATGGTGATGAGTACGACCATGAAACTGAGCTTTCGGGGTGTATTGCCATGATGAAGAGGCTATGATGCAGTCTATGGTACGCTAGGAGCCTGACAAGCCGACTATAATGGGAACGTCGACATGAGGGTGGATGCATATTATATGTAGCGGAATGTTAATTGATATGAATTAATATCGACTGGTGGTGGGTTTCAGCAGCCCCAGAGAGCACCAGCGAACAGAAGCCACTAGGCCTCCCTCCCTCCCTCCCTCCCTCCCTCCCATTACAACTGATAAATAATTTCGCGGATATCGGAAACCATGAAAGCCGAAAACATTTCGAGTTGGGGTGAAATGCAGAGCCGGCAGGAGTGACAGTATATCACTGGGGTTCAATTTAATTCCATTTGGTGCCCCGAGGTCAGTGCAGAGGGTATAAAGCGACCAGCTAAAAGTTGTGATTTGTTTCATATATCTGAATGTGCAAAAATAAATTTCTAAAATAATGCTGAGTGCGGGTGACAATTTGGGCTTTCCATTTTATAACACGCGCGGCATAGTTTTCCCGATATCACATTCGTCACCACCTTTCCGACTTGTTTCAACTGTAGAATCTAAAAGTAATGACAATAAATTCGCGTTACGGCGTGCTAGAAATTTTTCGAGCAAAACCCATACGGTGGCAGCATCGGATCGTTCGTATCGCGTCGAGCCGTCAACTACTCGAACGGAATTAGGACGGTAACGTGATGTTTAATCGACAAAGTGCCATAACGGGGTGATCCGGTGGAATGAATAATGCGCGGAGGTCTGAACGCCTGAACCCGAGGGGTTCAAAACTGAGGCAAATTTGATGGCATAAGCCGTTTGGAGCGAAGGGCTGCTGAATCACACGTGGTTAAAACCGGAAAGAGAGTCCGTTTGAAACTCGTTCAAAGCCGATGATGCAGACGATGATAACCGCGGTGATAACAGCCGGGAAAAACCGCGAAATCCTACAGTGTTTCACCCACTAAAGCGAGGGTCGCGTCGCCACGTCAATCGCTCGGATAATTAACTACACTTAACAATTATGATCCCCCGGTATAACTTAGGATGGATTTGCGAATTCGTTTAAGCATTTGAAAATTGGAATTCGAGGGGCAAACGTGCAGTGACGGTGGTTAGATGATTTATTATTGTACACTATACATGTTATGCTAGGTTATACCAGGACAATTGGTTACACCGCAAACATTTAATCACTTAGGTATGGATTTTCCTATGGTTTGCAAATGCTAGAGGGAATTTTGTAATTCACTCTGTTGATGAAACAGTTACATTATTCGACTTGTTGTTTGCCAAACTATGTATATAGTGCAGGTGTATTGAATTGCCGCAACTTTACAAGAGCAAACACAATGTGCGTATCCGTACTAGAACATTGCGTGTGCAATTTGATATTCTGGAATCTGGTTGGACTATTAATGAGGTGGTTTAGTCTGGTAATCACTGCATGATAATTATCCATCTCGTAAAATCGCGATAACCAATTACATGGTTTTCAAGAAGTTTTTACAATTAATTCTCTTTTTCGCATTTGTAGTATTTTATATTTCATGAATAAATATTTCACCCCGGTTGGAAACAAATTTCGTATAAATTTGCAATTTTTAGAACCCGGACTTTTCCACGTATGCATATGTAGGTACTACCAATGCGATTCCTATTCAATCCATTCTATTTTCACTACGCCGTCACGTCCGTGTGAATGCTTCAATTAATTGGGATCTACCGGTGACGATTTACCTTTTTTTTCCACTTTTTTTTTTGTTGAATTTTCACGCTTTAGGACCTCGTAAAATTTTCTCTGCACATTCAGGCGGCGCAAATTGCCCGGCCAAACCTACAGAGTTCTAATTTCGTTTTTTCTTTCCATTGGAAAAAGTTTTGATTGATTTCGCACCTTGTGGCACCGTCGAGTACAAAGATCGTTCAGAATGTGTCTGTCACTTCTGAATTCCCATACAGTAGGACTTTGAAAAAAATTTGAACGAAAAACGAGACACGTTTTTATAAATACGTTGGTGACAAATCGTTTTAATATTTACGCTTCGCGAGTTGTGATTGGGTTGAATTTTAGTCTGTTTTTATTTAAAAATCACTGTTAATAAAATTTTTTGGCTAATACAATTTCGAATCAGTTTTTCACAAAGAAGAGTTCTGCTGAGAAATTGGAATTGTCTTTTGTGATTTTGTTTCATTTTATCTTTTTTCAATTCTATTTCAGTTTCATCCGACTCTGTGATGATATATATATACACATCTGTCTGGGAAATAGAAGTAGCCTTCGGTACGGAATGTATGTACCTGTCATTTCACTGCAAATGAGAAATTTTCCGTTCACGATAAACAACCGAGATAAAGGATTTATGGGTGAACTGGAAACTACCGTCATAAAAGTCTCGCGGTGTTTCCAATCTGTCAGCCTAGACCGTTCAAATGACGCTCTTTCAGAGTGATATGCCTGCAGTTGAATAATCGAGATATCGAGGCTGCTGTCTGCCTCGAAGCAGCATTCCATAGAGACGAATCGATAATTCAAACTGTAAGTGAAACCCTTCCGGTGATGTCTGTGTCATTGAATTCGTAAAAACAGGAAATCAATTAACACATCACTGCTAGAAGTCGCCAGGTTCAAGTCATTTTGAGAGAATTGAATTAAAAATGAAAATATAGGGTGCTACGTTCAAATATTGAAAGTAAGTATCGTCGTAAAATGGAGGAGTGATTATTTTAAATTTAAGGCTCGAAAATGTTTTTTCGCTTCATCTAAATAAGTTCGTGATCAGGATCGTTTTTCTTCATTTTCATATATTTATCATCTATTTTGAATGTTGAATAGTGTTTCATCAATAATGAAATCAGATGAGTGGAAATTCATTTACTCCAAAAACGCTGCCATTCATTTTCCTATCGAAAAAGTTAATCAACAACATTTACTGACTGAAAAAAATTTCAACAACAGATATTTTTGTGTCCTCAATTTAAAGGAGCAAAATCAAGTTTGAATAAATTTTCTCCTGAATAAATCTCACAAATTAGTCTGAGTCATTTATTAAAATACCATTCAATTTGATAAAATATTATTTTTGTTCATTTCAATGACTACTTACTGAAGTGACTGATGAAGTAGACAATAATTTTTCTAACCACCAAGTTGTTTCTTGTTCTTCTAACATAGTAAATATTCGGAGCTTCCATTTAATGTTTAATTGACTGGGGTAGCATTCACTTAATTCAACATATTTCAACTACATTACTCGATCAGTGATCTTTGAGAGTTATTTCTCTCGTGAGATAAAATATACAAGTGACTCGAACCGCAAAACTATTCAAATAAACTTCTCAGAATCAAATGATTTTCAATCTTCTTGACAACCATACGAAGTTTTGCATGATCAGGTGATTCAAAATAATTGAACGATCAAAATAACTCACCTCAAGTGAAGTTCGATCGTAATCATACGAGGCATCTGGTCCAAATAGCTTACAAAACAGTAGTACTTTCGTTGCTCATTTTTCGCACAGTATTTAAGCAATAAAAATGAACCACACTTTACCATCACTGCTAGGGTTGTCGATCGATTTCCATTCCACTTTTCTACGTCATTTTCAAGTGATTCAAGGCAATGGGAATCACTGGTTATCACGTATTGTTTTTTTTTCAAACTTTGGCCAGCAAAGACATCACCATCGACTAATTAACTGACGAGTCTTATTCACACGAATGGTTACGTACTCGAAACTGTTGCAAGGGTGAGATATCGAGCAAATTCTTTTTCGCAATAACACGTTCAAACTAATGCATCAGTAATCATTTGGTGACTGTAAGGAGACTCATAAGACCTGTTTCACTTTCTAAAATGTTTTCGACTACGTTTTGCAGCCTTGAGAAAAGATCCTAAAGCCACACTGGCTTATATCCAACCCGAGTATAATCGTCTGCGGTGGGTGACGAGGGTGGTGTTCAGACGAGGAAAACCACTGATTCCTAATTGTTGCGTAAATATTGCATTTCTCGACAACGGTGTTGCACCCGACAGAACTCGATCTCTGCAAGAGGGGGAGGGGGTAGAAAACTGATCTCGAAGCAACCGCCTGGCGGCTGCGGAGTGAGGGAAGCTAGCATTGAATTATGCATTCCTTCCTATCACAGCGGGAAGGCAATTAATTATTTATCCTTGAGAAGTTACTTCGACCCACGAGCAATCTCCCATCCCGAGAAGATCCTCGTGTAGAACCCACAGCTTACTGGTTTCGGTTTTAAAAAGTATCTAACTTTGTGGGGTGGAGTTTAAGTTCTGAATTTGAAAAGTCATGAAAGCGACAAATTCAAAATTTTTTGATGGCTGAACTTAAAGTAAAGAAATGAAATTTTGACGAGACATTAAAGTTTCGAATGATTCGCATGCAGGAGCTCAAGTTTCCGAAAAGGAAAAAATTTTGAAATCTGAATCATCGAAATCTTGAATGATCAAAGATTTTAAGTTTTTTGATATTTCTTGGATTCAGATTTTCCATATTCTTATGTTCGGAATCCGGGTAATTTTGATTTTCAGTTTTTCTCATTTTTCGATTTCTTCACTTTTAGCTTCGCCACTTCGAATTCAAAATTAGGCGCTTTCGAAACTTCAACCCCACCCCCACTTTGATTCGGAGGAAATTGTACCAATTCTTTGATTTTATCTCTAAAAATAAGTATTTTTACTAAGCATAGTAATTTTGGGAAAAATTACTGAAGTTCGATGTAATTTGAGAAGAATATGAATTATTATCAAAGAATTACGGGTCTGTGATATGAATTAGCACCATTTTTTTTCTTCATCACAGCCAATTCAGTAATACAAAAAATTGTTCAACTTTATCCGAAAGACAGAGATTTGTATTTTTATTGGATCGTTCTCTCTCTCGGGCAAAGTCACGTTTTTGGACGATCGGAAACTGTATTTCTTTAACTTTTCTATCAGAATTTATGTCACACAATATTACGAGGGAAACTTTAGACGAAAGTGTTTCAGAGTAAAGTTAAAGCCAATTCAGCGTTCAATATTCACTCCGCATCTCTTATTTCCTCTCATTATTCCCGCTGTCGCACATCGTATCGAAGCGACGATAGCTTGATATTTTTCAAACGTGTAAAATGATTGCTTCGCATTCATTGAAAAATACTTTCAAGCCATTTATTTTCAAAAATGACTTGATTTTGCATGAAAGAAATCGCGTTATTATACATCTTTTTGAATCATTGGAAAACTCTTGAATAAAGTCAAAAACTTTCTGATGAACGCTGAGAATGTCTACAGACAACATCAATACAGATTGGATACTTGCATATACAATTTTTAAAACAACTTAGATAGATGAAAAAAAAAAAAAAAATTTAATGTAAGGTTTCTTTTTTGGAAAAACGGCTCTTCACAAAAAATGTATAGTGATTTTTTAGCTCAGCCATCGATCAGTATCCTATTAATTTTTGCTAAACAGCGTTGAATCGCGCAACTCGACTCGCAAAGTTCACATACCAATTCAATTTCAAATACCTATTGCGAGCAAGAAAGAAGCTAGTAGTGCCGATAAAATCCGTTGGATTAACTCAACTTGAACCCTGATTGCTAACCACCAATAAAATTGTTTCCCTTATTGCTTATCACCGCCATTCCGGTAACTCGTTGAACACTTTTTCAGTTGAAAACCCATATTCGCATCCCGATGACAAAGGTGACACAACTAAAAAATCGGTGTTTTCCAGTACAGGTAAAAGAAGAAAAATAAAACCCCTAAGAGTTACAAGGTTTAATCCATTGATCTTTGAATTAACGAGATTACTAATATCATAAAGTTCATCCACACCCAACAGAACGCTGCGAATGAAAGTTGGAACGACTCTGAAGTCCAAAACCGGTGCGCTGCGATAGCGATCCTTCTGATCTCTGGTAGCAAGTTTCGTAACTACACAAGCGTCACTTCACACGGTTATAGATTCGAATCTCGGCACTCGAATCATAATATCAACTCAAAAAGTAGAACTCCTACGACACTCCCCTTTTTTCGAGGTTAAGGCCTTTAAATGGGATGTGTACCAACTGTCTAAAAAAAAATCCCTAGATTGTTAGGGAATTATTTTTCCGACAAACGCTACCCTACTCGGTAACCCCATCATGTATAGTGTAATGTGAGTTTTTTAAAGTCTCGCTCACATTTTCCCCACGCAAATTAAACCTCACGACAATTAATCACCACCAATCTAGGGTATTTTTTAACCGATCTAGGGACTGCACAGCAGCGCCACGTCAAGCTACGGCGAAAGTCCCGAGTTAGCGTTGGGCGGGAATTTGAATGGGGGATTATTCAGCGCATGTACCGAAGTCGTATGTTTACCGCCTAGCAATGGGGGCAGGTGCGTGAGGGGCTTCTTAATTTTTCACGTCGTCCGTCGGGGGTGGATGCGACAACCACCGTCTCGAACAACCCGCCAACTCACAACCGAGGCGGCGGTGGTCCCGGCACTTTGCGAATTTCGAGGACTAACGTAAAGCATGGCAAAGGGGAGCGGTAAGTGACGCGCAGGACGCATGCCAAGCAGGGTTACACCCCCCTTATTCTGCCGCTGCTTTTTTCACGTCAACTTCCTAGATTTTTAATGATTCCAAGCCGCGATGCCCGGCCAATCTGCATAATGCACCACGCGCCCTGCTCTTCACCGGTGCAGGAAGGCTTTGATCCTCCTTCGACAATAACTCGCCTGAAGATGCTTCTCCTTCGCGGTCCAGGGGGTTGTTTATTCAATTTCTTCTCTGTGCTACGCGTACACACTGGAACAACGTAAACGGATTCGAGCTTCGACCCTGTAACCGCACAAATGAAGTCTCGGAAGTGAATTAAGTCGGCGAATACAGAAACTGGAGAAAAAAAAATTTCGAATCGAGTTATAATCAGTGTACCAGTTGTGCCAATTATTTCAACACCTTACTTCACAGGAATATCAATTTTCGTACATCTTGCTTTTTAAGTCAATAAAAAGTTGAATTTCTGTGAAGAAAGAAAAAACAAAGGAGGCAAATCGTGATTCTAGAAGCTTTAAGTTACTTATTTCACATAAATTAATGAAAAGTAATCAATGATATATCTTTTCCATCATCCAAACGCGAAAAAACACAACCTCATTGCACATTTGTTTAAGTTTTCGCCACCAGATGACGCGTTGCAAAGTGACAATCCCAATAACTGACGGGTATCGTTGTTATACGAATAAAAAATGACAAATGGCGAATAATTCGGTGATTTTTACATTAGTTGGAGGATATCTACGGCCACATCGAAATAGCGCAACAGTCATTACATATCTGGATTCGAATCTGAAATGCATCCCCAACAACAAACATTATACCGACAAGCAGTATTGTGACCATCAAATATTCCCGTATCAATTTACCGGATGGACGGGATCCTTCGGGGGTAATTGTGCCGTGGGTATTGAGAATAGATTGGTCAATAAAAGCTAGCGGCACGTATACCGGGGTTGTTTCTACCCCAACAAGAGAAGTGGAATTGAGGTTTCGTAGACTCCTGACTTTCATCCGTCTCTTCACATGTTCCAGCAGCTCTTTTTTCAAGGTACTTCGGGTATCGACCGACCTGAAAACGAGCGGGATCAGCTCTGCGATCTTCTCGAATGCTTTCTAAGAAGCACCGGGATGTGCAGCTTTTCACATTTAATTGACCAGCAACTGATTTCTCCTTATTCATGCTATAAGATCCATATTGACTACACTCTGAGAATCATAACGACTTATGTTATTCGATCTCATTGATTTCTATCCAACGCAGAAATGCTGTTCGATTATTGAGTTTTTTTTTTTTTTTTAGCGATTTTTATCTTAAACCGGGAATGCTGTGTCCCAAATTTCAGAAAAAAGAGATTCAACGGAATTTCCCAAAGTTTGTAATATAAGATATTATAGTGAATCAACGCGTCAAGGTGGAGTTAAAGTTTTGGAATTTGTAGACGTGAATCAAAGCTATCAAGATTGTCTGAAAATTCGGAATCCTGAGAATGCTGAAAGGGTCAGATATTCAGAAATTCAATTTGTAATTAAACGATCCCAAAAATCCATAAAAATTATGTGAACAAAAATATACAATGAACTTGCGTATAAAAAAAAACATTTTCAAAATTTTTTCCCGGGTAAAAATTTTATCACGCCAGCCCGATATATATAACAACAGGCCCTGAACGTTGAAATCATTGCAAGTACCGCTAGCAGCCACCAGTCGTCATGGAAGTCCTTGGCGCTCTCACGATGAAAATATCAGATGACTTGTAATAAATCGTACGAAGCCTTCACTTTGCATCTATGCAAAACTAAACTAAAATTAACAAATCTGAACCAACTTTTAACCGAGTCTGATCAGGTAGTGCCTCAACATGTCCTGATAAACGCCTAATGAGGTCCTGATCTAGTTCTGGAAATCGCTTGATCAAGGTGTTTTACAACGGCACCTCACATTTCTGGTCAGGACCTGATCAAATAGTCCGATGTGATGTCTGACTAATGGAATTGATCTGATGTAACGGGGCACAGTAAGAATCCAAGTTCTAAAGTTTAAAAATATAAATACAAACGAATGAACTAAAAGCACATTCTGCACCCACGTACTTGTTTTCCTGCCGTATCATTAACTAAAAACCGATTTCTTCCACCCTTATTTCCATTTCGTCAAGAATTTCACAAAGTCCTTAACTTCAAGGATGCGCAAGCTCGTCATCGACGAACGATTTGTCTTTAAACGCAGGGAATGAAACACAAAAGGTAATAATCATCCTAGTGAAACGGACGGACGGTCAAGGAATACAGCCCTAAAATCATGGCGTCCATCAGGATCAGATCATGGAAGTGTCTTTATTTCTTACTCAGCGAGGGACGCAGCAGCGTAGAAATAGTTCTGTAAACATATCCCATTAAATCCTGATGCAGATGGTATTCTGCAATATTGAATTCCTCCTCCCACAGGGAATCGTCGGGAATACCCTCCCTCCCCTTTCCGAATACCCTCTTGACAGATCTCTGTATGTGCAGTGTGCAGCAGCAGCAGCAGCGACGGAGACTCGGTCCCGTCTATATAAATTTAATAACACGAAATGACGTGACCTTTCTCCCTTCCCGCAGTTCCTGGTCCTCGTTTTACTTGGCACGTTCCGTTCCGTTCCTTCGGGTACCGCCCCCGCCTCCTCCGCCTCCCCCGGCTACAGACGCATCAATATTGGCCGTCCTGTTGCATTTGTCCGCTCGCATATTGCCGCGGGGGTTAAGCCGGGGGTTTAAGGGGCGATGGGTATTTACAAGGCACCTTGGGTATCGGTTCTTGGCCGAGTTATTGTCGGCTCTAAGGTCCAATTGTAGCCTAGATCACAAAATCTGTCGTCTTTCCTTAAATTCTTGTTTACCTATTCATCGGGCTGTCGATACGGTTTACATGGCAATTGGCGGGAAGAGAAGAAGAAAAACGATGTTCAACAAAACTCGGAAATTATTTGGGATAAGCCTGAGAAATTGGACTCTTAAGGATCTGCCCAGAAAAGTTGGTATCTGATTAAAGGATCCTTAATGGATCCAACTATCAAAGTACTGTTCGAATTTTTTCAAATTCAATTCACCATCAGTGAGGTAAATAAATAACAATATTGAACATTTTTTAAACACTTCTTGCTGTTTTTATAACTTCTGATCTGAATGGTGGGGCGAATTCATCCTCAACGAAAAACATATTAAACAAAAAAACATTCGGGTGAATAACATCTCCGTATAAACAGCGAGATTGAATTCGACTACACGACAAAGAGGCAGTGAAGGGGTTCGAAGAATTTTCTAATCCCGAATTGAGACAGCGGAATTTTTTTATTGGCTTTGTACGTTCATCTCAATCTCTGAAGAATATACAGGGCTGCTCGTGTATTATAATATTCACCGCGATTCCCTTCTCCTGGGAAAATATATACTGTAATAAAATAATACAATATTAAATATGAAATTACGGATACAAAATATGAACAAACATAAGTATATTATATAATTTTGTAGGTATTAATATACATATATATGTAAAATTTTCAAATTCCGAATTAGGTGGTAAAAGAAATAGAAAAACAATTCGGTCCACGTTCGCCTCAACGGCGGGTGTTTTGTGTCGACTTGAAATATTTATAAAAAATAAACGGTTTATTGAAAAAAGAATTGAAAAAAATTCAAGTCACGTTTTTTTGCCGAGTAGAATGTTAGAGAAAAATATGAAATGATTTTGAGATGGTCGGGGTTTAACGCTATATATATGTTATATTTTATACCGACGGATTATTTTATGCAAATTTCGAATTAAAACTCCAATTTTTCCCTTTCATCTTGGTGTAATATTAATTCCCCGAATTCGTCTATGTATATGTATATGTATAGATATACGTACACCGACTGCAGAGAGGCAAAAGCTGCGAGGGGAATTGACGAGTGGCTCGCGTAATCTAATTTGCTTCAAATACATCCGAAGGGCAATATGATTCTCAGTCCTTGCGAACGAGAGGGATTTGCATCGAAACAACTAATAAAAAATCCTACCGAGCCTGGGGTTCGTTAGTTTAATTTTAGCACGTCCTAGCGCCTCCTTATACATTTTATATTACAGAGCCCATCCCATCCCACGTTGCAGACGCATACAAATAGCGTGAGATATTCATTCAAGCTCGACTTCATTTTATACCTTTCCTCGAAATTATCGTAGCGCGGAAATTTTTTGGGAAAAAAAAAAAAAAATTCATTCCACGATTCACTACGATTGAAGAAGAAATGGCATCAGTAGTACTTGGGGAAAGTCTATTTTTACGTAGAACATTGAATCGACTTTCAATATCGTCAAGATTAAGCTGTACAAGAATCAAAAATATAAAGGCAAATGACGATTTCCGATTTACGGAATTCTTTGTACATCCAATAAATTTTTCTAAAATTCGTTCAATTTCTTATGTTTGATGAAAATTTTTTCAATATTTCAAAGTACTTCACATGCAGTCTGATTTTTTTAAATCTATATTGAGTTCTTGTGTAGAGAATAGTCACGAGTTTTTAAAATTCTGTAAATTTCTGACACGTATAATTAAACTTTTTAAAACCCAATTGATTTCGCAGTGACATTAAATCTTTGACATTAAATTTCATTGCAAAATTGATTCCAAATTTTAGATAGCATCCAATAGATATTATCTCGCCTACAATTGATGTTCTAATAATGTTTTCCATACACGTATGAGTGATTTTTCATCCTACACTGAGAGAAAAAAGGAAATATGCGTTGTTTTTGGTGTATCAAAATGTTTAGTTGGCTTAAACAGTCGAACTTGACATTTTTTTTAGAGCACCAAATCTTGGATTGAAACAAATAAATACTTATCACGCTACCCGTGACCACACATTTAGTTGATTCAACGACTTTTTATCTCTCAGTGTGATAATTTTCGGACAAATTCTATCGTTAAAGTAAGATTCTGCACAAAAGACGCTGCTCGAATAAATTTTAATAACAAAGCTGACTGCTTCACTCTGCATGTGAGTAACATGAACTATCATCATAATGTCTACATGACCCAATTCATAATATATATATAGCTTATAAGAAATCTAATATACAGTAGCTTGATTCACAGAAATGTTCACATTGATTATGCATGGAACGCATTGTATATTACTTGGTGCAACTGCCAGCTGGTGAATATGGATTACGAATTGCAGGAGCCATGCGCAGTTCAAGTGAGAACTGAAAACTGGAAATTGGTGTAACAGCGAGCACTGAATTAAATGTTTTGCAGAATTGAGTGATGATTTGGCGATAAAATTTTATTCGAATGTTATATTTTTACCTATTTTTTTTATTGGAAACTGGTGTATGAGTGAGCACGAATTGAACATTTTGTCGAATTTAATAATGCTTCGGCGATAAATTTTGATATCAATGGTTACATTTTTTATTTTTAAATAAACAATTCTCATCTAAATTATGAGTCATTTGTATATTTTTCTATCGCGAATATTTTGTTGTAGAAAAATTCTATTGTCCTGGTTATACGATAATTTATAATGCAAATTGAGAGAAAATATAGTTTTGTTTGAACTATTGAGAAACTTGGTATAAAAAATAAAATGTACGACTCGTCCATGGTAAATTCAAATGTTGAAAATGCATGAAATTTTCAACTATTACGCCAGTATTGCAGTGCATGTGATTATAAAGGGAAAGAATTATTCTTGGGTTGCATAAAATACGATTCTGTGCCTAGTTGGCGCTGATTATAAAAAATTGTTGAAGAGGTAGTTGCGATAGGCGTGTATTATGCAACGTAGGTACAATTAATAAAAGAATAAAATGACAGAAAAGCATTTGTTAATGTTTGGGAATAGAGTTGGGTTGATACGCGGGAAAACAGAGGTGAATTATTACGTTCGCGGTTTTATATTTTCCCTGGTCGTTCATAAAGGTTTAATTGGACTTGTATACAACGCACACGCACCTACCGATACCCACACGTGTACAATAATTAACCGTGACGCGTAATGGTTTTCGCTCTGTACCTAGGTGGATACGTATGTACGTACATGTATGTATATATGTATATGTATGTAGTGCAAATAGAGGCGTAGTTCAGAGGCAAACAGCGTGCGGTAAACAAAATGTGAAAGTAGAGAAGTTGAATTGTTTTTACTTGAAATGGAGAATTTTAGTACGAATTCAAGCTTGCAAATTCACACCGGAGGATCGGCTGGGGTCCAAAATTCTGAATGATAAAATGCCAGAAACACGATCTTACGAAAAGCCAAACTTTGAAACCTGAAGGATTGCGAAAAGTAGAATTTCGAAAGTGTAGAATCTCCATTCGTCGACTTTCAGAACGACGAACAGTTCGCTGTAACATTTGTAACTACGGAATTACAACTTTTTGGGATTTTGAAGATTCTGCTTAAAAATTGGACGATCAAACGAACTTACTTGAAGTGAAGTTCGATCGTAATTATATTAGATATCTCGTCCTCCAGACCACATGGTAGTAGCACTTATTGCTTGGCCACAATTTTCAAAGGATCAATTAATAAATAACAAAAAGTTTTTCTTTTTCAATCAAGTTGAAAAATGTATAACGTCGAAGAAATTGTAGACTCAGAGAACATAGAAAGAAAGTCGAGCAATTTGACGGAGACAGAAATATTGAAACGAAAATATTATAGTTGAATCAGAATATTGATCTTTAGAAATTTTGCAAGGTGTAAGAAGAGTTCGAGTTCATCGAGAAGCGTTGATGAGGATGAAAGAAAATTTCTTTATAATGCATTTTAATTAATAAGTTTATGCATCCAGGTTTGCGGCAGTAAACTCAGTTACGATCCGGGGCTCAGTTCGGTCGGGACGGTTATTAATACGAATTACTATCGTAAACGTTAAAAGTGAAGAATATCTGGTGCGCCAGATCCTCGCTCTTCGCCTTCCTCCTCCTTCTCCTCCTTCTTCTTCTTCTTCTTAGTCTTCTTCCCGGGGTCGTTACACGCCTTCTTTACACCGCTGTAAAAATGACTAAACTTAGATTAACACGCCCCCGGTTTCCAACACTATAACGTCCTCTTCAACGACTTCCTGCGAGATTGTTATACGCATCAACTAGGTACGTCATCGCGAAGATACCTTTATTTCAAAACTCGAATGCAATCTAACGTCCCCCACGTTCTTCCAGGTGCGGAAGAGAACGGGATTAAAAACGGACCGAAAAAAGATGGTCATGAGTAAATTTTCACAATTCAAAACATCCGCAGACCAACGTTTGAAGAAAAAAATCAAGAGAGGCTGCGACTGCTGTTTCATTTCAGAAAAGAAAGTTTTTAGTTTTTTTTTTTTAGTTTTTGTTGCGGGTACTCGCAGCCTCTTTTCAATTTTTCTCCATCCATTATTTCAAAACATTTTACGAAAAATCTACTGAACATTCCATGAACCAAATCAGTCAGGTCAAATTTAATAAAATTCTTTATCTTCTAGGAAATTTCATGTACAATCAGTCTCCAATGTTTCATGAAGATTTGATAAAAGATGATAATTTTTTACCTTCAAATTCGAATATCTAATACGTTTTCGTGCAAAAAAAAAAATAAATAATTAATTTCGATGCGTTTCTTCGACGGAATTTTTCAGTATTTTGACCCCCGACTTGTTGCGATGAGAAAAACATATTTTCATTTCACTGTTTCCGGTGAAAAGCAACGCGAGCTCTGCCCTGAGGGTTTAAATTCAGTACGTGAGGCACGACATTGCCATCGATGTTCAACAAATATACACGCTAGGTACATTTCACGTTTTTATCAGTATCGATTTGATAAACCGACGTATCTACGATCTCATATTTGCCGAGGTATGTACGTGCCGGTTTTCTTCGAAGCTTTCGCTGCTGTTACGTGTGAGTATACACAACATCGAATACTATGCTGTTGAAACAATAACATTTATGGCGTGACTAACAATCCAACCTAACGTGACCTAATGTTCGTGTTGAGTTAAAAAAAAAACAGAAAAAAAAAATTAAAGACGTTGTAAAAGCTAACAAACTTCACCCACGTAAGGTCGTTAAGATAAAACGTATTCAGTATCTCGAATTAAATCCCCATAATATTTGACTTTCGATGTAATCGTGTTCATTTTTTTTTTTTTTTTTTTTATTCAATTTTTCACTATACAATTTTACTGGTCAGTTTGGAAAATTCCGGAACTCTAGTTGTAAGTTATACAGTGTTTTTAATTGTTTAAGAATCGTCATATTTTACATGCTCTTGCGTAAAAATAGATTTTCATCTATAGAGTTGAACGAATTTTGCAAATGAACCTGCAATTTGGAATTCTGCTCTTTTTTTATTCATGCATTGTGCGCGTAAATACAGGGGTGCAAAAAGCGTCGTTCAAGTTTTTCAAATTGCTAGCAATTTTAGCGTCTGCTGCCTCCATCTGGGCAGGGATACGTCATATAGGTGCCCCATCCCAGCGGCATTACAAAACGAGAAGCTGTGACGTCGAGACCTTCGCCCTGCAAGCTCGTGTCACGCTCTGGTGCTAACCCTGACGCAAAGGCGGAGGGTCATAAACCCGACGTCACGGGACCAGCAACGCGCCCTACTGGACTCTCGAGGAACCGTCGAAAGTACCTATGGATCAAGAAAAAAAGTGCAGCAGCCCTGCATGGTTCGATAAACCGCCCTCTGTTTCTCGGAATACGAATTTTGGGCGAGTTGAGCTGCAGTTAAAGCTTTAAACGGGTTTGGCAGAACGTAAGAGTCCGTCATTGATACCGTCATGGACAACAAAGACAATTAGAGGAGAGTGGGGCAAAGTGGGCACCTTGTAATTTTTGATATCTCAAAAAATTTGGGGGGAAACTGGCAAATTTTTTTAAATAACAATGGAACTTTTCAAATTCTGAAGTTGCGAGATTCGAATCCTTGAATGTTAACCCGGGTTGGACACCATCAGAGATGGTTCCAACTATTCAGGGATTTAAGAATTGTTGCACTCGGGGGAAACGACATCGTCGCGGTGGAGGAGAATTTTATTCCTAAGGTGAAAGTGAATTTAGCGTGGATGTATGAGTGAACGGTTTAATTATTTAAATCAATGTCAATCGTCCCTCTTGAGGCTCATTAGAAGTCCACCCCAATTACCATTAGGGTGTAAATACGTCCCTTGGCTAAGCAAAGAGTCCGAAATTGCATCTGGCTTTCCACAGGCAACAACCCTTCCGGTAATAAACTCTAAAATCTTGTAATAATCCACCCTCGACGTGTATAACACTGCGACCCTGCGTACATACCAGGGTGGCTGACTGGAGGAATTACTCACCCCCGTAAGCAATATCTGGCGGAATTAGTTGTCGCCGACGTTCTAGAGCTGAAGGGGTTCCTCCAGACAACTGGTTAAAAGGATTATTCCCGCTTACCTTGCCTAGCCTAGCTAATGCGGCACGCATTATTAAATCATTCAACACTGAGATTATATACGGAGAAGCCGGAGACGCTATGCGGTCTCAGCTCATCTTGCGATCACCGTCGTCCAGTGCTAGGGGGGGTAGGAAACGATGGCGTGTGTTATAACTATGATGAAATTAATAAAGTGATCAGTGGATCAAAATTAAAACTCATCGTAATACGTATAAGGTATTTTTTCAAATTTCGTGGGCAAATTTCGATTTTCCGCACCGGTTTTAGTGCGTAAAATAGTTCATTTCCACACGGGTTCAAGTGCGCAAAATACTTTATTTCCACACTGTGAAAGAACTGCGCGTAAAGTAGTTACTTTGAATTTTAGTGGGTAAAATTAGTGATTCTTTCTACGCGTAACGACGCCGTGCGATTAGAAAAAATGATTCAAGTCAAATTCACTAACAATCGAAATTCACATAACTCGAATTTGGATTGAGTGACAAAAAAGGTTTTCACCGCAGACTGCATGAGGTGAATTATTATGGACTCATTAATTTCAAATGATTTCTAATGTTGATGTTTTTTCAAACTTCAAAGGCTGTTTCTAAGTCTTGCAAACTAAAAACTCACTGAAAGAGAAGCAGAAGAGAAGTCCTGGCAATGCTAGTATATTTCTGCAAACATGAAACACACATGAATAATTTCAGAGAGTGAATTGTTGATTAGAGAGCCTCACATGTACATGTAATACGTGTAACTAGACAGGAATTTTCACTGCAATGAATTTGAAGAATTTATCACGCCATTGCGTGTCTCCTGCTCTAGGCAAATAAAGGTAAAGCAGGAATTCATGCATCGTTACAAGTCAGTGGAAACCTTATGCAAACGAAACCTTCAGCTGCAGCTTACGGGTATAATGCATATATAGATTAGGGTGGTCGTTCATAGGGTTGTTTTTTTAATTACTATGCTCCCAGGGGCTTAAACGCTTTTAAATTGATAAAAAAAAAAAAAAACTCAGAAAAAATTTGAGCTCTCTGTATAAAATCTAAGATATTTCGCTTTGTGATCGAAGTACCTTATGGCAATAATCTGGGACAAACTCTTTTCTCAGTATATACATTATTTTAAGAATACTTAAGGATGTTCCAAAAAATCTGTAATCCAAGGTTTTAGTAGGAATTAGTGCGACTATACAATAAAAAAAATATATGCATCGTCATACCAGACAATCTAGACGATCTGCACTTCCTGTGAAGAAAAAGATCAAATTTGGAGGGTTTGCAATTCGTCGAGATTGCCTGGTATGACAATGCATATTTTTCTTTTTTTTCTTGAATAGTAGCACTAATGCCCACTAAAACCTAAAAGTGACAGATTTTTTTTAAACATTATTACTCTTACAATAAAATATATATCGTCGGAAGAGGCCATATTATGCTCCCTAGCACTTTTCTCCCGCATTTGCAGGAAATATGATCATATTTCCCGCAAATTAATTTTTCAGTTTTTCTGGTTGTCTTTCTTTTTTCATTTTGAACTACATCTCTCTCTATCATAATAAATTTACAAAAAAAAAAAAACAGTCTTCAGACTGACAGGAGACGCTTGCACATAAAGGAAAATGATTTTACGTCAATAATGTGGCCAGAGTTTAAGTCGGGAATAAAATCCCATATGTAAAACAGGATTAAAAGTCGATTATTCTCTTTTTACATAATGTACTGTAAGAAATAAGCCAGCTTTTCCCTTTGACAAGAGAGTTCATTGCGCTAAGTATATGATCGCACGAGATAAATTCACGGATGGGATGCTGCTCATGGCTTACCGGTTGTATTTAAGCCAGCACAACAGTTTCGCCGGCTTCTTGGCGTTATAATGCACCTGCCGCAGTATATGCCGACTTTACGATGTCATAAACTGAAACGAACCTTAATGCGGAGACCTTATAGTTTGGTTTTCATAAATTCCGTGTCACGACGTGTAGGAAAAGTGGCAAAATTTCACTGCTTTTTCCGCCACTGTGTGACCCTTATTTAACGCTTACGATTTAATTCTGTTTTAATTTTGGGTTCAAAAATTTAAAAATTCCAAATTAGGTGATAAAGAAATAGAAAAAAAATTCCACCCAAGTTTTCGTTAACGGCGGGTGTTTTTTGTCATTCACTGGATTTTTGAGAATTTTCTTATATTTTAAAAAATGGGCATTCGCAATTGACTTCAAATATTTATAAAAAATAAACTGTTTAATAAAAAAATATTTGAAAAACATTCAGTTCGCGATTTTCGATACTCACGATGACAGATAATCAAGTAATTTGATTTGAATTTAGATTAGGTTAGGTTAATAATCACTTTTTTCTCGTCTTATAAAGCCTAAGTTTCGATTCCGACTTGTGAAATCAAGTCGTCACATCAACTCACATTAGCGTTAATGAAATCCACAGCGTTCAGCTGCTCGTGTAATAATCACTAATTCAACTGATACTTCAACCCCAATTTTCCGCGAAGAAAAAAATCACGTTGCAAAGTTGAATCGAGGGAGAAAAAATGCCAGGAGTTGTGTAAATTAACGGTGCATAGACGCGGTGTATATTGGTTTTGGGTACATATAAGGGAGGTTTTTCTACACGGGTAGAAATTCCTCGTGCAAGGGTGCGGCGGAACGAAGAACCTTCGTCATGTACCTACACAGAAGCTTGCAAGCAGCCGGGGTGTGAAATTCAGCGAGATTAAAAATTCAGAAATATCCCGGTAAAATATACAGAAAGCGGCGCAGCGGGGCGGATTTTGCGTCCTGCATCCATCCGCACCCTGATTTCACCCTCCGAGCCTCGCCGCGTTCTCCGATTCTACGCTACCCCTTTTGCGCGCGGTTTATTAACGCGCATTGCTCGCGTTCCATGGAGAAAATTTTCCAAGCAATTTGCCTGATTTGTATTTTCGAAGTTGCATTTGTTGGTGCGTGCAACGCTACCCCACCAATCAGAAACCTCTGCCACGTCTGACGGCGACTACGACGATAAGGGAGGGTGGGGTGAAGTGGGCCCCTTAAGAAAATAATGCCTAAAATCAGAATAAATTGTTCAGTTTTTAGCTTTCTTGAGTAATTACTTGAGTAAATGATTTCGAAATAATTCATATTTAATAAAAAGTTGAGGTGCTCAATTTTATCCCTCGTTATTTAAAAAATTTTAAGGTACCCACTTTGCCCCTCCCCCTTCCACCCCCGTGATGAAAAGTATTGTGAAAAAAATTTTACCGGCTTGTTTCATCTGTCTCACCGTTTTTCGATTTTCCTAATTTGTTGGAGTTTATTTCATCCAAAATTCGATTAGACTTAGAAAATTTGACCAGCTTGCACGTGATTCCCGTAAAGTTGCGTCAAACTTTTCAAACCCATAACTCGACGGTGCATAACATTTTACAATCTTCGTTATGCAACGATCTGCATGATATTCGTGGCGATTTCATAAAAATCGCGGGTACAGAGAAAGACGATAAAATTAATGGTACAAGTTCCTCCGACATCAGATCATATGTATGTTCAGACTTTTATGGATTCACGTGGGTATAAATTTCTCCACGTAAAGACACTTTGAGTAAGAGAGAAAGAAAGAAAGAGAGAGAGAGAGAGAGGGAGAAAGAAAGTCTTATCTCTCCAAGTGACAAGATACTTATTTTCATATCCATGCCACGCACCAGTTACCCCTGCGCTCTTTGTTGTTCCAAGGCATTGAGCCGCTCGTCGTTTCTGCGCCAATGAAGCATTATTAATTGGATTCTAAATGTACAATAACCGTAGACACGCTCCAGCTTAGGAAATTTTTCGGCAAAGGGCTGATGGATGGCTAGAAGACCTTTGGATATGAATTAGTCACGCGGAATTCTGCGAGCACTCTTGTGAAATTTCGCTCACCTGCACAATTCCAGCTCACTCAAAATATTACAAAAAAAACACTTGCAGAAGAGAAAAATGAATTATAGGGAAGCAAAATGGGGTATCCTTAAAATTTAATAAAGAAATTATCTTTACCAAAATGTTTTCCAAATAGTCAAAAATCAATTCTACAAGCATTATTAAGCATTATTTTGAGTTTTCAAATATTGTCAGGGAAAAATTTTTTTTTCCCCACATCTGAAAATCATTTTCATTTTCTTTGATTACATTTAAAAAAAACAAACAAGATTTGGCGTATTTGACTCCTCGGAAACTAAGTATTTCCTTAAGTATCCCGATTTGCCCCCCCCCCCTTCCCCCTCTCTTCCATATATTATCATGAATTGTAATTTTTTTTTTTTTCAAATTTGCAAAACCGCGCTCGCAGTGGCGCGTTTTTCAGGGCCCTAAGGCTCGTCGATATCAGTCACAGATGGCCTGCGTCGAACAGAGTAGATCGTTGCCCTTCGCACATACCTAGGCCACTGCATGTTTGTCGGGAGTTTCCGATATGCACATATTTGAGTGAGGAATCGATCAGCGTAAGCTGCTAGACGCCAGCTTGAATCGAATCCAAACCTATCAGCCATGCACGCTCTGGCTGTATACCCGTTATCCTGCTAGGTACTCACCTACAGACTGCATTTTACACAGCAGCTCGATGTTTCGCCGGTCAAAGCCTTAAAAAAAATTATTGCTCACGTAGAGTATGAATAAAACATGTAAAAAATATGGTGGAAAAAAAATAAATAAAAGAAAAACATAGATTTTTGTTCCCACAACGTCATTCGCTTTTGGTTTCAATTATTTATGTAACTGTGAAATTTTACAGAACCAAACAAGCTTTACGGGGGTTTGATTGTAAACGTTTTTTTACATAGATTATTTCTATTCTAATTTTTTATTTAGAACCCGCTAACGATTTTTTTCCGATTACATATTTAGTTTTTGCCGTGTAATATTGACCAAATTGAATTTCCATCCTGTGTACTCATTTTTGTTTTTAATAATACACATGGGTTATGTCAAAAGTTAGGAAATTCAATATGCACGACAAATTTTGAATGTTTTTTGAAGATATTTTCTTACTTTTATAACAAAAAGAAATCATTCAGTTAATAAAACGACTAGTTTATAATATTAATACATTCTGGAAGAATGATTTCGTGATAAGCTGTGAATGGCAAAATTTTGAAGAAGTCTAGATTGAATGAGTCTTTCAAGAAAAATTAATACTCCATTGAAAATTCTCGGAATATCTATATAAAAATTATAATTCTACAAGTTTTTGCATTGCTATAAAACTGTAAAAATTCTTATTACATTAAAAAAAACAAGTATGTCGATCAATGCAACTCATCAACTGAATGCATCCCGTACAAAGTATTTTTTTCGCAGTAAAAATCAACTCACACTTATTCCTAAGAAATACTTTTTCAAACCAACTTTATCCTTCGAAAAAAAATTCTCCCAGCATAAAAAAGGTAATTTAAGAGACAAGGTAAGACAGCTTTGATCGGGTACTCGTTCGACCAAATTTTCGCTTCATATCTCACTTTGGGATTAAAAAAAAACATTATGTTGCACGAAATAACTTTTACAAAAAACAAACATGTATGAAGCGTTTTTTCATCCTTGTATTCGGTAGGTAAAGTAACTGTTTTAGCGACAGTAAGAGTTAGTCACAACTGCGCATGCGCTGAGTCTAAGTAGTATTTCTACACTCCGCGCATGCGCAGTCGCAAACAAATCTGACATTACGTGAGCCTAACCTCAAATTTGCTTTTTTATTTCACAGTATAACGAGATTTTCAACAGCGCGGTGGATTCCCTCGGCACAAAACTAAGACCACATACTTTAAATTCTCCAAGTTTCACAAAACCAGGGAAAGATAGGGAGGGATGACTTGGGAGGGTGGGGCTACGTATAACGTATCCTAAAACAACGAAACTGCGTGCGTAGACTACGCGGCGATAGGGAGGTAAAACTATGGGGTCAGCATGATTAGTCCATAGGTTGTAGAACGGCTAACGAACGCTGAGAGCCCCCGTGCAGAACAACCTCGTGGCCACTCTATAGTTCCGCAAAGCAATTGCTCGGCTAACCGAAAGTCACCCGCGTGGCGTCCGGGGTTTAGTTTCGGCTTGATAAGTTAATCTCGCCTGTCGACTGCTCTGCGTGGGTCTGACGTTGCCTTTGATTTATTAGTACCTACCGTCGATCCCGCAGTGACGATGTCCGATCCATGATCAGGCCGGAGATCTGTCATGGGCATGGATGTATACAATTAAGGTGTATATTAGTTCATTCTTTTGGAATTTTTCTGAAATTTGCCCGAAAGGCCCCCAAATTTGTTCCAAACAAGTAGGGGAGGGTGGGGGCAAAATGGGCCCCTTAAGAAAATTGGTGTTAAAATCAGAATAAAATGTTTAGTTTTCATATGAACGATTGTGTTAAATTATTATCCAGCTTTATCCAGCATATTTAATAAAAAGTTGAGGTGCCTGATTTTATCCCTTGTTATTTAAAAAATTTTGGGGGCCCACTTTGCCCCACTCTTCCCTAAACGGAAACCCCTCCAAGAGCACAAATCTCTGTTTCAATCCTAAATTCTCTCGCGAGAGTCTTGAAATTCTTCATTTAGAATTTACACGATTTGAAACAGTTTTCAGTCTAATCTTAATAGAAATCTGTAGAAAACTCAAAATCTTTCGAAATCTCGAAGAATTGTTGCAAACATTTTATTTGCATGAAGATTGAACGGCTCGGCTGATTACCATTTTTTTCATGGTCATGGCTGTCGAGGCATGGCAATTCGTTCCAGGATTACATGGATTCGTTAAAGTTTCCTGTTCTACGTTGAAAAAATCGTGTAGTTTTCTTCTGATAAATTTACTCTAGAATTTTGTGAGAATAATAGTAGCTCAACGATTATCTTATAATATGCTGGTCTATCTATTTTCGGTGGAGTGTTGATCTGAAAAAAATTCAGTCGACCAGAGTCGCGTGACAAAAGTACATTTTTTTATTTCCTTTATTTCTTGCGAATAAAAACAACAACTTTGATTGTGTATCCGATATAATTTGACACCAAGTCAATTGTAGGGTGAAGTTTGGCTTCAATATACCTACGGTTATGGGACGAAAGCACGATATTCGATTCGCGCGAATTTATACTTCGAAACTGGGTCACCGGAGAGAAATGTGAACATGTATGAAGGAAAGTCTTTCACAGTTTCATAATAACTTTGAATGAAGAAACAAAAGGTTGAGTTGACGAAAGTTTGATTATTGGCGATGAAAAAGGGACATCGAACGTCAGATTCTCAAAGTTTTCGGGACGGCATTGATTGTTTTGTTATCTCTAGATCGGTAGTATTTTTTCACAAGACGGTTGAGGGTAGAAATTTTTACAAAATCTAAATTAGTTAGAAATAAGACTTTTCAATTCATGAAATAAATTGAATTCCGAAAAGAAGAAGAAACCAAAATCTCGAAGAAGAAAAAGAAGAAGAAGAACGAGCTCAGCAGTTTCGTGACTGCCCTGAAAATTGAGACGATTGCGTAATATCAAATTCAAAAATATTTCACGATTGAGGAATAATCATTTTCAACTTCCGTATCTCGCCTCGTGCCATCGAACGCGGCGTAATTGACATCGGATATAAATATCGTTCAATAAAACGACATCTGAGTGTGACGTTAAGTTAAACGTCGTCATGCGAATTCTCACGTCTGTGCACCGAACTCGAGTGTGGCGACATGAAGTTTGTACTGGCTTAGCAGTAACGAACATCGACGACGTCAAGTATAAGGTATCTACATGGACCAGAGTTGCAAAGTAAAAAGTAGAGCAGCCCTTTTAGAGCGGAAGTAAAACGTCGAAGGGTTCGATTGGTCACTGAAGCCCACTTTCCCATCCATTTGTCATGGTTCGTTGGGCGCCTTCTTTCCCTGCAGCTACTGTTCGTTCCTCGATCTCCTCCTTTTGCTTGCTTTCTATTTTTGTATTCTCATCTTTCGTTTTATATTTCCACTTCCAACTGCATCCGGAAAAGCTGAATACAGCTTTGGCTTTCGCGCAAACATCATGGGTCACGTATCGGTATATATATATACACAAATGCCACATGTGTACATGCAAACGGCAGCCGCTCCTTAATCGTGTCGGACTCAAAGTGATACCGCAGCGTTTTCCAACTTCCTTCGGTACGATTTCAGCAAATCTTCAGCTACCAAACGATGAGAAAATTCGTGTGGAATTTTCTATTCAAGAAACGGATTCAATTGCTACAAACGACGAGAAAACGGTTCAACCTTTTAAAATTTGTCAATATATCGTTCTTCCTTTAATCTGTTTGAGAAAAACTAAAATAACTTTCAAAGCTCGTTCTAATATACATTCCGAACAAATCACGAGTGATTCTGCTTCACTCAACGTAACGATATATCCTTCCAATAATCATCCCCCAAAAGCAAAAGCCGATGCCAATTGTCTCAAGGTCCAAAAGCACATCGAGTATAAGAAAAGGGGTAGCAGATGAAGGATTTCAAGGGTGAGTATCTGTATACGTAACTCGGTATGGGTAGGTATTCACCAATAACGCAAATTTTAGTTGGAAGCGGAGCGAAATCTCCCCGCGATCGGCTCGTACCGAACAATTTGCGGCATGCATCGCCAGCAATACCAAACGTACCGAAACCGTAAGGGTTGGCGGTATTCCGAGCAGGGGTGAGAAGGGGGGGGGGGCAATAACGTACCCACCAGCCCCCGAGCACTACGAATAATGGAGCCCCTCGACTGGCCATGATTAACGCGGCAATAACGATTATTTATAGTCGCAAAACAATGTTTCGCGTCGTCCAGTCCTCGGTGTCCCGGTCGTCGTCACCTCGTCTGCAGCCCCTGCATCAGAGGTTTGTTCGTCGTAGCCTACACCTACTTACCATGGATTGAATTACGAGAATATAAACTATGAAAAACCATTTTTTTTATGGGCGTTCGGTTACACACTGCGAGAAAAATGCGTTTCGCATTTTTGTAGACTGTAGTTTGGTGTTGATTCGATACTATTCGATGAAATGCAACACCAGCTGACGTCAAAACTTGAAGACCTCCATTTCTTATCGTGTATAAATACGAGATTCTTAAGTAAGTAAAGCTTAAGATTGGTGTGAATTTGTATTTTATAGTTGTGGTCGTAAGATAAAAATAAACTTATCGTCAGCAAGAATTTTTTGGAAGTCTACGTTTCAACGAAAATAAATGGTACATTTCATCATGATTTATCTTCTTAGTATAGTATATATTATAGCGGTACTCAAATCATGCTTAATTTCACTTTGGGATACGAGTAATATGAAGTGAAAATAATTTGATTGCTAAAAAATATTTCATCCCGATAAAACATCCGTTGAGAAAAACGGTTTTCCTTCCAGTGAGTAATATCTTGGAAAAGTGACACGATGAATGAATACGCTACACGTACGTGAAATGCTGAGTATAACATCGAAACGTCGCAGAAAATAAGGCAATATTTCAGCCAAGCAGATCGAGCTGTATTCATAAATGAAGCTATCACGTGTAAGTCTCTGCGCAGGCGGATCGCTAATTTTTTCAGGAAGCTCAGTTAGAGTAACTGCGAAAACCGTACTCTGCAATGAGAAACTAGAGATAGAACATAAAAATGTAATGGCGGAAAATAGGAGAGAATATTTCTCCTCGCGCTACCTTAAGACCGAATCTCATATTTTCATGGAGTCAACTCCAGTGCAGTATATATATATATATATATATATATATATATACACACACATGCACACATACATGGCATGGATACGAATGTAGTTCATCAAGAAGAGTGCCTCCCGGATTCGCCTTTAAAAGAACATATTTTTTCTCCTATACCTTTTGATATGTGGTAGAAGAGGGACGCGAGGTTCTTCTGAAACCATTTTGTCCCAAGTATAATCATTCTCAAATCTTCATGTCAAGCTGGGATGCTTCATTTCAGTCCAAGCCGCTCTAAGAACAGGCAGCGAACAGGCTTCGTCATAACATTTTGACACCAGCAGTAAAACTTTTCAGCATCCTGACTATAATTTATCTTGTAGGATAAGACTTCTTAATTGAAGAATGATGGTATCATTCATCAATCATAACAATAATCCTATAATAATTATTACAAGCACCCATTTACCATCAGCCAAATAGATACTCTGTAAAAAAAAACTGTGATACGCACTTCCAAGAACTATAATTTGGTGTCAATCTAACACTATCTCATATTGAACTACCGAAATGACTATCAAAATCGTTAAGCAGTACTTCATTGACCAATTTCAGTCAATTTTAACAGTACCGTTAAGTTTTACAATCTACTTGGGTACCTGGATGATATTCTTTGAAGTTAATCAGCTCGATTATTCATCAATACCATCACCACACTGCCTTGTCACATCTGCTGATAAAGAAATGTGATGTCTAACTGAATCTAAATAAGGAGAAAGTCAGCTCGGTTCCATCCTTTCTACAGATTTGTTCCTTCTCAGTCGCAACATACACACACATACAGAGAGAGACTCGTACCTTCATAAATATGATCCGTATAAATGTGAGCAGTTTCGTCGGTGTGCATGGATGTAAATGTGGTACGTGCTCTCTGCAGGGTGTGATCCGCGCGTGAAATTGCATTGAAAATATTATTATGGTTTGGGGCGTGAGTTGGTCTGTAGAGCTATACCGCATCGCAGGATCTGTGGGATCGAATACCATTTTTCGCTAAAATTCTCGTATTTCTGACCCGCCGAAACGTCGGCTGGCAGTCCAGCCATTCCTATTCGCCGGGGTTATCAGGCACTTTCGCTTACTCGAGCTGTGAGAGTGGTGAGAGAGAGAGAGAGAGAAAGAGAGAAAGAGAGAGAGAGCCACGTGTACTGGGCTAGCAATTTCGTAAAGAATCTCACGAATTCAATGCACACCTATAGGCTTCGAGCGGGAATAAATAAGGGTGCGGACCTCCGTCTAAATATATTCATGGCGAGTGTATACGAAACGCCACGAGATAGAATATCAAAAACACATAAATACTCCACGGAAGGCTTCCGCGCTCCATCCTCCACCTTCCTCGACGGGACTTATACTTATGCATGCCAGTACGATGTCTGTGGAAGTATACGATTCCACTTTACGAATTCCTGTATTAAGCACTGATTCTTCCGGTGAACTATTTATAATAACATGTAATTACGTCAAGTTTTCGAGTACCTTGAAAATTGGCTGAAAATCAGTGACGAAGATTCGGTGAATACATGCTTCTTCCGTGTCTTTCGCAAGGCTAAATATAAAAGATGAATTAATCCACGTGTCAAATTTCGCGTTGATTCGTTTCACAAGAAAATGAGAAAAAAAAAAAAAAAAAAAGAAAATCCCCCCCTTAAATCCATCTGATCATCATAACCTTCCGCTGTAGTCCACAATACGAAGTGATCAGTGTTCCAAGGGTAGCGTTTATTTCGCACGATGACCTCTGCAATTGGATGGAAAATCTGTCAATTAGATGTGTGCAAATAGTGTATATACGTATATATACTCGCGAAGTATACCTAGTGCAAAACAAATTTCCTGACGAAATTTGTCAACTAAACCGCATCCCCGTTTGAATGGGCCAGAATTAGGACATTAATCGACATTGTTTAATCAATAATAATACGAGCTCCGAGGGGACCGATCGAAACCCAGCGCCAGCCTCACCGTATACAATACAGTTTGTTAGGGTAACAATACCGATTGCGTTGCGGTCTAGTAATATTTTGTCCTGCTTCAGGTGTTGATCTGTTGACTATTTGTTCGACAAACACGCGTTTATGCGCTTGCCATTTCAATGTCTCTGTTAACGCTGCATCCCACCCTCGGGTGGTACGAAATTTGAATACATATTTAATCTCGATTCAACCATGATGTTAACTTTTTTGACCTAAAAAGCGGGATAAAAGTAGCATATTATTCCCTCATCTGTGGGGAAAAAAGCGGGAAATATGCGATCGAATTTCTCGCGAATTATTTTTTCACTTATCTCTGTTTTTCTTTTTGTATTCGAGTACCAACAGTTCACCGGTGGGGGTAAGGAAAATTCAAAAGTTTGGTAAAACCGACCACATATATTTTTATAAATTTACAATAATATTCTATCTTTCAAACTGATAAAACGATCACAATTATTGACGAATAAGAAGAATTGATTTGAAAGTACTCAATAAACTCGTAACATTTCGATGAATATAGTTGAAATGAGAATAAGTATTGATATTAGATGATTCTGCAATACTCAATGACACATTCTCTCTATAATTTAATAACATATCAAATGTATATTCATGTTATTTCTGGGTATATGCATATTTCTTTCTAATTGTATGTATTTTTGAGAATGAATTCCTTCATTATTAATCTACGTTTTCAATTTTACACCTAATATTGCGAAAGACATATCGAGTCCCTCTTTTCAAGACAATAATATGTACAACACAGGAACAAAAGTCGACTAAACTCGGGTAAATCTAGGTTCAGCTTTTTTCCGAAATTCATTTTGAGTTATTGTTTCCAAAGAAATGAACGCTACGAAGTGCAGAATTGATTAATTATTCTTCAGCACATGAACTGGTCAGTTGTCAACTAGAATCTCAAGCTATTTGGTAAGAAATTTTCTGAACTTGTTCAAAGTGTAGATAATATTGAATTTTTGCAACTGTCGCATCATGTACACGGTTACATATATAACCAATTAAGAATACGAGTTTTCAAGAAGTAGAGAAGAATAAAATGCAGAGGAAAATTAGTAACCGCATCTAATGAATTTTACCAACTTCAGAATTACACATTATGCTTTGCGCATTTAAATTTAAACCACTCCGCATGCAGCTGTGTGGAGGCGAAATACTTTTTGCCCATTAATCAGGAGTAATTACCTGCCATGGCGGCGTCGGCGGCGGCGGCGGCGGCGGCGGCGGGTTTCCACGTGTATAACGCGGCACGAGGGCACGTCGCTTCTTTGAAACTCTTAAAAGTTGAAAGTTTCAACCACGGAACCCCGTGCAAGCTCACACGTCACACACTCCGGGCCACGTGTCGCAGTCTCAAGTACCGCAACAGCCAACAGCCAGGCAATATTAATAACATAATTGCGAAAATTATAAAATTATGATCATTAAACTCCGACTATGAACTACGCGACATATGAAGTGGTGAAATATTCACGCACCGTGTCCCTAACTCGAGTAATGATTTCCACTGGGATTTAATGAACTCGCCAACTTTCTCGATCCATCATGCGTGAGGATATATGCACGCTTGGATCCTCTTTCTTTACTGATAGATAGATCTTCGAAACGGTTATACATGACTGGTCATTCAGTAGAATGATCATCGAATAGAGGAATCGGCATAAATCAGGACTGAAGGGTTACGAAAGTTTTTGCCATATCGACGTGTAACGTATTGTAAAAAAACTGTAGCGTTTGATGCAATTAGGCAATTCATATCCAACGTGGTTTTGCATTTACAAAAATTAAAGTAAAGTAGAACTTATTGAAATGGTAGAAATTTTAATCGAGATTAGGTATATGTATATCCTCATTCATCAATATTTGACAGCCATTTTCCAACCCTTGGCAAAATTTTTCTTCCCGAGTTAAAATGGATCCTCGGATCGACTAGTGGAGATTATGATAATTTCTTATACATAGGACTTGACTCACAAAATAGCGTAGTTTCAGTCTATCTCGCCAAAACTGAATTTCCTTGGATTTCGTCTCAATGAAAATTGATACATTCTCAGGTACACGAGCGAGATTCCGTAACTAAAAAAATTCCCTTTTCATAAGTACAGTCATCGTTTCATTATAACCGTCGGTAGGGTTTGCCGAAAAAAGTAATCTACACGTACATTTCTGTGCAGTAATAAAAAGAAAGGAAAAACAAAAACCCAAAAAAAGGGAAAGAAAAAAAGAAAGAAAACCACGATATTAGATACCCGAAAAGGGTCAATTTAGTCTGGTGTACAGACCGGTGTGAGAACGCTGACGTGGTCGGAATGAATATTACCCAGCAGCCAGAGCACGGGAGAAAAAATTTCGATTATTTCGGTTCGCTGAATGGTTTCCACTATCTGACCGAGGCCCTAACGAGTCCGTTTATAATGTTAATTAAAAGTGACAAGATAAGCGCAGCGGTGCCGCGTCGTTTGTCATGATTACACCTTCAGTCGAGCCTCACACCCGAATTTCGACGTCGACAAGCATACAGGGTGGGGACCACGCATTTGCATCGGTTCTTTGGTCACGTGCGAACGAAACTTTTTTTTTTATTTTTCTCGTGTAAAGAGGAGAGTAATTCGGTCAGTGTGAAGTCCAATAACTCCGATAAGTCTCGCCAATAACGCGCTAATATCCTGCAAGACAACAATTCTTTTGTGTATAACTATAGCGGAGTTTTGTCCGAGCCTATTTCATATCCGCACCCTTCGCTTTCACCGTCTTCTTCGACTCTCTCTGTTCCCTTTTCTCTTTCTCTTTCTCTTATTTCTCCGGAGAAGTAAGGGCGCGATGTAATTGTCCCCCGACGCGGTGCCTAGCCCGGGTTATTACCCACATGAAATTTCATTGTTTTTAATAATCGTCTTCACCCGACGAATATCTCAGCGGGGAAGACATTCTGATCCAGCCAGGGTGATCAGAACCCCTCTTCCCTGAAATTTGAGCTCCGCGTCGAGGGCGGGATGAGATGGTTGTGCGTTCAAGGCGGGGTTACGCAACTTGAAATATGAATTTCGCGCTAGCTTTCGTTTAGCTGGTGAAGTCATACTCTCGAAGAATGTAGAATTTTTAAAGAAGCGAAAACTCAATTTATAGACTTTAAAAATCTCGAAAGTCGATTCACAGAGAAGTGAAAGAATGAGAAGGTCAGGACATAAAATCGTTAGAATTTCACTCGATATCTCTGATCTTTCTATATTTCGTCATTCTGTGCTTCGACTTTCTATTTTTCTTACATCTTACTACAGTTCCGTTAATATTCTCAAAGCACTCTACGCACGTCGCAAAAGACATAAGCTTCAGGTTCTACTTGCATCCCCTTATGATTACGTGGAATTTGAGAAACGTGACTTTTGTAGTTTGTAACTATCCAATTTTCGTACCTATAGTTCGAGTCAGGGATGAGAGATCAAAGATACTACGAAACCAGTCGGAGTTTCTGAAAGCGAGAAGTCTCGCGGATTATTGACGAGTGTACAGGGCGGCTTGGGAATATGTAAGTTTGTTCAACTGGAGTGGCTGTAGGTGCC
This sequence comes from Diprion similis, assembly GCF_021155765.1. NCBI lineage: Eukaryota > Metazoa > Arthropoda > Insecta > Hymenoptera > Diprionidae > Diprion > Diprion similis. The sequence continues at coordinate 10,693,570 of NC_060114.1, forward strand.
TCGTGTCTCGAATTCGTAACATCATAGCTTATTCCGCATACCGATAGCCGATAATCGAAATAGATTTTTCACCCCGTAATAAACTATTGAACAGTTGCAGCAGGGTGATTGATTTTTGATACCACGGGCATAAGACGACTTCGAGTAGATGAAAGGGGTGCGCAAGGGATGTGAGGGGGGTGGAGGAGAATGGCGAGTGGACCTGTCGAAGAAACGCTATCAGAACTGAAATACGATTAACTCGAGTCCAGCGGCAGGGGATTAGCTGTTTGTTATTAACGAAGCTTCCCTATTTTCCAATCATTCAATCAAAGGCTCGTTTCAAAGAGGAAATGTACCTCGATATTGGACTTTCGTTATATCGTCCAGCAGTCAGAGGATTAGAACGTTTTTCGACGAGGTCAAACCCGATGGTCTGCGTACATCTGCATACATCCTTCTGCCTAGAGCGAATAACTGTGATTAGATGAATTTCAGCTGCTATGAAAATCCGTCAACGTTCGATGAGAAAAATTTTGTGAAAACTCTGGATTCATCTGCATTATGACTTTCATGTCATAATGAATGTCCCGAACACTACGGGACACGACACCTAATAACGCTTTCTGTTCCGATGTCAGATCACCAAGGACCTCTTACGTCACCGACCCAACAGGTTCATGGTATAGAGAGTCGTGGTTACATTCATAGATATCTTTCGTTCTTGTCCAAATACTCTTTTAATCTGAAGTTCATGATTCTTTACAATCTGGCGGACACACGTGTCACACACAATTATTATAATACATCGCAATGTATCGAAATTCCTTGATCCGTGGTCAAGAAGGTACAATTTCGTGATGTAGTGCATATACATTCTGTGCCCTACGCGACCACATTAGCTATTTATGTAGCATGCCCATATACCGTTTGTTTTTTTGGCAAGGCTAAAGATTTCAGGACGAGCTGAAGGCGAGCCGGAAGCGAGTACTGAAATTATCCGAGCCAAAAACCGATTTACGGGCATGCCACATACAATATTTTTTACGGTATGGGCATTGAAAAGCAAAACGAAGAGTGAGGTTATGTCACGATCTGTTCAACGAAGCTACTTTATTCAGCAGTTTGGGATGCGCACTTCGAACTGCGCATCAAAACTGCGGAATAAAGACTTTATTCCGCAACTTTGTTCGCTGCCGTATAAAGCGTCACTTTACGGAACGAAAACTGCCACAAAAAGTAGACTTTTCAATGCCCATGCCGTAAAAAAAAATCTTTAAGCCACCAACTTATCAATCGGGGCGTCAGGGGCTCCGACATGCACATGTACACCCGCCTCGAACCCAAAAAACCTCTCTATATTCAGGACAACAATCCGGAACAATGGTCGATTCCATATGTGCAACTGCTCAAAATCCTTACGCGGTCACATGAACACTTCAGTGTTCACGCCGAAGGGATCCTAACGCTTCTGATGTCTGTTTACCCCTATTCCTTGCAAAAGTTAACAATCTAGGAGAATGATCGATTCGATGCGTGCATTCTATTCATAATCCAACGCCAGGATCCCGACTCGGTACGTGAACACCTTATCAGTGTCCACGCCGAAGGGAACCAGACGCCTCTAGTGTGTATGTGTGCCTACTCGTATTCAACTTCAAGTTGATGGCCTCCCCTCGTACCGCTTTTGCTTGGAAACCGAAATCTACTCAACTGTCTCGAGCACTTCTGGTCGTCACCATGTCCAGAGCTCTACTGACAAATCCGAAACCTAGCGCGCCACGTTTCTGCCCGATTGTAGCGCTCTTGACTCCAGTGGCTGATCCAAGAAACTTTTTGCAGATAATACAGGGTCTGTTACTCTTACACACCCCCCACATAATTCAACTCAAAACTCTATCTATAGGTACCGTAACAGAAATGTTTTTTATTTTCTGATTTGAACTAAACATTTTTTCCTCTGTGTTAACAGGAACATGAATATTAATTTTTGTACATATATATGTATTTTTTGTTTTGTTTTTAATATACTTAGTTTCAATTATGTAAATGAACCCCGTGGTGACAATGGGGAATAGAAATTTCAAAAAATTTTATAATGATGCGAAAAGGATTCTTGAACTTTTGTAAAAGGGTTCCATGGATTCCATGAAATTTGCGGATTACTTGCGGATTTTACATACTTCTGCTGATGTCTGAGGATTTCATAAAATTTACAATTTTCGCTCAGTTCAATTTACTTTACTGCACGATTCACTCAGATATTGGATGTTCAGGCACTATGCCTTCACAGATTTCTATACGCAATGATTTGAGATTTCATCACGACTTTTTTGCTTTCATTTGTATATATGTGTAAAATTTTTTATGGGTATTATAGGAAATCTATGAATTTCGTGGTAATTGTATCAGATTCGGTTCTTATCCATATTTTTCTCGAAGAACAGTCAGTGATTTGAAAGACCTATAGATATATTAATCGTAACATTTTCTGGTCAATTTTGAATTTCACAATCAGAATATTCGAACCTCCAATTTCTAATTCAACTGTTCTTCTATCACTGCCTTTCACGTGAAAAACTTGTTTGAAAACATCGATGATAATTCATGATACTGTAAAATATTTTCAGATAAAAATAAATTGAAAAAAATCTCGTTGATAAATTTCCATCCATAAATCTTAGTTACCAATTCAGTCAAATTTTTTAATCAGTTAAAAAAAAGTCAGTACCGGAAGTAGGATATTCTTAAGAGCAATCGCATGACCAAGCAATTTTTTTTCCCCATATATTCCGAAGTATCGAGTTGTATGTGTGTATAACATAACACGCGAATCGAAACTTGAGCCTATTTAGAATTGCCGAGAGATTTGTAGGCGTTCGCACGGAAAGTCAGGACTTGTTTAAATAATTCAACGGAGCGAAACGGCGCTGAATTTATCTCCATCCAAAGGAAGTTTAATAGCTTTCACGGTACGTGAAAATCTCACAACGTATAATTCGTACTCATATATATCGCGCACAGGCCACGTGTAGTTCCGAATAGGAAATTCGGACCTGGAGTTAGGGAAGAGAAAGAAGAAGCAGAAGATGAAAAAAGGGTTATGACACGCATCTTGTTCCAGGGATGTAATTTTTTTCATCTTCGTCCACGTGCATCAAAAATCTACACTAAGAAAAATTTCATTTGTTACAATTCATGAGAAATTCCAATGAAATCTGTATCGTTAAAATGGTAATTAAAAAATTTCTGGAACTGTAAGAAAATATTACACAATTAACGATTTAGTGTAATTATATTGTCAATAATAAATTACTCGATTATCGCGACATTAAATTTGTTTCTCAAGTCGGTTACAACTTTTTCAGTTGAATGAACTTTGAACATCGATTTATTGCTCCACCAATGTGAAATCGTCACTAAGTTAGTAGAAAATATAGTACAAGTGACCGTAATAAAAAAGAATGCTAATGAATGCTAGATTCTCTGTCTACAGCAACAAATTTTACTTTCATTTCGTACCCAGAACAATACATTTCGGTTACAGTAACTGATGCGAACAGTTCCGGAGTGCACAGTAAAAACTCGAAATTTCTCTTGGGGCGCAGAAACAAATGGAAGATATACAGAAGATTTTCAATTTTATGAATTCTCACCGCGAAACACTCGCGGCCACAACTGAGCATTTTTCGTCCTTATCCAGCGTTCTTCTTTTCGTCCTGTGACCCCGTCACTCGTTTTCTCAAAGGGTTTGACGACAGACCGCGATGATAACACGACTCCATTCAGCTATGGGATCTTTGTCATACGACCCTCGATCCGGACAGGTTCATTCACGAGCTAAAGACTTACCCCCGGTCCATTTTATCGACCCGAAGAATTTTCGCAATATGTTACACTGCCTATATTTCTCACTCTTCTTTTATGTACGATCTTCATTCTCAGTTTTAGAAAGTTCGAAACATCGAAGGGTTGAAATCAGCAAAGATTGAATATTTTGACCTGCTCGAATTTCTCATGAATGAAATACTGATGAGATCCGATATTACGATCAGTTTGGATTTGGACTAATTACCGTATCATTTGGCGGGAACGTTACACGGGTATAATTGAACACATGATGAATCCGCCTGCATCTATGCAATGCAGTGTGCATTCAACTGACATCCGCCTGATTATTGGCAACTGAGAGTACATTTCACCGATCGGCATTTGTCTCAGTGTTCACGATTGGCCAACTTCTCTCCAATGATGGACACCGAGACAAATTCCGATCGATCAGGATGTATCCTGAATTGCATAAATGCAGGCGTATTTGCCAAATATGTCAAACTGCCGGCATATGTAACATTGGAATGACCCAGTGCGTCAGCAATATCGCATCAGAGTCACTACAGTGAATTCTAACTCTAAAACGCAGATCACGAAAAACGTGAAAACCCATAGAGCAGCGACTAACTTAGCTTAGATTTAAATAGTTACGAGTTTGCCTTCAATCCGAAGTTACAATTAGTTTTAAAATATTCCGGTGCTTCCGCGTCGTTCAGAAAACCATTTCTACTCCACCGTCCCACTCGATAGACCATTTTGCATTTTGCATTTTTCATGGCTGAATCTCTCTCTCTCTCTCTCTCTCTCTCTCCGCAAACTGGGCGGTAAAAGAAACCCACCTTTTACCCTCTGATCTCTTCGACTCGTCGCGCTAACGTTTCTTTGTTCTCTGCACCCCCGGCGTAGATTTAGACGCCTTGTCGCGCCATTTCGCTGCTGCAACGATCCGGATGGTCTGGGCAACGAAGACCCCAGACTCCCGGTAAAAACCAACTGTTGCTCGGCGGAACGACGAGGCAGATCAATGCGTTCCCTGGAGCCATTTGGGGGTGGCGCTGTTCCGGCGACGCCGTTTCCTGAGGGGACAACAACGAGTTCCTGCACAAAGTGACGAAGAAGCCACCTCGTGTCCAGATCTCACTGCAGGACGCGGAGCGTGGACTCCTAGAAGGCCTTCCAGAATGGCGAACACTCCCTGGAGGTCAATCTGACACCAGCCAGGCGTCCCTGACTGCTTCTCTTTCCAACTATCCGCCTCGATATTGTCCCTGTAATTTCTCGGCATACGCGAGCTTCGTGAGACAGTTTTCTCATACGGCTTTTCTAACCGTCTGCGACTCGAGGGACAATTTATTGTACCAAGCAATTCTAACTTTACCACCATTCTCGAAAATTCTTTTTACACTGGCTCGTTTTGTTATACCAATCGACTCACTATACTGGGGAACATAAATCCAATCGAGAACCAAGAATTGAAGAGAGAAGGGCTAAGTTTCGTCGCAATTTTGGGATAGAAATTCCTCTGCGAATGGTTACATTTCCACGTTACAGATACTCGGATTGATCTGAAAATGTGCACGTTTTCAGAAATAATTTCAAAGGACTCGGTATAGTTTAGTTCAGGTGACGTCATAGAGGAAAATCGTTTAATTCCATCATGTAACAGTTCTTACAAGGAAAGTAGCCAAGGCATACCGCACCGATGGTTTCAATCCCCTGATATATTGTAGTAGTTACTGTATAAGAATATAACGCTTGAAGCTTACTTCCAAAAACTAAGAGATGCAACATCCGAGGGTGAAAACAGTTTTCCGCACGTATTATCGACTGTTGATAAAAACCAATGTCCAGCTGGTTTTATAGAAAGGCTTGAGGAGTGGTTTCGCGCATTAAACGGTCAAATAAGTAAGTGAAAAATTTGATGTTCAGTGTTTCTTGACGTACTATAACAAATCACAGGGTGAAGAAACTCTGTAAAGATCATTTCGTGCACTTTCCTTGTTAGTGTCGCGATCAGTTTCCAATTGTGAAGCAATAATCCTGGCAACATTTGTACGAAATTCTTACTAAAGACTAATTGTCGTAAGTCAATGCTTAGACCTCGTGTAATTTGACTTTGTAAAAAAGGTTGTTCCACGTTCATCCCGCTAATGAAATCGCAACATTCCAAAACTCAGGGTATGTTTTAGGGTGCCAATTTTCACCCTGCAACAGCAGCAGCATGGCATGGATGATGAGTCGAAGGTAGTTCCCTCGTCATATTCCTATGTCAGTGCAGTGTCTGCTGAATGCAAAGTGATTTCCTTCGGGTAGATTAGTCTGCGCCTAGCAGTTTGTACTTTGGTGTAAAGTTTGAGCTCTGCACTACAGTGGCGTTGGCTCCTATAGGTACATCACCGAGGATGAGTTTGTAGTCGGTGTTGTTGATTCGGTTTCACTCGAGCGACGGGTCTATCCGCCATCCTCTCCAGGAGGCAATCAGCGCTTTGTGTTGTGCCCTGAAACAACAATTTTCGAAAGTTTAAACGACGGAACGGAAGGGAACGGAAGGGAAGGGGTGGTGAAGAGAAGAAAAGGGGCGAAGGATCAGCGTAAATTCGAGGGTGCATCGAGCGGAGCTTCTAATTCTGGTTACCATGCAGTCCTTAACGATTGTCGTTTTTTGGAGAACGTATAGTTCTAGGTACAAAATGAAAGTTTATAGTTTTGATCCAGTATACAGGGTGGTGAAACAATAACGGAACCGATTTGAAACGTAATTAAAATACAAACGTGTTGACTGATTTTCGAAAACATATTTCTTCTCGGAAAAAAAAAAAAAAACAGCAGAGGAATGAATCTTTCATTTCACGTTTGAAAAATTGGAAAATCTTTATTCGTTGTTGATTTTCGCTGGGAGATGGAAAGAAATGAAAATTAAAGAATGTTCAACTCAATTTTTATATTAAAATTGTGATTCGAAGATTAATTCTAGTGTATTAGAAATTCTCCACGATTTTATTTACACGACACGAAACGTTTCTTGTAAAATTAAACTCAAAACGTACGCTTCAAAGTTATTATTCTGTAATGAAAAATAAATTTCTCTAGTTAAAAGGAAATAAAATTTTCGGAAAATCGGCAAACAGGTTACAATTTCATTCACGTTTCAAATCAGTCCCATCTTTTTCCGCCCACCCTGTACATTATCATTCTTCTATATTAAAGTTAAGACCTTGTTTAGTCCCAAACAGACCAAATAATTTCACTAAATGGTTACTTGTACCAGATTTTCTCAAAATTCGAGAAATGTTTGAGTCATTATCAGATCGCCTGGTACGAATTTCACTAGAATTTCCTAGTAACCTTAACAAAATGAAATTTTCCTAAGTGCAGATGGAGACGAAACGATACGTGTTCGCATTCGCACGTCATGACGGCCGGAAATGAATGTGAAATTGACTCGGCATCGAGATGTTATCGCGGGAGTGGGATAATTTTCAGAAACGTAGAAACAGCCCTTACACCGTATATATTATAGATAAGGTTCTCTGTTCTTTGAAGGTCCGCATCGCGTGTGGCTCGTTTCTGCAATTTCGTGACATCAAATTGAGAGCTGCAATATACCTACTCGCGATGCAAAATATTCAGTTTACTGCTACCGCTGAGTGTGTACGAGTTGGATATTATATTTCCTCTCGAATGCAACGGTAGCTGGTGCTTGGAGTGCTGTTTTACATTCGCCGTCGACGTTGACGTCGGACGCGTGCAGTTCAGAGCAAAGGTATACGGAAACGGGAAACGCTGATGGAATTGCGAATTAAGAAAGCATTGAGAGAAACCAAGTATGAAAATAAACGTTTAAGCTAAGAGTGGAAAACTCTCTGTTCACCTACTGCAGATATTATATGCTTCAACATTTTATGCTACAAGTATTATGGGATCCATAGGATCAACTAATTTGTTCAATCTTACGCCATTTGTGATCAGGTCGTATTGAAATGCAACTTCAAATCATTCCTTGTTTCATTTTGTAAATATTGAAATCGAAAAACTAGTTAAAGTTTCTTTTTCTGTAAAATAAAGAAACTTTTCCTCGGATCAAACAGCTATTCAAACAATGCCACGTATGGCAATGCTACGCATTTTCACTCTAAGTTTTGTACATTTATTTTTTTTTTTTTTTTTATAACAGAAAATTTCCATTAATTTTTCACACAAGCACAATTATTTTTACTCGAACGTCTAACCAAAAGTATTCAAAAATGTTCCGTTGGTTAGGAATAAAGTCTGAAAAATGCGCTGTAAGTTGAAAAATAATTAATTCCGTGGAATAAATTTCGCGCAAAACAATGAAAAATTTTTATTTCGTGTTGAAGAAAAAAAAATATATATATGTATATAGGTTGATTATAATTTATGTCAGTAAGACTTCGATTACAAAAAGTAAACTGTTGAAATATACTTGTAAAGTCCGATTTAGGCGTACATCAAGTAGCGTTGAAATTTCCATAACGTTCGTGAGAATTTGAAAATAATTGATGAACGAAATTGGCTTGGTTATAATTAAATACCAGTATTACGCATGAATGTGGCATCCGTTAATGAAATTCGTTGCATATTGATACGTACGTATAGATTCGATGCTGTGCGTCATTCGAAATTAAACAATAAACATTCTAAGCGATAATATGTAACATGATTGCAATCATAAATTCCTGAATTGCATTAAAATTCGGATCTTCACCTATGGTCCAGAAATTTTTTTCACTCATTTTTTCCTCCATCACATTCATCATTTTTCCATATCCTTCACTCGCAGCGATGCTTATATTATGATAATGTAAGAGATTTACACCGAATCGTGATATTCGCGCAGAGATCAGAGTCTGCAGGCAATAAACTCAAACGCTTCTTGAAAAACGATCGAATTTTCAACTTGAGGCCCATGGAATCATTGAATGGTGTTGATCGAGGTGTCAATGCAATGCAATTGCAATTATTTTCAATGTACATACATTTTTGAATTCACATGCAAGTATAGGTTCGATTATTTTTTTCTATCGAGTGTCACGAAATTTGCATATAAATATTGAACGCACAGTTTACGTGTATATTTTTTTTGTTTTCTTTTTTTCTCTTCTATTATCTTTTCAATGAAGATTACAAATTTATCGCGAGTTTGATGAAATATTTTATCAGCTGACTAACGATAAGCCAGAGAAGTCAAAGGGCTGGGGTCTTAAACAAATTACAGAACTTTTAATTGGGAAAGCAATTCATTATTCCGTTAAATTAATTAATATAAGATTTCAGTTGAGAAAAGAGATACTCGAGTCTGCTGGGCTTCCCTTTTGATATTAATATCTCGCTTTCATATCCGCTTCTTCTTCGTCTGCTTCTTCCTCTTCTTCTACTTCTGTTTCAAAAGTCTTGTAATTTATTATTACTTTATAGCTGAGTAAGAAACCTGTTAATTCTAACTACAATTTCTCATCTCACATCTCGCAGATAATTGAAACTTACATACGAGCGGAGAATTTTCACCAAAGTGTACAGTTTTTTCACATTTCGAAATGTCTCACCAATTATCTCCATGCAGATTAGTTTCTAATTTGCCAAAATCTGAAGTATCGATACTGTGCAGTAATGAGTTTTTTCTTTTTTTTTTTATAAACCAATAAATTCCAGCTTCGAATTCGAATACTTTAAAACAAAAGTCCGAAAAAAAAACTAAAAAATAAATCTATCCGAGTTTAAGTAAATATTTTTATATTTAAAAAAATTTGTATCGAATATATATATATATTATTTTTCGTACAATGTAGGGAAAGCCTCCTGCATCCCGTTTTACGATCCCACGGGATCGACGGACAAAGGTCACTCATATGCGCCCGGTGATATATCATGGTTAGCTGACCCCTGGAACCGTCGGGTACCCATAAGACTTATCCGTAGCATTCTCAATTATCTGTGGGGATAGCGACCGTCCAGTTTTCCCGGGGGTTTTAACCCCGCCGAACGCGTATGCTGACCGCAAAACTCTCCCTTATAATTAAATCATTAATTAGCTACTCTCCCAATTCTTTCCTCCAGTTTTCTCTTCTCTCTGGTTGCCTCAAGGCGGATCACAATTTGTTAGTTCGAAGACAAAGGCCGAGGGAAAGAAGGAAGCCGAAACCAACACCGATGGAACGAAATTATTGCTCTTGGCTACACGTACGGCGACAAGCATGTCTAGGAAACACAAGGATGTCTAGGATAAAACGTAGTTATGTTAAGCTTAGATATTCATATGGTTGCTATTTTTAAACTTTAATTTTATGCTTCAATTATCGAAAATACTTTTATCATTATTATCCCTTTTCTTTTTGTTTTTTATACTTCTCGGAACTGCGCAATTTTCAAAAATTTCCTTTCCTTAATTATTTGTTCTCGAGTCTTCTTCTAATACATATTAAATAAAGGTGATAAATTACTTTTGCATATATGATCTTTAGATATAAAAAACCAGTATAAAAACTCTGTGCAATATTTTAATTGCAGACCTGTGTTATATTGGTGAAAAATTCTTGAATCGTCTTAAGTTACGATTAAAGTACTTTAACCGATTTAAATATCGATAATTTTTGATTATCTTGTCTTTGCAATCACGCTGTGTAATCAATGCGACGATTAAAATGGCACGCGATATCGTATAACGAGGATGGAAAATATCCGTCTTAAGTGATAGAAGGAAGTTAAACGAAGAAATATTATTATTATTATTATTGGAAGGAGAAGTTGTAGGAAAAGGAAGAGAGAAAAGATTGAGAGAAGAAGTGGAAAAGAGGCACCAAAGTCGGCCTCGAGGTTATTTAAATCCACGTCAGCGTCTTCCTTCAACCCGCAAGATTTTGACTCAACATTTTATATCCTTTTGCGCCCTTTCAGGATCAGCGAGCTCACCCACTCACAGCTTAACTTGTACGGCCGAATGTCAGACTTGATAAATACCTACGTCAGTGGGCTTTGAAATTTAATAAAATACCCCGATATACATAAACGCTTGAGTTTACCTGAACAATTCCCAACCACCTTGGATCTGGAAGATATTTTTTTACTCCACTGTCGCAACTCGAATGCTTCATTTTATCGAATCATGTTTTTAGTTTTCGTAAATTTTAGTAAAGTTTGAAAACTTCGAATTGATTCTATTCTTCCTAAGTTTTTTTTTCACACATTTGTATCAATTAAAATGAATCTATTTTCAATTTCTTCAGCTAATTTCACTGTGTATAAATTTGCCCGAATAATTCTGTTTTATGATGGAAAGAAATTAGCAGAAGAAATTGAAAATAGATTCATTTTAATTGATACAAATATGTGAAAAAATCGTCAAATATTTGATTCATTTGATTTTGTTAAGAAAATCTGAACAGAGTTGAATTTTCGAGCTTATCGACTTCAAATATTTCACAATTTTTTCGCATATTTGTATCAATTTACAAAAATCTAAACATAGTTAAATTTTCAAGCTTATCGACTTAAAATATTTGACGCAGCATGTGAACTCAAACTTTTATGAACATTTTTTGAATCCCGATATTTTGTTACCAAAGGCAGGCGGTACATGAACGGAATGATTAAGCAAAAATTCTAAAACAAAAAGAAAAAAAAATTTGATGCGTTAATTATGTACGGAGTGGAGGTAAATGAGGCAGCCAGCCTGAAGAGTGCGACATTTTCTGGCACGCGGTGCTTCGTTTACTTATTGCCAATAAATCCCACCCGCTCCTTTAATAACCCTTTCCTTGCAGCATTTAGGTACATTATACTGTATTATGTACAATATTTATGAAAAACTTACAATTATCCGTCACAGATTCATAAACGTGGAAGAAATTTACGGTATAAAGTTGAAATTCACTTAATTTGGGCTCGTTTTAAAATGTTGTCGGAGAATTTCACTCGGGCTTATAACAAATATGTGTTGGTCTAACGTAAATTAAATTACACCGTTCAACCCCGTAAAAGAGAGAAAAAAGAACATCAAAATTAATATTAAAAAATCTGCCCGCAGTAGGTAGAATTGTGAAAGTATAAATTCCGTATTCAGCTTTTCTTCAGGGATAACAAGAAGCGAAAGAATTCGGTTAATTAGTGAATATTATACGTGAATAATTATAACACATGTATAAAGCATATGTTAATTAGGGGAATTTTAAGGTTGTTTGGAAAGACTTCGAGTGAAAAAAAAAAAAAAAAATTCACAAAGAGAAAATAAAAATTCTTTCAATTTTCAGTCACGTTGGTATGAAAAGCGAGTTCGTATCGTGCTTGCGCAGTGCTTTCGAACGTTTAGAAAATAGGCCTAATTAAATCTACAGTAAACGGTCGGAATGAGCCAGTTTTTTTTATGCAGCTTGAGGATCAAGCCAGCTGAGTTGAGAGAAGAGTCTTCATCCCGGCCACACAAGATATGGCAAGTCAATAATGCAGCGGTTTTAAATACGCGGAGCTTGAAAGTTGACGATGAGTATTATGCCTTCGATCGGAGACTGGCAGATGCCATCAAACTTTTAATGCGAAACCAATTTCAAACGGGAAAAGTTTCGCAGTCCGTCAATCCAAGCAAAAAAGAGACAGTTCGTATGTATTTAAATCTCCCGCGCTCTTTTCACCGATCTTAAAACGATGTTAATTAGAACATCTGCCGATCCAAAGCGGGTGACATAACCTGCAAAATAGATGTGCAACATGGCCGCTAATAGGCAGCGTAATCGAGACTTAAATTCCTTCTGCGTTCCAGCTAAAAAATAACACCGTTGAAGCTCCGCTCATACGACTCGCAAAAAGGCGTTCTTTTCCAGCTGGAAGACGAAAAAATTCAGTTTCGAATACGCCCCTTATCATAGGCCACCGGGTTCACGTCTGTTTTAGAGGTTAGGTTACCTGCTCCACTGGTTAATACAGTGTTTTTAAATATCGTTGATTTTGTCATTATAAATTTACACAAGGATTGATATAGATATTCTATTTTTAATTGGTTTTAAAAGATGATCGAAAAAGAGGAATAAATAATTATTATTTCTTACACCTTACACATTTTAATGTAAAGGTATAGGTATAGGTATATGTATAAAGCAAATACATTTACCTAGAACAGATGCTTCAATTTTAATCTCCGAGGTACCGGGCTGCTACAATCTCGTAAATTCATATTATTTTATTGGAATCCCAATTTCGTCCCTCTCGACGGCTATAACGGGAGTGGCGGAAGAGGAAAGTGAAAGGGAAAGAGAAAAGTCTCGAGAGTTATTAGAAACGTCTTTATACCCTGCCTCCGCGGAGATACTTCTGAAAGGTTGCAGAGGGGTTCTGCAAGCTTTGTGAATAGGAGATAAGGACGCTAAGCTAGACAGAAAAGAAAATACGGAACAAAAAAAAAAAAAATAAAAATGAAAAAAAATTCATATCCACTTCAAGGAACATAATTCAACTTTGACGAATCAGAGATTATATGCAGAATCGGTCATACTGTAATTACTTTTTTAGAAACTTCACTTTTTGCGCTCGCTGCAAAGAGAATCAGTAATAATGACGAACGAAGATCAAGGCTTTCCGAAATTCATTTCAGTTCTTTCATTAGCTATTCATGATCGTTACTAGCACGATTTTAAAAGTCTCCAATACGCAATGAGACTATTCGGTTGTCAAGACTTTGAGCTTTGCGATTATTCGATTTCAAGTGATCGGACACCATGATACGTGAAAAAGTGACTTCTTATCGTGAAAAGAGTTGTCAAAAATTTTCACTTCGGAAATTTCAGTTTGAATGAAGAAATTATCGGAATAATGGTAAAAACTGCTAAAAAAAGATACTAAGAATCAGAATATCAATTATCCGAAGCATTTTGATTGTTTTTAAAATAAACTCTTGGGTACATGACGGATCCTGAATTCAAAAATCACCGAAGTGTCGACCAAATCTTTACAAGAATGAAAGAATCGGTAAAATTGGTTAAAAGAAGTACACGATGTTATCGATTGAAACTACTTGAAAATCAGACGATGGATCTCTTCAATTTTTCCAAATTCATTAATCTCGTCGTCGATGAAATTGGTGTAAAAAAAATCTTTACTCACATATCTTCCCAATCGATTTCATGATTCTCACCAAATTCCCACTAGCAAATAAAAAGTTAAACATGATAACGACCAAGCGAAAGTCTTCTCTTTGCCAAGTTACTTTCGTTATTTTTTTCACCTCGTATATTAAATTCTCTCCAATGACAGCAAGGCTATAAATTCCATTAACAAAAGAGTAAATACCCTCAGAATTAAACGGCATATATAGACTTTCACGGGGAATGGAATTCGAGACGGCATATAACGATAAACACACTGCAATCCGACTTGCGAGTCATGCAGTTAAGCTCGTTGCATGCGCATGGCATTTAATGATCACCCTGTGGGTTTGAGGATGTGCGGAAGAGAGATGAAGATCTGAATACAACGTGTGAGATAGAGAAAGAGAGAGGAATGTTGAGGGAGATGGTTTCATTCATTCGACGGGCATGTATATGTAATTAACCCGTGTTTAAGCCAGCGCATTCTGACGCAGCGAATTGCCTTTCGGGCTGGTGCTTTGGGTTCGGGTTTGTCAGTGAGCTCACGTTTATACTTTAAATGTATAAATGTGCGCACGTATGCCTATATGCATCGCTGCCTTCGCCCCAATTTGCCACCATTACATACGTTGCGTGCATATACCATGAATTCTTTCTTTTCCGACTCTCTGGTGTTTGCGCGTCGATTTTGCCGTTTCGCTGAAAACCGCGGTGTTGCGATAAGGAAATTTTTATTTCACTTTTTCGTCACATTTTTTTCACGCGAATGTAAAAGGAAAGCTTTTAACGTAGAAAATTTTAATTTTTGATAACAGGTATGAGGTAGTTTATATTTATAAGAATAAAGTTAGTAATTATAGGAAGAAAAATCATGAATTCGCACCTTAGTGACATCTAGAAATTTAGTAAACCATTATAAATAAAATATACACTGATTCTGAAAAGCTAAATCCTTAGAAATTATCCAAAAATTTTCTAACAATGATTTTTTCTCTCGATATGTAGTTTCGATAACGTTACTTACTTCGGCCTCATTTATATTTGAACAATACAAAATTTTGAGAAACTTGTTCTACCACCGAAACTCCCAAGTTCGGCAAATGATTTTCAATCAAGATAGCACGATTCTGCAAAACGACTCAACGACGTGATTGCTTTTTCAGTCGAGGGAAAATTGGAAATTTTTATTACCATTGTTATGGTCGGTTCACTGCGATATTATTTCTCAAATAGTTTATGTTCAAGTCGAACTCGCGTTTATTGTACAGAAACGTGATAACAGCAGCGTGTTGTGTCAATATTGGTCCAATGTATCGCCATCGCATTCGCAGCGTTCTTCCAAAAACTATTTTAGTATGAAAGAAATTGCGACGCAGATTAAAAAATGTTTCGCGACTTTCATAAATTTCTTCTGAAAAAAAAAATTCAAAAATTTCTAATAATGTGTATCATTTACCTCGGTGATAAAAAAAATAATTACTCTTCAATAAAAATAAAGCAACTTCGCGTTCCATCTTGACCATTAATAAAAAAATTTCAGCCTCGTTATTTTAATGGCAGGAAGTTGAAAAGAGTCTACTTCGTGCTTGATATTTTTTTACTAAATATACAGTTAAAATTTTATAGTCCCCACTGCAATTCGATATTTCGATGTACCGATATGCGTTCACTTTTTTCTCACTACTTTCTCGTTCCGAAGAGTCTTGAACAGTTTCAATAACGCGTTTGCAGTCCACTTCGTCCGTTCAATCAATAGCAATGAGCACTGCGAGCATAGAATCGCCGGAGGCGAAAGCAAGCGGTGAGGGAGGAAAGGGAGGATGAGGTCCAGGACCATGCAAGAGGTGGAGTATGACTCGTTCGCAAACGAAGCAATCGTAAAAACTTTTCCAATAGAGTTCTTTAACGAAACTCTGAAGCGAGATCTGCGTCTATACATGGCGGCTTGCAAAGGCTGAGAGCGTCGAGTCTGATGCGAATGTCTTCGTGCGTTCTGTGCTTGCAAAAACACACACACACACACACACACACACACGCGCGCGTATTATGTGTCCGTTTCGAAGCGTGCGGACTTTACCCACGGAATAGCTCGTAAACCGCAGACATTGGGATTTTCAATTCAGAGAATTTCCCGGCACGCTTTTCAGAAAATCAGATATTTTCACTATTACGTGATCGACGAAAGTAAATTTTAAGAAAATATGTATGTTCCTGATTTCTAAAATGCTTCTTCCAGCGACGTGCTCTTTCAGAAAATCCACGAAAATTGAATCTCAATTTTTGTAATCAGAGGTTGTAAACAATCGCTACAGAAATTTGATTGATAATGAGAAAGCTACTTTGGTAAATTGATAGCTAAATATTATTGTGCTTAAACGATTTCAACAAGTTATTGATAACCGAATAGACTTATTATTGCATAATAAAATATTTTAGGACTGTAAAATAAAACATTCAAAGATTAGTGAATAGTTTTCTCAACATGTTATAGTTTTTTTCCTTTTATTATTTGAACGGCTCAGACTTGAGCTGGGAAACATAAAGTGCACTGAAGTGGCGAAAGTGTAAACCGAGAGTTGAAAGCGACAGGGATTGAGCTGTGAGGAAGAAAGACAGAGAAGTAAGGGGAGTGAGAGGTAGGAAATCATAGAATGGCGAGGGCGTGTGATTGATTGGAGAACAGATATCCCTTCGGCCAACAATGAGACGAGACGAGGCAGAAAACATCTCCACTTGAGTCGGATAAAAGGCTAGAAGCTTGGCTAGGCGTGCGATTTATGCCCAAATATATTGGAATGAGCGCAAACAATCTCGAGCAATATCTCAAGACGCGAGTTATCGATACGGCCCATTAATCCGGGAAAGTAAACGACTTTGGGAGTAAACTGGCTTACATACTGAAACTCCTGGCTGCACCGAGCGCTTTTGACTATGTTTGAACGAGCTTCTGCTCGCAAATATCCATATCGATTCCAACTTCGGTAACATTAAGTTTACAGGATAATATTAAAAGCAGTAGTCAGTAAACATAGTTTCCAAATATTAATTATCTTTACTTCGAATTTGTAGAGAAAATGATTAAAAGTGGTCAGCTGGCTTGATATTTGCTAAAAAGTTGACACAGGTTTGGATTGTCAAAATTTTCGTTGGCCTGGTTACTCTGAAGAACTTTTTAGGGAACATATTCGAGATGAAAAAATTCTTGACTTATTGGAGATAACAACGTAGCGCGTGATCTTTGCTCAGCCAAGCAAAACTTTTCAATTATTGATCTGATCACGAGATCTCCTACAATCTGTCGTAACGATCAGTGGAACTTTGGACCGCTCAATGGTTTGAAAATAAAATTTTAATCAAACACTTTGCTGTTTTTTGTGACGAAGCTTCCATTTCCATTTATTTATTCATTCAACTAAACCCAACAGCGAGAAAAAGCTCACTAACGACAGAATCCCATAGACTAGATGTTACACGAAGAACATAAAAAAAATTGACACGCATACTATTTTACTGAAAATGTTCGTGTATCAAATGAAATAAACAAAAATTTTGTACATTCACAAAACAACTCACGTGATAAATTACACGATAAATTTTTTCAAAACATCTTATGAATCAACGCATGAAAATTTTCAGTTACTTAACATATCATCAATGGATATAACGACAAATAAAAAAAATATTACACCTACCCTACACAGACTCCATAGAGATACAGAGACTGCTAAGTCTCGATCGTTTTCATTCGAACGATCATGTTCTACAGGGTGTATTTCGGATGGGTTTGTCTAGCTAGGAAGTTGCGGTGAAGTTGAGAGGTTATCAGAGTATTCGAATGAGTGGGCATTACTGGTTCGGCAGAGATCGAGAGAGATATCGAGAGCGAGAGCAAGAGAGAGAGAGAGAGGAAGGTGAGTATAACTGAAAATGCAATCGACCATACACCCGGAGTTTGGATCAAAGTTCGCGTTCCGTCGAGGCCTTGCTGCATTACGCACGTAGCCATGCCATGCCATGCCATGTCATGGCACACCATACCCACCACCATACCCACCACCTCGCCTCACCCATCCACCCACCCACCCACCCACAGGTTCAACATAACTATGAGCTTGGTGCCGAGACGATAACTTGCAGCTTGGAACTTGGTTATAGAGTTAGCCAAATTATGTGCGATATAGTTATCGCCGTGTATGGCTACGTGACTGCGACTCACTTCCGGATAGTGCCGATGCACGTTGCCTTCCACGTTGTACCTACCTTGCAGGTCATGGGTAGAAAGTGCCCGACGTTCGCGAGTGACGCGCACAACTAAATGCAGAGAGCTTTTGGCGGCAGTTGGGACACGGGTAGGTACGTTAGTCTGGAGTCTGGCTCTTCGACGAAAGCATTAGCTTGACACACTCGCGCACGAGCCGGACGACGACGACGTGTTTGGCCATGTACTGTATGGTGGTCGTTAATTTCCACACATTCAGGGTGTATATGTGACTCACACACACTGGACGAGCATTTTGAGGTATGATACCCATGGTTGGAACCACATTCTAACTGCTATGGAGAGTTTTGAAGGACATGGTACCGCGTGGTTGGGGAGTAGTGGAATGAAATGAATCAGATGTGATCTGTACTTTGGATCCAACGTTTTATTCGACTAAAAAGTTCTCGTATGGAATCAACAAAGCTATAAACTTGGCAATGGGGAAAAAAAATGAAACAAAACGATTTCCGGTGCTTGTGAAAAAGTTTTGTGAAATGAAAAGTACACCGTGTGTGAACTTCTGTGAAGCACAACAAATCGATCAAGCACGTGGTACCATATCCTTCAAAACCCTCCACAGCCGTTAGGATGAGTTTCCGACCATGGGTGTAATGCTTCGAAATTCTCGTCTAGGTAGTCCCTATACATCCTATAAGTACCATGCCACCCCTGAAATGGACGGATAATCGAGGAAAAAACGGTGTATGAATTATTTCAGATCTTCAGCTTGATTGGAAAGGATGACAAAATCAATTTGCAATTAGTAGAAAAAATTCCTGACAATGAGTCATATTGATTTTTCGTATATTTGAAGAACTTTTCAACATATTTCTTTGCGGTTTCCTTGCTAGTTCTGATAGCATATTAATAGGTTTTCAATACTCGAGAGTAATTATTGCGATATAATGTAAAATATTATTGTTAGGAACAAATTGATTGAAAAAAATTGGTGAAAATTGAAGGAATATATCATTTTCGAGAAAGTTACCCTTCTACGCGTATGCATGTTTTAAAAAACCATTACGCTTCAGTCTAATTTTAAAAAGGGAGAAGAAACGGATTCTTCAACAGCAAAGCGACGTTTCTCGTCCGAAGAGCATGGACGACGTCATCTACAGAAATTGGTTCGTGCATAATATAGCTTAATGGCTGGGTTTACGTAGGCCATTGGCGTATAACTGAGCAAGTCTAGTTGGGTAAGGTCAGGATCGAGCAATGGGTTGCCCGTGGAGGTTGAATGGGAAAGTTGCGTAAGCCGTGGACCCGTGAGTAACAATTCCACAACGAATTGGTACTGTCAAAGTCGAAGGGTGGTGCATAGCTGGATTATTGGATCGTTTGTAACCGAAATGAGTTCACATTTCGAGATCGATCAATTATTGGCAAGGCAAGAGCACTGGAAGCAAGGGTTGGCAAATTGGTAGTTTGGGTGATACGAGAATTTCTGTACCTACTGGTTGACTAAAGTGCTGATGAAATTGTTGATCATGATCTGCGATCTAAGGCTAGATATGGCATGGATTGGACTGTAGACAGTTGCTGAGAAGAACAGATCTTTCCGGTCCACGAAAAAATGAAACAACTTTCTTTTTCGTTTAACTTGTCAAATTCCAATTGGAATATGAAATCGAATACGACAAGCATCAGAGGTGAACTGCATTGACACGAGGTAACGAAGCTGCATGCATAACAAAATGTAATTAACTGAAACTATATTCTCTCCTTCTTTCTCTCTTTCTTCAGGTTCTGTGTTTACAGAAAGGTTCACAGAACCGCGGACACGTCGTAAAACTGATGGCAAAGAAAGCCATGGAAGTAAACAAAACTTTGCCGTGACGGAAATATACGCAGAGAAGTCATAACAATAAGGAAAATAATCATAAAAATGACAATAACAAGTTTGTTTCCCACCAACAGTCAAAGCTCAACTGTTACCCAGACGACACGGCACCCCAAGATCATTCAACTTCGACGTTCTTCTTTTTGCGGTAATTTCACTCAAGTGGATGGAAGATTCTTAACTGGACAAGCTATTTCATCCATTTGGCTGCCGTTTAAGTCATCCCGAGAAATTTAAGCAATCTGATCAGTCACGTATAAATTACACTTTTCCCCGCAATGGAATGTAAAAATGGAACAAGTCATTGACTGATTAACGCTTTGATCAGTGTCATAAGGCTGTACAAAAACTTCACTTTGATTGGAAATTAATCACTAGAGTACTCTTACTGATTCCATTATATGTTTAACGTCTCATCTTGAGCTTGTACGTAAAACTTTACCATTGAAATATTCTCACACACTTTGGAATACCCGAGATAAACGGGTTCGAGAAGATCGCCAGCAAACTTATCTCGTAAGTAAAGTGATTATGCATAAAATGAATAAGATCCAGTATCATAATCATGGTTATATATAGACTATCGTGTTTGTGTAGGTTGTAATCCGAATGCAGGAGGTTATCTTGGACTGACGTACTTGGTTTTAGTCGAGCGTCTGGTAAGAGAATGCGATAGTTACGGCAGGTGCCTGGTTTTTGCATGTCGTATAAGTTTACGATATACTTATATATGTATATACACATACACACACTACGGTATTCAGTTTTAGTCATGGCGTGGTTTAAAGTGCACTTAGTTGAGTATTACCAGTACAAAGGCGACAGCTTTACCTGCGCGATGCTCAACCACCCAGAATGGATTATCTTTAGTTTCGAAATTTTGCTATGCATGGATGTGCGTGCGTGTTGTCAACACATGCTTGATTTTCGCGCGAAATGCTTTGAAATAGTAATAATCATCACTTAAGTTAGACGCTGGTTATTAGAGTAATTTACAACAATTTGCATAAGTTAGTCAGCAGTCTTAGTGTATCATACTGTTCAAGTTACAGAACCGTCTCATGTACCGTACCTTCAAGAATTGTACGGTTAGATGAGTAATCGACACAATGAATATGAGCTCATGATAAACGAATCGTCTGATTCTCAGCTCGTTAACGGTAAGTAGCACCTAATTACAAAACACGCATGACATCATTTGTTGTCGATACAATTGCGGGGTAACTTGAATTTTCTTCGATGCGATAGTCTAATTGTCAGTTATTCGGATAGATATTTGTTTCATGTTTCAGAACCTATAATTTATCGTTCATTCGCTATAAGATTATTCCCCTTCACTAATATTTTAACACAGAAGAACACTCATTGGTTGCAATTTTAGAGATTCGAGGAACTCTGGACTGAGTGACCCTTTCAAAGGAGGATTTCCAAAAACTCACTATTCCAGTGATTATTCAGATACCATTTGGGAAGAATTCAAGATGACATCGATACAAAAAATTCGTTTGCAAACTTTCAAGTGTTTGTATATGAACTATGAATTACCTTCAGCAGTGTGTTCATCAAGGCTTTCCAGGTCTGAACTCGATCACACATTAGGTCAAAACTCCTGGTTCAGTGTCGAATACCTATATGCACAAGACTCACTGCACAACACATGCACTGCACTCAAAGTTTGGATGAATATCAAATTTTCATTAGCTGTTCAAATTCTGAATTAAAAACCAACGGCTTGGTGATTTTGGAAAAGATTTCATGATCACAAGTTGTTTACAAAAAAAAGAGAGAGAGAGAATCAAATAAACAAAAGATCAAAGTGTATATCTAAGTATCAGGAAAACACGTTTCATGTGCAACGTTGCATCTAGTTTCCATTGTACCAAAGAAAACTTTTCTCACATGAGAAGGCTCAACCATTCCATTGTTAAATATATTCTTTTATTTCCCACGATATTTGTGTAGGAAGATGAGCAGCATCCAATCAATTGAGTGAAACCCGTCGTAAGTAAGCGTATAGTGATGAGAAAGACGCGCGCATAGAGAAAAGGGCGAAAGGGTGGAAGGGTGGGGGTATTTGCTTGGAAAACTTGGTATCCATCGGCCTTCTCAAATAAAGTTCTGTTTGGTGAGCACTGACCCGGAGAATTGGGGATTATTGGATTCTCGTTAGGCTGACTAGCGCGAGTCGTTTCTGAAAACTGGTCGGGTCTCTTCGCGTCGCGACGCCTGACGTCTTTGAACGGCGCTCTCGTTCCCCCCCCCCTCCCCCCCTCTTCGCCCTCTTGGTTTCTTGTGCCCTCAAATTACTCCGCTTGGCTCACGGTAATTACTTTCAATTGTTGCCCCCTCTCGCCTCTCCCTTCGTTACGATCATAAATTAATCAAGGAATTCACCAATTTCAGAACTGCGGATCAAACCAGAAGTAGAATAAGGAAAGTTTTCTTTTTGCCAGGATATTCTAAATCACTCTTACTACTCGATCTTAGGGGAAATATTTCACAAGTCAAATAACATGTGTATATAGTAATAGTAATTTTTTACTGCGTTTACTGATCCGTGATCCAGATTTTGATGGTGAAACTTTTTTTTAACTGAAATTTGAATATGTAGTGTACACTGAGAAATAAAAATCATTGCTATGACTTTTTGTGAGCTTTTTGTGTAAAAAAAAGTTTGTTCTTTACGAATATGAAATCTGTATTGAGTTAGATTTTCAGGAAATGCCGAAACACAGGTTTTATTTAACTTTTCAGTCACCCTTAAGAAATTATTTATTTTTTTTTTTTTTTGTTTTTTTGCTTTAAAAACTTTCAGGATTTACTACGGAATATCTAATTTTTCGTACGAAAAATTGAAACAACTGATTCCTTGTTTTTGGATACACTTCAGGTGTCTCTTTTTTCACGTACAACTTTTATTTTGGAAAATAGTCGGAAAATTCGAGACGTAAATCAATGCTGTTTCACCAAGTTTTCAAATATAACTATACGGGCGGGGTTGAAGTTCCGAATTTGAAAAGTTCCGACACAACTACGAATAGAAAAATATTCGGATAAAAATTTATCACCACAAAACATGTCGACGAATTGATTTTGATGAAATGGCTGTAAATTTTTTCTGAGTATTGTATCGAGAAGAGGATCAAAATACGAAGAGTACGATGTTATGGGAATCGTAATAACAAAACAGCCGATCGATCAATAATCGTAATAAATAAGAGGGTGGTTCGCGGTCGGAACGAAATTACACAATTTGCAATTTAACGATAACAGAACAGTGAAAAGTTTCGCAAATAAATTAGGAGTTGGGTAAAGTCGCATTTTTCTTTGCCCGGCGAAATTACTTATTGCCCCGTTCCAAGCCGAAGCCGAGAGGGTGGCAGGCTAGAAGCGAGAAGCGAGGGGTAGTTTTCCACGATGGAAGGAGAGACGCCGCTGCGCGATCTTAACGAATTTCAACGATTTATTCCATATTATGTAAATGATGAATAAAACGTACCGCCGCGCCGGCCAACGGCCCGTTCTCTCTAATACCTCATACCTACTTCTTTCATCTTCGGATATTAATTTTACGAACCGGGGATGAGACTGTGATTCAATTTACCCGCGTCCAACGGATAAGCCAGCAAAACCTTCGCTCAGTGTCTACGAGGTGAGACTTGACTGAAATTGGGTAAAGAATGACACAAGAATTACTTATCATCATATATGTATATGTATACCAGTAATTTTAGGACATGATGAATCCCGATGAATGTTTTTCATGTCTGTTTGCAGTTAGTTTATGACACTGAGTGTCCCGGGGTAGAAAAATAATTAAACAAATTTCTTCTACATTTAATAATTCCGGCGCAAAGAATATTAAAAAAATACTCTTTGAACAGCCCTTCTATTTACTTGAATGAAACTTTGTGGAATTTCCATTAACTGGAAAGACATTTTTTTGCCTAAATGAACAAATGAAAATATCTCATTGGCTGCTTTTCACGTACTATGATTTTTCGGATATAGGTAACAGAAAAATATTTATTGCTACTAGTATTTGCTAATTTTTTGCATTTCTTAGACTGACTTTGATTATCCCAACATAAATGAATGAATGAATGAATGAATGTAATACAATCTCAGATTTCTCCGTCCGGTCGTTGTGATTTCTTTATTCTCTTTCAACGCCTCCGGGATGGATTGTTCTCCACTGTTTTTCAAATGAAGTACAAGATCCCAAGTCAGGAGCTTGCAGTTCGTTCTCTAATTGCGTCGTTACGCCGATACAAAGTACTGAAAAAGACGAAAATAGGCTAATTGTACAGGATGTTTGTACGCCGACTGGCACAATACCGACATTTTGTAAGACTTACTCACTCAAAGAAATAGGAAAAACGTCTTCTCGAGAGAAAAAGAAATCACTTTTCCCTCGAACCTTTTCCCGTTTAATAATATTTTCAAAAAAACAAATTCTAGCCTCGTCTCATTAATCTTCGTAGTTCTCAAAGTAAATACAAACAATCACGTGATCGTCACGGAAAGAATCGCAGAATTCAAAAACACTTATGCAATTGTTTAAACGTTTTTTTTTTTTTTTTTTTATCTAACGAAGTTCCGAAATTTACCTCAACAGTTTCAATTATGAGCAGATAATCCAATATGACAGTGAAATTCGATGAATTAGTAGATATAATATAGCGGTTCTGGATTTAGTTCCAATTTCCCCCACCAGAGGGCGTGACAAAAAAGTTGTCGAAAGAAAATAAAATGAAAAAAAGTTTTCCAAAAACTTTTTTGACTTCCCGAAATGTACCTATAATCCTACCCCGAAATTCAAGAACTCGAATACCCTGAACGCAGACGCATTCGGCGTCTCAGTTTCCCACACCGCCCTCCTCATCATCCCTTTCCCGCAAACTCACTCACCCTCCGCCAATCTAATCTTGAGGGTAGAGATCTATTCCGGGTATCTTAAGTGGGTAAAAGTTGTCGTTGAAACAAGAAGTGAGAGAGTGCAGAAGTAGGCAGTCTTTATGAGTGGAGAAACCTGAGGCCCGGCGGGGGTTGCTGCGAGTGACTTACACCTTTTGACGATGATTTCAGGGGATGGAAATCAGCGAGAAGCGACCGACGCGACGTATCTGCTTGTCGTATATAGCGAGGTGAGGAGCGATAGTTAAGGGGGTGGTGGTGACACTCATCCCTCGTCATGGTAATTGAATAATGAGAATGGCCTATGGCTCGGGCCTATTTTGAGGGTCGCCCGCGAATCCAGTTACTCGACGTCGAGGCCAACACGAAGTATAAGGCCATCAGGAATACTTTCGTCACTGCCGGCTCGAAGAAGAGGGAGAAACTACTGTACTATACTACTACCACCACTACTACTACTATACTACTACTACTACTACTACTGCTACTACCGTTGTCTCGAAGACGGGGTTTGCGGAAACCGGAGGCGGGGGCGAACCGGGTCTAAGTGCAACTCGGCGTAGGGTTACCACTACGGGTTGTAACACAACCCTCTTCGGGCTTAACCCGGCGTAATGGTGTTTTCAGGGAAAGGTGGCGAAGGGACAGCTGCGCGCCGATGTCGCGGATGTGCACAAACTTTATATTTAACACTCCCCCACTCACCCTTTTTTCAGGGACTTATACTCACTCGGTTTTACTAGTTTCTCTTTATTTCTCTTTTTTTTTTCAATTTCGATTTTTTTTTGCTTTGGTTTTTTTTTTTTTTTTTTCTTCAACCAGCGTAATTGTTTTGGGTGAGGGTAAAAATTCCGAAAGATCAAAATGTGGACTGAATCGAAAGTCTAAATCTTTGAGATACGAGTTTTATTGTTGCAACGATCGGTCAGTGGACCGGAATTCAGATTTTCGATTGAATCAGTCGGTAGAAGAATTGTTTTTCCGAAAGCTTTTTGTCCGAAAAATTATTTTCAGAACAGTCTGGAGTCCGATTGAACAAGGCTTAGAATAAGAAGATATAGAAAAATGTAAGTTCCGAAATTGAAGTTTGATTTTTATCTAAAGTATTAAAAACGGTTAATATTTCAAACATCGAAAAAATGAAGAAATCATTTTTCGAAGAAGCAAAATTTCGATCCTTAATATGCATAAGGAACAGAATCGCAGAAGGACGAAATAACAAATTCCTTGAACATTGTATACAACCGTCTGCATCATCAGAAAGAAAAAAAAAAAAAAAAAAAAACGCAAATGAACAGGCAAAATATTTTTAATAACATTTAAACAGTAAATCTTCGTTCCCGTACGTTTGATTTATTAAAACAATTTGAAATGAATTACAGAATATGCATCAGTAATCGTTACAACGCAAAAACAAATCCAGTTTAATCATCGAGAAGATAATCTTTTCTCATTTTGCTGAGAAAACTTTATCAAATTCAACAAGATCTTAATACAATATCAACAAAAGACCCGTGTAGCCTCGTTCTATTTTCCATTTCCTCGATTTGTATTGTTTAAAAGAGTAGAAAAAAAAAAAAAGTAAATGAGTACTTATTTTCACAAAACATGCTTTGTAAACATGCGTTTTTCACGTTAAAAACTCCATATTTCATATATATTCAAACGTAACAGCGATCAGTGCCTAAAATATCTTATAAAACTTTGGCCAAGTTCATCTCCCCGACTTTCTCACTGCCGGTTCTCTTCCTCCTTTTTCTTATTCTTCTTCTCCTTCTTTTTCAGCAGTTAATAATTTGAATATAATTATAGCGTAAATCCACTCACGTACGTAAAGAACCGATGAAAAATTAGTCTCAACAGATGGGGTTGCTGATAAAATAAAAATGATCTCGCACCCCATGCCGTTGGCTTGGGTCTATATTTATGCCTGTTTCGGAGTATGTATAATTGCCGAAGTTTTCGCCGATATATCATACCCGTCCAAACACAGCTTTCAAAAAATCTCCAGGTAAATCCACAGGCGTACTTTTATTCCCCAATTCCTAACAGAAAATTTTATTCGCGAGTCAAAAGTCGGGAAAGGTACGATCGATTTGTTCAGTCTTAATGGTTCAGGATTGATGAACTTTCAACTTTATCAAGAATAAAATAGTACGCAAATTTTACATTTTATTTTGTTATTTAAAGCCATTGCAAAATTTGCAAGGTTGTTCCCTATTTGGGATGCTGAATTCGTATCCGTTGAGCTTTCGTTTCAAAAAACGTGCTAAGAATAGATTTTTTGGATGTTATCTGATTTGAAAAAAAGTCTGAAGTGTCCAAATCAATTAAATTTTCATCCCGCAAGCTCCCAAATCTAAAAACCTAAATGACCTAAGCCCATCAACCTCAAAACTACGTCCAAAAAAATCTATTCTCCGCTAGTTTTTTCCGACAGCAGGAAAATCCAGACGTGCATTTATTCCTGGCAATTTTTTTTTGCAATTTGTGGTCATGTGTTATCCTCGACAGCAGCTAAGCTCTTGCAACTGAAATGAAGTTGGAGAGTCTTGTCGAATTACCTACACGTATAATGCTCCACCTCCACCTGAAAGTTTTCAACGTTCAGGGAGTTTGAGTTCAGCTTCCGGGCAAAAAGGTAATAAATTGAGCTAACGTTGCAGCGATTGACCCCGATCGGAAGTGGCACATAACTCAAGGATTTTACGTCGATCGAGGGAATTCCCATTCCCAATTCCCGCGACACGTACATGATATTCCTACATCGACGAAATGCGATTGAAATATGCAATGACGATTCTCTCTTATCTTCACCCACACGGGAAAAACATAAAAAAAAACCACGAGACAACCAATAACGCTGAACGATAAAAAAGTTTCAATAGAAACATTTTTCCACCGGGTGATCGTGAAGCAAGATTTCAAGGAAATTCCGAGCACAGTGAAAAAAGAAGAAGCTAGAATTCGCCATTTCTACTCATCACTTTTCATACGGTATTCTAAAAAAATTGTTGAAAGTTCCACCGATCAGATTTTCACAGAAAATTGGAATTATGTTCTCAAAGATTTGAGACACGTGAAAAAATTTATACGAAATCGATTTTCAAAAAGAAAAGGAGAAAAAAAAAAAAAAAAAAAAAAAAAAAAATGAATCCGTAAACCTAGACTGAATTTTCGAAAAAGCACGTATGAATTGAAAGACTTAAGGCTGAAATTTTAACACAAAATTAAGAATTAGATCAGTCTTAAAAAGTTTCCGGAAACGTCTGGCAAGATGTCTCGCAATTTCGGAGTATTTCCGAGAAATCCAGTTTTCAGAAGGGGAAGGAGACACAAAGACACAGAGAAACAGGGATGGACCGGTGAATAGGAATGACTGGGGGATGGGATTCCCGAGTAAGGCGCTTATTTGCAGAACAGCCCGGCGCTAAGATGATATTCAGCCGAGCTGGGAGGGTGTCGTAACCGTCTAATTATCCGGGAGACACTCTTTCTCTCCCCGCAGTTTACAACCCCTTCAACAAACTTTTTAATTACTCCCCCTATAATGTCTGCTGAATATTTATTCCCCGCAGTACGAAATTAGTAATTTCTTCGTGCTTCTTACGCCCGTATGGCACATCACATAAAAATTTTATGCTACAGAAGTGATTAAAAAAAGTTGGCTAAGTGTTTTTGGAAATACGAATAACGGGGTGGTTTTACAAACATCGCTTTTTCATGCGAAAGAAATTAGGCTACGAAATGATAATCACTAGTTTTTGGGTAAAGTTAAGTTTTTTATATTCCAATTTTTGAATCGTTCATTCTTTCAACGTTAAAAATTTTTGAAAGTATTGGAAAACTACGGAAATTCTTTCAAGTATCAGTTTATCGAAATATTTTTACCTAGAATGCTGTAACGTGTAACTTGAAGGGTGATTTCAATGAAATCGTAGATTTTTCTGCTATAGTTTCGATACAATTCGTACCAAAAAAGTCTAATAAAAAATACTCTGGCCAAGTTTTTAAATTACGATTTGAGAATATGTCAGTTCGAAAAAATTTCGACACTCTGCAATGAACTTAAGCAGAAAGAATCTATTTTCAAAAGCTTGTTCTAAAAAGTGTTTTAAAGCTTCCTTACACACATTTATGACTAAAACTCCATCATAGAGAGCTAAAATTTTTTTGAAACATACATTATACTGCGGCAATTTAAAAATCTGATTATCTTTTTTCACACGACAATAAAAATGAGAACAAAGCAATTAATTGAAGTTTTCATTAAAAGTTTTCAAACGCCAATAAAATCACCGTTAAAACAGAAAGAACGATGAAAATCGTCGATTTTATGAACGTTTCCTTAATCCGTTCAGGGGTTTGAAACAGTTTCTCGAGTGTGAAATGGAGATGATTTTTCAGGACTCGAAAGAAAAAAAAAATCCAAGGAAACAAACATTTTTAAATTTTGAGGATACGTTTAGATACTTTTAATAAGTTAAAGTTAATCACTTTTTTTTCTTTTTTTCAGTCCTGAAAACTCATCCTCATTTTACACCCTATAAAAACTGTACTAGCCTCTTAAAAAAAGTCTTTTCGACGTATCTGCGAGTCGAATATGTGAACAATGACGCACGGTTGACTCGGATTGACGGTCTAATTATGCAGTGGCGGATCGTCAGGGGGTTATTCGTGGCTGTAGTTTATAAATGAACGAGCTATTTGCCTGATTGACGTTCTCCGGCACAGCTGGCAGCCACTCGCGGTTCAGTGATAAATTTTCAATGGCTAGGTATGGAGATCCACCTTTCCTTGCAGTTCTGGATGTCGCACGAAGAAGCGTGCAGTGCCTTTACTCCCTTATAATTTATTAATCTGACGTTATAACGTGGAAGATTACGCAAAGAATGAGTAAAGAAGGGAAAAAGATGAAGGAGAAAAGAACGAATTTACTCGTCAACTTTACACGGCTGCATTTACCGTCTATATGATTTTCTAGTTTCTCAACGAGTTTCTCGTTTAGCTGCATTTCTCATAATTTTTTATCCCAATTCCAGTCAAGGGAGGGTGGGGCAAAGTAGGCACTTTCAAGTTTTTGGTATTTCAAAAAATTTTGGGGTAAAGTGGGCCCCCTGAAATTTTTTAAATAACAAGGGATAAAATTAATCATCTAAACTTTTTATTGAATATGAATTATTGGGAAATCATTTTTTCGAGTAATTGCACAGCTGATAACGCGAAACGTTTCTAGTTTTGCTTTACTCTTAACTCGTCGAAGTCAAATAATTTTCTGAACTTGAATTTATGATTACTTTTTCTCGAGAAAGTTAGATAATAATTTAACATAATTGTTCATATGAACGGTACGATGAAAAAATCTAATGGTTACAGGAGTTTACAACGAAATGATGAGTATGAAAAATTGTCATGTCACGTTCAATTCGAACTTCCGGTTTCACCGGAAATTAATCGATTTGCAACGTTTTACCAATAAACCTCTACATTTACCTCGTTATTACTTTTTCTCAATAAACGACAACGTTTTTCCCAGCTTATGTAATTACTTTAATAAAAATTAAAAAATTTTACGGTATTTAGAAACTTTTTTTCTACTTTTTCTTAAAAAAAAAAACTCTTTCATTTAACTGCTGCCGAGTCTTATCAGTTAAATATTTTTCCCTGATGGTAGTTCTCAAGATCATCGGGGAAGTTTATTGAACAGGCTTAACAGAATCTTTGCTTTTGACGGGGATGAAAAGTATCGTGAAAAATTTATTTTTGTGGCTCGTTTTCCGAAGAGCCATGCATTCTACAACCGAACTTCGTTTCGCAAGCGGACTACGTCTTCACATTATCTGATCAGAAAACAACAAAAATTTTCGGGACATATGACTAAACCAATTTACTTCCAATTGGTGCAAACTTTATCCCAATGTCAAAGGCGAGGACAAACCCAGCCCAAATGTATACGAAATTCGAGTCTCTGGTCGACCCAACAACACGCATGGCATCCAATTTACCGAAGCGAAAGGTATTCGTGCCCGAATTACGACAGGTTCTCAGATATTCGATTTGTAGGGTGTATCTATATATATATATATATATATAAATAATATACATATATAGATGGTGAAGGTATGCGTGGCGCGTGTTCTAAACTTGGCTGGGTAAGTACATGCAGGGTCAGCTGTAGGTCAAAATGTGACCAAAAATCTGACCTTTAAGCAGATTAAGCGTTTTTTAGTTTTTTTAAGCGTTTAAAATAAGTAACGAAATATAAGATGATCAAAGAAACTAGTTTTTTTTTTTTTTTGCTCTCGATAAAACGAATTATTACAAGTGATTAGGGAAGGGGAAGGGGGGGGGGGGGGGGTAAACGGGATACTTAAGGAAATGCTTAGGTAATTATCGAGAATTCAATCACGCTAAATCTTTTTTTTTTCTTCTAACTGTAACCAAAGAAAATAAAAAAATGTTTGAAAATTTTAAGGGTACACCATTTTGTGCCGCCTGATGGTTGAGCGAGAAAAAATATAAACCAAGGATATGTGAAATTGAATATCAAGACCGCGCTAAGCACTGAACTATGCATATTATACCGAGTCCTGGGAGTAATCCTTTGCGCAAATATCATACCCTGCACGGTTGCCATAAGAATCATGTGACGCAAATTTATGGGGTTGAAGGTAAGCGAGGGTTGGAAAAGGAAAGGAAACGAAGAGGCACCCGTAGTTTTGCGAAGGGTATCTCACGAATGCATGCCGAAACAGCGAGGGTCGTTCCGTAGTGGTCCATCTGGGAAATGTGTCTAACTTGTGCCTGAAGCTGTGAGCGAGCACTTTTCCTCCGCCTAATACGCCGTACAGGTATATACGGGGTATTCCATGCCAATTCAACCTGGGCTTGATCCTTGATCTCTCTCATTTGTTTCAACTTTTGGAGGTATTCAATTTTTAATTTCCCGTTTCTCTGTTTACAGGTGGAAAAAGGGAAGTTATTGTAATTACCCCGGAAATGAAAAGTTGGCTTTTTGAGTAGAGATCTACAGAGACTCATTTCCGATTACATTCGGATGGACGTTTATATGTACGTATGTATGCATGGATGTGATCAATTTTTTTATCTGATGATATCTCGAGAACGAGTTCGCGGATTTCAATGATTTTGGTCTCAATTCACGAGGCTTTTACAAACTTAGAATTGAGTAGATATTGGCTTTAATTGGTTCAGGACTTTTTTCAATTATTTAAATAAGAAAATCCCAAAAAATCAAATAAAAATTATGATAGCTTAAAAATGGATGAATGGATTTGAACGAAAGTTGGTACCGTGAAGCTTTTTGGGTCGCTAATCACAAATTTGATGTCAGATTAGAAAAATTCAAGATACCGAATCTAACCAGCGATCCCGAAAACAACGATATTCCATTTGTTTTACCCTAACCAAAATTTGATAAATATTCAAGTCGATGGTAAGTCGCAAATTCAAAACATAAATAAATTAACGACAACATTTTCGCGGTATCGTTACTCTTTATGTTCAAAAAACCGGCCAGCTCCTTACGTTTCACGATTCTTGTCGATCTGTATGAAATAAATTACGACAACGCGATCATCTCTGTTTTACCGACGGTGCAGCTTGAAATTTTAGAGCCCGAATGAACGTCGCCGGGTGTACGTTAATACGCGTGTAGCTAGACGCGTCACCGAGTGTAACGTGCGTCTTGGAAACGTTATTATTTGCATAAACACCCGACCTGAAAGCCTCCTCTCCAAATGTGCATAAATATGGATACTCCACGCATTACACGTACACGCCTTTGCGGTTCGTACGATGAGACGCAGAGCGAATGAAACCTACGTGGAATGGCTTACATTTGTTCGTGAATAAAACAAACTTTGTAGAAATTCATCCTGGTCAATGTACATTGCAGGAGCTTCGAAGATGAATACGATTTGTTTGAATTACAAGATGTTCTTTCCGAAGTCTATTTCAGAGTCGACGTTATCGGCCAATTATAAGATTTTTCAATTAATTATTAATTGAGGAATAATATTCTAAGCATAGAAATTTTCTTACAATCATCTAAGCTGAAAATTTCAGATCACGCGTAAAATGTTCAGATACAAGAGTTCCTTTGAAATTATCAATTGACCGAGGAGATGACTTTCGTATTTGTTTTTCTGTCCGAGAAGAAGATTTTTATTATTCAAGAGAACGTGAAATTATCTGCAGTTTCTACGTCTAATGAAATTCTTTCCTTTATTAAGTCTGAATCACTGGTCCAAAAACCGAGCAAAAAAGAGAATCAACAAAATACAAAGAGGGATTCTTATTCGTCTGTTAATTGATTCTTCGTCGTCGTCAGGTGGAAACCGGAAATTTGAGCGTAAATATGTTCGTGCAGTAGACGATAGCGAATTATTTCCATTTTTCCGTTAACTCCTCTCTCTTAGATAATTCAAACAAGATTAGAAGCCGGTTGTTAGAGTGTAGAACGATCGAGTTTCGATGGTCGCTTACGGTCTTGACCACGACTGGGTCGTAATTGTGAATTTACGGTCAATTTGAAGAAGCGA
This sequence comes from Diprion similis, assembly GCF_021155765.1. NCBI lineage: Eukaryota > Metazoa > Arthropoda > Insecta > Hymenoptera > Diprionidae > Diprion > Diprion similis. The sequence goes on from NC_060114.1 coordinate 10,727,053, forward strand.
AGAGCAGCTTCGACGTCGCGTAAATATCGCTGTTTAGCACCGCAGTGGCTTCCACACACACACACACAGTGGAATCGCCCATATACGCGATAGTCGAGTCGTGCTTAAGGCGACGTAGTAATCATTAACTTTTAACGCCAATTCTGCAGTGTAACACCCTCACGTAATACACTCGATAAATTTATTCATGGACACGCGAGTAAAGTCAGGTGTCCAACGTTCGCTCTAAAACGTATAAAGTAGTCACTTATATGGCTCGTTGAAATCCCTCCTTAAATTATTTTCGAAATACGAACAGCCTCGCACCCCAAGCACTTACGAAAAAAAAAAAAAAAAAAAAAAATTGAGTGCTTTGTTAAACTTCGTCGAAGAATTTATTATATATTCCAAATATAAGTCATTTTCAATTAGTTACTTTAGTTTGTGGACTATTTTCACACGGACTGGTAAAGTTTAGTCTGAAAATAAAAATACTCATTTCGATTGACAGTTCATGGAAATTGAAGATAATAAGTTTCGTTCAAACTATCGGTCTTTTTTTAAAATTATTCCTCACTAAAAACAGTACAGTTAAAAATATTTGAATCTAGACTGATAATATCTAACCTAACTTAGAACCGAAGCCAACCTAACCTCTAATCTATAACAGTTTAGTCAGCGTTCGCCTAAGTGTATGACTCCGTTCTGACTTGGTTAACAAATATCGTTACTTCTCCAAAACTATTGATCTGGTCATAATAAAATATAGCCTTAAATGTAGTCAGACGTTGTAGCTATTCGCTGAAAAAAAAGAATCAAAATCGGTTCATTCGTTCCGGAATCAAAAGCGAACATATGTCAGAAAGAGTTTGAAATTTAGTACATGTAAATAGTGTTTTGGAAACACATGACCTGCCAGAGAGATTATCTTGAAAGTTTCTGGCAGGCTGGCCATCCTCTTTTCAGTTTTCAAAGACATGATAATCGTCATCGATGCAATCATTTTACAGCCTTTCACAGTTTAAAATTAAAATGTAGATGGCCAGCCTGCGAGAAACAGACGAAAATTTTTGGTGGTGCCAAGTTGGCGGTGACTGACTGACTACGAACTTCCAAGATAATCTCTCCGAAATATGCTGATTCGTTTGAACGACTCGCGCGCCACCTGTTGTAAAATGGTTGTACTAAGTCAGAAACCTTGTGACTTCAGGGGGTGAAATTTTTTTCATTAGATAGAGATAAAAGAGATAGATACCAGAATACAAAAAATTATAATCTGATATAGTGTTGATTTAAACATTGATTTTTTGCCACAGATACTTTGAGTTCCTTCTTTTCTCAATATATTTTCGGTCATCAAATCTTTTTTTGTACCAATTACCGAAGAAAAAGTAGTTTTGATCGTCGAACCGAAAATATAGAAAGTATGTTACATCGGTTTGTTACTATCATGTAGTGTAATCAATCTCCAACGAGTTATTTCTGGTATCTATAGACTTTTGTAGGAGTACTTTACTTAAAAAATACACATTTTTATACAACGATTTTCATGCATCACCGAGTAAGCCGTAAAACAATCCGCTTTATACGCACGGAAGCTTTGCGATCACGGTTTTTATTGCAAATTATACGCACAACCGTGGTGTCGTCGATCAAACGATCAAGAGAACTTTATGCTCGACTGAGAAGAGCTGCTCGGTCGGTATCAACTGCCGCGCAGCTTTGACGACTCAAAGAGAAGAAGAAGAAGAAGTGTATAATAGCTATTGAAAAAGACAGGTGTACGCAGGAAAAGCGTAAGAGAATCGGAAAAAATACGGCGATCGCCATTTTATTGATGAATAAAACGAAACGATCGCACAACGCTTCTCTTCCATTTATATCCACCCACGTACGTATGGATGTATTCCCGAGTCGAGAATCCCTCGTTCCTCGTTATTGCGGAACGGAAATAGGGAGCCAAAAAGTGTGTCGGTTTCGGTCTGGCGAACGGTTATCGGTGCAAAAATGTGCAGCCAAATACCTACTACTTGCTGCAGGGTTATATTTGCCAGCGTGCAAAAGTCACACTTTATATATGCCTTATACATTCACGTGCCATCTGTTCCGCGACGACAACCTCAAAGAATAACATTGAAAAAAGGGGGGAACGTTTCACTCTCACCGATCTGCAACAATATTTTCACCATCACTTTCCATTTCCCGTCTCTGTAATACTTTTCACCCGACTGCTTTGTTTCAGTTATAATATCGGCTTCGCTCGCCATTTTCAACCCGCGTGTCCGTAATCGTGTATGAGAGGATACACTCGCTGCAGGTGTCGCGAAATCGCAGCTGACGGAAATCTCATATTTTCCCCATAACCAGATATATACTTGTTCATGTTAAAAACTGACTTTTCACTAGAGAGAAAAGGGAAAATCTCCCTGCATAGTGATTGGCTTTCAAAGAAGTGGACAAAGATGAAGACAAGAAAATCTGCTTATCCCTATTGACTAGAAAAATATTTTTTTAATGCAACATAAAAATTTTCTAATTTTTTCACCATGCTAATTTATCACTCACCGTAATAAATGGAAGAGATTCCGTTGATCGGAAATATCCAGAGAATCACACGGTGTGTTTGATGAGGTACTTTTATTCTTTTATTTTTTCTTCGATAAATCCAAAACTTGTTATTAATTTAGCAAGATAAATATCCGATGCTACGATAAATGCAGCTTAGCCAGTGAATTTCAATGAGAACTTGAAATTAAAAGCGAGACGTGAAACCATAATTTGAAATCTTACGATATGCCTGAATTTGTATTGATTCTGTTCTTACAGACAAAAATTGTCAGACAGGTTGATTTCTAAGATTTTCAGCTGCAAAAGAGGCTGCTAAAGAAAGTGATTAAAAACTGTGCGACTGCCATAGTCAGCAGGTTCGAAGAACGTCGTGAGGATTCTGATGTACCGAAAAGCGGATAAGTGAGAAGAAGAATTGTAGAAACAGAAGAAAGGAAAAAGAGTGAGGAAAAACGCGTAGAAAAAACATAGGAAGGAAGAGGGTTTATGTAGAACCATAAGTGAAATGTGCATCTATAAGTAAATTCCTCTTACATATGTATCGCACAAGGGGATGCCGCCGGCCAGTTTCCCCTGGGAAGCTGGATTTGCACATCAGTAAAACCTGCCTCCGAATATATGTACATCTACATGTAGACCGTAGTCTCACCCGTTACACCGCCACCTATTTTGCAGGGTGTATTATGGTCGACCATATAACAGTTGGATAGAAGCAAACGTTGGAAGCCCCGCGAATTTCCAACCCCTTGTAACGGTTGTTGTCTATCCGAGGGAATATACCGTCGACACAAAGAAAAAGAAAAGTTATTATTAAGGATACAAGCTTCGAATTGTAGAGAAAAATGTTTGGAGATGTATTTGTATATGTGGAATCAGCCAATTTTTATTTATTATCAATTTTGAGTGAATTTCTTTTTTTTTTTCAGGTAAACTGTATGTATTTTTTTTTTAGTTTAATAGATTAATAAATCAGACTTTTATAAACTTTTTAAATATCAGTTATTTTCAACCATCCGTTCGCAAGATTAAAATACGCTTTTTCTATACATGTATAATATATAAATGTTCATATTCAAATTTAATCCGACAACTTTGTCGTGACTATAGTTTTTTCTTTAAACAATAACAGTTTTTTGTTCCGAGTGTAATATTTTTATAGGCGCACAAAAAATAATTTTTTTTTCTTACAAATCATCGCCATTTTGTGAAAAAAAAATTTTTTTCTCCATCCGTGCTCCGGACTATTGAGACGTATTTACTTACAAAGGATTTCTTTGGATTTTTCGTTCGAGAACACTACAAGAGTCAAAAACATGCCGATCAGGACGCGTCTTTTTTTTTTTGTCGCTACTACTTCACCACCCTAAAAATTTTTTTGTTTTGGATTATTTTTTTTTATCTCACTTAGCAAAATGCCTAAAATTCAGGCCTCTAGACCGAAATACTCCCTCAAATTCTTGACATGACGAAGATTGATTTCCAATATACTGATTAAAATTAATTGATCAAAATTTCTATGCTTAGAAGAAATTAGCAGGTTATTAAATTTCAAAATCAATACCAAATTACTATGAACGACAACAAAGAGAGGCTTAAATAATCTGGAAACATTATTGTGACCGTATGAGTAAAACTGGGGGAAAATTTTTCACTTGTAAATATAACAAAATTCACAACGATTGCATAATTAATATGAAAAAACATGAAATTTGCAAATCAATCGAATATGCTTGCAAGTCTGATAAAATTTATATACAATGTCTCGGTCTTGGCGAGTGCAGTTCGTGTGTACGTAAGCTGATGTATTTTCTCGCAAACTTTCCCTTCTTCATTTTCACTTCAGACAGGATTTAAAAGCTCCTTTTTCTCGAAGTAGCGAATTCGTCTCGAGAAGACTTTTTTTTTTTTTTTTTTTTTTTTTTTTTGCAGGATCTCGATATTATCTGCATCGAAGGGCGCGCGCAACTCGCGTGCTTCGAGCTTTACGAGGAACTCAAAACTTTGGACGATTACCAAGATCTGCATTAGACCTGGCGGATTGATGGAGTCCCCTTCCCATCCCTGCAACCCCTTCACACCCTCCAACCCTCCCCGGATTTTTCTCCTCCTTCCCCCGTCCTGAGGGAACTTTTCAAAGTGACAATACTCGCACGATACGTACGTGTAACGCACACCTGCATTCTGTCTAGATACTGCAGTTCTTGGATGAAAAACTTTTGCGTTTGCTTTGCACGCCGCTGCACTTTGCCGCAGTGAGCTCGCGGTTCGCGTTCTTCTTTCATTTTTCACGCGACGTTCTGCATTTCGCATTTTTCTATTCTCCTTCGCAAACCACCACATTATATATAATGCCTTATATACTAACAGAGAAGAATAATGTGTTCAATAACGTCCCATATGGCCGCCATAGTTTTATCTTGTTTCTTTCTGTCACCTCTAAGAAGTTACCCACGTAGAAGATTGCCAAATTTTTATCAATTTTGTCAAATATTCCTACTAAGAAATATAATGATGCTTATAGTTCTGTTCAAGGACTTGAAATTGTTTGATTTATTCAATGAATTTTTCGAATCAATTTGAAATATATTTAAAATATTTAAGTTTTTTGAATATCCTGTTTCTTTTTTCGATTCAATTTTTTCCCTGAGTTTCTAACTTGAATTCAATGGTTTGCTTGATTTTTTGTCATTTTTTTTCGCGAGATTTTCATCCCGATTGGTCGAAGAATCTAGGATTTTTATAAATCGTTTGACAAACGTTGGCAACTGAAAACTCTGAAAGCGTGACTGAAAAATTTTTGAAACAAATTATCGGATGTACTCTCACGTAGTGTGATAAAAAAATTAACATAAAAAAAACAAAAAAAAAAAAAATGTATCAAAATCATGTAAAATTCATGTCCCAGTAACGTCTGTATGAAAAAAATTTCAAAAAATCAGGGAACCTTTTTTCGTAGTATGAAAAAAGACGACCAAATTCCAACGACATCAACAATATTAATTCTCGCAGTAGATCGAGTTGGAATGAAATGTCCCATAAAGTATGGTATATCGAATGATGTTAAGGAACGCGAGATAAGATCTAGATGACAGGAGGCTGAGAGAAGTTGAGGACGGGGGTGAGAGTCACCCTTGGATGCTGCCGCGATGCCGGGTGGCGTATTAAATATGCATGCTTGATTTCACGTCCCGTGGTATAAATGGAGATTTTACGGTCACGTTCAGCTAAGTTGCACGAGTCGCTGCATGTACCTACAAAGCCTAACGTTTTTCTCCGGTTCCATGTTGTTCCGCCTCCCTTTGCCTCCGACATATTTCAATATTAAGTCACTTGACATTCGCATTATTCCCTTGCGTCCCATGCGAAATTGTAATACGGAGAGAAGCGACACGTGCGTATACCTACACTTATATATAATTGTATATATATATATATATATATATATATGGCTACACGGGATAAAAAATAAAGAAATAAATAAATAAATAAAATCAGAAAACTCGAGTGGAACCGCCGGATGGAAACTGATGGGATTACTCCAGCGCTCCGCAGACCTTCGAGGTTTCACACCCCGAAGAATTTCCACGATTTCAAGCAATTCTTTAACGCTCTGCGATTCTGCGTAGGTATATCAGCGATTTTTACGAGAACGCGATCTTTTATATTCCAGGAAAATTTTTTTCAATTTCAGAGAGGCTGCGGAAGGGGGGAGGGCAAAACGAGGTACTTGACGAAATGCTTAAAATTAGTTTTCGAGAACTCAAATACGCTGAATCTTTTTTTTTTTTTTTCTTTCAATTGTAACCAAAGAAAATAAAAATGAGATTTTCAGATGTCGGGGGAAAATTTTTTTTTTTTTTTTTTTTTTTTTCGAGAATTATTGAATATTCAAAATAATTCTCAATAATGTTTGTAAGAGTCATTTTTGACTATTTAAAAAACATTTTAAAGAACAAAATTTCTTTTTATCAAATTTTGCCCACCCTTTCCCCTAGATGATCAAGTTAATATTAGGATACACGGTGAGCTTCAAGCTGCACAAGGTTTGAAAAAAAAAATGGATCGAAAAGTTGCGAGTGCAGAAAGTTTTCAGCTTGTTCGTAGTAGAAAAAAACCCAATCCGGGAAATTATGACTGATCCTTTTCACGAAATATTAAAATATTGATGATTTTTTAATAATTTTTCTATACCAACCACTTTTTGCATTATCCAGAACTAACGGCAAGGACGTTTTGAGGTGATATAGCCTCATTTTTATATTTTTAGAATATTAAAAATTAACAAAATGTCAGCGGTTTGAGAAAAAAAATTCCTGCCCGGGATATTTGCATTTTTTTATATGTAAAAAAAATCCTAATTCATCGTACGGAGAGAATCTCATCTCTAGTTAAACGTCAAAAAACTTTTTGTCAGATACTGGGATTCCGAGGACCTCTACAACTGCGGCCGATTAACAACTTCATTTTTTAAGGACTCCACGGCATAGCGTATAACTCGTGTTAGACTCGATATTTTTTCATGAAAATTTTTGCATCGACTTATCAAAAGTATCTAAATACATCCTCAAAATATTAAAATATTTGTTCACTCGGTTTTATTTATTTTTTTCTTTTAAAAATCATCTCCATTTCACACCCGATAAGCTGTACTAGCCTCTTAATAAAATTGATCGAATGGCTGAATTTGAAAAAAGTAAAAAAAAAAACAACAACAACAACAACAACTCAGGACGAGGTTCGATTTCTCTTCACTTTCCTCCCTTTTTCGCACATGATTTTTACTATTCCACTCGCCTCACGCCTCGCGATAATATTCACCGAGATCTGGTGCCTCGTAAGTTCGTCCTGACTTATCTGCCGTTACGCTGCATCATTTAGGAACAAGTGCGCCGTCGTGCAGAGGATCCCAGAGGACGGTGTCGATCCTGTTGGGTCACGCACTTCGCACGGGTCTGATAAAATATTCAAACCTCGAATGGCCTGGCCGTTCTTATCTTATGAAATAATAATAACTAGGACATCAGGCAACGCGTACGGCGTATCATTCCAGCCAAACTTGATATATCAGTCCTACCGAATTATCCGTATTACGGCTGCAGCCTCTACTTGAATATGCATTGCAAAAACTTGGGGAGAAAAGTGAAATCGGTCGTGTTTTGATACGGGGCGAGTATAAGCGTCGAATGATATTACGATACTTGGGTAAAAGGAGCACGTCGAGGAGTTATAAATCGGAAGAATTTTGGTTTTTCTAATGATAAATTTTACCTTCAGACAAAATATTTACGAATAATTTCAAGGTAGGTATGGGAAAAAAAATTACGCGGTCATGAAACATTTGAGATCTGTTCATGCGGAACGAAAATGTATTCAAACGTTGTTATTTTGTAAATTATTATGGAATATTTTTTATTCAACTATTTGTGTTTTTATATTTGAACTTTGTTTATTAAAACAAGGAATAGTGGTCACTGTGTGAATTTTTATTAATTGTAATATAAATTATAATCAAAAAGTGTCAATCAAAATTTATACAATTTTGTTAGAGGATTTAAAAAATTGAAGATTCGTTAAGCAATTAGAAAAAACAGGATAACAAATTCAGTACCTGACGTGAGCTGCTTGTCTTTACTTTAACAGATACAGTATTTTTCAAAATAGTCTCAAATAAATACAAAAATTAAATAGAAGGTATGAGAATCAGTATAAACCGTTAATATACGAATGCGAAAAAAAAAAAACATTAATAATTAGTTTCATGCAGAAGAGCGTAACGACAAATTAGCTGGGAGATCGGAAGCCTCTCCAAACATAAATCATGAGAAGAAGTAGAAAATCGGAAAACAATGAAACTAGAATGACTCGGACCTCAAAGTGTGAAACTCAAGATCTTGTCATCTTTTTTTTCGACGTGAAATGGAAGAAACAGAAGACGAGTTTTGTGTTAACCAAAACTCAAAATCCAAAAACCTAGGAACGCTTGGATTTTTGGCGAAAGTCATCTGTCTGATTTTCTATTTCCCTTTAAGTTCACCAACTTCGAATTGTGCGTTTCATCCGATACGACGTTTCAACCGTGAATTGAATAAATTTCCACATATAAATACGTATCCAAGAGTCTTGCAGTTGCAGAAAAAAGAAGAAACTGACATGAGTTTATGCAATTTTTATGCCAAAGAAAAACCCCTGGCCTTTCGCAAAACCATTCAAATGCACTGTTACATCCCTCGAAAGTTATATTGATTCGAGTTCTAAAACACACGTTCAAAGCAGAGGAAGTTGCAGAGAGAATACGGTAATTTCGCTGTAACCATACAAGCAGCTAATAACACACGGTATAAGGTACTTCTAGAAAATCGATACAGCATGTGTCATACATAGTTTCGTAGTAGCTCAACTCGACATTCGGTTCTATTTCCATTGACAATTTTCAATAATTTATTAATGTATATTAAATTAAGGTGGGCCAAAGGAAATAAAGATTTTTTTTCGTTAGTCACCGTGAAATTATCGTACAAGATAACGAAAAAAAAAAAAAAAAAAAAAAAAAAAAATTCTGTAAACGTTAGCGTAAAAGCGAGAATTAATTTCAGGAAATTTTTCTTTTCAGTTTGTCATTATTCTAATCACCAGTTTCTTAATCGGCTCTTTTAAAGGAGCACGATTCTTTGAAGAAGCAGAAAAGTTTTAAAAGCCTGGAAATTCAGAACTTAATTCAGCAAACTTAGACAGTCTCCAGTCAAACGTGGACAAATAATTAGTCCGTCTACATTTGGTAAGAATTTTCAGGTTAAATTGCAAATTTTTCTTGAATAATATGCTTCAAAACAAATGCAATGAAACCAGGAATGAGTATTCGAAAAATAAGGTGAACATCGTTGAAAAAAAGAAAAAAAAAAAAATTCCACCTACATTTTTCAATATCGAAGTGATGGTAGAAAGAAATTAGTTTAAAAATCTTTGTCAAAAAAAAATAAATAAATAAATAAATAAATACCACTTCAGCATCCAATCACGAATTTTACGTCATTTCAAGGTTTTTACTTTCAGCAAGATTAAATGAAAAATCTGCTTAGAGATGTTATAGAAAAAGGTATAACATACATTTTGTTTTCAGAATCCGTACGAAAATTTCCATCGAATAACTGAACTTGAACCTGATTACCCGTGTTCATTTGTTTGGAGTTTAACTTCAAGTATCAACATTTCTCACCCTGGACTACGAAGGCAAGCGACTTTCAACGTAGCCGAGCTTCTACCTTCTTGGGAAAATTCGAGCACGGAGAAGACAAATTACGATGAAATTCCAGCAATTTTTGAGGAGACGCCTTGTTTAAAATACTTTAGTGCCGCTTGTATTTCTAGGTTATGTTCCGTATCGATTACCTTCCCTTTTCCTCTAAAAATAAATAAGTATCAACGAAATATTTCTCTCTGTACATGATAATGAATCTCTAGTTCAATTATTCACGTTAGTAATCGGTAATCATGATCAGAGTTTAAAATTTTCTTTGTCAATTCAACCCCTTAAAAAAAAAAAAACATTAAAAAAAAAACACTCTGGTGGTAATAATTTCTACGACCAACTAAGAATTTGATTTTGCAATTGAATAGAAGAATTTGAACACTTTCGTAGTGTTGAACTGACAGTTTTTGTGGATTATCCGTGTTTTTTCATAAAACATTGTACTTTTTTTTTGTAGATTTCAATGTTTTTAGTAAATAAGTGTAGAGTGCTTTAGACTTACGTGATGGTTTTCTTTACATTATATATTTTGTTGTAAAATATCGTAGAATCCTGTATGATACTTTGCACGTGAGACTCATCTATTCAGACAAGGCGAGTTGAAAAAAATACGACAGATTCTCTAAATTCTTTAGCTACCCTAGTGAAAATGATTTCCACGATTTTCTGCAAAGAATGGTTTTAGGTCAAAATTCTAAGTTTGCATAGTTTCTTATAAAAACTTGTAGATACTCATAAAAATTTGTATTTTTTCAGTAAAAAATCTACAAGATACTAAAATTTTTTAACGAAAATTGACATTTCTTTACGAAAAACTATGTATATTTAAAAAATTTTCCACGAAACAGGTGATACGAATTGTTCCAATTTCTGTAAAAATTCGCAGTCATAAAAATTTTCACCCAAATTTTGTCAGGTACCTACTCAAATTGTCTGCAATAAGTTTTCCTTGTGAAAGAGATGCGACATTTAGCGGTGGTTCAAATACACTTTCATACTTTCTCATATATATTCGTAATCTTATCGATCTAAATCGAATTCCAAAATTGTCGATTATCACAAATCTTTGTAAAAATTTCTACTTTTTTTAATGATTCATAAGATTCATAAAAAAGTTGCATTTTTCGTTGAAATTCTTATAATACTACAATAAAAAACATTAAAGTTCTCTGGGTCCTAATATTTCGTCAAAATTTGTAATTTTCTTTTTCAAAAAATACACCAATTTTCGAATATTTCCTACAATTTTCAAGTAACGGCATTTTGTTTCAGTTTCACAAAAGCAAGCCAAAGAAAGCTGCTGGGAAGGGATAAAACAAAAATTGGAAGGGAGGTACAGATTTTTGAACTGCCAGTGCAGCTGCGTTTATTCGCGATCGTAAAATAGAAATGTTGCTGGGTGTTTACAGCTTCATTTTCGCGGGATGTCCTTGCACACCCTTGTCCTGGTGGGTCCGGGATTACGGCAGGCTGCAGAAGTCGCGAGGATAGAGGGGTAGGTAGAATTGTCCTTTAGGATATCTCAGCAGGGATATCACGGCCTCCCCGCGTTACGGCGAGAGTAAGGAAAAAGAAAACGAAAGAGAGAGAGAGAGAGAATTTTTCGAACGTCTTCATATGACGGTCCTTTCTATCGCCCACGTACACCATCTACACGTCGTTTTACGTCGCCCCTTTTCTTTCCGTGAACAAAATACTTCCCCTTCGAAATGATAGGAGAAAAAAAAAAAAAAAAATCAAATACTCTGGACTTGAGGTTGGAATAATGTTAGAAAAATGAAAATTTTTAAGAAGGTCAAAGTTAAAGTGCCTTTAATTACGATTAGACTTGAAGACCCGATACGGCATGACATGTGAGTTTTTTAAATCATTAATATCACACCGAGATCTGAATAAAAATAAAAGACTCAAAGCCGAAACGTTTTGAAAGTTTTCACACAGTTATTCCTTAAGGTGTCATTAAAAGTAGAAGAACAGAGGAAAAGAAGGTGAATAATAATAAAATAAGATGAAGACCGAGCTTTCCGGTATCCTGCTTGGGTTGGTGGTTCATTGGCTCGAGTATTTATCACCTGACCTGTGTAACAGCAAGCCATTCATCTCGAGCTTTTAACGACTGCTGAAGTACCGTTTGAAACGGTGGCCATAAAAGACGCGCGAGGCAGTGTTTAAACTTTCACAAATCATTCACTCGTTTCATTCATTTTATTTCCCTCCGACCTCTTCGCTTGTGCTTTTATTCAGCTCCCTTTATCAGGTGTTTCATGGTTTCATTGTCATTGGAACTACTACAATGTTCCGTTAAAATGTTGGCACGGTAAATAGGTTGGCTACACTGACGACAAGCGTACATCGTTTCACCGAAAGCTGTGCTTTGTGGAGAGCGGAGCTTTCTTCTATCCACACGAGGTTTGGTGTATAATGTCGTCGAAGGAAGCAGCAACGATGACGTCTTCTACAGGACGAGGATCAAGGAAGGACCATGACGAGGATCACAGTAAGGAACTCTACAGGTTAACCGTTGGCCCTCATAAATTCGCTAACGGGGACACTAATCACCTATCGAAAGATTAATTCGTTCAACTTTTTCCTCCGGTAGGTACCAACATCGTCTTTGGAAGGATATCCCCTCTGCGGAAACAAGTGCCGCGCGCGAACAACTAAATCACTTCGGTTCACCGACTCTCCTTCCCCAGTGAGCTCGACTCAAGTAGGCAATGCCTGGCGCTTTTCTTACGCCGAGTGAGGTAGGAGGGAAGAAAAAAAAAAGAAAAAAAAAAGAAAGAAAAAAAAAAACAAACAAGGAAAAAAGTGGAATAAGGAAACGAAGTGAAGAAAGAAAATGGGAAAACAGAAAATTAGAGGGAAAAAAAAAAAACAAAAAAATTATTCTACGAACGTTCCTTCTTCTCCTTAACTTCACTACATCTCTCCTTTTCCCTCTTATATCTTTCACGCGAAACAAAAATAGTTCTGCTTCTGTATGAAAATTCTCACCCACCAATTCGTAACAACGTAAATTTCAATAATGGTGATGAGATATGGAATCTCTAGTAACCAAAAAATGACAAAAGATATTTGCTGACAATGATGATGATGATGTTTTTTTTTTTTTTTTTTCTTTTTTTGGAATCTCCTTTTACATGATTGGATTAGAAATTTTTGTTTCCTTGTGACTTCTGCGTTGCTTTCTGGAATCAGGTCAGTTCTGCTCTCTATTTAATATATTAAAAATAAAAAGACATGAAATAAAAATAAACTATGGCTTAGGTAAATATCAATATATCGATACTATAGATTCCAATTACTGCACGTTGATGACGTTGAATTTCCCAATTAACTGCAAAAACTATTCTACCGTAAGCCAAGTCGACCAATTTTTATCAGTTTTAATATCACCACTAATTCTTACACTATGGATATTGGAATACGATTTGTAGTGAATAGACTGTAACGAAATAGATTTCTTGAAAGATGGGAGTGAAAAATGAATTCACGATCAGACGTTGACCATGTAACGAAAACTCATCAGCGCATGGAATTGGAGGAACCAGAATGCCAGACAGACCTAACAAAAATACCAAATCAAATGGAAAGAACGATCAGTGCGACGAGGTAGCAGTATAACCAGATGCCACGAAGGCAGGAACGTCAGCGTTTCCGCGAGAAGTCAAGAGCAGAGAGGATAAGGAGTGCTAGGATTGGGATTCGGAGTCGTTCTGCTCTCGTGGGTGTCTACCGCGATATTGCGATATATATTATATCATATTTCAATAAAATATTGAGACAGATAGCCGTCGCTATCATATATATTCAATAATACATATATACATATGTGTGTATGCGTGTGTGTGTGTGTAATATATTGAATATCTCGGATCCTAGAAGCCCAGAATCTACACCCACAGCCAAAGGATGAAGGACGTGTAAAAAAAACAGGGACAAAATAACCGTTAAACCTGCTTGGAATATTAATATATTTTCCCGTATATCGTCGGCGTCGTTTCTTCTTCTAGTTTTCTCTCTCTCTCTCTCTCTTTTTCTCTCGCCCCGTACGCGGGTTCCACTCCATAAACTAAACTTATGGGGACCACTGCTTTATGCTAAGAATATTTATGAACTGCTGCGCACAGCGATATTCTCTCCGTCTCTCTCTCTCTCTCTTTTTATAATTCGATCTGTATGAAAAAAGTGGAATAGCAGAAAATACCGAACAGTGCTGGCGAGTGAATTTTCAAAATTATTGGCCCTCCATTCCGATCGGTGGACGATTCAGTCCAGCTGGCAAATGCAATTTTTATGGTTAAAAGCATATTTGATCGGAGTTAATTTCACCCTCATTACTGACGTCGAGTTCTCAGTTGTTATCAATATTTCGTTTTTGCGTTCTAAGATGTCTTGGAATTATGCTACGAGGTGAACGAAAGATCTTTTTTTTAGGGGTGGGGTTGAAATTCTGAATTTAAACAGTTCCGGGAGCGCCAAATTCCGAATCTTTTGGCGGTAAAACTTAAAGCAAAGAAATCAAAACCTTGCAAAAATGAGGAAATTCAAAAATCTGAAACATCCGAATGAACAAGATTTTCAGATCTGTGAATTTTTGGCTCAGTAAAATTTCACCACTTTGATCTTTCTTTGTTCTGGATTTTCGATATTCTTACGTTCGGAATTCTGGTCATTCCGTTTTTCGGTTTTTCTCATTTTTTACATCCACTCATTGAGTAAAATTTCATTTTTAAAACTTTATTTTTCAGAATTTTTCTCTATCGGAACTTGACATTTCGGAACTTTGAAACCTTCGTTCTTTCCTGAAAGTTTAATTTCTTCACTTTAAGTTTCGCCACCAAATAATTAGACGCTTTCTTTCCTTTTTTCAAATTCAGAACTTCAACCCTGCTACTTTTTGTAATAAAAATGTTAAAACCGATGAAATATAATTACCGACTATCAAGCGGATCTATTTAAAATATCAAACTATCTAAAATCTTATATGAGATCGTTCTTAAAAATTGTGAAAAATCATTGAAATTACTTGAAATTATTTCAACCCTTTACACAATATTTTAAAAACTCTTCAAACCCCTCAGAATCCTGACTGCACTGTTGATAATTCAGAAGCTTATTAATCCGGTTATCATTTTTAATGCATTTTTCAAACGGCATTATAAAATAAAAAAAAAAAAAAAAAAAAACAACTGCGTTTTTTATCAGGCGCCATTATTGATGCCACAAAGGACGGAAAAGAAGTCGGGTCAGCGCATGATACAGTTAAAACGAATTTCTTTACCTATATACGTTTATTTCCCTTTTATCTCAAGTATGTCATCTTTATTACGTTATCGTGAGCCGCGTGCTATACGCCAGTTTTACAATACGCGCGTTGTTTGAACCTTGATATCCATTACAAAGGCAATAATTAGCCGGCAGTCTTTTTTTTTTTTTTTTTTTTTTTTTTTATTTCTTATCCCCTTTCCATGCCCAACCTTTTGCTTCGCCGGCTCCCTTCTTTTTCCAACTTCTCCATTCATTTTCCAATGTTAATATACGGCATTAATTAATATGAGTGCCAACTTGTCACGCAATATGTTTACCTACCACGTCCACGTCCACGTTGTATCAGTAATTTTTTACCGCATGAAGCTAAGGGCAAGATTCCTAAAACTTAGTTCAATTGCAAGCTCGATTGGTTGTAAATAAAAATAAAATGTCTGTTTGAAATTTGATTTGATTAATAATTAGCAAAACTCCTTAATGTAATAATGTCTTTACGAATTATGTTGAAAATCGTAAAATAACAGGAGAAATTCAACATTAAGAATGATCGAATGCCTTGGAAAACAAAACAGGTGATTAACATTTCCAAGGAACTTGTCGCCACTGTAAATCATCGATGTAAGAGTACAAATTAAGGTATCATCATCGAAACTTATCTCAACTTAAGATATAAATTAAAGAGAGATTTTTTTTAAATAAACTGATTAATAGCAAGGATATAATTTGAATTAAACGAAGAAAATTTATAGAGTCAATTTATACTAGAGAAAAATGATTTTCATGTGCTATTTTAATTCTGCATATCCTTTTGATTCTAAAAATAATTTTAATACTTAATATTTGTAATTAATTAATATTTATGTACGATTGAATGGAATTGTTTTCATTTGATAACTTTTCAACTGCTATTTCAACAAAATAAAAATACACAAAATAATTACAACGTGTTTTCGCATTCTTCAAAAATTTGTCGCATATTTTCAGCCGCGAATAAATAAATGAATTTGAAAATTAGAAAAGAATAGAAAACGAAAAAAAGAAAATTACTTAGACTCGTTGAATGAAATATTCTGAATAACTTTCCATGCCTTAGGTAATAAAGTAATGCATCCCTCATATGCCAATCGCAAGTTAATGTTAGACTGCGGTTGAAACGTGCAGGCTTACAACAGGCGTGACAGACTCCAGGCGCCACACGAAACGGCCGCGGCTGTACATTCATGTTAAAACGCAAAACGAATGTCGAAGTTGAAACGGCGGAATGAACCGTTGCATGTATATTTATATACGGTGGCAATTACCTCGGATTGACGCAGAGCGGTTTATTTTTTTCATTTTCTTTTTTCCTTTTCTACTTTCTTAATTACGCGGCTTTTCTTCGATATACAAATCTACGTTATCCTTCCGTTATCGCTACGTATGGGGCATTCTTAGTCAAGTCGAAACCCCGTGAGATTTTCACGTTCAATAATTTTTTTGTTTGTCTGAAAAGATGGTCTCAAATTTTTGAAATTTTTACTTTATTTTTCAGGGATTGTAATTGCGCGATAATTAAAACAAAAAACTGAGAAAGAACGTGAGAAGCGAAATGTTTTTAAATTAATTACGGTTTTTTAACAGTTTTCACAGCTCACACAGGAGAGCAGTTGAAAAAATATAAAACGTGGTTTTTGCTGGTCTAAGGAGAAAAATCAGCGAAGAACAAAAATGCTGTTATATCTTAGTTGATGATGAACAATAAAAAATTGACAATCTTAACCTACAGTTTCGTAAATCAACGTTTTTGACCTCGTTGAATCCGAATCTGGATTCGGGTTTCTAAAATTCAAGATGGCAGATCAATACGATGGACGCAAATTTGAAAAAAGAGTTTGACTTCGACAAAAGTGAGTATCTCAGAGTTTTTGAGGTCTAAAATTGAAGATGTAGAATCCAATATCCATGTTTGAGAAATTAGAAATGCTCAAGCAGTTACCACGAGCAAAAGTAAACGAATTTTGTCTTTCGGATGCTGAATATGTCGCAGTTTTTGGATTTCATTGATCTTGAAATATCGTCGTTAGATGAAAACTGAAAGTATGAAAAAAATTTGTGTTCCTTTTGTATTCAGAGATGCAATTATTTCTGTAACACTTGATAATAATTAGCTTCCCGTGTCTTTTGTTTCTTGTATTCGTCATGAATATTCAAAAGCAAGATGGCAGCGATTTCGCGTGTTGCTAATCGTGATGGATGAAAATCTGCATGCGAAACGAAGCGTATAAGGTGGCTCAAGTTTTAAACCATAAAGACAGACGGCTAGAGGGAATGAAGGAAAAGCTCATCACTCATCCGTCACGTGTTCATCACACGCGTAACCCTCGACGCACTTGTTTTCCTCGCTTTCTGACTTTCTTCATTTTTTGTTTCTATACAATTTTTTTTCTCCTCCTTTTCTTTTCTCACCGTGCCTCCGTAGCGTGAAATGCGTTTCTTCCGACCCCATGGCGAATCGCACTGGCATTTCACTGACATTTATCAAATTGAGGAAAGCTCTCCCGAACATTCGCCCTGATCTGCATTGCACGCACCCTCAAAATTTGTGTTTTTCTTGTGTTACTTAATTTTTCCGGCCACCGATCTTCCGGCTGAATTTATCGCTTCGGATCAAAGTTTTCTCGGATCAATTGTTTTTTTTTTTTTTTTTTTTTTTTTTTCATGTAGGATAACTTGGCAAGAAAGGAAAAACTACGATTTAGGAAACTGCGATCTTGAAAATCTATTGAAAAAATTCTGCCCATCGCGTATAAAACCGAAAAGTTGAGTGACTCAAAAAAAAAAGGATCACTTTTAAAACAAAGTATATGTACTTTATCCGGAAAATAGAGGTTAAAGCTGAAGTTTTCAGCGTAAAAATTTTTACTGATTCAACTTTCCACTAGCCATTTATGCAAAGTTACAGCGCTTCAAAATTAACACTTTTTTCAGCAAAAAACGGGGGTGGGGGGGGGGGGGGGGGGGGAAGTCAAATTTTTCTCCAAGTGCAGTTAAAAGTTTCTTTTTGTATATCTACGATCGATTTTCTCTGGACGACTTGGTCCGAGCGTGTTGACTTTTCCTTTGAATATATTTTTAAACTTTGATTCGTTTTAACAAACATTTTGTGACTTTTATCGATTATTGTAAAAATCGATGATGAGAAGCATCTTTCGCTCGATGTTCCGTTTTTACATTACTTAAATTAATTTTGTGAAACTTGCGAAGCGGTGTGTCCCGAAGCAAAAAAAAAAAATGCTGGCACTTTGACAGGATAAAATTATTAACGAATTTGTTTTCAAAAAATTGCTATAAAATTATATTTGTCAAAACAATAGCAATTCTTATCACAAAAGTGTGTATTCTCATTTGAATATATCGAAGTAAAAAGCTCGTGCTATTTAAGAAACGTAGGAAAAGCGTGAATAGACGAAACGTCGAATATCCAACCACGTGTAAGGACTGGCTAGATAAAAAAGCAAAGACTTAGCGACTTAGCGAGTGAAATGCGATCCAGTTAAGAGAAAAAAAAAAAAAAAAAAATTAAATAACACGGTAAAACGGAAAAACGAAGGAAATGAAACGTGCAATGAAAAGTGAATTCACAACAGGGGCGAATTAAGGCTCGATTTCTGAACAACGGAATACGAGAAGCGAGCACATTGCGGGGGCGGATGTAAAGGGCAGGGGTGGGCATTCGATGGGGTTTCTAAGGGGGAAATGGCCAGTGGATTCGGCACGCGAGAAAATGACGAAGGAACCGCGCGTTGATCAAAACCTGAGTGTTCCTAAGTACAGCAATCTCGAGGGTAATTTTGTGCAAATAGTAATATCGTGACGGAGTCAGTCTCTGCGGCTTGCCTCGCCTCTTACAACCTCGCATGCCAAACTATCATTTTCATTACATACCAAACCCGGTACAACCAGATAAAACCAATTATGACCTATTCCTGATGCAGAGGGTCCTAGGCTACATGCCTTCCCGTAAAATGATGGGATCTCTCAGCAGCTTCGGTTGTGAATAATTTTACTTAAAAATCGTATAACTTATACACACGTTTAGGTGAAATTGCCTCTATACGGTGCATTCCGGTACTTTAAGTAATAAAATTTTACTTTCACTTCGAAATGTCTCACGATATTTCGATAAAAAGATTTTAAGGGTAGGTAATTATATTGGTTCATCGCCACGTCATCAAAGTTATAATTCAAAAATCTCTTCGTACTGTTTAACTGTGAAGTGATTTTTTTCCATGCATCATGCGGTTTAATCACTCGTTTATTCGTAACCGCATGTTTTTGTGATACTGAAAAATTTTAACCACATGAAAATTCAATTATTAAATTAACAATTTCGAATAAAAATACGATTTTGAGAGAACTTGACTGAGTAAAGTTAGAGGAAATATTTTGCTAAATTTTAAATTTAAATAGATGAAAAAATAAGAAAAAAAAAAACACCATCTGACAATGCCATATATCCAATAAACGTTATGTGGTAGTAAAAAATGTTCAGTGACAATTTTTAAAAAATCCTAACCAAGATTCAGAGAATAGAAACGTAGCTTTTGAGATTTACAACGAACAGCTGACTGTTCGAATGATTATAGCAAAAACGAAAATTCGTAGATCAGAAAATAGGGTAAAAATACCGCGCAAGGCGAAAATAAAAAAAATGAAAGAATTAACAGATACGCGAGAGAAGGTGAAAAAGTTGAGAATAGATAGTGAAAGGACCAATATTGAGCTGTCGGTCGGCAGAATGAATTCCGTTGTCCTGGAGGTAACGCAAGCAGCTCCTTTTCGGATAGACTCAATTCAGCTTCTGTCGAAGGAGTTTAGTTGGCTGGTGATTTAGGTCGAAGGTCGGCTTGCTTCGTTTTGTATCCCGGGAGATTAGCTTCAGGATTTTTTGCTCAACCCTTTGAGTCACATATTATTGTGCTGATAGTTAACTTTTATGGCAAAACATTATTTTATGGTTTTAGGGGTCGCTGATTGCAATTCTGAAATGAAATTTAAAAAATTCAAAATGTTGGATCGAATATGGCGGAATCAATATGGTGAAGGAGAATTTAAAATTTCATTGAATCTGGTTAAAAGTCTTCGGAGTCGCTGATTACGAATCTGAAATCAGATTTGAAAATTCAAGATGGTGGATCCAATATGGTAGACGAAAGCGTCCCCTGCACTGTTTCGGTGTCACTGATTGTATCCACCATTTTGAATTTGAAAATCCGATTTCCCAGTCTTTTCGCGAGTCAAATCAATCAAATTTGGCTAACGGGTGGATTTTTTGTTGGATAATTTCCCCGCCACGAATTACAAACTTTGTTCGAATTCTACAAAAGAAACGGTCGTGTTTTTTACCTTGGAATTTGTTTTTATCTTGGTAAAACAAGCGCGAATTGGACTCTGTTTGTTCGGTGAAAGCGGGAGGTGATACAGGCACTGAGGTAAACGTTTCGAGGAAAATTTCTGTCGTGCGAAATGAAATTATAAGGCAAACAGCACGCCATGATAACCTGCATATGTGCAGGCGCCAGTCGGTGCGATTGTTAAGTTGCACAGAACGATACTCCCGCGGCGATAAAACAGCTATTTGCACAAAGTGCAACGATCAATGTTTCAATTTCTTGTCAACTCGATCCCCCGACTCCCATCCCTGCATGTAACGAACGATAAGGATCTACAGATCGAGAATACTTCTGGCTTCTTCTCGATAATCTTTTCTTAAACACTTGAGTTATGGGGATTGAAAACTGCTGAAATAATTAGATGTGCAAATGAAAAATTTCATTATTATCGTCAGATAGAATGTCAAAAAATAATTAACACGTATTTTTTCTTTTAGCAATTCAATATTTATTAACAAAGATATAGCAAGTCGAACTCCGCGTGACGTCATAATGTCACACATTTTTCACATTGTAGTATATCTACATCTAAGCATATTGTGACGTCACGCGTCAATTTAAAACTGTTATATCTTTGTTATGTAACGTTGAATTGGAAAAAAAAAGAAAAAATATGTGTCAATTATTTTTCGACGTTCTATCTGATGATACTAATAAAAATTTTCATTTGCACACCTAATTGAGTAATTTTTTGTATTTGTCCACATCTGCTGGAATAATTCAGGAAAAAATAGTCACTTCATATTTCCTCTTTTTCCTATCGCACAGAAATTATGACATCACCCATACTAAGTTTTTTTTTTTTTCATAATATAATATGGCATAATTGTTGGAACTTGCTCCACTAAACGTGCATATTTTCTTCGACTCTGCTCTCATGAACAATCAAACAACTACAAGGAGTGGGATAAATCAGCCAGCATTTTTGAAAATTCAATAAACCTTCTTTGAACATTCACCATCGTTTTCCGATATTTGAAGAATATGATTCATAAATAAATTCATCTTTTGTACCACGAATTTTGATTCGGTGACAAAAACGCCAATTCAACAACCCTAATTAGGTAATAAAATCTTCATGTTTTCATTATTTCGAGTGAGGCACCCTTACATCATGCATATTCGAACCCTTATCCAGTGAATCGCGCGATTCCCCGTATCGTCGAACGCCCGACTGTTCCAAACTATCGTTTCGAAGCAGCTCAGTAGCGATTATCGAAATAACTGCCCATCCAAGTTCATAGTTTTTCGATCACGTGCGTGAGTCGAGGCCACGTGAGTGGATCGGATGACACGCGATCCTGCCGTGCAGGGTTGAACTTTTTTAGAGGAGTGCAGAAGCACATGAAAGCCACCAGGCTCGCAATGCCAGAGGATTTATGGGTAAAACGTCCTCTTCCTCTTCCTCTTTCCCCACGGAGCTGAGTCCCTGTCGGCGTTTCATCCCCCTTCCACCCTTTTACCCTTCTGTACATATATAACCACGGTTAGGTATTCACCAGCTATAACCGTTCGTTGATAGCTCTGTTAGCCAGAAATAATTCATTTGAATTTCATATTGCACTATCGCAGTTTCTTTTCATCGCTCGTATTCAAGAACCCGCTGCTGCTGCAGTGTCAGGCATGTTTCTGATATCTTGAATAGAATTAAACCCCGCTCATTTGTTATCCACACTGTGCTAGCTCTGTCGGTAAATAAATTCACCCGATCTTCCGGAACTTGAATAAAATTTTCCCACCAAATTTATCGATCACCTTCAATTTCTTTCGTTTTTCTCTCCTTCTTCTTCTTCTTCTTCTTCTTTTTCCTTGCCAACAGTTGACTCAGCAGACGCCTCAGGTCTACCAGGAACCTGCCAATCGCACAAGTCGTTCTCAAGCCGACAGACTGCCCTATCACGTACCCGACGATCCGCCTCAATTCTTCTGTCAGTTTGTAGACATTCTGCGGATTAGCGTGTTTCGCTGTTTCCTCACAGCGTTGATTTTCATCGACATAGCGAATTGATCCAATTGGTACCGTTCAGTCTCTTCATAACTCATACTGTCCGTTAAGAAATGGCAACAAAAGTAACAGAATAAATGTTACCAATAAGTATTCTGAAACGGTCATTCACAAGTACATTCAAAGGTCCATTCAATGAAGGTGCCAACATTCAAAACTTCGCAAGCATTATTTAAAATTAAAAAATGGACAGTTGGATAGTGATTATCGTAACTTTTCTTTCAGCCTATAGACAGCGATTGCGTACACTTCGGATGTTTGTCTGTCACTTTGTGCGTTTACAGAATGGACGGTCTATCATGGGGCAAAATCGATTTCGAATCTCGGTTACGGCCTGCATCTGGAAGTACAAACATCGATTTCGCCCGAGTGGCGACCGACGCGTTGCGTTTACATGGGCTATTGGCGAAGGTAATGCGTCATTCTCAACTCACCCTCGGGGCTATTAGAAAAGGCGTATCCAATCTGTACGCACCCCGACGTACAAAACCCTACGGATCCTCCCAGCCAATAGCTCCGAATGACGTTGTAGCCGGATAATAATACTTCGTCCTTCTCTCCATCATTCTCCGCAGTATCACCTGTTCTTTATATTTTACCGGTTCTTTATTCACGCCCGTGCCGAAATGACTGCAGTTTTTTTTTTTTCATGTCAAAGTTCTAGAAGAATCAGATACTTTGAGGAAGAATTGGAATCAATGGATTCGTTGGAATTCAATTTTAATTCTTCATTAACAATTTTCACACATATATTCGATTTGGTTCGCAATTCCTTTTTGAAATAGTGGTTTAGGCTCGATTTAAGTTGGTTTACTTTTTATCGTCTTTTGTGATAAAAAAAGAGTAAAAATGGAAATTATAGAAAGTCGAAACGCAAAAAGACAAAATATATACAGTATATACGAATCTACATTTTGTCTTTCCATATTCTGACCCTTCTCCATACTTTGATTCTCTCTTCTTAAAAAACTCGAATTGTGGCTTCTCTACCTTTCCATATTTCCAAATTCTCACCCCCACCCACTGCAACCTAACCCCAATGCACGCACGTTTCACGACCCGACGTCAATGCCGGTTGGTAAAAGTGAAAAAATACGTCAGTGTGGTCATTGGAGGGACATAAACGGCAGGGGGTGGAAATGTTCGCAGAAGGGTTGAGCTCCGGGTTCTCGGCCCTGTTACTGCCGGTGTATTGCCTCCGCAATGGCGCTACTATCGCACCATCGTACTTCCATCGTAGGTAGGAAGGGTGGTACGACCACCACCTCGATCCTGATCTCTTTCGGGTAAATCGAGATGAAAACGGGAGGGTCGGAATGAAACGGAACTCGCACGCCTGGGGCGGAATATCTGCAGTCCGGCTGGCTCTCCTCCTCCTCTCTTCTTCCTCCTCGGCGTCTTTGTCCGGGCTTCCAATATCCGAAAGGGAAAACTAGGGCACTTTCGCTATCCGCGGCGCCTTAGAAACGAGGAAACGAGGAACCGGAATGCAAATTACTTCTCTCGCTACTCCCTTTGATGCCCGATGACTTCGGCCGCCGCCACTGCAATCAACGGCTCGACTCCTCTTCGTATCGCCAGCTTCACCGCTAACGATATGCAATTTCAACCGAGTGGCTACGGAGATATTTAAATAAGATCTTGTTAGCCCGCGAAACTACCCGTTCCACGTGTATTGCGGATCTTTATTTATTTTTTTTTTTATTCTTCTTCTTTTTCTTCTTTGGTTTCGTTCCCTTCTTATATTATTGCGTCGAGTTTTTCACCCTCGATTGACTGCTTAATTCAATAATACTTTGACTCGCATGCGAATTACTTGATATTTATAAGATTGTAAACCGATTTACTATCGATTTTTAGCAGAAAATTATACGAGAGTATCGAATTTTTTTTAACTTTTAGAATTCTGTAAGAAAAATCAAAAAAAAATTCATTACAATTTCTTTGGTTGTCATCAAATCAATCAAATCAACTGTTTCTGTTTCAGGCTTACACAAGTATTTGAAAATTTCTGTCAGGGCCTTTGATGAATAAAGTTAAGGAGAAAGAAAAAAGGAAAATATCAAACCTCACTGTTCTCCATTAATATACATTTTGCAAAACGGTAATATCGTCAGCTTCTGTTTTGCTAAATGGATTACGACCGTCTTGTCGGAATAGAATATAAATTTCGATAACATGGCGAAAATTTTAATCACGTAAATGCTTAATGAAAATCTGATGTAAATAATTGCGGATCTGCGGAGAGCGGAATAAATTTGGCCGAATTGCGGGACATTGAATACCTACTTCAGCATCAGATTCGCGAGTGAAGGAGATGAAGGAAAACAGTGGGGTGTGCATATAACAGAGGGATGAAATATCTTCGGGAGGGAAGTTCCCGCGGAGTGCATTTCCTCACGCGCCGCAGGATCAGCGGGAAATTTATCATTGCTGTTAAACTTGCTTGCGTGGATTTTACGTGCTATTATACATACAATATAATATAATATATGGGGTATTCCAGGCCAATTCAACCAGTGTTAAGCCTCGACCATGTCAAAATCGTTTCATGTTTTTTTTCTAACATTCTACTCGGTAAAAAACTTGACTTGAATTTTTTCCAAATTTTTTTATTTAACGGTTTATTTTTTATAAATATTTGAAATCGATTGCGAATGCCCATTTCAAAAATCTGAAAAAATTCTACAAAATCCAGTGAAAGACAGAAAATAAATCCCGTTGAGAAAAACGTGGGCTGAATTTTTTTCCTATTTTTTTCTATCACCTAATTCGGAATTTTGAAATTTTTTAATCCAAAATTATTTTTACTAACTAGAGTAGCGGATCATTGAATTGGTGAAACCGGAAATTTACAAGTAAATTGACCCTTTTTCGACGCTTACGATTTGATCGTGTGTTAATTTTGGGTTTGAAAATTTTCAAAATTGGATAAATTAGAATGGCGTGGAATACCCTATATAATGTGTTCAAACTGTAGTACGAGTTAACAATACTGTCAAAGCCACAAGTTTTGGAGTCTCGCGATCAAACTCAGTACGCGAAATTATACAAACTCTTCTCGGTGTATTGCACTTCATCACTCGACCACTTCACTTGACGCAGCCGAGCTTCTATATATCCGCGAAAGCTTCAGACTCAGTGCGGCTAAATCACACGCCTGTGAATTAGTCAAACACTGCAGGGTGCTGGAAAAAGGTCATTGAAATAAATTTCGAGCACAGAAAGTTGATTCATTTTTTCAGGCTAAGTATACGTGAAGCCCGGTGAACTGTGATTAGTATTTTGTGCAAACTCCGTTAATTTCACTTTTAATTTTGTTAAAAAGTAAACGAAAAATTGAATTCGGTCTAGCGAAAAGATAGAGTTGTCTATGATTTTTTCAAAAACAAATTTTGCAATATTGCTTCAATTGTCGTTCAAAATAATTCCAGACTTGCGTGAAACACAGTTTTTTAATATTTATAAGGGAAAAAATTTTTAGTAACTGGAGAAAATTTTCTGACCAGAATCGTGAGAAATATGCTCGTGATTAATCGGTTACTTTTTTGAACCTCCGAAAGGAAGAAGGAGAAAAGGAGAAAATTGTTGAACAGAAAAAAATGAGAAACTTACAGAAAAAAAATTTGTACTATAACTGGAAAATATCAGGTGTGGGTGTAGAATGAAAAATGATATTGCAAGCTATAATTCGAAAATCTAGTGGACGGCGCTATTATTTTTGATTATAAAAGGTCATTTGTATTAAACTTTTTGTTAACTACTACAATAATTTGATGTTTGTGCAAGAATAAATTGTGATGGTTATTTATTTGAAAAATAGTAAAACGTAAACGAAAATTTAAGAACTACCCTAATACTTTCAGAAATAGAATATTTTCAAAATTAAGTAACTCCAAAAAATAATTTACTTTTATCGGATTAAATAAGGAAGTTTTGATTATATTTCATTTTTGTTTCGCAGTTTGTGAATATAAAAATGGCATGTGGAATGTATTTGTCAAATTATTTTCAAAAGTGTAAATCGTTCAAATAATTTTTTCCTTGGTTTCTTTTTTTTCTGTCATTTGAAATCGTATCTCTGTATTTCTGTTGTATTCTATTAATTCTATCATTACTTTGGTCTCTAAGATAAATCAATCAATTTTCCTCGTAATTTAGTATTCTTTCCTAATACTGTTTATTTACTAAAAAAATTTTCGTCAGCGTATATTTTTTAACGCGTTTATCAACTAAAAGAAAAATGTGTTAAATTCAACGAACAGATTTAAACTTGCAATAACCAAAAAATATAGTTACCTTCACCACATTTTCTCACGATTCAAAAAACATTTAAACCATTACGCAGACGATATTTGATTTACAAAAATTTCCTCATAACTAAAAAAAAAAATAAAAAATTTTTAAAACGATAAATTCAATAAATCGTATAATTTTCATCAAATTAATATCACTTTGAGCGATCGCAATCAGGTGAGACGAAAATAAAAAGGCGAATAATTCCCTTCGATTTTGGAAATTGGCTCTGATTGGAAGGTCCTAATTTGCCCGGGGGTTGCGTGCAAAATGCTGAAACGCCTTGTCACGTACTTGTCGGGACACTTTGGCGATGAGATTTTGATTTTGAACGCGTAACCTTGATCCGTGAGTTTCTGCGGGGCAGGATATCACGGGTTAACAGGAAAAGGATCGGTGCAGACGGAGCGAATCAATTGAACGAGATTACAGGGGCGGATCGATGACGTCACGGATGGTGAAGACAGGTGCTAATTCCCCGAAAGCCTTTCTCTTCGTTAAACATCCAATTTTTTACGACGCATAAATCGCGTATCAAATGTTTATCAAATAAATGGGTTATTCCACGCCAATTCGACCAGTCTTGAACCCCGACCATCTAAAAATTATTTCATATTTTTTTCTAACATTTTACTCGGTAAAAACCGCGACCAAAATTTTTTTCAATTTTGTTTTTGTTCTGCTAAACCGTTTATTTTTTATAAATATTTAAAGTCGATTGCGAAATCCCATTTTCAAAAATCTGAAAAAATCTTCAAAAGCCCCCCGTTAAAGAAAACTTGTGCGGAGTTTTTTTCCTAATTTTTTTTTTTTTTTTTTGTCACCTAATTCGGAATTTTTTAATTTTCAAACCGGTTATTTCTGTATGGGTTATTCTCCCAAAAGTTATAGAGACCTGTCACCTTATTGATAGATCCACACGCGACGGAGAATGAGGTTTCATCGACGAATCCCTCCCCTCCCCCAACGATCAGACGCGGGCTTTAAGCTTTGGAGTTTCGCTGCGATGTTTAGGATCGGGTGTAAGTCAAGGGGAAAACTCGGAAAAGGGGGGAAACTCGAAGAGATCCCTTCGGTCTTCGGGTCAGCAGACGTGTGGGCAGCCGGGGTTAGCCAGTTGATATGAAGTTTGGCTAGGTCAAGGGGCCCGCTGCGAACTGAACGGGCGGGAACGAGAACTGTAAGACTGTTAGTTCATCCCTTATCGTAAACCAAGTTCGCCCGAGACGCTCCTGCAAGGGCGGAAGGGGGCGTCAACTCTGTATTTCCCCAGAGCTCTGAGCGTTCGTACAGGAAATCAAGTTAAATTTGTTGAACCGATAAGGGCGCGGCGTGGGGGTGGAGGTGGGGGTGGGTGAGAGGAATGGGAGACCTCCGATAACAGCCCGAAACCATGTGTTCCAGGGCCAAGAAAATAACCGATCGAAACCCGAAATCTTTTGAATTCTTTTTCTCTCTAATTCCACGTCGTTTTGGATCACTTGCTAGATACGATTCACACTGTAGGTTCAATTATTTTGGTTCTAATCGAATCTTTAAAAAGAGAAAGTGAGAGAGAGAGAGAGAGAGAGAGAGAGAGAGAGAGAGCAGGGGAGGGGGGTCAAAATTTGAGCTGTTAGAAATTACAGGCGAAGAGAAACCTTGTCAATTGTTTTCTGAATACTGTTTGGAATATTTCAAAAAAAATATATCGTACAACCAAATACTGCCCTTTGAAAAAGTTTACCGATTTCGTTTTCTGAATTGGGACTGAAAGAAGATGTTTAACGTTGAATCAAGAGCACGCAGCAATTTTCAAAAAAATAAAATATTTGAGAAAATTAAAACTGACAGCGTATATTTTGAAAACTATTAATATCCTGATAAAAAAAAAAAATGCTGTTTCACCGATATTTTATGTTTCTCTGCAAAATGTTAACCAAGCTTTTTAATGTTAGTGGCACATAAATGGCTAAGACAAAGTCGATCCACGTTTTCTTTATTCACTCATACGTGGACACGTAAAAAAAAACAAAAAAAAAATGTTTCCAACACGACGATTAGATTGGGTATCTGATAGTTTTTAAGATCGCTAAATCCGAATCTGAAAGACTGTTTTCACGGAATTCAAAATAGTAGATCTAATACCGTCGAGCAGAATTCGACAAAACATTCCGCCCACGATTTTGAATATTGAAAATCCCATTTCCGATTCAGAGCTCGGAAGCTATGAATGTGGAAAAAGTCGACAAAATCTGGAATCAAAGCTGAAATGAAAATTTCAACGACATTCGAAACCATCCTTCAGATGAGTTCTCGATTAATCGCTAAAGCAAAAAAAAAAAAAAAAAAAAAAAAAAAAAAATGCAATACGATGCGTTTTATATTTTTAAGGATTAACCAACGTTCGCAAACATAGTTTCTACAAAATTACTGCATCGAAGTAGCAAAACATACATTTTTTTTTTATATTTATCTAGAACAGAGAAGATAATCGGTTTTATGAACGACGCGTAACAAAGTTCTCGGAGGCTTAGGCACAGTTGGTCGATTCACATTCCCTGAATAATTTAGTCATATCTATGCTAATTCCAGCGGAGGCGAGTGCCAGGATATTTCTCTGTGACGGATGCACCTTGAGTTGCAACAGAATTTCCGGTTTAATTGAAACAAGAATGAAATTCGAACCCCTCCATCAGCTATCGCCTATTTTTCGATTGCTTTTCGCGATTAATGCTGGAGTAATATTTTTTTACACGTTAATTTTCTAATGTATATTTTATCCTTCGTTCTTTACTTTGATTTTCTTTCTTCATAGCTTTTTACGGAATTTTTAAGTTGGTTATATAGTGTTTCATCGCTTCTGCTGTTTTGAGATTGAGGAATTTCGTGAATCAGTTTTCCGGCAATCAAGCAGCGCGGAAATGTAGATTTTTCTCCAGAGCTCTGAGGAAAATTATTTGAATTGGAGTCAATATTTCGAATAGCTAATTTCGATGTATCGAAATTTCAAACATACAAGAATATAACAACGAAAGATGAATTGTTGGAGATCTTGATTTTCGAAATTGTCGCTGATTAGAACGATTAATGATCGGTCTCTCAAGATTTCTAAAAATTCATCCTTCGTTACTTTATTTTCTCATGTTTCAAATTTCGATATATCAGCCATTCGAAATATTGACCTTTCCAAGTTTTGACCCCCCCGCCCAAATATTTCTACCCAAATCTAGCTTCGATAAATTATATCATTATTATAATAATTTTCCGGAGGATTCGAAAGCTCAAACGTCCCAAACATGGACTTTGAATTATTTCGAAAACTTCCATTTCTTTCGGATCTTCAAGACAACTTCAAAAACTAAACGCATGTTCAATCGAATAAGCATCAGCGACGCGATATATGCCTTTGAATTGCAGCTTCGACTTCATGCACAAAACGTTTAGCGAGTGAAAACGCTGTTGCAACCTGCATATTGAGTTTTAGAGGGTAGATACGATTTTGCAGGCTTATTTCACTCCTGTATGCAGCGTGTCTCGCGTTGCACCATCTGCAAGTTATTAAACGAAATACGGTACCATCAAAGGCTTATAATACTGCGCATGTAACCGAATTGATAGAAACGTTGCGCCAGATGCTCGGGATTTCTATTTGACAGTAATGCCAATATTTCCCTTATATATATGCCTATAACGTAGAGACTATATCCACTCGCTGTCTGGATAATATCGAGCAATGCAACAACATCTTCAGTTATTTCTGTGCTTTTATATAAGGGCAGTCCAGCTCGTTTCGACCTACGTACTTTCCTTGACCTCTCGGATTTGACCCGCAATTTTTTATTCGGATGTTTTCACTTTCAAAAGCACTGGTCTTATTTTTTTAGATTTTTTTAACCTGGTTTGAATTTTCTACAATTTTTCAAAACCATCGTTATGATCGACACAATTTGAAAATGTGAGAAATTCTGAAAAATCATGTATCAGATACCAAAATTTTTAAGCTCAAAGCCGGAATGGAGAGTTTTTTTTTCTTACTGTTTTCAAGATTTTTCTGGTAAAAAAAAAAAAAAGTTCAAGAAATTAGAAGCAGGAGTTATTTTACTATATATATCGTTGCTGACAAATTTTCATACGTCATACCGTTGTTTTGAAATTTTTAAAAACTTTTCGAAAGCATTTTACGATTTGCAATTTCTTTATCAGTAAAATGAAGAAGAAACCAGATATCTTGCGAAAAATTAGAAAAAATTCTTAACAATCTGGTGTGAAATCCTGCTTCTAATTTTTTTGATGGTTTTGAAAAATTGTAGAAATTCGAAACGTGGCGCAAAAAAATCTAAAAAAAAAATAATAGTGCTTTTCAAAGTAAGAAGAATCGTATAAAAATTGCGGGTCAAATCCGAGAGGTCAAGAAGTGTTCGTTGGTCGAAATGAGCTGGACTGCCCGGTAAAGAAAATAAATAAATAAACAAACAAACACAAGAGTTGAAAACGTTACTGAGCGTAACTCAGAATAGTCAGAAAAATTTCATCAAAGGATGAAACAGTCATATTTCCACAGGGTATCGAACGTACATTCGTACGATTTACCCCCCGAAAAAATATCAGAGAAACGATACTACATGTCAAGATTAAAATTTGACGTCGGGAATAATGCGTTGGGATTATAGTGGAATTTGTAATCCATAGCTCAGCGGTTCAACCTTCTGTAGCGTTGCATCGCGGGAATTATTTGAAATTCCCACTTCAAGTATTTCGTTGTATGAAATATGAGAAAAAAAATGAACATTTTTCGTGATATTGTTTAGCCAAAACTGAATGCTTTGGCTCACAGGTTCGAATGAAATTTTTTATTCTTATAAAACTGTGACTCGAAGTTTTAAAAATTTACTGATTGAATGTAATTTCGTTTTAAAAGATATACTTCGCAGTTGAAATGAGACTGCAATTGCCAATATACATAACTTTTAAAGTGAAATATGAATTCAGAAATTTCTTTGTCATAATTTCAAATTGATAAAATAAAAATTACAGTATTCATACAACCAATAATATTATTTATTCCATTCACGACTGACGCATTTCGAAATAACTTAATTAAAAATTAGATTTTAGCCTGATAAACTTCTCACCTGAATTCACTGATTAATAATTTTTTAATGCACGATCCAAGCAACGTGATCTTCGAAAATTCAAACCTAAAAACTTCTAATTCCGTAGTAAAAATTTGACTTTATTTTAACTCTCGGCATCTGTAGTCTACAATCCCGAACTCGTGCAAGTCTTACAACCCTTCTATAAAATATCCTGATCACGGTTGGCTCGTCGTGACTCAAGAGCCTCGAATTTTTTAAGCGTTTCCCTAATCTTCGAGCGAAATATTAACCAGTTTGGCGTCGCTTTTCCGGCGTGTTGGAAAGGCGAGTTGACAGTGAAAGTTCAGTGACGTTGAGAGAAGCTTTTAGCTTGGAGGCAAAGCTCCATGCTGTATTATATTCGAAGAACGATGCGTTCTTTCTCCTTCCCTCCCTCTTTCCTCGCTCCATTCACGCCGTCATTCCAGCCGTGGTGAGAATATTTACTTAGTGTTGAGTACTAAATTTGATAAGGCAGACGGCGGGTGCGATCATTAGGCCATCATCGAGAAAAATCCCCCCCATCGTGTTGGGATTACGCTGAGTTTCCATCGCACTCTTCCCTCGACTTGCAAAGCTTCGTGACTTCCGGTAGAATGCAAAAAAAAAAAAAAAAAAAAACGACTATGTAAACACCTTGAAACGCGATTTTTAAAAAGAACTCCTGATACGTCGTAGCGAAATGCAGTCTCTTCTTAAAATTTTTGAAATCCAGCAAAATCTAAGATTCGGTTAATTTTTTAGGGTAAAAATTTTACTCTCTCTTTATATCGGTTAGCTTATAGTCAATACTAAAATATAAATATCCTTAATTTTTAGGCATGTGTGCTATCGTGCAAAAAAAGATCTGAACTTTGCAAATGTGTAATCCATTTCAAAGTAGACCTTCAGAAAATTAAAAAAATAACGTTTTTTTTTTCAAAGATATTTTTAGTTCTGTATACAATAAAATGCCGGTATAATTTTTTTTTTTTTGTATGCAAAATAAACATTCTGAAGTATATTCTGAAATTTTAAGTATGCTGACAACGTAATCATAATTAAATTGGCATTATAAAGATACCAAGTATCTTGAGTTTTCTGACTACCTTCTACATTCCTGCAGCAATATTCATATCGATTAATGTAATACATGATAAAATTAAAAATTTTAGGATATACTCTAAATGTCGAAATTTTGAAGAAAAAGAGGCTGCAATTAATACTGATCAAATATCATTTATTTAAACATTTTAAAATAAGGTAATTTCTACGTAAAAACCAATCTTGTTCCTAATTAGGATGCGTTTTTTATGTTTCAAAAAAAATCATCTCAGTATACGAAAGTGTTATAAATTTTTCTAAGAAAGAGCAAAAAAAAAAAAAAAACAAAAAAAAAAAAACAAAGAACAACTCGGCGAGTCAGTTATTCGAAAATGACACATTATAGTTGAAATAAAATTTGTTGGTGAAAAAATCAACTAATGATGATAAATATTTTCTTTACATTTTCATGCGTTTTAACGAACCCACGTGATTCTTAGCCTCCAGACGAACTACTCTTACGCGTTTTTTGCTTACACAACCATCGCATACATATATGGAAGACGGAAAATGTTGAACCCATATTTAATTTGTAGCTGCGGAACCGAGCGTCTGTGGAATTATTTGCCAAGGCCAATTTGGCAATTAAACTACCCGAGGAGAATAACCGGGCTAACTAGAGCCTTCCTTCCTTCTCTCTCTCTCTCTCTCTCTCTCTCTCTCTCTCTCTCTCTCTCTCCCTCGCCCCGACTCATTGCCCGCCTTTCCATTCCCGGATTCCTTCTACCCTTTCCCTTTTCCTCCTCCCTCCTCCCTCCTTTTATCCGTTCCTCCCGACTCGCACTGGAACGGGTTCCGCGTGGCTGTTCGGTCCTATTTCTCTCCCTGCATAGTCGGGGGCCAACTGCAGAGATTGGTAAGAAGGTAAGGTTACAACGAACTTTCAGGCTTCACGCCTCATGGACTCCGCCAGCTTCGAGCACTAACTTAGAGCTATACGGTCTGACTGCGTCTTGTATATTACAGCCACCCCCACCCCCACCCCCACCCCCAACCCTGATGGCACGTTACTTCACATCGCTCGAATCCTAGATATCTCGACTCCTCCAATGGACGCCCGCTTCCTAGATACTTTCTTGATAGGGGATGGTGGGGCAAAGTGGGAACTTTTAAAATATTTGATGCCTTAAAAAATTTGGGCGTAAAGTGGATCCCCAGAATTTTTTTTTTTAATAACAAGGGACAAAATCGACCATCTCATCAACTTTTTATTAAATATGAATTATTCGGAAATCATTTACTCGAGTAATTGCACAGCTCATAAGGCGAAACGTTTCAACTTGTGCCTCGTACTCTCAACTCGTCAGAATGAAGAAATTTTAATTATGAAATTTTTTTTCGTGGAGCTCATTTTGCCTCACGTTTCAAAACGTTGAATTTTTTTTTTTTTTTTTCACGAACGCATCGTATTCGCAACAATATATACGTGGTAAGGGACTAAAAAGAAGTAAAAGGGGTAAAAAAAAAGAAGGGGGGGGGAGTGGTCCCACATTTTAGATTTTTAAATTTTAATGAATGCAGCACAAAAAAGTAGTATAACGAGTAAAAAAAATTAAGCATATAGGCATTATTTTTTCAAGGCGCCCACTTTACCCCACACTTTCCTCCTCTACTACTCCTTCCTATAGATACTTCCGAATCAAAACTGCGAATTCATCTAGAGAGCCTGATAAATTCTTATAATTAGATAAGAGGCATATTTTAACTTTAATTCAAACTCTTTCAGTATTTTGCATCATTCTAATTTCAAGATAATTCAAGATCTTATAACTGCCAATACATCGAATAATTCTTCCCCTTAAGCCTGTTTTCTACCATTTCCATTATTATTCAGTGTCAGTTTCCCTTATCTAGCATTCCTTTTTGAAAATTCAAAGATCAAACTCCTACTTTTTCTCCCACTGAAATAAAACCGAAGGAAATCAAACTTTGACGCAAAGTCACAAAACTTTCAACCCTTCCTGCAGCTCCCTCTTTTTATTTCCTTCGCATTCTAATTTCGTTCCGATTAATCGACCTTCCGGTTCACCCTGCACTACGTCTTTGTCCTGGAAGTTGTTCGGGCCGGTTAGAATGCAGTCGAGCAATTGTTCGGATTGGTCCGCTCCTAATCGCTCTGTGGATCTTGGCCATGCCTGAAGCCAGAGTGTCTAAACTCACTGTCGTGGTAGCAGCAAATTGGTTTCTTCAAAGGGCGGAATATCGGGGGCTGCTGCAGCGGTGTGAACTGACTACTCCTTCGTCTCTCGCGCTGATAGCTGTTTTCGTAATGGCTCTGCAGGCGCCATTTTTTTTTTTTTTTTTTCCTTTTTCTTCTTCTTTTTTTCTCGTTTCTTCTCCATAGCCTGCGAAACTGCGTGGAGAGACAGTTTCCACGCCCGGCAAACCCACTCGTGCGGCATAATTTTCAATTATAACAGATTATATCACGCCGGGCTTAAAGGGGCTTCGTAGACACCGTAGAAAGAGAGAAAGAGAGAAAGAGAGAAAGAGAGAAAGAGAGCGAGAGAGGCGACCCACGAAGCTTTGGGCGTGACTGGCGTGTAAACGGCTGGTTTATGTAAACCCTTAAAAATCAGATGTAAATAGAATGGCGATTTCTCAGCCTCTCGCATGGGGGCGATGGCTGGTATTAGCTGAGGCGCATTGATTCGCCCCAGCGTTTACAACCAGATTTAAGTGTCGCCGGCTACGCTCACCGTTTTCCCATTCGATCTCCACCCCTTCTTTTCCTTCTCCGGGCTACGGATCGTAAATCACTTTCACAAAACATTCGTTTCCGGTTCTTTCGCGCCCAGTCAACCTGCACGACGCGACGCCTTTCGACGAGGAACTTTTACACGGAGAAATTTCAACCTCGAATCGTTCGACCAACGCTGCAGATGCCAAACTCGATGCCTTAAGATGACGCGATAGTCGGTACTTACCGACTGAGTAAGACTAAGATTTTTTCAATAGTTTCAAAACCTCGGACGAATCATCGATGTTGAAATACAGACTCAGTGTAATCCTAAATCAAACATCGAATACAAATATCTAAAAAAGTTGCTTTTTTTTCACGCAGCAATAGTGACGAGAAATGTATTCTTGAAATCGATTTACTACCTATCGCAGAAACAGATTCTATGAAAGTTATTTTTGATCGAAATAAATAAGTTTCTGGACAATTTTGTTCAGCATTCAATTCGGAATTTGAGTTGAGAAAATTCTTTGGTGATGGCTGTACTAACTGGGTGAAATGTCACTAGTTTTGACTATTATTCAATTTGGTTTATTCACGGTTGATACCACAGATCTTTACCGAACACTTTTATTCCACGAGTGGTGAGGGATTGCATTTTTTTTTTAATTTTACGGACTACTAAGATCACTTAAGTCCCAAATATAACTCTTGTACTTTTAAGAAAAAATTCCTAAGCGAGTTACTTCACGATTTTATACATTGAAGAAATATAAACTGACCGTCTTCTAATCGTTGTTATAATTAGTGAACAATTTAAGCTCGCCATGGTTTTTCTGGGCTTATTTTCCGACAGCAAATTCGTTTTGAAAATTTATTTTTCGATTGTGGATAACGCAAAGTTTTCCCAGTTTCAAGTTCCAGGAATATGGAATTTATATATGGTTATAAAAATCACTCTCTTCAGACCGTTTCCAAAAAATAGAAAACTCCCAAGACTTCGGTCTGATCTCTAGTATCTCGAGTGCTATCGACTAGCGGCATCGTCGTGCTCAGAACAGTTTTACACAGATTTTATGCAGCTTGGCCATTAAACGTGTTTTTTTTCTTCTATTTTTCATTTTTCTTTCAAACGGAGATGCGAACTTCAGCCTGTTAAGTGCAATTCAGCAATCCACTCAATCACATCTCTAGTGAGATTCGAAATCAATGTTCAAACATATTTCAAACGCTACACAGATACCAAAATTGGCTAAATTTAAAGCAATAGCGAATAATCGGTATTCGCTTCTTGTCGCGAAATCTTTTACTCGCAACTAAATTCGCAAGCTTGCTTGAGCCTAAAAAATCTTTTCTCCTATGAGCATGAAACGACGAATTATTACTCAAATATTGTTGAATTTGAGAAAATTTTCTTCAATATACGAAAAACGAATTGATTTTTGACTTCAAATAAAATATTTTACCAGGAAAAAATGATAAATTCAGTCGAACAGAACGATATTGATTTGAAGAAATCACCGTTCACTGAAGTGAATATGTATTCTGTTGATTTAACAAAAAGCAAGTCTGAAAAAAAAAAAAAAAAAGATCTGTTGGTCATGAACAGAGAATTGTGAAGCAAATTTGGTCGAAATTTGAAAAACTAAAAATTTCTCGCCGATCATGTGCTTCGACTATTCCTCATTCGGCTCTCCACTTGGCATGAAGTGAATTTGAACAACGTAAAATTGAAATTCGATGTGCACAGTTCTCAACTGCGTAACAACCGCGAGTTTTCAGCAGCGTCTTGAGGAAGCGTGTAAATTCAATTACCAAGCCAGGACGAGATACATAAAAGAACGAAACTGTTTTATTGAGAAGAAGAAAAGAAAGAAAGAAAGAAAGAAAGAAAGAAAGAAAGAAAGAAAGAAAGAGGAATCGAAGAAAACGGTCTGTGAAGGTGGCGGCCGTAAAAGTGGCATTGTACAATCAGTCTCTCCTCTTCCCGGATCGAAAGGAGATAAGTAAATTGGAAGACTGCACATTTCAATGAATCTTTAACTTTTCCACCACTCGTAGAAAGGCTGCAAATCCCGCTACTAGTTGCAATTTAAATTATTATCCCACTCTGCGGGATATCGTCACGACACTTGATTGCCTCAAGATTATTCTTCATACCAATTAAAAACTCGTTTTGGAAAATAAAGAGTTTTTAATAAGGTGGGAAGATTAATTGCAGATTCTGTCAGAAATATGTTTATGCTTTTGCCAGTTTCCAAATTTTATTTTATGCAGGTATTGCATGTATTTCTACGCCAGAAAATATGCATGTTCGAATTTTTTTTTTTTGTTTTCACTTTGGTTTAGAAGTAAGTATTGAGACCTACTTTGCCATACGTAAAAAACTGTACATTTGGAGAAAAATGTTTAAACTGAAGGAATCGTGTTTTTTATTCTAATTACTCACAATTAGTCGGAAGTAATTTTTTTCAGAATATTTTGTAAATCGTTTTTAACAAAAAATTTGAAACTTTTCGTCAATTTTCTATAACTAAAAGAAAAATTTTCCTGACATTTCAGACAAACTGATAGATTTTCAGCAAAGAAAAAAATGATTCAACAGTAATTAGCAAAGATGAAAAAAATTTTTAGAGCCATGATGTCTTGGAGAACAGGCTTTTCCTACAACATGAAATTTTCTAGTGAAAACTCTGCAAATGCGGAAAGCTCTTTACCGGAAATTACGTCGTGTTGAAGAGTTTCATAAATAACCTACAACATAAGTCTTCATGAGACTTGTGAATTGAATATTTTTTTAACAGCGATGCAGTACAGCTTCAAAAATTCAGGAAAAACAAAGTAATTTAGAAAACGTGATGTTCTAAATTGTACCTATTTATTTTCTTGTGGGTAGGAAGAAAAAAACTTTGATTCAAAGTCCTGCGAGTAGCACGTCGGATTTGGAGAAATTGAATGAAAATAGATTGTATAACAGATTAAAATTTAGCCAAAATATAATTATGAAACTATAAAAGATCATTTAGAAAACAAAGTACATTTAACGATTATGCACAAGACTTTTCAACAATAAATATATTTGTCAGGAAAGAATTTGTTATTTTCTTAATTGACCGTGGAATAATTTATTTTTAAAACCACTCTGAGAGTTCCGACTGTGGTATTAATTTTTCGAGTTTATATATATAATCGATATACGGCAGCGTATCGAGAAGGCATAATTTGCCTAATGACAAAGCGGGAAGTTGAAGCTGATACAAGAATGCGGAGAGTAATTAAAAGTAATATTAAATATCTTCGACGTTGGCCACCCGCGACTGAACGAGGATTGGTAAAATTTGGTTTTAACGAATTTTCAGAATAATGAAGAAACCTTTCCGCGCGTATTAATTGCTCTGTGAATTAATACGGCGGGGGCAAAGGCACCCTTATGCAAATA
The DNA here is from genome assembly GCF_021155765.1 of Diprion similis. Classification (NCBI taxonomy): domain Eukaryota; kingdom Metazoa; phylum Arthropoda; class Insecta; order Hymenoptera; family Diprionidae; genus Diprion; species Diprion similis. The sequence goes on from NC_060114.1 coordinate 10,766,172, forward strand.
TAACACAAGATTAAAGGAAGCGCCTCCCTTGGCACTGCCTCGCGGATTCCTTAACTTCCCTTTTGTTATTTCCGGGTGAATTAATTAACCCGAATATCAGCGGTTCTGCCTTTCTTTCTGCACCAGACATTCGCCTCATCTTCAACCAATTAAAAATTTACAAGAAAAAATACATACACCGGAGGTGAAATTCCCCAAAAATTCACAGGCGCATACATTTTTTAAACTTCGCGAGATTTTTCTCGTTAATTGTTATTATTTTCAACTAGGAACATCAGTTTGGTATCCTCCTCTAATTTCTTTGAAACTCATGTACGTTGTAGAAAATTGAAAACTAAGAATAGCGTCTTTTTTTTTAATCTGCGAAAAAACGGTTTAAAGGGGGTGAAAACAACCCCCAAAGATCTGCACCAAACGGGGTGATTTCTTGATGCACTTGATGAATTTGAATGAAACCAAGTCTGAAATGTTTCTCTTCATTAATAAAATATTCCAGCCTTGATTTCACTCAAATCCCCATCTTTGGGGGTTGTTTTAACCCCTCTGAACCGTTTTTCCGCAGATAAAAAAAACATGTCTCCCACTTTTCAATGTTCTCCAATATGCATGAGTCTCAACAAAACCAGAGGAGACACCAAACTGATGTTCCTTGTGGTATCCAAAAAAAGCTTCGTCCTAGTAATATCGATATTCTAAAGGGATTATATTTTCATTTGCAAACACTCATTGCACAGTAGATTGATAGAGCATTATCGAGCCGTGAGTCTCTACTTCTGCTTGATCTCCGGCAGGATCTCCTTCCGTCATCCCCGCGTCGCTTCTCTTCGAGGGCTTCCCAAAGACGGGGATGGTAATGCGGCATTAAGATCAATTTTGTATTCAACGCGTCACTTCGGCAGACTCGAGTTTAAGTACGCGCTTTTCGAAATTTCAACGACGACCCCGCTTTTATCGACTAAAGCACGTATCTCGTCCCCTGCGAGCTTTCGGCTGCAGGTATACGTTCTGCTTGCGATTCCTTATCCTGACAGACGATATAATTGCTGTTCAACAGCAGCAGCAGCAGCAGCAGCAAGTCTAAAGTTAGACATTTTTAGTCACTCTATATGTATTCAATTGACTTTTAAAGACTGAAGTTTTTTTTTTAAAAGATTCGTCTTTTTAATTCTTGCAGTTAAATAAATCGGAAAATATATAAATAAACTTTCCGATGAATTTCTGGTCTTAAAACTTGCTTCGCAGGCTTGTCGAATATTAAATTTTTAGGTTAGTTTAACCATTTTTCAATGTATAATTACTAATTTAAGTGAAAAAAAAAATCGTACAAAGTACAAATTAAATTTCGACAAATGATTATAAAATTATCGCACAGCCATACTTTTTCTTCATTCAAACAATAATTGAAAATTGAATTAAATTGATTTTGTAACCCCGAACTTGATATGCACGGATAAAATAATAATCGAATGGTAGCAATAAAATTTAAAACAATACCCAACCAATTAAACCGATCGAGAAGCTTAAGGCACATATGAAAAGGTTTCACCATGTAAAACGTTAAAAAACATATAAGGGAGGATAGGGCAAAGTGGGCCCCCTGAAATTTTCTAAATAACAAGAAATAAAATTAAGCACCTGAACGTTTTATTAACTATGAATTATATGAAAATGATAATCACTCTGAACATTTTATTCTGATTTTAGGAATTATTTTCTTAAGGGTCCCACTTTGCCCCACCCTGACCTATACATATATTCTATCTTCGTCTCCGGCACTGAGAGGTAGAGATATTTAAATCAATTGCGCAGCTCAACGTTTCCTCAGAAAGTGGTTCTGAGTTGAGAAAAAGTGTGGTGAAAAAAAGCAAGAAAAGCAAAGAAAAAAAAAAAAAAAAAATTTACGGGGGAGAAAAGAAATGTGAAGGCAAAGAAGGAGAAAAATTTCAGGGCGTTTTTCTCCCTTCGCGAGCTTTGCGACGAGGCGGCGGCGGGTAAAGGTTGACGCAGGAAGTGAGGGACTGCACGGAAACCGCGAAGCGTTTCTTGTTAGGAAACGGCGCAGCTCGGGTAGCCGAGATAGAGCGATTCGCTTTGGGCGAGGTGTAAAGAAATGAAGAAATGACGAACCGCCCCAGGCAGGGTACGTTCCGAGCTTCCGGCGGGCGGCGTAACCGCGAGCGAGCTCTGGGAAAACGGCAAGATCAAGATCAGATCCTGCCTCCGTCAAGTCAAACCAATATTGTACCGTCGGGAGTAAAGACGTCTTCAGGATGATTTAGGCCCGACTTAACTGACTGATTCCGAGTTCTCCAGTATCACCCGCTCCTGATGGAGGGTCCGACATTATCCCTCTTAACAGGGTTAGAACCTTCACCCCCCGCCTCCGACATCCCGATATCCTAGTTTCACGCGTCACGCGTCGCCTTCAATTTTTATTAAAAATCTCCACCCCCGGTTTTTTCATCCTTCGGAAGAAAGGATTTCGCGAGAAAGATTCATCGAAATTTTTGAAGAAGCACTGATTCTTCCGAATTACATTCATTTTTTCAAATTGCGAAAGGAAAATCAAATCCAAAATCATTTCGAAAAACTTTCTTAATTCAAATTTCACGGTAAACTTGTTGCAGTGAGATTAATTCGATTTTAAAATAAAGAAGTCAAATTGATGTGACAAAATGAATTTTTGATGACTAAATGGTCCATTCTGTGCTAAAATTTAATGCGCATGCGCTGTGGTTCGAGAGCAGTTGTTTGCCAGGGTGACCAACTGTAGAAAACTTAAGACGACGGTTCGTCACGATGTATATTCATTTAGATTGATTCTGGCACCTTGGATATCCCTAGAAATTTTTCGACTCACTGTGTTGGGTGAGAATTGATGATTTTGAAGGTGCCAGAATCAATCTAAGTGTACGTACATCGCGGCTAACAGTCAACAAAATTTTCTACGGTTGGTCACCCTGGCAGACAACTGCTCTTGAATTGCAGCGCATGCGCGTTAAATTTTACCAGACGATGGACCGTTCGGTCGTTAGCAATTCACTCTTTGGGGGAATGAATTGAGGAACTGAATTTGAATAATCCTGTCGAGTATTTTTGAAATCAAACTAGGAAACCCATTAATTCCCAAGCTGTGAATTGAATGTCCGACTTTGTCGCAGCTTCAACGATCATACGTGTAAGCTAGAGTGTTGACGACTTTTTGTTTTTTAATATTCAAAAAAATTTCTAACTGCAAAGTTTTAGTGTGTATTAGTGCTACTATGTGTAAAAAAATTTACGTCACGAAACCAGAAAATCTAGACGAATTGCACTTTTTCTCAATAGAAAAAAAAAGGTCAGATTTTGAGGTTGTGCAATTTGTTAAAATTGCGTGATATGATTATGTGAATTTTTCCCCAAACAGTAGCACTAATGCCGACTAAAACTTCACAGTTACAAATTTTTTTCAATATTATTACTCATACTACTATAAAATATATACCGAGAAAAAAAAGTTTTTCCCATATTATTTCCATAAGAAACTTCGACCACAAAGTGGACTATCTTAGAGTTGAAATGAGAATGTAAAAAAATTAGACAATTGTTCTCTAATTATTTAAAGTTGACTTGGAAAATGGGGTGGCGAAAATTCGTCAACACCCCAAATAAGGACCACCCTAGTGTAGACTCGTAAAAAGTCTCCTAAAATTGGACAAGAATTACGGTTATTGAAAGTATGTTTCCCAGGGGATTTGCTGCATAAATAAAGTGCGCAACCTTATTGTGGTATTATACATATACATACATATAGATACTATATAAGAGAGTGCAGTAAAGCGATAACATTCTTATTTGCCACCGCCTAATTCCACGCCTATAAATTCCTGAGTGTGCCGCATTTTCTTTTTACGAGAAGCAGTTCGTATTAATAAACGAACTTCTCTACCGCAAACTGCATTTACTGCCCGCATTAAAACCGTAATTAATATACTGCGCCCTGCAGTGCTCCTCTGCATCCGCTTAATAAACGGTCCCGTTTTTTATTGTTTTTTGTTTTTTTTTTCTCCTTCCTTCCTCTCTCTAAAAACATCACCCCCTAAGGAATTTTAGCAATTTTTTCATATTCTCATCAGTTTTTTTCATTTTTATTACTCTCTAGCGTGTAATTTTTACACACACCTTGCACACTTCGAAATTACGATCAACAAATAACGGTCACTCATATACGCACGGTAGAAAAATAAATAATAATTTACTTGGTTTTTAATGACTTTTTGACAAAATTACCTGCAGTTGGGTAATTTAGGAAAGGTACGATGCCTGTAAATTTTTGTTACTACCAAATAAAAAATGACCAAATATTCTTCCTGGACTTAGTGAAAATCAATTGATCAAAAACCCAGCTCTGTATACAGGGTGTCTCATTTAAAAAAATGTGCTCAAATAAACTGAGAATTAACAATTATTCTGTTCATCGTGAAACTTGTTCTAATTTCTAATTTCTTCGCAAAGATTGACGCATTTTTACTATATTCACGAGAAAACTTCGAATAAGTACGTTTTGGGCCTGTTCGAGGCTGATAATCAAAAAATGACTTACATCAAAACGTACTCAGTTTTCAATGAGAAATAAGAAAATACGATAAAAAATAGTAGGTTTCATATGACAAACAAAAGTTGGGCCTCAATGGGCCCAGCAGAGGCCCCGGACCTAAAAACCGGGATGCTTATTCGATGTCACCACACACATGCAACAACTTTTAGCAAAAACATTTTTCGATTTAATGCTTAGTTCCCAGTATATTCGAGCATATTTTTTAAAATGCGAGGTTGCATTGAAAAAAAACAAAAGTTGGGCCTCGATGGGCCCAGCGGAGGCCCCACACCCAAAAAGCAGGACGCTCATCTGGTGCCCCCCTCATGTTCAACAGCCTGTGTTCGAAACATTTTTTAATGCATTGTTAAGTTTTCGATATGCTTGAGAATATTTAAAAAAAAAAACTGGACACCCGGTATATTCCTATTCCGCAACTGAATATTCCTCTCGATTCAATGCAAATAAATCCAAGTAACAGTTATTTCGAATGGAAGTTGAATTTCCTAGTTTCATGACCACGCAGAATTCTCGATCGGCGTCAAAGTGTAGAAACATAATTAAATTTTCACATCCAATAAGCAATCAAAGGACGATTTTAATACGACCAAATTCAGAGGGTGAAGATTCGGCTGAGAAATGACGGATTCGTTCCGGTTATTCGGATTCTGATTATTTTTATCTCGTTGATCCAGCAGCCGTATATTTCGCCGGCTAGGGCTGGAGGATAGGAGGCAGACAGAGGACTGAATTCGGGCGAAGAGGGTCTCCCGCAGGAGCGACGCTGCCGGGAGGAATAACTTGATATTACAAATCCAGCAATCTGCTTGAGTAAATCCACCGGCCGGGTCCCGCTCTGCCGGGGGAGGGGGGTGCAGGTACAGGGATGAAAATAGCGGCGTTAATAAAGGAGGAAATCCGAGGCCGAACGGCGCGGCGCTCTCATTTGCCCAAATCATTTTTATATTAAAATGTATGCGAGCATCTCTGCGTCTTTTTCTCTAACTTTCTTATTCTTCGACTCTCTCTCTCTCTCTCTCTTTTCCCTGATCCACTTAAACTAGGAAAGAAAGAACAAAAAAACAAGCCACAGTAGTAAGGAAGACGAAGAAAATCAGAAAATAATAAGTGTTCTTATTTTTCTTTCTGGTTTTTGTATTTTGTTTTGTTTTTCCCCTCTCTCTCTTTTTTGTTTCTTACTTTTCAACCCCCGCACACCCTCGGATAATGCGACACGCCATGCTGCTGCAGAGCTACACGAGAATTGAACCTCGGTCGGTGCTTAGTGCGGATAATATTGCTACGATTTAACGCTGTAAACTTCACCTTCGCCTGCAACTTTAAAGCTCCCATTACGGGCGACTTTGAGCTTGCAGGGCATGAGAATCAAAACTTTTCCAATTATTACTGTGGAAAATCTTTGTCATTTGTACTTCGTGTTCTACTTTTTCCTCTGCTTACTTTTACTCTTTTTCTTTTTTTTTTTTTTTGTCCTTGCAGAATATGGAACACTTATCGAAATTTGATTTGTTTTTATATGGTACAGCTGGAGAGAATTTTATTTTTTTATTTTCGTGTGAAACAGATTTTTTAATAGACTAATAAAAAATAAAATGAATTCAACTGTCCTTGCACTTCTACTAAAAGCTCTTTGTAAAACTTTTCGAACTCGTGAATTTTTTGTCAAGTAATTTTGAGCTGATTATGTCAGTGAACAAAATTTATTAAACGTAGGTGAGCTCTATTCAATATCAATAAAATATGAATTTTTAATATAATTGTTACTCTTTTATAAACCGTCTTGTAATTCAAATATTTCGCTGTCAAAATATGTTTAAAAAAATTTGACACATCGTCAAATAATACAAAGTACATATACGGCTATAATCCTATAGTTTTCAGTTAACATTTCCTTTTTTTTCTTACGAATCGTTAGAAATTCTGTTCGCAAATTCATGGCAGCGTCTTTTAAAATCTTTGCTAAATTTTTCGGTATCGCAATGTTTTTTTCAATCAATAATTCACGTGATATTATATTAATAATTATAATCTAAGAGCAGCAGCAGCAGCAGCAGCAGCAGATCAACGTACAGCGTTACACCGATCAATAATTAATCTCTATCGTCGATCGAGGATCAATAATTGATTCCCTCGCCCGGTAATACGTCAGCAAGCCTGCTGATCGGTTATCAATCACACGTTGTATACGGTTGCTGGGTAATATATCGCATCATATTATATATCTAGATATAACCTCGTAATTCTCGAAATACGAATCACGTTTCCCACAGTTCAATAATCGAATTCCCGATCCGATAATAATTAAACCCCGGGCATAAATGAATGAGGCTGTGCACGGTCATTACGGTAACGTTCTCACCTGTCACTTGCACGCTTTCATGCCCGTAATCCGTAGCTGATATCAGGTCATTCTCAACGAATCTATGAAGCGTTTTTTTTTTTTTTCAATTCTCAGCTCTAAATGGAATCGCACGCACAATTTTTTTATCTGCAACTTTTTGCAACGTTCCAAATTTCAGAATTTTACCGTGGTGGGCATTTTTCTGGAAATTCAAGCTTCTGTTCTTAAGTTTTTCTTTTCTTTTTTTTTTTTTTTCTTCTCTTTAAGTATTGAATTATAATAAATACTGGCAACTTAATATTAGATATGATTCAGATCATTAGATTTTGACTCGTTTACAAACTGTTTCAGCTTTTTATAAATATCTGACTTTTTAGTGTTTGAAAACGTCTAAGAATCTTGACATTAACTGTGTGATACTGATTAATTTTTATTCCGTGATTTCTTGAATAAAGAATTTCAATATTTCTCAGTATTTGATAACAAACCATTATTAGCTGACTTATTTTTCTAAATTACAAAGAGTTTCTTTATCGCATTAAAACATCTTCTGAAGCATAGTTGTATTAAAGTTCGTTAAAATTTACTAAATCACAGACGAGCGAAAACTTTCATTCACTCATTGTCCAACAACGAGATAATTCAGCTGAGAATTTTGCCTCAAACTATTCCAAGGTTGCGGAGTCTGGGTTTTTAGGCTGCTCTAATTAACACGTACATGTATTGCGAGATAATTCTCGAAGGCTCGCAGAAGAGCGCCTCGAGCAAGTATTTACCGGCAGACGACTCGGTAATTCCCAGCCGCCTTATCGAGGATCTTGAAAAGGGTAGGTAGGTACCAACGCGCCGAGACTTACCGTGCAGGAATTTACTTACGAGGCTCGATGAGACTAAGCTCAGCCCCCTGGTATGCGCTCAAATCTCTTTATTAATGTACGGACGATTCCACCAATCATCATCGCGACTAATTCCGGACGCTGAAAAGATTATTTTCCTTCAATATTGGTTCTGTTCCTTTTTGTTTTTTTGTTTTGTTTTTTTTTTACAGTAATACTTCTGTTTTTACGAAAAAAATATTCAATCACTTGATTTGGACAGAGAAAGAATTTTCTTTGGCGAATTATTTTTTCCAAACTTAACGTATGTTAATTATAGTAATAGTTTATAAATTTTGCGCACAATAGGCGATAAACGTTTACGAAAAATTGATATCAGATCAATAAAAGATTCTTTATCCTCATTCTCTTGGACATCGTCGTTGCAGTTTACGAATGTCGTTTTCTGTATCTGTTCTTGATTTTTGAATCACGTCGAAAAGTGTAAAATGAGTGTAAATATTTTCGAAATCGCGTAATTTGAATCTCTCTGTAAGTCGTGCTGCTCGAGGCGTCGCGACGCCTCGGGTGCGAAGAGTGGTGGCGAGATATTTAGCCGAGTAGGCGTTGTTCTGGCTGGCCTAGTATGTGGGTCGCCGTCGGCTTATTGTTAGTGGATGGCTAAGCCTCGCCAACCCCAAGTAGATTGTACCGAGCTACTGGATCACGCTATACTAGCTACTTTATAGAGATGGAAGAGGTTATACATGAATTCTGCGAGTATTTATAGCCGTCCAGACTTACGTACGTTCATAAGTAGACATTGTATTATTCCATTTCCGGTGTCAGGTTGATTTTTGAAAGTGCTATTTGAAAATGTATATATATTTTTTTGGTTAAATCGATTTATCTGGTCTTTTTGCCGGGTATTTTATTCACTACAAGCGTTATTTTACTGCCTTTAACCTTTCGATATATTTTCTATTTCCCGAGGTTGAAGTAATCGCAAATATTATATTTCAATTTGCACTTATTTACTAATTAGAAGCATTGAGTATTGAGGACAATTAACGAATGTAATTTGTTTCTTTGCCTGAAATAGTTTCTTTATTGCTATTATTCCGATTGTTGTACAACTTTCAAGAGGTAATAATAATCAGACTATCCTATTTGGTATTCGTAGGACTGATAAATCCGTTTTGTCTTATATTTATTATTTTTCTTTTGATTACTGGTTCAAGCTTCAATTTTTGGCAAAAATCTTATATTGAAATTGTAACTATGAAATCAAATTCGTCAACATCATGGAAATCCTAAGTTTTGAAATACTTTACTTTTTAATTACTAAATGAAACGTAATCAGGTTTTTATTTCAGCGATTGGAGGGTCTAAAAGTACCGGAATTTGAACTACGGAAAGTATAACATTTTTAAATGAGGATAACGTATTTTATTTCTCTGAAAAATGATCCGTAACAGTTTGAGAAACCGCGATAAAAAATGAAAAGCAGTTCAGATACATTGGAATAATTTATCAAGTAAAAGATGTTCTCACCATCACTCTTTCCGTTCATTTGTTTATTTAATATCGGGAGAAAAGAGATAAATTTGCTCGGTCGATAAGGCTAGGAGTATTAAACGATCTTAAAATGACTGACTCCGTTTTTTTGACGCAAAGAAAATATCAGTTTCAACTTTTTCCCTCAGTGTCTTCACCCTTTCCGTTCATTTCTTTATTTAATACATGGAGAAAAAAATGAGTTTGCTCAGTCGGTAAACTTAGTACTAGGATATCATCTTAAATCTACCGACTCCATTTTTTTTACATGGAGAAAATATCCGTTCGAATTTTTTCCACCTTTTTTCAGAACAAAAAATTTGGTCCAGTCAGTCTAACACTTTTTATAAGTGACACCTTCCTCGAAGTGCAGAGAATTATTAAAAAAATTTCACCGGCATAATTTCCGCCGATTATGAGGGTAGCTACGACGCCTGATGAAAAGAGCTCCTAGCCATGCTACAGAGTGACTTATTCACCGTATAAGCGTGTCTAAAGCGCGACCGTTTTGCTTTATACACTCTGTGAAAAAGTAAGCGATTACGTACACGTGTCCTAGTCGATTAGCATAATGCCTAGGCTTTTTGTATCAAATAAGCTCTATAAAAATGTAAATACGTAGACTCGCGTCGTTACGCCAGCTGCTGCAACGCCGCTTCGTGCAAACGCAGCGCAGATTCCGCCGTCGCAATTCCCGGGGTGAAGTGACGGCCAAATACGTCCGATTTGTAGTCCTCGGATTAAGGGGGCACTCGCGTCGAGCTTAACCTGCCTTAACTTTATTGCGCTTTCGAGCTTTCGCCAATCGTCGGCTGACTTGACTCTCGATCGTGGTGTGAGTATACGTGGTGTGCTTAGGGGTGTAGCTTCTTTCTCCAAAAAAGTTTCGGGACTTAAGTAAGATGTGTACCAACGGCGCCAAAACACCCTAGATCGGTGGTGATTAATTGTTGCAAGGTTTAATCTGCGCGTAATTCATACCACATTAACTAACCGGAAACTACTGGTTGACTGAAAATTTTTCAGTATTTGGGAGAAGAGAAAAAAACTCGAGCCTCGAGCCTGACTAGGTTTGTAGACTACGTGCCTAAATAACTCGAATTTGAGTGAAATGGTAACTTTTATAAGAATGAGGGGGGGGGGGGGGGGTAGAAATTCCAAATTTCAGTTATTGGAAAAATGTACAAAAAATGTATCCAAATATCGCAACCTGTATAACGAAACCAAATTGTTTTGAGGTCTGATTGTGAGATTGATAAGCGCGTGGAAATACGAGATAACTAATTGATGTTGTATTTATTATTTTTAATTTCTTTCATTTACTGTCAATTTCTCGCAGTTTCGTTTGTAAGCTTTAGGGAAGAAATATATTATTTGTTTACGCAGTGTGCGTATAAAATTAAACAGTAACGAGGCTTTTAAGCTAATCGTCGCTGCTTTGATCCTAAATTCGCAATTTACTTAAACGTCATGTTTTCAAAACTTTGAAAAGAGAGAAACCAGATTCCTAAGGATCGTTTAAAATTAATATTTATTCAATTCAACCTTCCTGTTAATAAGGAAAAAATAAATGCAATTATTATGCCAGATGTAAACGAGAAATAAAATTCTTGAGGACTTATCATATATATCAGAGCTTTCTTCACCGCAGTCATATTAATAATTTTTAATACGCCATGCGTTCATATTCAATTTTACAGCAAAATGGTATAAATCCTGTTTTGGATTTATAAAAAAATTCTCAAAATTTCATTTTTCACATGGAACATTTATAGACTAGTTCAATTATGAACTTGATAAAAAAAAGTTGATGTGCAAAAGGAGAAAAAAAAAAAAAAAATAGACAAAAATCGCACTGTGATAAAACCGGTCCAGAAATGTTATAAGCGAAAAAAGAAAGTTAACAGAATATTTTGGGAATTGTTAGACCTTTCAAACAATGATTCAGTTAACCAAAGAAATTGAAAGTGGTGAAAAAAAATGAAAGAAAAATCAGCCCGGTCTTGAAGTGTTTGAAGTAGGAAATACAGTTTCTGAGAATTTTGAAAATGGTCGTTTTCAAAATAACGCTCAATATTTATAAACAATTGAGTAATTGAATAAAAAATGTAAAAAAATTCAGGGTGCTGTTTCAGAGTTTGGAAAATTGCAGAAAATTTTTTAAACAAAATCAGAAATGATGAGGCTCATACGTTGGTCGGGTTCACATGGAATTCCCCATATACTTGAGTATTTTATCCACTGTATGGCATGAAAGTTGTTGTTTTTTTTTCTCTCTATAATGTTTACCGACTTCAAATGCGGCGTGATGCATTTTCCCTCACATTTCTGTTGAAAATGTCGAGGAGCGTTGTGGCTCCATTCGAGAAAAAGTACCGACTGGCCTCTTCACTACATAAGTCAGACTGTAATTGGGTTGCACACTCGGCTGTGCAAACATAAACGGGCAAAACGGTTGTGTAAGTTTTTGAGAATTAATTATTACCACAACGGATTATAAAGCGATTTTTATGAGAAGGAAAGGGAAAAGCAACGGTTATATCGGACGTCGTAAGTCGCTCTCAAAGGGTTAACCACCCCGACAAGAAACCCGCCCTGCGTATAGATATCCCTTTGTAAGGGGCATTCCATGCCAAGTCAACCTCGGTACGACCCTTAACCTCTCTGATTTGACTCGCGATTTTTATGTAATTGTTTTGACTCTCGAATACACTTTTTTTCGAAAGTTTTGGCATCAATTTGAAGTATCTATGATTTTTAAAAACTGTCTGCATTTTTTGAGTTTATTTTCGAAAGAAACATTTTTGAAATTATAAGGAAGAGTCGTATTGCTGTGGCTGGTTGTTAAGAAATTTACAGTGAGACCGGATTTTTCAGATTATGTTTATATATTTCCAATTTAATTTATCATCACGCGAAAGTGTAGGAAATTTAATGCAAGATCGAAACAATATTATGACAGAGAAAAAAATCCAGTTATTTTCAAAATAGAAGAGAGCATTTATATGGTAAAAAATCAAAAGACAAAAAAAATTAGACGACAATTATTAGAGGGCGTATAGAATCACAGAAGTATTTCCAGAAAAAAAAACGATAATTGTGTTTTATATTGGAAAAAAAGCAATTACTTGGGAAAAATTTTCGAAAAAATTCTTTCGAAAGGCTGCAAAAAACAAGAAGGAAACTAGCTTAAGGCTGTAGAATTTTGAACACGTGACAAATGATTGCTTAGAATTATTCCAGATTTCTAAAAACGTCCCGATCAATATATTCGTTCAATTTAAAATTCGACAAATCCATGCGTCTGAAAAATGATTTCAAACCACGAATAATCATTGATATACAATTAACATTATTATAGAAAATGGAGAAACAAAAGCCAATGCAATGTACCTATAAATGTAAGATTCTTTGTTGTGTTTTGATATTTGATTTACTCGTTGCCATTTCGTTATTTGTTTATAATTAGCAAGGAGATCCACGACGAGGAGGGAGGGGGGGGGGGGGGGGACTAGATTTAGCCGTGTAGCGATTAAAACGGGAAACCGGGCGGTTGGTGTGACGTCGTTAGCAACTTTCCGCCATTGTTTTCTCCGCAGAGCCGACAAACTGGGGTAATTGCTTCAACTTCTGACCCATCTAGTGCGGGTGTAACTAGCTATTGTACAAACCGCAAGCGCTCGCTGGGCACCGCAGCGTTCATCCCTCCCTCCCACCCATTGTTGTTATTATTATGCCATATCCACCGTTATTATTACCATCGTTATTAAATCCTCGAAATTTTATCGCGTAATTTGTTGTTGCTTTTTCTGAATTTTTTCCTCTCCGTGCGTGCCTAATGACTATACGTATGTATACATGTAGGTACATGCGCATGGCCAACAGTTCTGCGTGTCAAGCGTTACGTACTGCAATCCTTGATTCTAAAATATTAAAATGATCCACTCACCGGACGAAGGAATCTCTGGTAACGCAGATGACATCACGTATCAAGGAAAACGCAGGATGAATATTGCCAGTTGATGAGTTCTGCTAATTCTGCGATTCACAGCTCACTTAACTTGGGCCCCACTCATCACTGCACTTGGGCCTCACTCGTCAACGATACACTTTCAAATTACACAAGTTTAAATATACGCCGAATCCCGTCGCGTCCCGTAATTTAAGACCGAATCTTAGCACTTGTAACGATATTAAGAATGGATGAAATTGAAGCAAAGACATGGATTCATACTTCCAGGTCTTGGATGCACGTGAAACGTATCAAAGCATTAGGCAAATAGCTGACATCTGTAACGACAGGTGGCTCAGGATTAATCCAACATAGCATAAGGAAAAACTAGAGCGATTTTTCCAGTTCGCAGTTCTTGTTTTTGTCAGGTGTTTACATCCAAAGTTCTCGTCGACGCACACTAACACAAGATGGCTTCCGTTGCTGCATGTTAAGAACAAACCAGTGATCGTTTCTCGAATCGTTTTTAGTCCAATTTCTAATCCACTCTTTACTCAGTACACAACCATTAATAGAATAAACTCATCCGAACGAATCACCGTCCTTTGAATAAGAACCTCGAAACGACCGATTTCGCCAACTCCCAACCCCGTAATTCGCAAATTTTAGGGTTAATACTAACAGGAGTCAACAGAGACTCGTTCGTTCCATCGATTATTATGGGAGAATTGAACGAATTCACAATACACGAGGTCAAGACCGATCTATCCGGTTGCTCGGCTCAGACTGAAGCTCCTCTCTGTTTCCGCAATCGGTACCCTCCTTGTTTATCAACACTCCCTAATCCCGTGATTGTGACTACGTTTGGTGTTTATTCCCTAACACCAAATTCTGTGTACAGCTCAGCTCACACAATCAACTCTCAACGATACTAACTTAACTCGTTTATTGACAATCACAAAAAATCACAGCATAGCGTCAAAGAGTTACACTTTTTATCCGCCCGACGACATTTCGAGTTCTATTAAATACACTTTCAAAAACTGATTTGAAGTACAACGAATCACCTAATTCAAATCAAAGTAATTCTAAGTCTTCGTGTTCAATGTGTAAGAAAATCGGCTAATGCCTTTATAAGTATGTGAATAAAAAATCATAAGATCATTGAGGAAGTAGCGATTGAACGTTTACAGTAAACCATGAATATTGATATGAAAAAGCGAAGAATGCCAAAAGTATCTATACCTATAGGTATGCGTTATTAGTGTTGCGAGGATAAAAACACTTGTGGGATATAATAAATCCGGTGTTAACGACGCGAGCGCGAGTGGATTAACGAGAGGGGTTGGAGGTTATGTCCCGGGATCGGGGAAAACTGAAACGGAAAGAGGAAGAGCGAAGGGGTGGAGGGCGGCCTCGCCCGGGGCGTTTCATTTACGCACATTTTGCATCCACTCAGGTTTCGTTTGAGCGCTGAAGATTACATAGAATATTATTTTGTCGAATGGATGGGGCTTTTAACCTCTTTGATATTTACCGCCACGGCGCCAAGAGAACTCTCTCTCTCTCTCTCTCACTCTCCCCTTGGCACTTCCTCTCCTCAGCACCCCCTTCTCACTATTCCCAGCCCTCTTTCTCTCTCCGTTTCATACGCTTCAAGGTACTTCCATGCTGCACACACTTGCGAGTACGGCATGTAGCCGTTGCTAAACACCACCGCACCACTTATACCGTTGACGCCTTGATAATAGCGCCGCGCACTCTCGACCACCCTTGGATTTAATTAACTCGGTCTGAGCTTCATTGAGTTATGTTAAGGCACGTCCTTGCGAGTAATCTTTGTATTACGCGGCTCAAAGGTGCCGATGAAAATACGCATGTGTGTGTTTGTTAGATACACACGTATACTACGTTGTCTACATTATACCTATTCATACGACAGCAACACCCACGTTCGTAGCGGCGACGACCTCCTTAGTCTGGCTCCTGAGCTTCATCCCTTGCTCTGAGTTACTGAAACGCAGCGTTGAAACCTCCGACAGACTCTTGAAGTCTTGAATACTGCACCGTTTTTTTTTTTTTTCTTATTCATGGTTTTTCCTGTTCCAAGAAGAATCGGAAGATGTAAACTGCTTTACTCATTCTGTAACCACGTGTCGGACAGTTTTGATCTATATAGTTTTATTCCTATTTCGAAAAGATGGGTTGAGGAAGGTTTGATTAGATTTCTATCGAAGCTTGAAGCTTTTTTAAAAACGTTTCTGATAACTTGGAGCTTTATTTTTATACGATTCGTGACTTTTTCATGAATGTATGTAAATGAAAAGAAAAACTCGATTTCTCCCGTTAATAAAGATCATTGAAGGATTTCCCCTTTTCTCGAGGATTGGGTATGCAAATTTGATCGACGTACAGAATATGTAGTGACAATTTGTTAAATAGCATAAATCGCTCGATCTTAACTGACTGTTATACACGCGAGTGATCCAATACCTGCGAGAGACTCTGGAAGACTTTGAAGTGTTCATTTTACACTGAGCTTATCTCAATGGACAAGCTCCTTAGCTGCCGCTTATTGGTAACAGCGAAAACAGATAATCGAATGAAGACTGGTCGCCGGTTGCAGAATCCTCGGGAAATGGAACTTTATTGAAAAACCTCTGACGGCTAATGCGATTGGATGAAGTATCCAGACGGTTTCTGATCCCGCTGCACGGGATATTGCCGTTCGAATCACAAGTCTTGATAGAATTTATTTTCCTCAAAACTCGAGACTTTCTTCTCTACAGCTTCTGACCTTCGACACGAGGGTCGTAAAGACCTTTATCGTTTCCGACATCAACTATACTTACCCAAATTTTCAACCACACATTTTGGGAATCCTTTTTTTCAGCGAGTCCTTACAATTGAATACGTCGATATTTGCAATTTTTAAAAAAAGTTTAGTCAATCTTAAAACAGATAATTGAGTTTGTGTTCGTCTGTGTCTTTCGGTTCAATTTTTCAAATTGCATTCCGACTTCGGTATCTGTGATGTTTTTTATTTCCTTCTCCCACCCCTGGTGCAGCAAACGCGTGTAAGCGAGCATTCCACTCGCCCTTTTCTAAAATCCTCATTAAAGCTCGAGGAATTCGGTGAATTAGCCTGCATTTTTCACATCGAGTTTTCACTCGCAGCTGCAAAGCTTCGAAGCTCCAGCCTAGCCTGCCTGCAGTACCTCACAATTTGCAATTTAGGTAATACATTATCGGAGAGTCGACTTCCTCGTTCGTTCGTTACGACGTGTCGACGGCAGAGGGTAAAGCGCAATATCGTAACGCCGTAACGTCGCTTCAACCACTTTGTATAAAAGTCACGTCACTCTTCTGTTAAGAGTTTGTGTGCCAGCGGTTGGTTCCTATGTTTATCAGTTACGGTGGGACTCGCCAACTCCTAAAGAAAAAGAACCACGACTTGGAAAAAGTGGCGGAAGACATGAAGATGAGGAAGGATGCGGAGATGCATACATCGGCATTAATTACAAACAATGATAATTAAAATGACTTAATGAATGTGCTTCAAACGTCATACTTGATGTGTAATAAAAATGTTCGCAATGCATTTTATTACCTGTGAAAACGACAATCGCATCGAAAGCCTTTTATCATGCTCAGATTCCATCAAAAATTCAAAAGACTTTCAATTCTCAAAAAATTCTTTAGGTTTATTCATTTAGGACAACATTTTTCAATTCGATGTACAGATTTTTTAATAATACAAACAAAACGATTATTGACCAATCAAAATTTATTGTACAAAAATGAATTAACAACAATAAAGATTTTTCCTTTGTCTTCGAAAATTTCGAGAAATAATTTTTGTTTTTCTTCATGTCTATTCGAAAAGTGACTATCTAAATGCGATTTAGTAAATATGAGATACTTTTTGAAAGCATATTTCTTACTGCCTTTAGCATTTCTTCAAAAATCATCCAAGTTATTACGTTGCCTTTTTCCATACAATCGTCACTTTTCTATTACCCCCTCTACGTTTTACGCCCTGAAAATATTTTGATTATTCTATCCAAAGTAAAACGTGAAAACGAAATATAACAATTGTAATTGCATGAGTTAAAAAAGTAAACGAAACTTTTTTCCACCCTTCAAAGTATAGTCAATAAAATTGTACAAAGTCATCACCTGGGATCACATTTCTGTAACGTAGATATCAATCTATCGAACGTAAAATATGTAACAAGATTTTCCAGAAAACGCGGTCGACACTCGACAGTTTTATGCCAGTCGATTTTCTGCTGTATACGTGCGATGAATCTAGAGTTTGCGGAATGAAAAGGGAAGGAGGAAACATTTTCTTAGCCAACACAGAAAGTGGCTGAAAAGTGAGTAACAGCGTTGTACGATCGCGAAGTTTACATGGTTGGTATTTCGCTGCTGCGTGATGCGGAGGGGCGAGGGAGGAAATCGAAGGGGTGTTTTCTCTCGAAAGGAGTCGCCCCTGCAGCCGGCAGAGTCTCTTTCGTCCCCCGTTTAAGTCGAATCAATTGGAAAAGTTTCTCCCTTCGTTTATACTGCCCCTGCAGCCATCTTAAAGCTACTCCTGGCCATCGACTTTCATTTACGCAACCATGGAGCCGGAAAAAGTGCCACGATTTTCAACGCACTGCGATAACTATCGCGGATTTCTTATTCCAAGGTACGACGATCTAATTTCTTCGTCGCTTTTATTTTCCCCAGATTTTCGAAACTCTTAATTTTTGCCTATATTTTTACTCGCCCAGAGAAGCCAAAGGAATATGTATATAGGGTGTCACAAAAAAAAAAAACATCGTTTTTCTTGCTATATTTTGGACGGATGATTCTCGTCAATGCGGATTTCCCAATTAAAAAATTTCGTACTTCAAGGCTGATAGGTTCAAAAACTTTTTTTTTTTAGTTTTTCATTCAAGTTAGACACGAATAAAAAAAATTTCTGACGGATTTCCAGAACTTCGTACGTGCTTAACGATTTTCAAATGTGTGAAAGAATTCTCAAAGCTGACAGAAAACCTTTTGAATATATGAGAGCGCTTGTCAAAATTCATTATTTTTATATTTTAATTTTTTTTTTTTTACATCAAATCCTGATAATTTAAAAAAAGATTCTTTCCAAAGTCCCTTCAAATATTTATAAATAATTCAGGTGTTGAATAAAAAATCTGAAATAATTCAGAGTAATATTTCGGAACTGGAACAATAGCAGAAAATTTTTTAATCAAAATTGGAAATGGTGAGAGTCAGACGTTGGTTAGGTTCACTTTGAATTCCACGTATACATATACGTAGAGGGTGGATCGCGAAGCTGTTTCATATTCTATCGGGTATTCGCCTCTCATCTGCGAAATTGATTGAAATATTTTATTGTCTTTGGCTTGTACATCGTTTTCAGGATGCTGCATTACGTCCTTTTGTCGTCTACTCTCTCCCTCTCATTTTCCTCCTTTTTTTTTTTCTTAATACTTTCTCGCCAGCTCTCTCACTTTTTATTTCCGCGTAGATACATACATACTACCTATATATACAACGCGTATGTATATGCTGAGAATGTACTGCCGGCGTGAGTCGTAATTTAGGGGGAATGGCGGCATCTTTAAGCCGGTAATACGTCGGGAGATATTGGTCCATTCGAACAATGGGACACGTCGGCTTTATCTTGCGCTCCACATTTCTCCAGTTCGGGTTGCGACGCAGGGCGCGGGCGGAAAGCTCACCCGCAAAATTGATATTTCTGAATCACATCCCTCCCCGCCCTCCCCCCTCTGCTGTATTTTATGCACCCCATTTTATATATCTGCAAGCCAGCCATATTTAAGACCACAAGTTATTCTGTGTGTGTGTTTTTTTTTTTTTTTTTTTTTTTTTTTGTTTTGTTTTGTCGTTTCTTCTTCTTTCTATTTCAACTTTCGTATCTTATTTTGTCATGCCGTCAAGAGAAACGCGAAAATCTGTATCAACATCATGGGAAATAAAAAGACACAGGCTAACGATAATCTGAATCAGAAGATAGTTTGAATATCGTTAAAAAAAAATTTTAGGTCTAATCATTCTGAACGTTGGGATTGGAAAAACGTTTTTTCAACTTTTGGGATATCTTGTAGTTTGTTTTATTAGAATTTGTATGAAATATAAATAATTAAGTTATTAATTATATTTGCTTAAATTTATCACGATTTTAGATTTCAGTCTGCATATAATATGTGTGATATATATATAATAATATATACTATATGATATATAATAATGTGACAGAATCAAGGACTTCTAAAAATAATGAAAAAACGACCTGAGAAAAAAAGAAACAAAAATTAAAAGATGAAAGAAGAGTAATTCTTCTTGGCAAAGTCGTTTTATAGAAAAATCTTGAAATGTGAATAGCCATTGTTCTTAGACAATGGAACTATAATGGCGGTGAATGGTAATAGAATTTAATGAAAGAAGATCCAAGAGCTGGGGTCGTCGCTGCTGGGGATGCACGGGGTTTGAATGGGACGATCGATTTTTCGATTTGTTGAAACGCGTGCGAAATGGGGAAACGGATTCCACCGCATAAAATGACGCGCGAATCTTCGCGGGGCTTAAGAATTCTCCGAGATTACATCGTCGGCAATTATTCATCAAGGTTGATGCACTTCCCGTAGAAACTGCAACATTTTCATCATCTGATCGAAGTCTGCCAATTACATGCTGTAAAATTGCCAATTCACTCTGCGGGAGGCAAAGGCATCGCTGATTTATATTTAAATCACCCGACGGTTCCGCAGGTGTGACGAGAATGCTGCACTTCAGTTGGAAGTTTCATTTTACACGCGTCTAATTGTAAAGACCGAACGATTGTTGCGAAAATCGGTGAAAATTGCACTGAAAATTGACTTTGAAACGACTTGTCATTTTTTTTTTTTTTTTAAACGAACGATTACGTTTTTTTCCACTTTATATATTTAGTTTTACAAAAATTTATACATTTTGTTGGTTATTGTTCTTTCAAAACTTTTTCATTTGGCAATATAAATTTCCTTGCGAAGATGTTTAAAGATTAATTATTGCTTGGTTTATAAGATTCAGTAGAAAACACGTTTAGGTTCGAATGTTCAATTGAGAAATTCAGAATTACTATTCGAAAGGATACAAAAGGAACAGAAAATTTAAGATATAAAAGACAGCAGATTTTTCAAAAACGCATTTTCGTCGTTCCAAGCAATCCGGTAATAATCCTTGGGCACTTTTTTGTCTCTTTTGTTTTTACCAACAAAGTAATCCATTTCAAGACGACAACTCGAGATCACAATTTCTCTGGTTTAATTTCACTACGAAGAGTTACGATTCAACGATAATAAGATGATCAGCAGAAATCGTTAGCAATGAAAATTTATATCGCGCTAAATATCGGCGATAAAAATTGCCAAGAAATAGTTATTATCTATTTCGTAAAAAATGATGTAACAAACTCGCACAGCAAAGCTCTACGGCGATCAAAAAAGTATAAGAGTTAATAAAGAAACACGAGAATTGAATTCTTGAGTACATTAAGTATTTCAGAAGTTTGTTTTAAGTATAAATATAACGGTATAGGGTGTTTCCAAACGGCGTAATTCTGTATTCAAAGTGCGTGCGAAGTGAAAATAACTGTTTATTCAATCGTTGGAACTAAATCTATTAAAACTTTGACCATTCCGATTATTTTATCGTATTTTAATGGCTTTCAAATGCTGGGAATATCCATTGTAACAAGTGAGAACCCATGAAGTAATTATTTAAGTATTTTTAACCCTGAAAATAATACCTTTTCAGATCTATGGGGCGGTTCAATAGATATTCAGGCTTGAAAAAAATCTATCCAGCCGTTTTACGATACAACGAAATTCAAGAATTAATACGACAAATATAAACGGAACACTGTCGACTTCAATATTACAGTTAATGAGTCGATAACGTTGAGCCACGAATGAACGCGAGAACTTTTTAATGCCCATTATCGTTCTGTGATAATTACAATCGTTGCTCTCAGATTTCATTGCGATTTAATAATATTATTCTTCCGAATGCGCTTATCGGGCTCTAAAACTGATTTTCTCCTCGTGGTTATAACCTTTGATTTTTCCTCGTTGGAAAAAGATTGAAACTCAACTGCGCAACGAAGACACATGTTTGTTACAATGACATTACGTGGTAAAAAATTTTTAATCCTCATGTTTAAACAAACTAAAATTTTCTAGAGTTTCATTAAATTTCATTTTGCAAGTAAAATTTTTTTTTTTTTTTTATCTTTTTTGAGTTTATACCGAATCATTTGTCCTGTCTAACGATATTTTCAAAATTCGTTTCTTCATATTTTCCCATTCAGTTCGAAATCCATCGTTAAAATTTTAACCATCACTTTTTCTTACTGTCTTTTCACGATCGCGTTCGAAATATTAACAAGTGATTAGTATCGCCGGCAAGAACGGATCCTTCTTTACTGACAGATCCGTCAACCAATATCCAATAACTTGTTGGTTATGTAAAAACTGTTTTAGAAGTAACCACGCAATCGTCGCTTAAAGTTTAACATAATTATTTGAATTCATACCGCCACGAAGCGACTTTCGCGTAAAATTACACGGAGCGAGGAACTTTGGAAAGTTCCTTTTTCCCTCCGTTTAGTGCCGAACTTTATGCCCCACAGTGGATGGGCACTCTCGGCGTGCTTCGAATAATCAATTGTACTCTTCTTATCTCGAAGTATCCAGCAGCTTTTCTGGTTTCGACGACTATTTGCTTCGAACGAAACGTTCCGCGTACCTAATCCATCGGCGTTCTTTAACGGGCTCGTAGATACGGTTTATCGGCTATAAAATTGAGAAGATTTTTCAGGACTCGAAAGAGCATATGTATAAAAAAAAAAAAAAAAAAAAAAAAAGAAAAATCCAAAGGAACAAATATTTTTTAATTTTGAGGATATAATTAGATACTTTTGATAAGTTTATGGAAAAATTCGAATCCAATAACCGATCCAAAAAACCCCTGCATACAGTTTTTTGACCGGATTCGATCAGATTTCAAATTTTTGTCCACCATACTGGACCCGCGATCTTAAATTTTTTAAATCTGATTTTAGATTCTTTATCAGCAACCCCAAAAACCACAGAATACTATCTTGTTATACAAGTTGACTCAGTGTAATATAATGTTTGACTCGAAGGGTTAATCTCTGGAATTGTGGGTAAAAACGGACGTATTAATATCCCGACATAGAATGAGGTCCCAAGTTGTGAAACTAGCCTGAATTTGCTTCGAACGAATATAGTACAGCTCGTACCGTAGACAGAAGCTGAAATAGTAACTACGAATAAATA
The DNA here is from genome assembly GCF_021155765.1 of Diprion similis. Classification (NCBI taxonomy): domain Eukaryota; kingdom Metazoa; phylum Arthropoda; class Insecta; order Hymenoptera; family Diprionidae; genus Diprion; species Diprion similis. The sequence goes on from NC_060114.1 coordinate 10,788,802, forward strand.
ATGATGAGGGTGGGTATAAGAAAATTCTCTCAGGTATCATCGCTGCGAAAATTAAACATCCATCCGTGACTTATAGCTAAGGAATAAGATGGCTAAAATAGTCTCTCGGGATAATATGTTCCATAGAAATTCACGTTTTCATAATGCAGCAAGTAATTACACGGATATTTCTAGTGAACTTCGTTTCAATGTGACGTCATAGAAACGTTCATACTATATAGTACAGGCCTCAGAATTCCGAAACGACTTGCAACTTTTTCTTCTGTTTTCTTTTTTCTTTGCGGAAAATCATCCGAGTATACTTACATATAATTATCACTTACCTTTGCTTAAATTCCTGTCTTCTGCAGCTTTCTCAGCATGTGCAATTACTTCAAACCTTACCTGGAGGGGCTCTACAACACAAGAGTAGATATAATATAGCGGTTCTGCGACATATAGTTCCAATTTTGGCCAGTAGAGTTCCAGAAAATGAGAAAAAGTTATCCAGAGATGAAAAAAAAACTTTTCCAAAAATAAAATTCCCGTTTGATTAACACGTAAAAAAAAATTTTCGAAAAACTTTTAGTCATTTTCTGGAACTCTGGTGGCGGAAATTGGAACTATATGTTCCAGAACCGCTGTATTATATCTATAACTGATCAAAAATAGAGTGATAATTTGTATTATAAAATTATCCACGCGCTGTGATAAGTACTAATTGTGAATTGAAGAGAAAAAAAAAATCTCACTGGCAGATTGTCTTATAATTTTGTCAAAATTGCACTGCCTTCGAAGTTGAGTGGTTGAGTATTACAACTAGAACTTGATCCGCCAACTTGACAACTTGTCAAACGCTAAGTTATACACAGAAACCGTAGTTTCCGCATAAATTTTAATACAACTTAAGATTACATTGTCATAGCGTTAATTCACCCTGAAAGCTTGCTTGAAGAACTTTCTTCACACCGTTGAAACTTGGCGTAAATATGAGAACGGAAACAGGAAGCTGACAGTCTTAGAGCCGGTCTTGGAACGAGAAGAAGTTGGTTTCATTACAGCGAAAAAATTACTCACAAGGAAGAAATTAACAAAAAAGTTCCGTGAATTTGTTAACCACACTTCACGTTCATTTGCCGATATACTTTTGTCGCATTCAAATCTAAATCGACGCAACGCAACGGTTTATTCCAAGGTATTAGGAAACTCGATTGACACACACGGCGAATCATTTATTAAAGCAAAACTTTATTATAGCAATAGTGAACAATGGATAACTATTAAAGATTTTTAACATGTGTTCGTATCATATTATTATCATAATATTTTTATTATTTTTATTTTTAGTTTTTTTTTTTTTTCTCTCTTCCTTTTTTGATAAAAATAGCGATTGAATGTTGTTTAGGTTTAGGTAGTAGGTGAATATCTAAAAGGTATCTTACCGTACGAAATTGTCTAAAATTAAGGTACGTAGTCCTAGGTTCGTGATTATTGTTATTGTTAATGGTACAATACAATTCCGAGGTGGTTGTGTGTGGCTTTTTATCCTGTCAATTTCTTTCTTTCTTTCTTTCTTTTTTTTTTTTTGGTAGTAGTGGTGGTAGTTGTGGTTGTAGTGGTAGGAGAAATTCGTCTCGCTCATAGATAAAACCGGGAACAGCCTTATTACAGCCTGTTTTCAATTTCCTCAATTTGTCTGAAATAATGTTTCAAGCGAAGCTAGAAATGGAGTTTCAACTTCACCCCTTAAGGGGGGAATACAGTGAAATTTTGATAATATCGAGTTTTTGATTTTTGAAACGATTGAGATGGATGTGATCAAAAATTCCTTCCAGCAAAATTTATATTATGGTAATATGTGTCCCGAAAGAAATTTTCAATCTTCTGCGACGAAAGTCTTACACGCGCAAAGAACTTTTCGCTGAAGATTTTCAGCTCCCAAAAATACCTCGCGCATGTAAGACTTTCGTCGTCAGGAGATTGAAGTTTTTTTTTCAGGATATAATATTATCATAATCTAAATTAGCTGGAAGGAATTCTTAATCACATCTTTTCTAGTTTATTTCAAAAACAAAAAACTCGATTTCTTCAAAATTTTAACCCGAAGTCCTCCCTTAACGATCGATTCTTCACGGCTTTAAAACGATAATCCGACGAAGAGATTTCTCAGACTTATTTGTTGTCAAAATACGCTTCAGGAATTCGCCAAAATCGTAAAAAATATTTCAGGACACGATACAGAAAAACGTCTGACTCAAAAACTTTCGGATATACGTATACCAAAAAAAGAAAAAGAAAAAAAAAAAAAAAAAACATTCACTGAAAGACGTGAAGACTTTCGGAAAAAAAAAACCGTTCAAAAATGAGTTCCTGCATTTCCTCGAAAATTGAAAACAGGCCAACGAATAAATGAGAATACTTGGTCAAGTCTGTTTCACGACTTTTCGTAAAGACGGATCTTCAGAGGGCACAGAGAAAATAATAACGAGATTTAAAAAACTGAACAGTCATAAATCTATAGGATGCACAATAATCATTCGTCATCATAATCCACGTATCGTGTGTGAATTACGGCGTCGTATTAAAACTATCTATTAACGACGATATTCTTTACTCTCTCAATAGGGCCTGTCATGGGGGTGTAAGGGAGGATGTTTTTAAAAATCTGCATATTTTCTTCCAACATTTCACTTTTGTTTCCGGCCCTATCGCGAGATGGAGGCCCTATTGAGAGAGTAGACTGTAATTGAATATTGTAAATAATAATAATAATAATAATAATAGTAATACCGAGGTAAACAAAAAAAAAAAATAATCAAATAAAATAAAGTAAAAACGTAGATTATATATATACTCAAATGTAAAATTGGCGATAAAACTATTACAGTCATTGGCTATTCCTAATGATATTTAGTAAGTCGTTATCAGCTATTTTTATCGTATTAATAAAATCCACATTATCTTATTGGGCTTTATACGGATTCAACCACCATATTATACCGATCGATTAATCATAATTCATCATACAATTTACACTAATCGAGCTAACCTATAAACTAAAGCTCCAGTTGGCGCGACTGAAAATATTTACCGATCCGTAGATGTATAATATTGTATAGAAGTTAGAGGTAAAATTACTTTTTCCGTAATCGGTAATTAGTAAAAAGTAATTACCTTTGTTCCAAGTACACGATAAAAATATAAGAAAAATAAGAAAAAATTAAAAAATAAATAAATCAATAAAATCAAGCGAAACCATCAGCCGTGAATTTCACCATGAAAATCATTACTACCAATTTTCCGTAGCGCCAACCGCTTTTTCGTCGTCAGTATAACATACAGTAACCTCAAAAATGATAATAATATAATATGTATATATATATATATAGTTTATAACAATTTTATTTCATCAAAGATTGCTTTCCGTAATCACGCCGACTTCCTGAAGAGCTTGAAGCGCGACGAGCTTTTTTGTCCATCACCTATAACGGTGTAACGAAATGAAACTTGGATTGTGACGCTATTATTACTATTGTTATTGTTATCATTATCATTGTTATCACTATTATTACTATTGTTACGATTTGGTTGTTGTTGTTGTTGTTGTTGTTGTTGTTTTACTTTTTTCGATTCGCACGCGTCAAACTCTTACCCAAAGATCATGTATTTATAGTCTTACTATTTTAACGTAATAATTATTCATTTTATTAAATATAGCATCGTTTCCATTATCCATTCGTCGGTTGTGTATGAAGGTATAGAAGGTGAATAGTTATTTATATATATATATATAAATATGAGTATGTATGCGTCTCGTGTATTTAAATACACATATTTCATTACGTATCGCGATCACTCGACGTTCTCAAGTACATCGAATTATACTACGTAGATGGGTATGAGGGTCGTGTGTGTGTTTTTTTTTTTTTTTTGTTTTTTTTCGTTTTTTTGTTCTCCTCTTTCTTTTCTTTTTGCGTAATTTTCTTTTCAATGCTCACGGTATTTCGTAGCTTAGTCAGTCGGGCATTATACATAGTAATAAGTGTTCGTTATTCGCGTCTAAACGTAGCCTAATGCAATGAAATATTTACCCCCCCCCCCCCCTTCCCATCTCCACCGTTCCTTGACCTCCAATTCTGTTAGTTAAACTCCGTCGAAATTCGTGAGGTGAAATTTCTCGCGTTTAGGTGTATATTTTTTTGTTTTTTTTTTCCTTCCCACGTATAAATATTCATCGACATCGGCACGGAGATCGAAGCACACTTGCTAATCAATAATTACATTGCAAATTACTGACTGGCTGGTCTTACATGTTTAGTTTATCCTTATCCACTGAACTTTTTTTGTTCTTGAATAATTAATCAGTTACTTAATCATTTATTCACTTACTTAATTTGCTTACTTACTTACTTACTTAGTTAGTTAGTTACTTACTTGCTGACTTACACTTTAAATACTAATCAATACTTGTTGAAGCTCATATTATTTAAGTTATTTACGCACTTAGAGATTAGTTCACCAATTATTGTATCATGCTTATAGACTAAGAACGTGTTGCTTTATTTTCACTTTTTCTTTTTTTCTCTTAGTTTTTATTTCACCAAGAGGTGGCTACCGTTTATTTAATTACGGGATACAAAAGTAATCGGTTCGATTAGACCCAGATTTATTATTTATATATGTATATATACATATAATTATCTCTTACCTAACTCCACGTGCTTTTCCATCGTTTTCTTTATTTCTTTACTCTCTCTCTTTCGACCGTACGACGATAATAATAATAATAATCGATAATATCGTTAATTTTTACTATCGTTATCGTGCGTTGTTATTTTTATTACTACTTTGTGTTATCGAATGAAATGAAATTTATAAGAATTCAGGATTCAGAACAAAGATAACCGACTTTGTACAAAAATCAGAAATATTATTGTACGTCCCGAATGGACTCGCGGTGCGAAAGGATTTACTTCAGTTTTTAATCACTAGCTCCATCCTCCTTATCAAAATGCTGCAGAATTTTATCCTGAAGTTGAAATGAAAGTTTTAAATCAATTATTTACAAACTCAGAGGCAAGAACGTACTATATACACAACTGCAGCTTCTGGAAACTCAACTCGTTAATCCGCTCGGGTAAAGGCGTCATGACCTCCCCCCCTCCCCCCCCTTCCCTATCCCTTGACTATGTTGTTTATTTAACGATTTACACCAAGAGTTTCGTACCCATTTCACCTCTCCATCTAAATCATAACCAAGAAATTTCTCCAAGTGATCTATTTCTGGTTACGTTCACGCATATATCTTCGTCAAATTGTTTATAGCAATTGTTTATTACACATTTACGGTCAAACGTCGAACTTGAAGAGTACACGCGTGTTCTGTTTTTTTTTTCTTGTTATTATTACGAATTTTCATCTACAGAAATAATATAACTTTTATGTCACTTCAAGTTGCAAAGTTTATCAATGTTCATTCATTTTATATACAATTCATTGAATTATTATACGAATGCAGTTGGGTTACGCCATTCATCCGTTGTGCTTTTGCACCAATAATACACGTACGTGTCACGTTAAGAATCCCTGAACCGATTCATTTGATTTAATAGATGTTTTACAAATTATTTACGAGCTTACTTATTCACGTATCCTAGCTTTTTCGTTCGTTCGTTCTTTTCGTTCTCCTTCACCTTCCCGAAGAATAAACTTCCACTCTGGGATCTAGCACCTCAGGATCTAGTTTTACTTACTCATAATATCCAATAAGTCGAAAATTACGGTTGTAACCAAATTTGTTACTGTAATACATGTTACTGCGTACTGTTATGATCGATTATTCTTTTCCTCTCTGTCAGCACGTTGTTGAATAGAAACACAGGTGTTAAAGTGGAGAGTAAAACCGATTTTTACTTGTTCGGAAACTAAAGAATTGAAAAATGAATTAGAATTGGGATAATCCGAACATAAAACAGCGATCAATTCATTGATTTGTAATAGAAAAATTTCGAACTAGTGATACAGTGTTAATACGTATGTAAAACCTCCTGATACTTCCAACCTGAATTCTAACCGTTCAAATTCGACGATAATAATTTCTAATTTCCATTGACCCTGAATTCTTTGATCGTCAGATTTTTCGTCACTCTATTTCTTTTCCGCAACTATATATTCTATCGTCTTAAATCAGCTTAAAATCTATCGCCATTATATTCATCTGCACAGGTATGAGAAATACCTATTCACTATACATTCATGATTGTTTTCAGCCATATAACGTGGGAGCAATATATATATATATATATATATATTGTCCCGCTATCGGTCACCGATTTGGCGACATTTTATAATTATGTATTTTTTCCTCTATTTTCAAATTGAAAAAATCTTAGAGCAGCTTTTCAATACCTATATATATCACAGGTCTAAGAAAACACAAAATACTTTACACAGGTTTAAAACGGTGACGTTGACGCAGCGGCGAACCTTCGCGCCTCCTTCACCTGCACCTAGAAATTGCTCGTTCACCATGCGGTAACGACTCACTTCCGGTTAGCAAAACGTCCGCCCCGTTGCGTACTGCAGCGTTTGACCGTGGCACGAAACAGTGAAAGATTAATTGTGCATGCTGGCGCGGTTGCTGTGAAGAACTTGGGCTTAAGAGAAGGGATTCGGTTCTTTATTTCTCATTGATACACGCTCCGATAGTCGAGCACGATCAGCTCGATAGCAGCACACGTTTTTGTTAATTTTTACTGTTAAATTGATGTCAACATCACTTTTTTCCCGCTCTTTCGTTTTATGCAATTTAACGCGTATCTGGTTAAATCGAACAAACTGTGCACTTCGACCATTTACGGTGATACTAAAATTTGGCATCATAAAACGATATATTTACACTCATACCAAAAGCCGTTTACACACTGTATCGATACAGGCTTATATTTACAGCAGGCGATTTTTTTTTTTTTTTTTTTTTTCTTTCTAAGAAGAAGAAATTATGATTCGAGGTTTCAAAGTTGAATTACAATCAGAAGCCATCAAGAGACAGAGAAAGAGAGAGTGAGTGGCTTTGGTGCACATGCTTATTACTTATCATCTTGTAATGTTCACCAGTGTTTTCTTACTTTTATTACTATTGTTAATTTATTTTCATTTCTTTTATTTAATCATTTATTCACTCAGTTCTTTTCAATTTACACTCCCGGTGACCGCCAACGATACAGTTCCGGTAATTATCATGAAAATTTTTAAGGACTTGTCACTTTCCGTACTTGGACCAACGTTTTTGAACGGTACGTCAACGGTTGCCTGCTCGACAATAACCTCCGGTATTTCATTTAACGTTAAGTTAGTCAAGGCGCTTGAACCGTCGATTCATCACACCAGGGACGAACCGTAGACCTCGTTAGTGTGAACGTTTTGGTTACTGTCGTTCTGCCGTGAAGCGCATTGCTAAAACAGAACAAGAAGGAAGCTCTCTTCATTCACGAACCTACATTACCATTTTCTTAAACCTTCTCGACAATTCAATTCAACCCAAGTTACATTTGGTTAGTGTAAAAAATAGTTTTCGGAAACTCTTATGCAGCTACGAAGCGAGCTAGATTATTTTCAAGACGTTAATTCATGCGGTCGAATCATAAAAATTTTTCCTTGCTATGGCTTTATTCACGGATGCATAAAACACGCTGTCAAAACACGAGTGATGTGGTGATTTTCGTCTTTGTGAATATCGCAGCTTGATTGATCAAATGAACGGACATGATTGCACTAGAGAACGTTTTCTTGGAGTCTGAAACCTTCTGATGGCTACTGTACTGTCACATGTTTGATTGACTCACTCGGGAAACCCTGATTTCTTAACACCGTTAACAATTGTCCGAATGAAGATGTGAAAAACTCACCGCTTGCTTTCTCTCCCAGCTTTTCATGGCGGATTTGTACTTCTCGAACTCGTGGCACCAGTCAGAATATATCTTCTGATAATCGTTCGACTTTGCTGGTGCAGAACACCTGTGAGCGTCGACGGTGATGTTGTAGGAACAAAGCAGTGCACCACCAAGCCAGCAGTCATACCGACCAGCGTCCTGCTCGTTCACACCAACGATGACAAGTCCCTTCTCCGAGGTCTCGATGAACTTGTCACCCCCAGCACCGTACTTGTAGACGATTTGGTAGCGTCCCTTCTCTTTGCTGTAATGGTACCACCTGACTTCCTGATTCGCGAGGACTTCGGGCATCTTTACGAAGCAACCAAGATGCACCGACTGTCCCCAGGTAACGACGAGCTTCCGTTTGCCAACGCTGCTGTCGCAGACGTCAGCGGTGCTGTTTGAAACATCCTGAAGAAGCCTGAAGTGCAGAAGAAAGATCCGGAATGTCGAGAGTGGTCAGTGAAAGCCGGTTCTTGTCACGTCAGTACACTTACCCTGGTTCGTAGGGCTTGCAGGTGTTCGTGTCCTTGTCCCATCCGCAGTATGGATCGTGGACACAGCGAAGACAGTTGTCGTAGCGTCTCGAACACATGACCAAATCGATCTGCTTGATCCGATGGTCCGAGGCGACGTAGAGCGCCTTGTGTTCCTTCGAGATCTCCATCGCCTGGATCGGTTCGCCAGGAGTGACGTCAAAAACGTCCAAGAGGATGGACTGGGACTCTCCGTTTCCATCGAGCCATTGAACGACTTTGTGGACTCTTCCGTCGCCTTGAAAGAAATTTAGTAAAACGGAATTAGTTTGACGTTGACTTGAGCAGTGGAAATTATCGGGCCTGAAAAAATGGGCCGCGACTCACTGGATCCGGCGTAGTACACCGTGTAGTCGAGGTCCATGCCGACGAAGTCGATCCTCAGCTTGTCGACGACCAGTCGAGTGAGCATTACGTCACGTTTGTAGAATACGGGCTTCTCGTTCTCGTGGGAAATCGCCGAGTCCATCAACGGATGTGACCTGATGAAGTTGAGGACGGTGTCAGGGAGTGTCTCTGTGTCGTTCACACACTGGCCTGGCCTGGGCTCGGGTACTTTATTCGACAAGACGGGTAGCCAAGCGCTGCTGCTGGTTGCCTGTTCCTTGAACTTGCCACGGAACGCCTCCTGGATTGCGTCGATGTGGAAGGAACAGATGGCCGAGCCCATCAGACCGTTTGTCGACGTCGTAAACGTGCCGTAAAAGTGCGTGTCATCACCTGGTACTTTGTAGATACTCTCTGGACCAGAAAACACTCATTATAGTCTATTGCGAAAGCAGTTCTGGACGGATATGTGGACTCTAGTTCATCCTACGTTTACTCACGAATCTCATTGAAGTAGAATGGAAATTCCCCAGGGATTGAACAGTTCAATCTCGCCTTCAGATACGTTGCCCAGTTCTGGGCGAGAATGTTCTTCCCACCGGTGTCACGCTTGCACACACGTGCTACCCTCGAGTAAACGCTTTTACCACAGTTTATGTATTCGACTGCAGTCTCCCGGAAGAAGAATAATACGTGGCTTCCTATGTCGAATGATCCGACGAAATTTGGTTCTGAAGCAATTAGACAAGACATTCTTGAGTACTGAGACAGTTTCCCGGCCTCATGTTGAGGACTCATGGTTATCAAAAGTTCATTGTATATCATATATAATATGGCCGAAGATATTGGACATTGAAGTGTATCATCAGACATGATCTTTCCACAACCAATTTCTATCTTCCAGCGTTTGTGACCCTGCAAAGTCCAGACCAAAGTAGCAACGACTTACTTCTTTCGATTCCTTACTTACCTTTCGATTTTCTTGCTAATAATAACTTAAGTTTTGTACATACATACGTTGTTCCTCAAATAAATACTTTAATTATCCATGCATCAACCACATGATTAGTACGTCTACAACATTTCATTGGACTCTGTCTGTACTTTAGGTGTAATTTATCACAAAGATGAACAGAAACCGATCGTTGCCGAATTAATTTTCCGGGTCAAATTTGAAATCTAAAGTTACAAGTATCAGAGGGGGGAGTAGGAAACTAGAAATAAGCTCGGCCAGGAATAATTAACCCTGCTGCTGTACAATTAAGCCAGGGGATCACGTGATATCCGGTAGAATGTAAGCGGAGGATGTAGGATAACTTCCCGAGTACGTCGGCCCGTGCTTGGAATGTATTTGTTGGCTTGTAGTGAGTCGGAATCAGCTCTTGCCACTGCCTGCATCGAAGTATGGGGCGCATAATTTCTTGCGACTCGACTGCACAGCCCCGGGAAGCGACGACCTTTTTTTTTTTGGGAATAAATCGAGCGTTGAAGTAGCAAGAATTTGAGGGAGGAATTGGAGCCCAGATTTGAAATGCAGGGCTCCGAGCCAAGTGGACCGACTTTATACCGCCACTCGGCGAAATCTGTATACAAGATGAGAGCAGGGTGCTTATTGAGGGGGAAATTTTTATCCCCGACAAAAACTTTCGCTCACCGGTATTATCGGTCTGGATAAGAAATAGAACTGAATAAAGTAATCCGCGCGAATACTGACATCCTGCACCCCAACTCACCAAGGATTACCGCTGAGGTGCACTCTATCGATTTTCTTTATTCCGAAATTTGTTGTTTGAAGGGTAAGATCAACTATAAAATTCAATCCGAAAAATTGATTTTCTAAGATTACTTGATAATGAAGTGAAAACCAATTGGACGTTACTGACTAACAACAAACGATGATGTGTTCAATGCCATTTCACCCTCCGAGATAGCATCCCTTACTCTTTTGTGGTAATCCTTGAGGGTAGTTTTTACCTCTTGAAAACCTGAATTAGCACACAAATAAAATATAACTCTGAAGTTTCCTGATATACGAAAATCTATGGCAGGGGTACACCCGAGTACTGTCCTTGTTAGTTATGACTTTGCAGCTTACTCTCCTGGCCTGTATACACCATGTCCGGATTATTTGCTCTTTATGATTTCCGATCTGGTGGTTTGTGCCCCCATCGTCCTGCAAACAGCGGTTGGCTGAAATTCAATATCATTCGGACTACATTCGGACAAAGCAACTCGTCCTACCCGAGGTGGTGTGCAGGGTCTGGTGATGCGGTAACTGAGAATAACGATCGCGTATTTCCCGAGGAAAATGTTCACTGTTGCGAGGGTGGCCGGTTCGCGGTTTCTGTAATCTGCAGCCGAGAACTAGGTGTCGCTTAGCAGAAACGCGGCATTGCATCTCGCCGGTTTTAGGCGAAATTCTGGCGCTACTTGACGGTGGACTCTCTAATCTTCCTCACAGTCCAACGGTTGGACCGATTGTCTTACTTCAGGCAGAGGAAGTTATATCATGCGAGTACTGTCTCGATTTAGTGCCATCCATGCTTCCAGCGCTTTCGGAGTTTCTATTGAACAACGAGACGGCCGCGGGGGCCAGAGGATTGCGGTTTTCGTAGGTTCGGAGGTTGGCACCGAGTCCCTCGACTCGTTGTCGTCGAGGCTTCTCGTCTCATTTTGAAAGAGATAATTTAATTAGAATGCAAAGTTCACCCTCCGTCTTGACTACCGCTCGAAGGATTCCTTTCAAAATTAATCAGACGTCGCGCACTTAAATTCCACCCTCGGAAACCCCAGGATATCGCTTTTATTTCGATCCCGAAACCTCTTTGAAATATCGTCTACTGAATTTCGAGACCACGTGAATTCAATTGTGGATTTCGATTTCCCGTTTTATATCACTTTTCCTTTTTACCTCTCTTTCCGATGCAGCTCTTTCTTTACACCCTAATTTTTTCACTCCCACAAGAGCAAGCTTCGGCACTAAAGAACTGCGAAATAATTTGTCTCTTCAACCGGCATAACTGAATTATCTATATTATCTGAATAATACTTGATCAAGGCTGGATCAAACGATGACCAAAACCAGCATTGTTTCACTGTAATTTGTGACCTTGTATCGAGTATGACCCACATGTATTTCAGAGTTGGCTACGTGAGCGTTGTTTTACAATCTAAGACCGTTTTCGCCCCAAAAAAGTTGTATTTTATACAGTGATTTACTTTGTACTGTTCCTGCTTGCAATTCTCGGGTAATGTGAAAACAAACAGTATAAACCACGGTAAAAACGAAAGTTGAAAAGAAGTTTATTCCGTAACCTTTTTTTAATTTCCATTTCATCCCCCCCCCCCCTCCATTCTCCGAATCTCTTGTCGCATCCAACAGTTATTTAGAGCTTGCTTGTACGGTTAGCTCGCTCTCGCGCGTTTCCATCTCTCTTTCCCTATCGTTCTCTGCCCTCTCAGTCAGGCCGGGAATCACATCAGTCTTCATTGTATGTACTTTAGACTTGACGACGGGCACGTGAACCCATCCGTCTCTCGACTCTCTCTCGCGTATTTAATCAACGCTTTTACTAATAGACAAACTCAATATAGAATGGCCCTTGATGTTAACACGAGAGGCGCGAGGGTGTCGGCAGTAGGGAGAGTCTGGCTTTAAATTAAACGGCGAAACAAATAGCTAATCATGGGTCCTGTGCGCGTGTTTCACGAAGGGTTCGGGCTGGTACCACGTGACGTGCTGCGGAGGCTGAGATCCCCCGCCTAGGATTCGAGAGGGACGATCCTTTGCAAGATTCAAATCGCACTACTTCAGGCTTGTCATCAGGAGTTGATACCAACGCCAATGAACTCCGCCTTTCAAGCTCAACGACTCGCTAATTAATTAGGCAGGACGATATCGCCGATACGACAACTCGATAAGAACTTTGAGAAGAAATTCACCTAATCACTAGAAAACTTTAGGACACTTTATTCCACGCTTATCAAAAGCCAGAGGCTCACTCTCCGAAAGCCTAACGAATGGAAAAGAGGGAACATCGTTCCAGTCTTGTCGACCCTGCTTTGACAGCTACTCATTTCGACACGAGATCATCAAGTCTAATTGTCATGTTGAATCCCGATCTAGGCACAGGCCGAGCACATTAGCCTCTGAGAAGTCGAGACTAATTTTGAGAATTAATTCAACCAAATTGAAGTGTAAATTTCAGGTACTTTGGGCGAAATGGAAACGTGGATAACGACGAGGAGCTACGTTACTTACTGTCGAGCCATTTCGAGTCGTATTTGAGGGTCCGTCTGAAGCTGAACTCCTTTCGTCCGGTGGTCAGATTGTACAAGTCAGTCCGGAAAATGACCGTGTCGGCTTTTGTAAACTCGGCGTTCGTTCCGGAGTAGAGAGCTGGGAGTTCGCCAGGATTTCCCTTCTCCACCCAAACGGCTGTCGAGTTGTCCGCAGGATCATACGGGCATTTTGCTATCCCCATACCAACACCTGGCACAAACTCGTGCCGCGGTAGATGCGTCAGATTGCTCTGAAATTTTAAAACATTCATTTTCAAGCTTCCCATTCGCCTCGTGCTCTGCACACCCGTGCCAGTTACTTTCATGCGTCGTTACAGCTTTTCAGATTCCGCGGAGTGCTTTTAGCAAGATACTTAAACTCAAACCTGTGTTCTGCCTTATTATTACACAAATTATATAAAAACCAGGTATGTCACGAAGAATAATTTAACTCAAGGTGAGTAGATTTTCTACCGAATGTAAAGATATTTCGGTTCTTATTACACTTTTAGATCGATAATTCTAAATCAGGATTAAAGATGGTTCTTAAGTAGATATGATTACCCAAATCCTGAATGGACTCTTGGAACACAGTTTCCAAAAATGGTGTCCAAGTATACAAATTTCAGGATATTTTCTTGATATTCTCGTCTGTTTGACAAAGTTTTTTAGGATCTAAATAGAGCCAGGCTCTGAGCGATTTTAGGAAGGTAAGATTCTCACGGATTTGAAGTTCTGTTACTTTACATTCGTTAACCATCTTCGCTCTTTAACACCTAATTAAAAAACACAGTTCCGAGTACAAGACGAAAATAAGTTTTCGTCGCGATTACGTGACACTTATTCTGTGTGACAACTGTCACTTGTATGAATATTTTCTACTTAATTGATACTGAGAAACTGTGTCAAACTACAAGCAAACGGATCGAACGTTACGATAACATGAAAAAAAAAAAACTTGTTACGGACAAGCGTAACACCTGTGTTAAGTAATTAATTGTGTTTGATTTTATCACGATTCCAACAAAATTCGAACCATCAGCGTAAGAGTAAATTTTCTATTGACTATAAAATTGGAAATCCCTCTGGCAGTATAACATCGTCGAAAAAGGTAACAGATCGACTGGGTAATTCACGTGGGTAGATCAATCTATACATGTGCCTTGGGGGCCTGAGATATTGGACTGAACGTTACCGAGCGTCCATCAATAGTTGGTTAACTGAAATCAATCGAATACATCGAATCAGTGTTTAAAGGCTGAGCCTAGGGACCGGCTGCCCGGCATTAATCTCTCCCGGTCGAGTAGCAGGCCGACAAAGGTAGGGTTGGAGGGCGTCTAGCACACAACCCTTGAAATTGGAGTAGCTGACTAATACATCGTTCGATTACAACGGATAACTATGGCAATAGGCGAGCTGCGCGCGTATCGGCAAGGCTCAATTCGCAGAGGCGAAGGTATAGCTCCAAGGCGATGTCTACTCGGCAATCCCGTAATACGTGTTCCTGCATACCCGCACAGAAACAAGGATGTATGTATATATGTACAGGTGAGACACGTACAACCCGGCCCATAAATTGACCCGGGATCTTTTGACCGGAGCTATTATACAACGGTAATGACGTGAAATTTGCCTAAGAAGATTAGGGAAGACACAGGCACCCCGAAACCCACTTAAACGGCGAAGCTCCTCAGTCCTTGAACCAACAAGAACACTCCACTGTACTCTGGAGGATAATAATTTTCAACGTAGTGAGTAAAATCTTTTTCTTGGAGGGAAAACTTTTCCTTATATTATACCTTGGATGGGACGTTGTTCGAGTGGATTGGGGATCCTCGTTACTTCCGGTCTTATTTTCAGATTTAATGATGTTATACGTGTGAAGCTGATTGCAGTACTTACGTATATCACCCAGTCTTTGGGCGAGTGAGCGTTCGTTCCGCACATGTATAGGCGATTCCCTTCACCCATCGGCTGTATTACTCGAATGTGATTGCGGCAGTCGAAGTGCTGGAACATGTAATATTATTTTGTATAACCAAATAGGTTACTAAACAAAAATGCATAAAACTGTCGAACATGGTATTGAAAATAATAATTTATTTATTTATTTACGCTTATCGACGAGCCATACAATAACATTTGTATAAACGTATAAACTGAATGTAAAATTCAATTCAAAATTGTCAGAAAAAAGAATGACAGTGAGGATATCGGACAGTTATCGTTAAAATGTACATGACAACGTAAAGTGGTTCGGAGAAGGTTTTACAAGTATATAAATATTGAAAGGAGCTCGAATATCAATACTTTTAATCCCGGACTTTTATATTTTTTATTTCAAGTGTCGACGTGAATTAATTCTCGGTCCATTCCCTGATCAAGATTTATATCTTTCACACTTCGCAGAGTTTTCTTTACACACTTCAAAATCGAGCTCTCATCTTCGAGTGTTGTATTCCGACTGATCCGCTCCAACCTTCTATCCTCGATACTTACTTCACATCGAATACATCGTAACAAATATTTTCAAGTTGATCGTTGTCTTGAAAATTTCATCACGAATTACAGATAAATGAATATCAATAAATAAATCGTCGTTCGCTTTTAGTTTCCGATGTGTGTGCGAGTTTTTTACTCAGTTTTTTTTTATTTTTATTTTCTTTAAATCTCTTTTACTGTTTTCAAAAATATTTATACCCTCGACGATATAAATTTACGTTATAACGGCTGTACAAGCGAATTTTACCCGACTAAAACACACGTTTGCACCTGCGAGGCACGCTGCAGGCTTGATATTCTACACCAGCCAGAGAGAGGGAAATGCAAATCAATTGAAGTTGGACAGGAGAGCGTGATAATGGAAAAATATTGTGCCCACATACACGTGTGACGTGTACATTTTAATCACGTAGATGTTTTATTCGTATTGCCATTTTGCTGCGTTCAATTGGGCGGGCGGAATAAAATGACGCAGGATAAATGAATAGATCTACCCGCGTATATTATACGCAGATTCACCTTCTCGACGCGGATCGGTAAACGTGGTAATAAAATATACACTGGTTGTATGGAATGTTTTTTTTTTTTCTTTCTTTTTTTGTTCCAATATACAACAAATAAAAAAGTTGTACACGTTTGATTATTATTATTATTATTATTATTATTATTTTCTTTTTCGAAAAATATTTTTCAACAACTTTTGAATTCGTTTTGTAAAGTTTTTTTTATTTCACTCACCTCTGACTTTCCTTTCGACACACAATTGGCCACGTTGCTTGGTTCCAGATTTAGAGCGTCTCTCTGTAACAGAAAATAAAAAAAAAAAATTTTCAATGAAAAGCTTCGGTGATGTAATTACTTTTGAACAGAACGCGTATTGTTCGAGTGAGTAGTTGGGGTCGGAAACCGGTTTGTTTGCCGCATTATACTTAACTTGATCTATCTGTTCTTATATTATCCAAATTCTGTTCGCAGTTTACTACTAGTCGTTTACGAAATTGCGTGACATAAATTATTCATACGTTATAGATGTTTTCCCAGGCAGTGCTAAAGTGTGAAAAATTTAATTAGACACTGATTCAATTTTTTCAATTTTTCAGACTTTCGAAAAACAAATTTTCTTTCATAATTTTATCATTTTAAAATATCACATTAACTTCCAACTCTAAAGTTTTAATCAATTACGTGTGTGTGTGTGTGTGTGATTTGAACCCGGAGAAAATTCCAGAAATCCAACGAATGAATCAATTTTATTTCATTCTTCGATAAATTGGAAAATGATTTCTTACGTGACAGTTACTGTTCTGCGATTTTTTTTTTTTTTTTTTCTTTCTATACCCAAAACGCTTTTTTGTACAACCTTCAGAAATGAAAGATTGAAAAAAAAAAAAATCTCTACGCTCAAAAATAACGATCGAATTTCCCTCGGATTTCATCTATTAGAAATTTGACCTGTGCCAAAAAAAACTGTGAAAAAAAAAAAAAAAAACAACAAAGAAAAAAAAGTCGTTAACCATTCGACCGAAACTTTTGTAGGTACACGTGGACATTGAATATCTCTGGTTTTTTCATCGCTTGGACGAAGGATGACTAGCTTTGACTAGCGAAGCGTGGCATGAAGGCTCGTCTATGCTCGCCTAGCCCTGGCCAGAGGCGTCTTAGCGCGAGTGGGAAGTACACACTCCATATTTTTCAGTGGTGAAGAGTGCTTGCCGCTCGGCTCGCCCGGCGAGGAGATGAGAGCTCGAAGGTGCGAAGAGGTGCGGGATTTATCAAGGTGGTGGTGGCTGTGAGCAGCAGGACCGCGTTTCCTCACTTCAAACGCAGAGGTGAATAAGGTCAACGACGTACGGCTCGGCTGCGCAAGATGGTTAGGCCAGGAGGCGAGTTTAACCTGCGAATGCGTTCCTCTTTCCTCTCGTAAAAACTTAAACGAAAGAAGAGAGGAGAATAGAAGAAAAAAAAAAAAAAAAAAGAAGAAGAAGAAGGAGAAAACAAGGCGAGTTTAGAAACGAGCCGCGAAGCGTGAGTCAGGCGTGGCTGTCGTCGGCACCAAATTACCGAATAAAACGAGGCACTCTTCGACGTCTCGGTGCCATAATTTTCTCTCCGTGAGCCGAGAATAAATGTAACGTGTAATCGACACGACTAGGAACGTGGCGCGTGTTTTCCTTTATCTTCTTTCGTTATAATTAAGTTCGACGTGTGCGGCGCAGCGTTAATACTGACGGTGCTTATCATGGAGGTCGAGTGCATACTAGAAAGTAGTGCAACCCCCTTTTCATCCGATTCAGTAGAGCCAGCCCCCCCCCCCCCCCCCCCCGCCTTCGCCGTTCTCCTCACCTCTCCACCACGTATAACCCCGTCGTCACCTCGCGGTACTCGAGCACCTCTGCAGGCACCTACTTCATATTCTGCACACGCCCGTTTCCAACGACCTGCATAGGTTTATCAAAAACTAACGAAGATCGTGTCGATATTAATTCCAATCATAAATTAAGCTGACTCACGTTATGTTATTTTAATATTTTTTTAGTAGGGTTGACTGTTCGTGAAAAGTCAGGTGAACACTTGGCAAAATGGCCTTTTAAATCATTTCACGTCATTCGTTTCAAGCTCTCGAAGTTTGAATGTTAAGTCACTGCAAGGTGTATGAAGTGATTGTTGTGGTGTCATTTGAAGTTTCTTTCTGATTTCGTAGAATTTATGTGAATTCATGTGAGTTATTTGAAGTACTTCAGTCGCCAGATAGTAACGTACGGTATTCCAAGTACTTGTGGTAACCTCCATTTACTCATGAAGTGGACACAGTTAGACGCAGACAATTGAAGTCATTCAAAGTCTTTCGAGTCACCTGAAGTCCCTGTGGAATGTTGGTTAAAGCTTCGTGAAGTAATTCAAACCGTTCTTGAAATTAAGCATGACGTTGCAGAATAGTTAACCTCTTGATTTTCCTGAAGGTTCGAAATATTTTTCATGTTGACTCTTTTCCGAGCCACGATATTCCGACAATCGGTCAACTAGTGAGAACGTACGTCACTCGAAGTATTTTATTCACTTACTATTCAGCGAGTATTACTGAAATTGGCGTTCATTTACCATCACGCTTGCTATCCAATGCCTAGGTGAATATGAACATCAGATCACCTCATCAAGAAACTTATACACTTTGAAATTTCTTCGCAAATCCTTCAGACTGGAATTACTAACGACACGAATTATGCTTCAGGATACAATCGATATATATTAGAGTGTAGAGAGGAGAAAAATCTTATCTCCATTACTAATAGAAGTTGAAAATCAGGAAGCTATGTTTAACTTTGTCGAAGATATGAGTATAGGAAAAACAAGTATAAACGAACTAAAATGCCGTTTCTATCTTAACTAAACCATCTGGACTCAACTACAGCAAAAGACTGTATTCGACCAGAGACAGAGCTGCTTCTACTCTTATTGTCAGATAAAATTTAATCAGCGCTCGGTCCAGACGAGAGACATTCCTTTTTTCTTGTCCAGCGATAATGATCACCAGGCAGTTGTAGATACAAGACAGGGTTAGAGTTCCTGAGTAACTAACGTCGACGAGTGAATGACAACCCCTGATATTTCTCCACGTCATCATCACCTTTGGGAGCTTAATCAAGCCAGCATCTCTACGCTTCAAGCCTTCAGAGCTGAATAGAGATGTCTCAGATCCGGGCAAAAGGAAGGGCGAAGGTGGAAAGGTATAAAGAGAACTTTGTGGACAAGGGGCGAAGGGGGGGGGGGGGGGGGGAGGCGGGCAGACTCTACGGTGATTACACATGGCGCAGGGCCCTCGTGTAATCAGTGCGCTTTTTTCTTTCGTCAAAGTCTCAGGTGGGTACCTGTGATGCTGTCCCGTAAGCCACGCTGTGGCTGTCAACTGTTACTTTAGGTTTCGGTTGTCGCCTCATCGTCTCCATTATCCTCGCCACAGGGTTTACAGACGAGAAGACCGGAGAAGCGCTGAAACTTCTTCGGGGTGGGTGTCGAAAAGTAGAACGGCCACACAATACAAGTGTCAAAACGTCGTGTTTTCGGAGAGTTGAAAATCCAATTCATCAATTCTTGAAAAGGAGAAAAGCAAAGTCTACAAAAGGAGAAAAAAAAAAAAAAAAAAAAAAAAAAAAACAGTCGAAATGTAGAAAAATCATTCTGCGTTTCATTTTTTTGGACAGTTCTTTGATTTCGTGTACGGATAAATATCGGCAGTGGTCAAGATTGAATTGTTTGAAAACTGACTTAACCTTTACCTAAGCAGACGTTATGAGAAAGTGAAAAGTTTTGTCTTCTAGGAGTGGAAGGGAATCATAAACCTCATAAATGCTCTCCACCGAAGTAAACCAGTGGAATATTTGACTTCATTTAAGAGATGCCTCTCGCCGTAAAAACTTTATCCAAAAGTTCTAAGAACCGTGATCAATTTATTCAGGCTCTGCATTATAAAAACTTTCATGAATCAAATACGACTCTCGGCACGTAAACGTGCCGCAGAATCTTAGTTACTAGCAAAGTCGAAGTTCTCTATCACTTGTAACGCGTTTGCAATGATAGTCTGAGTGTCTTCTTCTATTATATAGAAACTATTTGAAGATCAAAAATAATTATTTGCTGTTGTGTTCATGTTGGTTAGCATAACAACTAGTTTCATGGTTGTGATTAAAGATTATCGGTCTTTGGTACTTGAAGAAGTCAAAGATTTTCAGCCTTTGTCATGAGTTTCATCGGATTTTTTTTTTCTTTCTCTGATTGTAAGACACTTTCCTACTAAACCGATCTACCCATACTGAATACGGCTATTTTTACGCCAGTAAATAATCTGTCTACATATCCACTAAATGTTGAATGACATCGGGGAAAGAGAAACACATTTGGACACGAGCAGAACATAGATATAAAATCAATGGCGTCGTGTCATCTGCGATGGAATGATAGGCCACGCTTTTGCGTAGGATATTATCACCCCTCAAGTGGTTTCCCATTCCGCGTTTAAACCTCAAGAAAAAGAGAGTGCTTTTCACGAAAAGAGCAACGAGGTCAGCTGCGATAAGAAACCAGGGTGTTTACCGCTGTCGAGGGTGTAACTCTTCAGCTGCTGATGTAACGTTAGTGCGTTTTAACGAGTGAGGTCGTCTTTGCTTTCGTACCTCGTCAAGGATCGAGATAAAAGAAGCTGGATTAGCTTCTTACACGACTGCGAAATCGCGATTACGTTGCACCGACTAGAAATCACAGCACAGTATGAAGTGGAAATTTAATTATCGGTACCTACCAGTGGATAGTGATGATTACTATAACGGGCGGAGAAACGGCTTGGGCTGCAGATACCGCTGGGTGCGGTAATGGGTTGGCTTTTAATTACCGGCGAGCCTTCGGTTAGCCGTAGAATTTAATGCTGCCAAGGATGGATATCAATAGCCCCTGCTTATTACACTGCTAGTGAGTAGTCGGTCGGACCTATTGGCTGCCAGAAAATTTTTAACGCTCAAGAGAAGGGAATTGACGATGGTTGGTGGTCCAGGTAGGAGGAATACGTGAACCGCGCAATTCCCTGCACCAGCATCCCGGCTGGCGGCTACCCCATTAATTATTCCCGACTATCGTAGAATCGGGTTTCTCCATTTGTTTGAATAACCACGGATACGAATATTGCGAGTGAGATAAACGGTGTTGATCACGGGGGTGTGTAATGAAAGCGTTGAGGCGGTAGGGTTGATACGATAAATGATCAGCCATAGGAATTTCGAGATTTCATTCCAGGCTAGATCACGACGATAAGGAAGTTGGATGCTGGAAGTTACCAAGTTGAAAATCCTGGCACTGAAAACCACGGAGCGAAACAGTCGTGCCGAAAACTAAAGAGTGGTAAATTCAGACAATGAGAATTGCGAGCGTTGGATTCTGGAAACCGAAACTCACAAAGTACTGGACTGATGGACTGGCTACTAAAGTTTTCTCTGCTGGGCCTCTTCCAACGAACCCAACCGCGCACTAATGTCCTTAAGAAAAGAAATAGAGGAAAAGAGTGCAGTTAGAGATCAAACAAAGCAGGTGATTAACTGGTGCATTTGATTTTCAAAGGTCCTCAAGGATTTTACTTTCAATTTTTAGATGTACCACATATACAGTCTAGTCAAAGAGTCCTAGAGACAGAAATATTATATAACAAAGGATTAAAAGAGTTCGTTGAGTTGAATTGAGGTAGTCGTCACGATATTTCCGTTAATAATATAATAATAACAACAATAATAAGCTACATTAGCGTGATTATATTCATAACTTCGAAGAGATGCAATTATTGAATCATTTTTATAATGAAAAAATCAAATTTTTTCAACGTTTCTAATCTACTAAGACACATGTTGATCAAAAATGAATTATCTACAAATAAACAAAGTCATGTTTCATATTTGACTTCTGAGTTGATCAAATGGGGATGAATATTTATCCTATGCCTTAATTAAAAATACTCTACCATTATCCAAAACCTGACGTTATATAAGACTTGTAGAGAATTCATTTACGAACAAAATGCGCCTTATTTTTTCATTCTACAAATGATTCGGTAATGGGATCTCTTCAAAGTGATCAATACCTAATTGTGCTATTACAGCTGAAATTCATGGTTCTTGCAGTATTCTTTCTGTGTTAAAATAATATTCTTTCAACTGAATTCAATTCGATTAAATTCATTCGTATTTTCAAACCTTCGTTGAATCATATTTCTTTCTCTCCAGCTCTCCTCTACGTCTGTACTATACGTTTGATAAATCATCATTAAAAGAAGTGACCAAAAGCCTTCTTAATTGGTTGAGAAAAAAGTGTGAACCAATTTCCAACCTGCACCATTTGTTGATAATTTTTTTCACCAAACGGGTAGGCATTTGATACATTTTTAATCAGTTGAATGCCTTTCACTTTGTTCTTTCCACATGCTTGTGTACTTTTTACGCGTTTCTTCACAGAAATGAGCCCAACCAACACCTCGAAGGGCGGGGCGTGTCGGCAGTTGTAAAAGAGGGGGGTACATTTGGCTGGTAAGAAGGGGGGAGATCACACAATTTACGGCGATGAAATATTAAGGAAGGAAAACTGTGCGGATCCCATGGGCACCGACACCCTCTAACCTGGAACCTTGCATCCCGACAGCCGCGGTATTCGTTAAAAATTTATCGAGCCGAGCCACCGCGGCCCTTTTTATCTCATTAAATAGTAACGCAGGACATCGGGCGCCACTCAGATCGCCGAGACCGAATCGCCAGGACTCCCCAACACATCACCCTCCGTGGACCATCTTTTCTTTATCCTCGGTGTAACGCTGCGCGCTGGAGCAGAGGGAGGCGAGCTTGGAAGCACTTCATCAGCCTGAATATTCATAGGAAATTGATGCACACGTGGGTTACGGTATAAAAAAACCGGGATGATGCGGACCCCGATGCTCGGTAAGTCATTTTTTTTTTTATAATGGACTGTCAACTCTGATCTCTCGATGGAATTCAATCTGCAGTCAATATCGATTTCAATCGGATAACGCCGTTTCAGTTCTGCAGGTGATTTACTCCGTATCTGGTCAATTTTATCTCGGTGTGTGTTATTCCCTTTTTTATTTATTTTTTTATCTTCATATTCATCCCTTATTTTGCGAGGAGTGCGAGGAAGAGCGAGGAGGTGGAGGAGTAATTGAAATTTTTTTACACCCTGGCACCGGGAAAGTGCGAGGGCTTTTCACTTGCGGAAATTTCTTCCTTCCCTCTTGCTACTCTTTATACGTAGGTATACGGTATAGTAGACGCATAGCGGAAGCTTGCGCAGACTTTATTCGACTTGGCAGTTACGTCGAGCGCTTTTCAACATGCGCACAGAATTTACACTCTCTCTAGAAACCGTGGACTAGCGTGAGTGTAAGAAGAAGCAGGGCACCGTCTCGAAAAAAATCTATGGCTATTTAAGTACTTTTCCCATAAATTAAACGGGTATAGGGGATGCTTTCTTCCATCTTGTTCACACCAAGCACGCTCAGACCCTTAGACAGTCCTTGGCCCTCGTTAGCAGAGCAGAAACGACGAGAGAACCCGGGTCGGCAGATGGGGTAGGCGTAATGTGACAATAAGCACGAGTCGCCACGGTAATTAAAAAGTTAAGCCGTAAAGCAGCGAGTAAAGGTGGCAAAGACAAACGAAAGACAGTAACGCTGCAGCAAGTTTGCGAAACTGACGTAGCAGCAGGGGAGGAACGGAACGGAACGGAACGGAAACGAGAGGAAGCGGATTTTCGACTACACTCCAAGTGTTGACTGTTACTTGTTCTGATAATTGCCCTGTTTAGCTGTCTTCAATTACAAATGTTCTCAGATATACGCCCACCGTCTGGAAACTTGCCGAGCCCCGATCTTTGCCCGAGAATTACACCAACTGCAACCCCCTCGTCCGCCGAGGTGGAACTTTCGTGAACGCTCTCAGAACTTGGAATACAAATTTGTTCTAAAAAACCGTTTGTCTTTCATCGCGAGAACTGGAGAGAGGTGAGGAAAATTTAGCTCGAATCAGCTTCTGTACATTCTCAAAGTTAACAATTACTATCCAGCTTGTGAGATTTGGCTTCCTAAAAGGTAGAAAAACGAAATAGAAAAACCTCTTCAAAATCCTACTCAAGTCGACAATTTTTTTTTCTTCCTCTTATCTCGAATATAACATTGTCACGAGAAGATTCTGATTTTAACACGATTAGGATTAGATTTCTTCGGACTCCGAAAAGAGATTCAGATCAACGTTTCTACGAGGGTTCAGGGAGCAAGAACCTCGAGTGATTTCCTATTCATGTTAGGCGCTGACACGGTTCTGAGGACAACGCATTGTGATGATTAGAACTCGGTATTTACGAGACGAGTATTTCGTCAACTCAGCTGAAACTTTTGGACTATATTCACTGAAACTTGACGCGTGTTGTGAAAAATCTTTTGGAACCAGATTGTTCGCATAGCCAGTTGAGAGATAGTGCTTTGAATAGCATAGGAAAGTGATGAAAGAAAAAGAAGAAAAAAAAGGCACAAGCCAGAGTAGCCGTTGAATTATTAAAAACAGTTAAGTATATGGTAAGCCCATTTTCATATGGGGATGTTTGTCGAGGAAGAAACGCCTCTCGTCAAACTAGAATTTTTCGGAGAGCTATCCTAAATTCATCGCCACCGTAAACCCCACGCTACAAGTTACGTTGGGTCTTGTCTGGGTTAGGCAAGACGTTTCCTCCTCCACCTTCGATCCTCTTTCACCCCATAGACCAGCCCCGTTCGAGGTGGATCTTATCCACCCAGACCACGTATATGCGTACACGATGCAGCGATGCTGCGCGAGTGAGAAATGTATATTTAATATCATCATTCTAGAAAGCAACAGGACCACCACCGCACCTCACGTTTATATTTCACGGGGATGTGGGAAGGATCGTTTACCGGGACCTCGTACCGACCGCAGCCTTAACTCGTGGGAGTCGCTGAGCCCATACATGCATCGGTGTGTTCACACCCAAGAGGTGTTCGCTTTTGATTTTGAGTGATATCAAGCCATGGTCCAAGTCCAACCATTCTTCGAACTGTGGTTGGGTTATAAAGAATCCAAGTGTTCCTTCGATCAATGTAAAAGAAGCTTGAACTTGGTCTGAGTTTGGATAATAACTTTGAACTTTACTTAGGGCAGGATGAGGACCTTGAAGAAATTGACTTGGAACAAGGTAAATATTTTCTACGTTGCTAAGACAAAGGTGAGGACTTTAAACTTGACTTTCTCTCAATCCAAGGAATGCTTAAAGTCTGTAACCCAACCTGAATTCGACAAGTGGACACAGTCTATGGACTACTTAGGGCAGAATAAAGACCGTGAAGTTGATTTGGAGTAGGGTAAAGACTCGCAACGCTGCTGAGATAAAGATAAAGACTTTAGTCCAAAGTTTGTAACATAATTCAAATCCAACAAACGAACATTCTCAACAGACTTCCACATCCCACGTCTAATTGACTTTGGTTATCCATGTAGAGGCTGAGAAACCATCCACTGAATGAAAACTTCGATCCATTTGACTCAAAAAATGAAGTATCAATTAACACAGTCAAGACTTGTCACCACATACTTCATTCCCCATAAATGATGCGAACGCGTCTATTGAAAAAAATTCGTTTAATGCACAGTCTGATCTGCTCCAACGTTTGATGCATGAAAACTTTTCCCAACCTCGAATAAGACTTGTGTTGTATACACTAAACTTGCGAGGATTATGGCGCTACTTTTTGCACTTTGCATCCTATCTTCCTTCAGAATTTTGACAAGCTTGCGATTCCCGGCAGCCAACTTCCTCCGATACTTTAACTCAGGCTGACTAGAGACGAGTGGCGTTGGGAGTTGGAGTTGGACTTTCGCTTAGACATGCATAGACACATGCCTTTGCACACATGCAAGTGAATTCCGAGCGAATGTGCTGCAGGAGTATACGAGGCAGCTCCGACGTCCGGAAACGTCAGCTTTCACGATGCTCTCCGGTTAACTTGGACCTGTCCAGTACTCTGTCTACCACATATGCTATACTTTTAGCCGTCAGGTTGCGGTCTGGTATTTTATCGGTACTGACTACAGTATATTCGATTTATGTTCAGCTTTTCCCTGGTTTATTCACCCTCATCTTCCACAGGGTGTAACAGCAAAAATTTGCGACGAGCGAGATGTGCCACGATGCTAAAGCAGCTAGCAGACGTACCTTGTTTGCTGAATATTGCTAATCGATTGGATTGAATAATTCTATGGAATGTAGGATCGTTCCACGCCCGAATAGTTTTGCGTGCGCTAATTCCATGCGATTTCGGTTAGTCTAGGTTATTCGCACGAAAACTCAGGGATATATAGAATAATTTGAGACTGAATAATCCTATGGAATTTATATGATATAATTTGGAATTTCAGATCGAATAATCCTGTGTATAAAACTGTAAATATATTTCGAAGTAAGAAATTTTTTTCCAACATCACGAGTATATGGTAGAATGGAGAATGGCAAATGAGCTAAAAAATTGTTAACACACAACTGTCTGATATTTCAACAAACAATTCCACAGTCGTTAGCATATAGAACGTTGTTCTACCCTCGCAGGAAGGCGATCATAACACGTACGGCGTTGCTGCTGAGTCACGGATATGGAAAAGAAGGAGAAGCTCGGAACAGAGCTCGAACAAAGTTACGAAACGCCATGACAAGTATGAATACGATATAAGACACCATCAGCGGTCCCCGTATTCACCCTTATTCAAATAACATGTCGCTAATAACACCTTCGAGTTGGGCCGTACGATCGCTGTGGATGTGTGCAAAGTGAGAAATTGGATCTCGTTGTGGTTATTTTCTTTTTTTTTTTTTTCATTATATCCGTCTTACTTTATTATTTTTTTTTTTTTTTTTTTTTTGCGTAGTTGGAGTATGAAAAAAAAGAAAGTCGAATACAAGGATGTAGCGACTCACACGATTATGTGACTCGAATTTTACGACTCACCCCTACCTTCGGACTAAAATCGAAACCCAATTCCCGAGGGTGTTAATCCCTCGTGGAAAACGGTGCCTGCGACGGAGAGGCACGGCCACAGTTCTCCTCGTGCGTGTAATTCCATTTTCCACAATGTTCGTTGTTATCCGAATACTTGGAAGTAAGAACTTTATTATACAATAATCGCCGAAGTGAGAAAAAAATTTTTTCCTTCCTTATACAAATTGAGAAAATAAAAATGTGTCAAGAATTTCTTGTAATCTTATCAGTATAACGCATTTTTTCTTAATCTTCCATTTCCGTTTCACGATATTTTTTCGAGATGATGTGAGCAGGCATACGTGTTGATGCAAAAAGGGGACACATGTTGCACGCGAAGCTGTCACCCTCATTGAAAAAATTGTATCTAAATAAAGCTCGTAAAATTGGCATCCCCTAGGTACACGGGCAGCCGGGTAGGATTTTCCCTAGGGTGGATATGTATTCGTTCTGCGGGGAATAAAATATAATGCATCTATATATACATATATAAGGTATTATATATGAGAAGACGGGGAAAAATAAAAATTCTGCGGCTTATTGTCAACGGGTAACCTATACCTTTGTAACATGTGGGTATGGGGATACTCGGCAGGCCGAGGGCCGGGTGGGTGAAATCAAATACAAAGAAACGCGGTACCAAAGCGCACAAAAGCCTGCCGAAGTAACGATTCGAAAATGCAATTACTTATACTGCGGTGCAGGGGCAACGAGCCATTCGCCGCTAGAGACTTGCGCCGAAAAAAGTAGCCGAGGGTGGTTCAAGCCTTCGGCATCGGATTCTCCCTTGAAAAGTTTATAGTTCCATCGAACGACTGCCGAGGAGCGATTCGAGGACGAGAAGAAAATATAAATAAAAGTCGAGTATGAAGGGGGGGCGAAGGAGTGGAAGCTGGAATAAGAAAGACGCTCGATTCTGATCTTGCAATTACTGTCTCATCTTACGAGTCGATCGATCTTTTGGAGAAATTTTTATTTTCAAAAGATTTCTCTACTCTGATTTTTCTGCAAACTTCAGAGGAAGAACAAGATTTTTTTAAAGATTTTAACAAACTTTTATCGACGTTTTGAGTGAAAAGAGTAATTTCATAGTAAACAAAGTAAAAGTCACGAATGTCTGTAGGATACTTTTTTCAAGTAAAATCAAGAAAAATCTGAAAATTCGAAGTCGGAAAAAAAAGTGTCTTCATTTTTTATTATAACTCGTTTCACCTTGACTGGTATTCGGAAATTCTTACTTCTACGTGATTATACTCCAAAAGACTAGTTGACTGCTGTGAAATAAAACTGTATCAGCGAAAAAACTCCCTCGAGATATTACAGTTCTTTCTTCATATATACGCCCTCTCGAATATCGCGTGAACCCTTCTTTCGCAAACTTCAAAGCGATTGAAAAACATTGCATTGCAAAGTTAGCTCTGAAAATTGCACCTTTTCAGCAATAATTATCGTACCTCGTACATTTTTTTTTTTTCCTTAACATTCTTATTCTCAAATAATCACAAACCCGATCGTTCTTTTTATTTTCACCGAATGTGTCATAAAAAAAAAAAAAAAAAGTATATAAATTTTTACACAACAATACAATTTCTAAATTGATTCAACTATGCAATTATTTTACCAGCTTTGTCCGTCTTTCTTTTTTCAAATCTTCTTTTCACTTTCATCAATATTCAAATTGTCACCAGTTCGGGACAGCTCGTGAAAAATTCGATTCAATTTTTATCCGTAGGTACGATTGAGGTGCCGACCACGTTCCTGCACCGCACAGCCACTCGCGAATCGGAGGTGAAAAAAAATTCCCCCCGTAGGCACCGTAAAAAAGGACTTGATATGCATCGTGCGCGAATACGTGTACGTTCATGCTCTCCATCCCTTACCATGTCCACCAACTACATCAACGCGCCATAAACGCGTGTGAATAATCTAACGAGTTCGACCCAGGATTGGCCACGTGTTCCGAAACATTTCTGAGTCCAACCCCCGGCACGGGGGTCGACAATGGATCGCTTAGCGCCGTCAGAAAGTGTCAGCTGTCCCTGCGGCGACACCCAGGACCACCAGGGGTGGGTTATGATTGACATTTTTATGGGGATGGACCACTCCAGATTTCGGGTCGATAGACTTTTGTCAAGGACCTAAAGAAGGGGGGAGGGAGATGGGGAAAAGTGGAACTTTTACCCCTGAGATTATTTTGTACCGCGAAATCGTCAACTCATTCTCATTGGGCTAGAATTTTCTACCAATTGTAACGAATTTCATGTTTTTCAGTATGACAATATGGAGATTATGAAAATCGTGATGGTAACTCACCTCGCAGTTTGAGTGACTAATGTTGCTCAGGTTTAATCTGAAGACTTTGTCCCTGAAACATGAAAAATAAAATAAATCAATATAGAATTTTTGAAAATCACACCACTAAATCATACCACAAAAAAAAAAAATAAAAAATACATATATAATCGCTTTACGTCTGAAAGTAAGTTTTTTATATTATTCTAATCACTTTTTGAGATCTTTCAACTGATTTTCGTCCCAAAAATATAATATGAAATTGTGTATAGCCCGCAAGCTCGATTTTCACCGAAGACGTAGATATTTATTACGTAAGTGGTTAAATTTGACTCTGGTCGACAAGGGATGCTTCTGGGCGGGGTATAAAACTGCTTGATTAATGATCCAGGGCATTGATTTTCTCCCATGTCTTACACGGTGTAACAAAGCCAATTTATGATTAATGGACGCGGTTGTATTACCATTCGGAGTAAACAGCCATTTATACGTTGCGAGTTTTCGATCTTCGCAAAGCTTTTTTTCCTCCGATTACCGTGGCTTAGTGAGTTGATCGCTTTGCGAATTATTCCTGTTTCACGCAAACAGCGAAAGCTCCGAGTCTTGAGGAGAAAAAAATTGAAAAAATTCTTATTCCTTTTTTTTTTCTCTAGACTAAGAAATTCCGGAATAAGGAATCCAATATCACTGCGTGTATATACAAAGAAAGCTTGACAAACGACATTTTTTGGAAGCAATAATTCGAGACCATACTCATGTACATGATCCTTTCAATCAAAAGATATCGCAGATCAAAGAAAGAAACGACGGTCTGCGATCACAGCGGATTTTCAGCTTCACCTTACGACAATCGAACCCTTTGATGCTTGAGTTTTTGTCTGTAATACTTTATATCGAAAAATCAAATCTATTTTCTACGAGACAAAACTCACACGATTTAATTTCCAAAATCGATATTCGTAATTTTTAACAAATTGAAAATGTATTTTTGTTTTTGTTTTTTTTTCTGATTTTGTACATATCATTTAGTTTCACATTTTTAATGTGCTTTTATTGGTTTGAATAATATCGAAATTTATTGTTCAGCAATTTTTTTCTCATTCCTTGCTTTGCGTTCCTTTGGTAAAAAATTGTTCAATACAATTTATTAGGAAGAAGAAATTTGTTGGAATTTAAAGAAATCAGGTGAAGAACAACTTCATCCAATTATTGATTTTGAGTGTTCAAAAAATGCTCGCTTTGAACTGAGTCAAACTTTCAACACATTCCATATGTGTAACAACAAATTACAATAATACAAAAATCGATATGCTACGTAACACGATTGTTGGATGAAGGGCGACTGATTGGGGCCGAATGGGAGTTGAAGATACACTGAGAGGGAAAGGGTCGATTCTACAGATTCAGTTCTACAGAACGAATGTTCTACAGACTCGTTTCTACGTGAATATTTTTCTACGGGAAGGAACTTGAAATTTCCATCAGAAATTATCCAGCATTAATTTATTCTACATGAGAAATATATTCTATAAAAAAATATTCTGTAAAACAATTCTCATGTAGAATAAATCATGCAGGATAATTTCCTCCTGCGAATTTCAAGTTCCTTCTTGTAAAAAAATATTCATTTTGAAACGAATCTGTAGAACATTCGCTCTGTAGAACTGATTTCTGTAGAATCGAACCTCAATCCACTGGGATACACGAAGTTCATATACCTACGTATTATACATCCCTTCTTAGCCGGAAACTGCATTCATAACTTACGATTAGACGTAACTTTAGAATCACAAGTCGAAATGTATCTACGTTGATTACGTGATTGGCAGGATGTCCATAGTTGAAAATAGATCGATCGATATTCGGACGGAAGGATTCTGGAGGCAATCACCGGGTGCATTACGAAATTACTTGTTTGTGTATCCTCGATCATTTCTGCAATGTTGCATGACGTAACCTAACAACAAATTACTTTGCAATTGTTGTCTGCACTGTGTCGCGTCGCGTCGGAAGCTAAGTATTGACGCGTGACGAACGGAAGTCTATACCTGATTGAAACGTATCCGAATTGGCATATTATCGGCTTTATCTTCTGTTTGTAATTTCCGGTCCTCGTATGTAATTACAGACTACGTAAACGGCAGTGTAACGCAAAATTACGATGAGTTAGCTCGACGGTTACGTAATTATTGACACAATGTGTTAATCTTGACGTTTGATTTACGAACAAGTTTTTTAATCCACGAAAAACTAACATGAGATTCGCAAAACTCTTTCTAATTAATTACGAAGAAACTGAAAATATTTAGTTTTACGTCCACTTGACATGTGTTGAGTTCTTGCCACTAAGCTATGGGATAACTTTAAGTTTCAATCGTTTTTTTTTTGCACTTTTTACGAGAAAAGTAAAAACAAAAAATATGATCACGTCAGATAACGCGAAAAACTTTAGAAAAAAGTAATTCGAATCGGCACGCGTATTACTGAAGTTGCTTTATTTCGAAGTCAGCAAGTTGTTTTTTATACGAATTCAATTAATTCAAGTTCGATCAATTTGTTTATTTAAAGTATTATCGCAAGCTATTGAATATTTCGCAACACTTCAAGGAACTCATAAAAAATTTAAATAATTTCAATATCAATTCGACCTAATTCAAGATAATTCCTATTTATTTATGTTAATCCTATTAGCGGTTTAATTTATGATGATTCCCGATTATTTTAATCAATTCATGAAACATTGTTATGCTAATTTCCTAAGAATTATTTTCGCCTTGAATCCACTCAAAAACGTTGATTCGGACTTAAATTCACGGAAAGTTCCGCAGCCTTCGTAAATCTCGGAAGTGTATCGTTTACGTTGAAATCCCCGTTCGACGCATCTTTGAGAAATTGTATAAACATAAGATTAATGTAGCGTGTTTCGGATACGTCCAGAATTTTGAAACCACCTCAAACCTATGGAAATTTGTTAACAACTTTTCACGATATTATACACTCACAACAGAAAAATGTTTACTCAAAGTCAATAAAATTTGCCAAAATTCAGGAAATTTTTGCATTTGCATTATTTGCAAAATGAACTGAAATTTTTCTTTAAAATCAAATTTAAAATCCAACAAAACCTTTTTTTAAATTCGTACAAATTTTTCCTTCCCATTAATCG
The DNA here is from genome assembly GCF_021155765.1 of Diprion similis. Lineage (NCBI taxonomy): Eukaryota > Metazoa > Arthropoda > Insecta > Hymenoptera > Diprionidae > Diprion > Diprion similis. Next base: position 10,821,400 of record NC_060114.1, read on the forward strand.
AAGGTTATTTAAAAAAGGAAATATCTTATTACAAGAGATAATATCTCTTCGAGTATAAGTCAAAATTTTTCATTTGGTTATGACTGTGATTTTCACCACCAAAGTGGCAAAGGTATAAAAAAAGAAAGAAAAATCTGAAAGCAGGATGAACTGTAGAACCAGCAAGCCATAGTTGAAACAATTTTGATCTTCCCCTCGGCTTTGATGGTCGCTTAATCTGGCAGTGATCACCTCCCCAAGTATGGGGATTCTGACGCAGGATTGGATGCTGGGGTATCATTCATCGCTTCTGTCTAGAGTCGCGTAGTTTCGACGGTCCTGCAGGACGACGTCGTCGCGTAGCGTCGCGTCGGCCGATGCCATTCAATAGGCCCACCACCCCCTGCGGCCTCCATTATCAACCTTGTAGCATTTTGTTGGCATTTACCAAATTAAGGGGTCGGGGGTTTCTCTACAAAGAAACAAACCGACGGAGGGAGGAAAGGATCAAGGCATATAATACTCTTCGACGGTATATAATAGTAATGACGTCGACGGTGAGCAAAGCAGGAGGAAGAAAAGCCGGAAGAAAGCTGAGTGGACGAAGAAGCCACCCTTGTAAAGTACAATCTGTACCAGGCAACGATGCATCAACACCGTGCAACCCTTGTTTTCTTTCTCGTTCGTCACTTCCATGCTTCAAAGGCATCGCGAGAAAATTATAAATAATAATAATAATTATATTTCATTCTGTATTTTTTTTCCCCTGAATTCATGTAGAAATACAACTTCAAGCATCCAGAGTTAAATGTTAACTCCCTCTTCAATATTTATGTGAGGAAAGAGAGAAAAGTGAAACATGTAGGTAATAAATCAGAAACCTAGCGTGAAACTCTCGTATCAATGAATAAATATCTTGATTTAGTCCGTAGTTGCAGGTTATTTGATAATCAATCACCTTTTGGTATTGATAAAACTGTACATCTGACTTTCAAAAGCACCGGAACAACCAAATCGAAGTTTAACTAGAGTTGCCAGAATGAAAGATCTGGGAGTAATAGCGATGATCGATGATTAATAATCAGCTAAAGTAGACTGAACATGTGCAGAAATCGATTGCAAGAATTATGTACCGATTATTCATATTCGCAAAGTCAAGTAAGATAGTGGAGAAAAATCCATGTTTGCCATTTATTAAAGCGGACTTACTTTCGCGTGAATCACGCCAGTATTAGTGATGTGATAAAAAATTCTCATTCCTTACAGTAAAAATACGTTTGATTAGAGAAATACTTACATAGCACCGACGTAAAGAGCGTCCTTTTTACTATCCAGGTACAGTGTTCTGTAGTACAACATCCCGCAGCTGAACTCTCGCACGTGTTCTGTGAAGAGAGAAAACAGAAAAATGCTTTCATTAATAATTGAGATCCATCAATCATGTTGCTGTATTATGTACACAGTGATGTACCAATCTTGTTAATTAAACTGATTCAGTTAATCATGTAACTCGTGGTGTGTAAAGTGATTGTCAATGTTCGTGTATTTCACACGATAGTATTTTATTACATGCACGAGTAATGTGGTTTTAATTAGTTTACAAAATTGCTTTGCAACTGACGCTGTGTTTAATCCGTTCCATAGAGGAAATCACTTGTTCATATGATTAGCAAATTGGATTTTCAATCAAAGTGTATACCTTCCCTATTTATCCTGAAAATCGAACTTTGACCCTAAATCTTTAACCCTGGTAACACTGGTGTCACATCGGTGTAGCTGGAAACCCCAAATCAGAAACGAAGATGCCGATTCAAATGAGTTAAAAAAATTCAGGGATATTCTTTAGCCATTGTATTTCAAAATAGTAGAATGAAATTTCGAATGTTAAAAAAAAAAATTTAATTTTTTAAGATTTTAAGATATTTCATTATTCACCTTGAATCGAATGAGATTATTTTGAATTTTTTTTTTTTTTTGTACAAAATTCTGTTGTGTAACGTAAGGGTTAATCACGAAGTCCATAAAAATTCTTTGGTGGATTATTGAAACTGAAACCAAAAAAAAAAAATAAAAAATATTTTGAATCGAGGGGCAGAGTTTGAATCTCAGCTGATCTCTTCAACATGTTGTGAATATATTACGGAGATGAAAAACAGAGAGGGTTCGATTTCGGTGCTACTAGACATCCGGTTTGTACAGCTCTCGCTGAGCCTATGCAATGTGAAATATTATACCATTGTTCGCGATCTGTTATAGTTTGGAGTGGTCGAGTCTCTGTGTATCCACGAGGGCGGGGGTTGCTGCTTTCATATGTTAAGCAGATCAGTGTCGAGGGTGAAGTTCGGGGTGCAAAAGGCGCGGAGCATTGGCCGAGCTTTTTGCGGAAGAAGGAATATGGAATGGAAAGCAAAGAAAAGTTGAAAAAATAGAAGGAAAAAAAAATCCAAGCACCCTCGAGGAGTTTCGCGCGGATATGATTAAAAAGGAGGAAGGAAAATAAGAAAATCAGAAACACGGGCGACTTTTTCCCAGTATAATATGCAACCAGCTACACTCTAAGGTAGTTTCTAACTCGATTTATATTTCCGTGGCTATATTTCACCCTCTCGCGACTCATATCACCCGGATAGATCAGGAGAGGCGTTCCGCGTTCGTGATGTAGCCGAAAAAAGTTCACCAGAGATAAATGAAGCTGTTAGCCAGATTTAAGCAAATCTCGACGCGGCTCCTCAGCTTCCTTGCGCTCCATCATCTCGCTTTATCATACCTTATACCTTCATGTTTCTTCTTCCTTTTTTTTGTGTATAATATATACTTGGTTTGTTATTAATCTTGACTCTTGATTTGTGGGAAAAATCAGGATGTGTAACAGATCAATTCGTTGGTTTATTTAAACAGTTACGTATCTAATTCCTTCCATCTTTTTATTATTTCAATTCCTGCGTACACGAATCGTGAAATTTTACTTGTGAATCAATTTTTAATAATCGAAATATTGCGAAAATTGATTTTAACATTATTTTTTTTCTTTCACTGCACTGTGAAATGTATAAAAGTGGGGCAACAGCATCAATGCTTGTGAAGACGACAAATACCGAGACATTGTTAAAATGTGTTACTTTTTCACTAATTTATGCAAAACTCTGGAATAATAAAATATAAAGGTGAAATTGCGTTCGAGTAAGAGTTTGAAATGAAAAGTACCGGCAAATAAAAAAAGTGAGTAGATGTTTTGGTTCATTTAACGTTGAAGCGAATTCAATATCCGAGGCATTTCCCTCTCGGTATGCATCGGGGATTGATTCGATCATAGATTACGAACACCGATGGCGGGAGCTTGCAGCAAAGCTCATTCGAGTTTTGTTGAGTCATCAGAACCCGTAACGCGGTATCATTTCGAAGTTACTCCTCTCCGGCGAGTCTCCCGGGCGTCTAGATTCGCTGGCCGCATTGTTATCTCTCCGCTTTTATCGCCTGGAGGGGCAACAAATTTTACTTCATTTCCGGTGCGGAACCGCCGCGGCGTGGTCCATGCCGGGAAACTTTGGGTCGGGAGATCAGCGGAGATAGGTGCGTGCCGGGGTCGTGAGGCCAGACAACGACACCGAGATTTCAATGCTCGCGACATTTTTATGGTCAACGTAGAGTACGTAAGGCTGGTTTTCGAAAAAGTTACGCGACGGCGAAGCAGATTCCGCTAAAATTATTTACTGTTTTGAACGAAACACGCCGAGAATTTTCTGCTTGGAATTACTAGCCGTATGGATTTGCAACTTTTTAGAGAGTTGGGAGTCGATAAGTAGAATGGCTTGTATTGAATGGATGAGTTGTAATAAGAAATTTGAAAAGATGCGAAACTCTGGGTGAGAGAATTTTTATTTAGAAAATCGAAGTATAGGATGGTGTAAAAGAAAAAAGAAAACAGAAAAAAACGAGACTTATTTGAAATGTGAATAAAATCCGCACGCGGTGACAGAATTTCAAAAACTTTATTTTGCTTTAAACTAGAAGATTGAATTTTTCATGTCACGTTTGAAAATCGAAAAAAGCTTTATTCGCTGCTGAGATACAAGCTCTTGGAAATCGGGTTTCGAAAAAGCGCGCTTGGGGACTGAAAAAATTGATATCAAAGAATATTAAACTTAATTATGATTCGAAACACGATGAAATGAAAAATTATTTTTTCTACTTTCCAGGAAAAAGCTTTTCGAAAATCGGTCATCGTGTTTGGATTTTTTTCACGCTTCAAATCTGTAGAGATAAAAATTCTCGGTACAATTCAGATCGTCAAATAAAAAATTCGGTTTCAATCTCAATCCTGCAGGATCGTAACAATCCTGAATTGAGATATTCGTAATAAATTGACGTATAAAAGAGAAAGAAAAAAAAAAAAAAACTGGCCAGAAAAGCGGAGTGTTTTATAAAATTCATAAAATTTTCAGATCCCAAAATCCAATTTAATATCCCTATTGTTCTCAGTCCATAATCTGGCCTCCATTGTTTCTCGACTTCGATTCGCTTTTTCACGAATTCCCGTGACACATGGTATACTTATGGGTATTCCACATCGGCGGAACCTTCGAGTCTTCTCTTTTTTTTCAGCTTATAACCGGTGTCTGAAACAGCTCTGATCCTGGCTAATCTCCGTCCATTACGACGCCATTAACATATTCATGGTGTCCCATAGGAGGTTCCGCATTTATAATCGACATGAGAGAGAAACTGAAGCTAGTCGAACGGACGGAAACGAATAAATACACGTAACGAAGTTTATTTTGCAGAAAAAAAAGTAAACGGCAAAACGAACAATGAAAGATGGAAAAAATCGATGCCTAACTTCCGGTGCGAATTAACAAGTTGGAAAAGTTTATCAGCTGGTTTTTGGTCAACCTGTTTTGAACGAAGTGCCAAAGTTTTCGCACCGCTACACCAGGGTGCCGGAAAAACACCTCAAGATATTACAAATGGCCCTCGCAAAATTGATATTATATTTAATTTCGTCACGTGATTTTCTGGTGTTTCAGGCGATAAACTTCCAACGCGAAACGAGCTGAGTGAAAATAAAGAGGTACGGACAAAATGTAGCTTACAAATCAGCACGAACTGAGGACAGTTGAAAACTGCGGAATTACTGATTCCACCAAAATTTCAAACTGTAAAAAAAAAAAAAAAAAAAAAAAAAAAAAAAAAAAAAAAAAAAAAAAAACTGCAGGATGAATTTTCCCAATTTTTCTTACGAAATACCTATCACATTCAGGATATACATTAAATTATTTTCGACTGCTTGTACTTTACAGACGAAAAAATATCGCATGAATTTCGTTTAAAAACTGACGATTATAACGTTACGTCACAGTTGAGGTATGTTTCTCATTTTGGGTGGCTTTGATGAAAAACTGATTATAGAATTAATGACACAATGAAAAAAAAAAATAGAAAGGAAAAGTGTTGGAAAAGCCCACATTATTCATAAATATAAACTACCAGAACAAAGTAGAACGAAAATATTCTTATATCCTTAAAACGAAATAAGCCTTCGTATTTTCTTTTTCGTCCTTCTGTTTTTCTATCATGTATAACCAGAAGAATTATGTAAATCTAACAAAACAAGTATTTTTAAGAAAAACGAAAATCTGTTGTATCAATTTCAATCAAGAAAAGCAATAATAAACTTTACTAGACAACTAATACACTAAATCATTGCCATGAAACGATGCTGAACGTAAATTTTTTCCATCAATTTTTCTCCGTTTTATTCAAAAAATTGAAAAGAGTATAAAACCAACCGGTGTATGTTGGTGGTGAAAAAAAATTTTGCTGAGGAAAGGTAAAGTAAAAAGGTAAAGCGTAGAATAATTCGCATACATTTTTTGTTTCTTTTTTCCTTTTTTCTTTTTTTTTTTCCTCTGTATTTCGAAGATGAATGTGACACGAGTGTAGCGAGCGAGGAGGCCACACGTGTGTAGCGTTGCCAATTTAATTCGCAGTCGCAATTGAATAACACGGTGACTCCACCCCCTTCGTAATGTTTCGTTTCACCCTTGCAGTAGGTACGGTGGCGGCGCTTAGCTCGGCGGGAGATTAGGTCAGCGGGGGATTTTCGGGAACGTTTTTTATTATTCCCCCCGCCATTTCTTTTTTCGTTTTTTTTTCTCTCTCTCTCTTTTATGTTCCTTTTTTCTTTCCTTTTTTTTTTTTTTTTTTTTTCTTTTGCTACCCGTCCGGCTCTGCGGCCCGCTGCCTCAAAATACCCGGCATATGGTCGACGAAGATTACAAGGATTCAACGCGCCCGCGCCGGCCTGCGGAACTTCCTATCCGCAGCATAACCGTGTCCAATTCCGTACCATATTATTATTTTAATCTTTTAAGCCCTATGCGTCATCGCTCAATATGTTTTATCGCGTAGCCGGCTGCACGGTTAGAGCGGCACGGATCCGCAACCAGCTCATAATTCCTTTGCGATTTGCGTTTCTTTGATGACTCCTCGCGCCCATTTATCTTAGTTAAAAGAGATTTAAGGGACTGTGGGATGGCTATAATTATAATAACTGGTGGAGTATCGTAGAGCTATAAAATTTCCGGAACTGATTTTTCGTCCCTATCAAAGAAAAAAAAAAAATAAGTAAGAGCTTCTGAGTAATAGTTGAGTTTTTTATTTTCTTTTCTTTTTATCAACAAATATTTTCTCAACTGACTGCGAACTGTACATCGTTTACGATTATATTTAATTATTGCAATTTTTTGGAGACAAAAGTTTTCTTCTTCAGAACAAGAGACTCGTTTATATTCATCGATCGAAAGGTTTCATTTGAAAAAAAAAAAAAAAAATTTGGATGGTGTATTATTGTTGACTGATGAAAAATGATCTCAGAATACCAAGGTTTCTACATAAAAATTTTGTCGTTTTCGTGGTTGAAGTGGTTTTGACTTTTAAGCCAACGTAGAAGCTGACGGTGTTACAAATGTTAAATTTTATGATTCTTAGCTGGCAAAATTAATTGAGTATTCCGTTTTGATTGAAAGTTTTCTTTGAACAAATTGCAATTTTATATTTTAGGTCGCGTGAGATTTCACATAATTGTACAATTTATAATCCTCAGAGGATAACAATTAGTCGACGAGAATGTTTATTCAGCATGAAAGATAAAAATAAAACAAACAACAAAGAGGAAAATACATTCATATGCAAAATCTATGATTATGGAGGAAGCACGTTGTTCCTTTTGAAGGACAGATGTCGATCAGGTGGTTCAGGCTCGTTGGATAAATCGAATCAAAGCATACGCCGCAACAGGAATATCAATTGGATGTGTGTAACTTTTTTTTATTTATTCTTTTCGTTTGTTGAATTAGAGGCCTGGCGCTGAGGGGCGTCTTGTTTTGCGGATCTTTGTACCGTGCCCTTATCGAATCGATTCATTTTTTCTGGTTTTACCTATCAAATATGCAATCTACGTGTTTATTTCACTTGAAATTCTGCGACAATTTGTTTGAAACATGTAGCGAATAAGATATTATCTCTCTTTGAAATTCACCCTGAACTTTACAAAGATACTTCTAAATCAGATTTGTCTTACACCCATTTCAGACAAAACATACGATTTTCAATGAACCGTAAATTTCGACCAAATTTAGTTAAATTCTATGTAAACACTTTTAGATTTTTACGATAATGGGTCAAACGGTTATTCCCATAGTTAGTAAAGCAAATGCGTTTACAGACGCTATCAGTACTGAATAAAAAAAAAAAAACTCCCGCTATAGTTCAGTTTCTGATCTTGTTACATTTTGCAACAATTTGAAAATTTTCAGCAATTCTTAAGTACTGTAATTCCTCCATATTTTCTCAATCTTCCAGTAAATTCGTAAGTCTGTAAATTTGATAGTGCCACAATTATCCCTTTTACCATCTAATTATCAAAACTACCAAAGTCAAACGCGCTAATCATAAGAGTCTTCGAAACTCCCGTGAAACGATTCCAAGGGTACAAAAGATTTCCTCACATCTCTAATATGGCGTCCGAAATTTGAAAAACCTCAAACGAAATTGAATGCCGAATAATCAACCAGGCAAGGATTGAGTTAAGACAAAAAACAAAAAAAAAAAAAAAAAAAAAAAAAAAAATGAGACACCTTATATCCGGTGTTATAACACGATAAAGGCGCGCCCACGCTTCGTGTCGCAGAAAGCGGGTGAGTGAGTATATTGTCATCTTGTTTCGGTGGATCAGCAGCCGATATCGAGGTACAACGTGTCCGCCGTGTTGTAGTCGGTTCTTCGACATTTATACGTATTTTATCCGCCCCTCTCGTGACCCACGAAAGCCTTCTGATTCCCTCTCGCCTCTTCCTTCTTCTTCTCGATTCCTCTCTCGCCCTTGTAGATTGCGCAGCCCTCCGACTCCTCTCCATCTCTCATACATGCATAGATCTTCATCTTCACGCAGTTTCGCACTCTCGCGACGCGACGTAGAGACGGATAAAACGTATTACGACGTTCTGGTTCACCGTCCGCATCTTTGCTATTCCCACGACTATCTCTACACCGTCTTCGGAGACCAGGGTGACGCTGGATAGTGGATTGTTACAACAACATGTTCATCCAATGACGGTGACAATCTTACGCTAAGGTAAAATGTCTGCCTCGTCTTCTCACTGACACGGTATTTCCATAATAGTTATTTTTGAGGTAACCATTTTTCATCCACTTCGTACTGTCGCAGTTTTATACGCAATGCTAGTTCACATAATTTTTACCGCGATGCTGGAGTAGCTTCTGCAGAGCTTTTCACTACTTCACACGAGCCACACATGGCAGTTTAAAAATGTACCGTTTCTGCTTCGATTCGTTTTGAGTTTCATTTCCTACTTGACTTCTCATTTTTCGGATAACAAACAGTCGTAAAACAAATTTCGACGAAACATTCTCATCCGTATAGCTACAGGAAAAAATGTCTCAAAAAATCGTTAGCAAACCTCCACCTTTCTCTTTCTCGGTGTACATTGAACCTCTTCATCTATAGTTATATACACATAACTTAGGGATGTACTTGGATGTAGGTATAGAACAAAATGTTAGCATGGTATAATAAGCTGAACAAAGAAAGATAGAGGGGCTGGGGGTGGGCGGAGGGGGGGGGAGGGGCGAGCGAGAGAAAAGGGACAAAGAATCGGGAGGTCGCGGAAGGGAGTTGAATAAACGGATCAAGAGAGGGATGAGGAGTGGAGAACGAGGTTGGATATAGGGGTGGAAGCGAAGAGGGGTTGCAGCGGTTCGCGTTCGGTGTACCGCCGCGTCACTCCCCTCTCATTAATCAACTCTCGCGAGCAGGAATTCGATTATTGGATATTTTAATCAGGATAATAGGCTACGCTCCGCGCGATACGTCGGGGTAATAAGCAACACCTTTCCACAAGCTGTCCCCTTTGTCCTGCACGCGTCCCTCCGACAACCATCTTCCTATCCTCCCTCGTCTCCGATCAGTGTCCTCGACCCCTGTGCTGCTGCGTACGTGTATCTACGAGTGACGTGTGTGCACCCTATGCACGATGGTAGGTTGGTACGTACCTACACTTAAGACAGGTCATAAACGCTTGTCCTATAACCGGAGAACTATAGACATCCCTTATCGACCCCAGCCTTGGTTAATTGGACTCAAAGCCTGGGGATGAGAGTGTTTGCACTGTTTTTTTTTTTTTTTTTTTTTGGTTTTATTGACAATGAAAGCCACTGACCTTTCACCATCCCCTAGCCGGAAGGTCAGTCGACCTCAACAATTTATGGTACCCGTATTATTACAGGTACGATGTACACTTTGTTGGACAATTTATACGGAGCTTTACATTGTTCTAAGTTACGTGACATTAGCTGGACTGTTTATGTTACGAACTCTGCATTGTTAAACGAATAGAAATGATTGTTGTAAATTGAACGTTTCGGAATGATTGTTTGGAAAAAATATACTGAAAATTCATCAGGGACCTATTGTTAAACGGTATCATCAATCAAACTGTAAATTTCGACTCTATGGAGGGATTAAATTGAACATTCATGAGCTGTGAGGATAAGGTAAATGTACAGTTTTCAGCTATCTTAAGTTACTTCATGTGGCTGCATCAATTCGACAAGTTACGTTTAATATTCCTGACATTTTCGTAACCGATTTGATAACTAAAAAGAGTTAAAGTAATGACCAAAACGAGTGAAAAAATGTCGATCAGTCTGACAAAAAACGGTGCCTTGGCCCAAATGGATCGTTAATCACGATAAATATTTATTAAAAATCATAATGTAATGCATAATAAAAGTGCTTTTGTATCACAGACACGTAAGGCTAATTTATCCGGGAATGACCCATCAGCTTTTTAGCGATGGTTGCTGAAAATTTCCACCCGGTGATCTGGCCACGCTAAGGAATTTCCTTTTTTTGTCAAAAGTATGCATGTAATAACGGATGAGGGGCTCCGGGATAGGCGTGGCGGAAACAAAAAAATTAGCGAAGCTCAACTCGTACTGGCGTAACGTCGTCGTGCGGGTCTGGCGTGCATGAATAATGCCCGAAATAAACGGTGTTATCTTTTCGTTCCACCCGTATAGGTTTCCGTCGGGAGGCAAGGGTGGCGGGGTTCCTGGGGCTCCCTTGATCCCTGGATCTCTCTCTCTCTGGTAGTACGACGACGGGGTTGGAACCGGAAGCGTCGGAAGGAACGCGTCACCACGTCCCAGCACACGGAGATACGGCGAATCGAGCACCCGGCGAATCCAGTGGTCTCCACCCTCCCGGCTACGTGGCGCATCGCATCCCCGAAGACACGACCGGCGCAATTTCCCGGCCGCGGACGTGCCTTTATCGGCCACCAACCCGACCACCCTCTCACTCTCTTTTCTCGCACAGGTGTGGGTCTGGTCTCTCATCCTCAGACCATGGTAGTGGTGGGGTGTAATCAAGATGGCGAAGGGTTTTCGGTGTGCATTGTATGTACGAGGGAATCGGGCGAGGCGAGGTCCGCGATCGGATCAGAGGAGGCGCGTTTATCATCGTCGAGGAATCTACTACAGGGGTGTAATCAGACCGGCACTGGCACCCCTCCTTGCTAATAACGAGTTACAACCCTTCCGACGTCGGGGCGACGGGCGCGGTGGGAGTAATTGCCTACATAATCACACACGTTGCACAAACCGGCTTCACCACACGCCCCGCTACCTCTTCTTTTTTCTTTCAACCCCCGACTGTCCGCGCGCGATTCGCATTATGTCAGCGGAGGGTGCGGCCGCGGACGAGGTTCCTGGTATTTCGAGCCACGGACGTTGGGAGCGAAAGCGATCTTGCCGGTATGGTAGGGAGAAAAAATGAGGGAAATGAGAAAAGGAGATGAGTGGCTGGTTATTGAATTGTCCAAATGAGCTCTCGGGATATTGAACCATTGAAACAAGCTCCGCGACCGTACCCTTCAGCTTGTCAATGATTTTCCAATCTCACAATCTCCGATACACAACGTCTTTGTGACCCAAGAGTTACGACAAGAGAGGTTCGTCATTAATCAGATGGAGATTTATACTGGTCTGGAATTATTGAACTGTGTTTTAGAACACTTCGGGCGCAGGTCAAGGCTTTGAGGTATTAATTATACAATCTGCCCAGTTAATCAGTTATTGGGCAAAGCTTGAATGCGGAAAAGTTTTACTTCAAATCATCTTCCGAGCTTCAAACCTAACAAACATGAACACGCACGTAATTTTGATCCAAAGTATGTCAACAGGAATTTATCTAACTTCTGTGATCATTAAGCCTATGGACATTCGTTGAAAAATGCCAATAAAAACACGTGTTAGCGAAAATATTGATTTGGTACTTGAATCATTTTCTCAAAATCAACGATTAAGAGTATCTTTATCATTGTCTGAAGTACCTTATATCAACATCCAAGAACAAGAGTATCAGTTGGCTTGATGAAACGACTGCTGGATATTGGAGGTTCCACAAATATCATCAGTTTCTTGGACACCATCATTTTTTGATGTTATAAATACTTGAGTACAGAGATATTGGACCGTTTTGTCTGACTATCCTAAAAAAACACTAACAGAGGATCGTATCATCTAAGTTCCATCATAAGTATTATCTCAATATACGAAAATTTCGGTTACCCGATGGGCAGGACGAAAATATTTCTTTCCTAATCTACAGCATACTCAGCAATATACATATCCGTATAGTGCAAGGTGATTATCGGACATTGTCATTAGTCTTCATATCATATATCCGCACATTGTGTACTCCAGTTTTGGCCTCAAGTATAGCGGTAGTTGAAAGTAAGACTTCCACCATCCTAAAACCTGATATCTACTTTGATGAAGGCATGGTGCGCGAGGGAGGAAAACCGGAACACAAAGAGAGTCCGATTTCCATGCCGTGAGTCTCTGGGGTCCTGTGGAACCAGCCAACGGACAACTCCTAGAGGAGATCGTTGATTCCCCAGTTGCGCGTGTGTGTAAGCAGATTGCAGGCATAGAAGGGTAATCAAACATTGGATAATTGTAATCCCTTTATGATCGGATGCGAACCCTGCGCTGCGCTGCAACGAGTACTTGGCATTGTTGGGGCTGCGCTACACTGTGCCTACGTTACCACGTGCACACAAGTCAGGACTCATAGCTGCGCAAGGGACGTGCGTGAGTGGTGCTCATGGTGCTCATGGTGCTCAGGATCGCCCTGGGCTACAGGGTCGGCTTGATTGACAGGGCGACCGGATAGGGAACACGCACACAAACGCATCAACAGTTTGCTAATGAAACATCAGTATGCAAACGCCCGATGCGTTCCAGCAATAATTGCGAGCTACTCCGGATACCGATATATTTACTCTTTTGGGGTAGGTATAGCCAGCAATTAGCCCAGCTGCTTGCCTGCCGTATTTGTTCTCCAAGAGGCAGTCGTCACTCGCGGTATGTGCTCGACACTAAATTCTTTATTTTTTTTGTGTTCACCTTATTCCACGTTATGTACGAAGCGAATCTAGCTCGATATCGCTGTTTTCTTGAAAATACAATAATAATGGTTAGAATGATCGGGAAATAGTTGAAAATTGAACCACTTTTAATGCTGATTGTTATATTTAGTCATATTGTGACGTAGATTTTTAAACCCTATAGATTTTAAACCTCAAAACATTGAAAATTGTCTCTAATTTCAGCGCATTCGGAACGTCAAGATTGAGCTGATCAAGTACAATTATGGGAGTCAACGGGTCATTTCTAAGCCCAGGTAATCCGATTGAACTGAACAATCTTATCTGTGCACCAAGCAGACGAAAGTGTGCATTCTACTCTCTCCATTCGGAGGTTTGAGCCCCTTTCAAGTTCAGAGATTTCTGTTTGATTGCCTATGCAGTTAGTTGCAACGTCATGAAGTTTACTTCAGAAATAAAAATATCGATCAGTGGTTAGAGTATATACATATATATATATTAGCATAATAGCATTGACTTTCAGCCCAACGCGTTTCATGAATTCTCTTAGGCGTTTTCTCGTCGGCGTGCAATATAACGCTCGTTGAGTCCGTGAAGCAGTCGCTTCCGGAATTATTATCACCATTATCATATATATTGGGCAAAGCCTGCAGGGCGCGTTAACACATTTGATTTAGCGCTAATATATAACCATTATTGTACCAACCGACCGACCGCGTATGCCCAGCTACGGTACGATTGCACAAGGGCGAGGAGAAGGGTCCGCAGAACCGGGAACAGGGGACCCTGGTCGTCCCGAGGGAGAGAAAATAGAATCGACGACGTAGTTTCCATTATTGCAGCGATATAGATGAACCCGAAGGACCCCAAGCCTGACGGGTTGATTCTGGGACACGATTATAATTCGTGGTGGTCAAAATTGCTGCCAGGGTGCAGATGAAAATTATTCGTTCTCGTTAAGTTTATCAAGTTGTCAAGGGGTCCCTACGTATCTCTGGCGATATTTCAGCTGTCAACACAGCCGTAAATTACAATCCGATGAACATTGAAGATGGGTGAAACCTGTCGACAAGACCACAATAGAAATTAACCATGCTTCAAAGATGACATTCGAAAGGGGAAAACCTGCGTTCTGTAATGTGGTTTTCACTTGATATCAAAAGTCGAAGTTTCTTTAGCTAACTTCAAGTGAATTCAAGTTGATTTTCATCAAGTAACTCTAGTTGGAAGAATAATTAATTAACTCTTCAAAATTTTATATCGTATTCACCTTGATCAGATCTTCACTATGTGTCAACTGAAGTGACTTATTGGTAACAATGGCTAGTGAATCAAATCCGTATCACGACCCAAGAATATCTCCCGCTCAAATACCTCGAAGGAATGACCAATTCCAGTAATGGTAAGCTCAGTAACTGACTCAGCTGTCAAGACACGGTGATTCGTGGTTAGAAGGGTGTCTGCAGGTTTGAAGGTCGTCGAATGGGAGATAGGAATTCGGGTTCGCCATGGCAGGTGAAGCCTTCTCGACCTTGTCAAAACCACGAATAGCCAAACCACGAGTGGCATAGAGAGCACGTGGTCAAGAGACAGTATGTGGCTGCCACATATCTGCGGTGCAACCCCAACTGGTGCCTCGGTCCGAGCCACCAACGCTTATGCTGACGCCAACGCAGCGTCGCGACGCCGCACCGCGTGGGGCAGTCTGCGGGCTGTTTGCGGCGAATACAAATGGCCGCTACCACCACTCTGCACAAATGACTCCCTACCTCATCGTTCTCCAGCAGTACTTGGACGACGCGTTTTTGCTACCCGTCTCTGTTCCAAAGACGGTCAGCGACAATTGGAAAAACTTTTAATTACTGTTTAGAGTCTTACGATTTCTAATTGTAATATGGGAAACTATAGATAATATATATGGAAATAGATGAATGTAATCTGTTTCTGGTACTGTAGTGATTGTCAATCCACCAGTCAACAGTGAAAAAACGTTCCCTGATTCTTGAGTTCAAAGTTTTATCAAGTTATTCTCTGTTCGTAAACAATAAAATTGTGAATACATTTAAGGTCGAAATGGTAAAGAAAGTACCAAGACTGATTTATCTGCTTTAAAATTCACGATCACTTTCACAATTTCATACTGTGCGTCTCGTAACAGTTGAATATTTCGTTTTTACGACTGAGAAAATTGAGTGATCGAATTGTTTGCGTGCATGGTTCGTGTATTATGCACGTACACAGCGTGTACCCGAGGTTAACCGTGGAAGTTCTAATCCGGTACAACGACGTGTGCGAACAAATGTATACACGAGAATATCGTCTGTATAAAAAAAAAAAAAAAAAAACGAGAAATACTTCGTTTCTCCGGATGTCATCCGGGCACGGATTCCCAGCAATCCTGTACAGCGAGCACATTTGAAGGGGGACACAAGAAGACGCTGAGAGAGAAACGGTGGATGAAGAGAAAACGGAGAAGAGAGACGTCCAGGGTCGCTGAAATGATTTAAGACAGCGGTACCATTTCGGGAAACGACGTTGTTTTGCTCGTCGTCGCAATATTGGCCAGTAGCAGCATCTCGGATGTTCAGGGATATGATTGGTGGTCTCAGGTCCCGTCCCGACTCCCCGACCTCCTGGCGGCTGGGTCAAAGCTGGCGATCGGAGGTCACCCAGAGCCACCAGATAATTCAATCTAGGGATGTGGTCACCCCCCCGTTGTCGATGTTGTCCATAAACCTCGTTCGCCCCACGTCGATCCATTCTCTCCCCCTTCCTTCTCGTCTCTTCGCTCCACTTCTCTGATTTAGGTACCTTGCACATACACCAGCGTCACTTCGCGTCGCGTCGTTGGGCTTATCGACGTGATACGTTGCTAGGTGAGGTCAAGACGGTTTAGCTTCACATAAATGCAATATTAGTGCACGGCGTGTACACACAATATGCTCAAGTAATCGTGTCAGAGTGAGTTTGTATTTATGAGACTGTGCGTACTCCAAATGGTTCAGGCTTCGGTGCTTTTCAATTTGTGGAATAAACGGGTCCAGAAAAGAATGGGAAAATTTTTGTTGCATCAGTTTTTTAAACATCGAAAATAATGCTTCTTCAGTTCAGGTATCTTCTCCAAATTTAAAGCACGTTTCGTTACTGATAGTGACATTGCGAACGGTTTTCTGGATGAAATAAATAACCGAAAGCTAATATTTTATGGGGATAGTGAATGGTTAGCTATTCATCGGACTGCTGCAGACTAAGACCGTTCATCATAGTTTCAATAATATGGTTAGCTGCCTGATAGTCAGGCATATAACGTTCTTACGTTAGCATGACGCTTGAGTTTTTCCCCCATGGAAATTTCCTCGATTGCATGTGAAGAATAAATTTTCATTTCTTGCGGTGTCCGTAAAAGTTTTCGATCCACAGAATTTACATCGGTTCGTGAATTGAAATAAAAATCCACCGGTTGCTTTTGCTATTGCGGCCTGTATAACCGAACCGAACGTCTCAGGACTCGTAAGTCTTTCGACTTTGGCCGAATGCTCGAATATCCTGGGGTGGAAGGAAGGCGGGTAACTCGCCTTATCCCAAGCTCACTTCCGTTTCCCGTTTCCGCTACAATCGACGAGTCTACGACAAGCTGAAATTCTGTATGCATTGCTTCCTTGGGGGCTGGCTTTATTTTCTGGGAAATCTTTCTCTCTTTCTATCTTTGTCTCTCCTTCTCTCTCCGTGCGAATCCAATGCATTTTTATGGGATCAGAAGCTAAAATTTATTAGGGTAGCAGCCGCTCACCGGCGAGCGGCTGCCGCGGTGTTCACTCCTTTAATATATTCAAGATATGACCCGAAAGCAAGCGCGAGAATATCAAAACACATAAATTCCCGAACTAGCGGAGGCCGAGAATGATGCATATGTAGAGGCGGGGCGAAAGAAGCTTGATATGAAAGCGAAGATTACTCTTTTATTTGTTGCGTTATACCTCTTTCCAACCCAAGTTGGAATGCCACGAGCTCGAGAGCGACGACCAACTCCCGAAGGGGTGAAAACCTCTACCCTCAACTTAAAATCGGAATTCAACGGCTCCAACGATGCTTGTCACGCTGTTGCAGCAGAGGCACTCAAGTCCATAGATAGGTACAACCACAAACGTAGTCTCGCAGAAGCGTCGATTCCACGAAAGTTATATATTTTCCAGAAGCCGTGAACGATTTACCTCGTCCAAAAAGTGTAACGTTTCTCCTTGGCTTGAGATGGGCGTTCGATAACAGATGAACAAAAACGATTAACACAAAGTCTGGATCGTGATTATACTAACCACAAGATATTTAAAATATCCATTTTTTTATTAGTGATTAACAGCAGATTTTGCACATCACGTTATGTTTAGGCCAAGAAAACAAATAAAATATGATAACGGTTGCCGGTGTGATCACTCCAAGCTTTAGGAAAAAGATTTAAATTTTCCGAAGGGCAGGAAAAAATTGAAAGTTAAAAAAAAAAAGAAGAGAAAAATTGTGAGCAGTATAGGATCCGGTTTCCATTAAATGGGTCACGTTGAACGCAGGTTGAGAGGTATGTGAAAAGTGAGAATGGTTGGTTAAGGGATACCAGGTCGAATGGCCGCAAAAGCCTTTCCTTTTTCTTACTTTTTTTTTTTTATCTTCTTTAGGGACTGGATTTCATGTGACGGGAATTCGCGACCTCTATCAAGGCAAATTGCGTTGAAAAGAGCCTTCACGATGCGACTACCCACGTGACATGATGGAACGGGGTCGATCCGTCCCTGGGGGACTCACTTTATGCGGCGTGTGCTCCCAGGGTTGCAAAAAAACCAAAATCAACCCCATCCCAATCACCCCCGTTGCTCTCAATACCTTCACAAATTCACATCCGTTATAGTTTCAACCTCTTTGCGTGTTTGCAACGTTTAATATTCGTTAAATGAAACTGTTTTTAGTATTCAGATTTATTTAGTTTTTCTTCATCGCACGAACAGCAGGATTCTAGGATTAGAAAAATGCGTGTCTCGTTCATTTACGCATCCTTTGCAACAAACAATGGTTATGCAGAAATACAGACGTACACACGCCTCCACATGACGCGGTACAACGAAGGTATTTTCTCTAAAAGAGGACAAAGAGGAGTGGCGAGAGATACGAGGAGGGAAGAGGGTATGAGTACAAAGCACGAAGCACAAGCTAGCAGAAAGCCTGCGGATATTTGAAGAGGGAAAATTGGTACCGTTCTCTATGCGGCTAGAGAGGATTAAATTTAGGAGGTTTCATAACTTTAATGGATGCGACTTCGTTCGGCAAGGTTTCGAGACTCACCTCTCGAACGCTTATACAATCTCCATTGTATATTTAGAAATGACGACGATAATCATCGTCATTGTTATTACGCCGTGATCGTTATTTGCTGCCTGCGTTATCAGCATTGTTACGTTATTCGATATATAGGTACCTACCTGTATCATCAGTGTGAGATAAGAGGAGACTGTACAGTGTACACCCTTGCATACATTCACACACGAGTGTAACAATACATCAGCATTTATCGCAAACGATTTTCACCCCTGATCCTAAATTCAAAGAAATTTAATTCTTACTCTTCCAATGAAGAACGAAGAGTCAGTCGAATAGAGATCCAAGTAATTAACTCAATAATATCTTTTAATCTATTTTATATTTCTTTCAAACTTTGGTTGATTCGTTACCGATAAATGATAAAAAATAATTCTTTCAATTAAATTACTTTCAACAAATTACGAGAGAAAGAACGAAAGTGTTATGAATGCAAGATAAAAAGTGTGACGGAAAATGTACCTGAATACATTACGATCAATTACGTTTGAAATTGGTTTGTATCACGCCAAGAATAAGCTGATTTATTCTCCTGTAAACTGGGCAAACCAAGATCGTTTAGAACCCGGAGAAAGCCAATTGAGGAACTGGAGTGGAAACGTCGTGGTTGACTTTTGTATTGGGTAAAGTGTGTATGAGGGTAGGTAAATAAATTGTAATTAAACCGCTTATTAAATTCAAATTAACTACCCCCGTTTGGCCTCGCGGTGGAGAGAGACGCCGTTTCTGACTGCCACGTAACCTCTTTTCCGCAACACAATCCATCAACGCTGGACAGCTTTACAACGCTCGCCAAGATTCTCCCCCGACAGCCCGGGCCAACAATCTGATAAACACAAACAGCCACGTGAATATGTATGCCCTTTTGGCTTTTAATACTCGGACCGATGTATCATGATTAACCATCGCTATCTAATGATTAGAATCTCTCTCATTCCCACAAGGAGCAGATTCTTTTCCATCTGCCAGAGGTCTCGTCTTCCATTATTTCACGCCTAACTAAAATTTCACGGAAATAATGAATCGCATTTTTTCTAATCGATTTTCATTTCACGCTCCATATACGGTCTACATCCTACTTTTTTTCTATTTCCATCGGTTTCAGTTAGCAAAATTCTTATGGATTATGGAAAAGCCGATATTGCAGGAGCGACTGAGATTATCTTATCCGGCTCGCTAACTCAGCGTGCCATGCGCACCTACGCTCTGAAATTCCTCTAAAATGACGAGCTGCACGGGTTTATATCATCTCGTACGTGAAACTTGACGACGTAGCACGTGTGCTGCCTCAAGCAGGCGAAAAACAAACAACTTCACTCTAACCTCGACGTGGTTTCATTTTCTCCAGCTCAACGAAGGAACAGAAGCTTGGTGGAGATAGCGGAACTAAATTTATCCATATTTTTGTTTTCACGAATATACTATCAACGCGATGTCATCTATCAGAATATAGTCATTCCTTCATATTTCAAAACGATTTGCATGATATTTTATAATTAAAAAACCTTCCTTGGAATGCCACTCTAAAGCAATGCGAAGTTTGAATTGCAGTTGAGCTTCTGTTTTCGGTTTTCAGAATCAGCATTAAATCAAGCACCCAGCAGTTGTCAGTGACTTCACTCTCATTTCTGAAAAAGCGTTATCCTCTCACAATAACAACCAAAAAATTTCTGCCCCACCCACTGAACTTCACTGAACACTTTTCACGGCATGTAATTCTGCCGTTTGAAGTCTCACTAGCGGATCTCTCGATCTGATCACTATTTCAGACCACGTTTCCTGAAGCCTTTCGATAATAGTTTGCAAGGCTCAAGTCCCTTACCATTATCAGCACGGAGTGAGACTTTCAGCCTTTCGGTTTAAGCTGAGCCATGAAACTCATGGTGCATTGTATCCAAATTCTCGATGTGTCAGAATGAGATAAAGAAGGAAAGCCGCTTCGCAGTGGAGGAGTGAAAAGGGAGGGACGGACGGCACGAGCTTACCCTTCCACAACCCCAGGAGTATACACCCCTGGCCATCTTTATTCCGGGCCGGACAGGTCGACCGTAGGGTAGGCATCGAACCGTGGTAACTGGCGGCCCTAGAGGGAGCAGTTAAACTCCACCCGGACGGCCCCATAGCCGAGGCCAGCGTACCATTCGCACCCTGATATACGGCCACCTATTCTGCCCCGCTGATTCCAATGCCAACTTCAACGGGCGGACCGCCCTGCTGCCTCTCTACTTCTCTACCCGACCCCTCGCCCTTCCCGAAGCTTCGCTCTGTGGAAAGGCTGCGTTTTCCTCCTTTCCACCTGTCTGGTAACTCTGGTAACGGCTGGCTAATCGATACCTGTGAAACACGTTATTTCCATTTGACAGTGTTACGTATATATATGTATATACATAGTCATAGTGGTGCACCTCCATACTGAAGTCCGATGGACGGAGCGTTGATTTCAAGACACGTGTTTCTTACGGTTCAGGAAACCATCTCGTGGTATCAAAGCTCCTGTAATACTTTTGAGATTTTTGGATTTGATGATGGTACTTGACAAGTGTTATCACATTGTCGTTACGCAAGTGGTAAGTTCGTAGCTTATTGGTAAACAAGTCACAGGTAAAGATCGCTTCTTGAATGGGCGCTGTCCAATGTCGAGGCACATGTTTATGGATGTACGAGGTATTCGTATTTTGAAATTGTAGTTTTTCAAGTCATTCATCGGAAAAAGAATTCTGAAGTTACGAACAGGAGGAAATTCTGCAGTTTAATTTCAGTAGAAATGCCATCAAGCTCGCGAAGAAATAGTTTTGGAGATGTCTCGGAAACGGTGAAGTCCCGTGTCACTCACAGCTGTCTAACTTTCAGGAGACCCTGCTACTAAGTTTCAAGACATGTCGGCCGTATACAAACAGGAAAATCAAGCTTGAAAACTAGCTGAGTATTACAGAAACACTTCTGTCAATCTACATTCACCACCATTCAGAGAGTTGCACAATCCGTGGAGTACAATAGAGGTGATGTGCTTTCTAAATGTCGCCCAATCATCGTACTTTTCAATCAAAGATAGCAGTAAAACACCTACAACAGCGCTTGAGTCAATGCGCATTGATTTCGTCAGATGATTGGTTGTCACAGTCGACTCACTAATATATACATTAGGGTGGCGCAAAAAACCCGACTTTTTTTCTTTTTTTTTGAGTCTCGTGTGACAAAATGTTAGTTTTTGAGGTTTTAAGAGCCCACTCCAAAGGACAGTTCGAAAAAAAATTTTAAAAAATGTCAAAAATCGTTAAAAAATTAAATTAAAAATATTATATTTTCAGTATTTTGTTTGATTTTTAATTCATCTCGTGGTGTATTGTTATCGATTCTTTTTTACTGAATTAAAGAAAAAAAATATATGAAATTTTAATATGAATATTAAAAGGTCGCTCGAAAAGATCTAAAGAAATGCACAAAAAAATTGAAAAAAAATTATGAGCGACCTTTCAAAATTCAAATTTTGAACTGAAGCTTTCGGAAACTTATTTTTCTATTGTCTATAAAATTATACCGTAAAGAGAAAAAAAATGTAAAAACAAAAAAAAAAATCGATTTCTGACGTTTTAAAAAATGTGGAGCGACCTCATAAAATTTTTTTTTTAACTGTCCTTTGGAGTGGGCTCTTAAAACATCAAAAACTAACATTTTGTCACACGAGATCAAAGAAAAAAAAAGAATAGTCGGTTTTTTGCGCCACCCTAATATACATATTACCTCCATTAATATCACATGTTATGATGAGGAGTGTCTGTGGAACCGAAAGACATTCCGATGGATCAGCGAGAAACTCGTGAAACTTGGGTGGATTTTCCCATTTTTGTGTTACCGTTTTCCTCGCACCCCGCACGTCCTCAAATACGAAGAAGTACTGCAGGCGTCTCAGTAGAGACTCGCGATATATTATTTCAGTATCACATAAATGAGATCATTTATTGCATTAAGACGGAGGTCGCTATCGCGAGGGTTGGCGAAGCGTAGAAAAGTGGGGCTGTGAGTATTGGAAGTTGCAGATAAGGATACGCAAGGATCGTGATGCGCGACGCGTCGCCGTCGCCGTCGCTTGCAGCTTCCAAGCTTGTGCTTCCGTAACGTAACGTTCGTTGAAGAAAGAGAGGAAATAGAGGGAAAGTTCCCCGAGCCGCATGGGCTTAATTGTCGGTATTTATCAAACGCCACTGAAATAAATAAGCCACTTACTACGCGTCTTATTTGACGCCTTACTCCTCATAGTCAGTCAACGAGACTAGGGGAAAGTGATAAGTATATTTGATGTCTTCGTTAAACGTCACCCCAGAAGAGGGACGAGTAAGAGTCCTCGTATTTCACACACGGAATCGCGTTTCACATCGTCACGACTCAGGAAACCCTGATAAAAGAACCTTTTCAGAGATTTTTAATGACTGCATTCATCAGCAAGTTAATGCAAACTCTTGCGAAATTACGGTGTCCAAATATCTAAATACCCGGAAATTTCTTTTTTTTTTTTTTGTTTACCAAGAGCAATTTCATACACTGTATAATTTGAAGCTTAGAAAACACCTCCAATGAACATTGAATCGCGTAATACTCATGATGACGATATCGAATACATATTCAAAATCTGGATGAGTCAATATTAATCTCAAGCATCTGAAATTAGAACCATTACCAATAACTGGAGCAATGAAAATGCACTCGTAAGTGTTTCAAAATTGAAATACTACAAAATGACAAATATTCTCAATACTAAAATTCGGTGTCTCATTATATCATTCAAGGATAAAATTTCATGACAAAAACAGTATTCACTGATCACAGGCACACGTCTAACTACCGAAGAATGATTCGGACCGATTTCTATTCTGTCATAAGTTCAATCATTTCGGAAATAAAAACGCGAACAAATTGTACTTGTTTCCATTGAGAAGAGGTTAAATCCTGGATTAAAATTTTGTTTTTTAAAAGACGACGAAGCCGAGGATACCATAGTATCCTGGAGAGCAGAGAGGCTAGGCTTTGAACACAGCGCAAGACCACTCCTGAGAGCATTAGGTGACGGGCCATCCAGAAGCTCTAGTTCCAATCGGGGTAGGTAGGTGTATACACAAAAGGCGGGAAGCAGCGTCAGTTTCCACAAAGCTACCCTGCAATAAGCTCGTGCAAATCCGGGATTCGCGGGCTTACCTACGACGCGGCTCTCCCGCCCCTTTCCCACCCTCTGTGTGTTTCTCTTTCTCCCCCTCCAACCTCCCAACCCTCCCCAGATATCCTTCACATTATACAAGTGCGTATGCGTGCCTACACAAGCAGACAGGCATACGTGTTGCTTAAGAAGGTTCATCTCATCCCTTAGCGGCACCGCGACCCCAGAGACCTAAACGAACAAGTGAGTTCGACCCCTCAGAGGAGGCGGTCCGTGAACGAACTGCAGGGTGTAAATCTGAAAGTTGGCTAAACTGTCTGCCTCTGTGGCCCTGCCCCAGCTTCTCCACCCTCCACCCCCGGCGCAATGCCACCCCTCGCTATTCAACTCTGTACCGAGGCTTGACACCCCCGATTCCCCGGGATATCCGCTTCGGTAAAATTGGAAATTTTTATTACCGCTTCGTTTTCATTTTACACCGAATCAGGTTTCAGAGACGGCTGATTCCATTCATCGTGCCAATCTGATTTGCATTCAACCTCCACTTCCGCCCTCGCTTCTGCAGCCCTTCATCCCTTGCACAGAGGTTATCTATAAAGCCGTTGCTCGAAATGCGATATTTTTTTTTTTAGAAATAATCTTTCACTCAGTCCAAGTTTTTCAAAACATTTCTTTCGTCTACTTCCCATTATTTTAATCTTTGGCTAGACGCGGATTCCATGGATTTTCTGCCGAGGTGTTGTGGCAGGGTGAATAGGAAATGACTGAAACTATATCTAATTCAATTCACAAGTAGTACGAATATTAGTATTTCGTTCAGTTGCAATTTCATCAGAATTAAATTGTTAAAACATATACAATGTATGTACATGATGCACGCTTGTATTGAATTAATAACTTCCGTTCTAAACTTCATTAGTAAAAAGACTATCAAGAGTCAAAATAATATTAAATATCAGTACTACATTACTGAGATTTCAATTTACGATTTAACATAGTTCGAGAATGTCGTAACGCATGTAAAAAAAGTGTTGTTGAACAATTTTTCGCAATGAATAAATAATATGACTTAAATTTCTGCGTTCCATGTTCAGTTTCCTCGTGATTAAACGAATCAACTTTTTCCCATAATTTTGGACGACGCAACGACTTGCAGATTATACATAGGTATAGATATACATATATATTATGTACAGGCAGAGTGAGTAGACTCAATTTATTTATTTGCTTAGAGAATTCAAGCCGAGTTTCAATTACCAAGTTCCCCAGTTCCGCGAGGGAAAGCCAACTAATTTAAGGGAATTTTGATTTTCAATAAGAGCGACGCGCGGCGTGTTGGGGTTAGGCGTCTACCCGCAAAGCTGGAGGGTTGAGGAAAGGACAAGAGAATCTGAATATGCATGATGCATGGGCACTAAAACTCGTTTCCGCCCCCCTATGCAAATGCATAAACCGCTGGCTCAGACAACCGATATCTGGCAGACAGGAAGTGCGGTTGTAAAATATCTATGTTATTTATTTTTTTTTTCTTTCACCCCTAAATCATAAGTGGAAAAGAATAAACGGAAGACAGTAAAATTTCCCAATCGAACCATCGACGGAATGAAATGGTGAAGTTTTTGTCGGAACGAAAAATTAATGATGATATAAAAATAAAGATGAATAAAATCGATGAATAATCGTGTCGGTGAATAAATAATATATTTATTATACAACTCATCGGTTCTTTGCTCGGCTTGCGTACACGCTTTACGAGCCACTCCTTAAAGACGACGAGAGATCTATTCTTATTCCCCCGTGGCATGTAATTTAAGAGCCGATAAGCGATAAACTACAATCGAACGTGACTGTATTCCTGTTGCGGGATGATGGAACCGGCTCCCTTCGCAATTTAAACTTCATTTCGGTAAAGGAAATAATTGCTTTTGGGAAAGCGGTTGGCGGTTCGACCTAACCGAAATGGTTAACTAACACGCTACGATCACCATTCAACGGTAGCTAAAGTTTCGTTTGAGATAATGATTTACTGAGCCGTTCGCTGCCTGGTAATTTTAAATATAAATTACCCACCCTCGACTCCAGTCAGCTCACGGAGCGTTCCTGTTATATTCCAATAAAACTGACTAATTATCAGATTCAACGATTTCAAAAACTTTCGCGGGTATACAGGTATTGTGTGTTTCATGTCTGAAGGAGCATTAAAAATCAACGAATCGAATATATATGACTAGCTTTTTACGATTGCTGCGATGAAAGTCCATTTCGATTCCCACGAACACACTGATTAATTGCTCGATGATGGAATTAGTGGAAAAAATCTTTCATCACTTTTAGGATGAATTCGAAACGAGTTAGTGAAGAGAAATTAGACATCTTTGTCTTTCCTTTTCGAGAGGAAGAGTGTATTTATTTTTCCTACGAAATACTGTAAAAAATCGAATATTACAATCAGGTCTGTTGACAAAATCAAAGTTTTGAAAAACATTATTTTCATGTTAACAAGAATTTCTGATATATAATCACTGCGATTAACAAGGTCATTTGGGCTACTGAAAAATCAATTAGTTTTCATTCCTAATCACATAAGATTCCAATTACTATGGCAAAAACTTTTCAAATTTATCTCCATCTTATCAAGTACAAAAAATACTAATATTAATTTACCGAAAAGTTGTTCCAAAGGTAAAACCCAGTCCGTAGAAAATAATTGCTAAATCCCAGGCCCTTTTACTTACATACTTTTTTGCATAAAGTTTACCTAATTAATTTTTTGCCACTTTTCTTCAAACTGATAAAATCACTTCGAATTACCAAATATTTGACGATATTTCGATTTCTGCGTTACGACGATTCCGTTCACCCGTGTTTTACCCATACCGACGCGTCCATAAATATCCAATGGCGTGTATTATTAAACGAAAACCGCGGCGTAGGTTACATATAATTATCAAGAGAGAGAGAGAGAGAGAGAGAGAAGGTCGGCAGGCAGATACAGACTTTGCCGCGGTTCTATGGGTAAAAACAAGCTCCGTCGCACGCCATGTGGCACGCCATGCCGTGTCGGCGTCGCGACGCCGTCAAGGGCTGCACAGATATCTACATACGTGCAGACAGCACTCCTACCAGTCATGTCGGCCGTTATACCTAAGTGAGTAAATATGTACAGGATTTTAGGCAGACGTATATACGAGTGTTTGATATCGCGTAGATACTTGTACATCGACCATATACCGAGTAAACGTAACGTCGAGTACTTGTTCCTTCCGATTTTCAAGTGTTAGCTTTTCAGTTAACGAGAGCAAATTGGTCGATTCAAAAGGTGGAATATTTTAGATTACTATTCATTGGAACGATGGAATTATATCCTTACAAAAATTGAAAATCATACATTTTTTGTTAGAATAGATCCGCAAACTTTGGAACTGGCTTTTTTTGTTTTATTGCAATAACATTCGACAGTTTGTAATGATTGTAAAAAAATGTTCAATAAATATTAGCTTTAGTATTTGGAAATTGAATTCTGAGTAAAACACACATTTTAGTATTGACGGAAATTTGAATTCTGCTGAATTGTTACTTTTCCATTACTGCGTGATAACAATCATCAATTTCCACTGATCGATAAATTACTACGTGATTTACAAAGCCCGATACTTCGTCAACGTCACCGAAGTTTCCGTTCGTTTAAGGGATCAGAGTTCCAGAAAAATAAGTACAATATCATCGAATCACAAATACCGCATCCTCTTCACACTTTTAATTAATTATCACACGCGAACTACTGAGGATAAAAAAAAATTTTACTCTAACCATAATTGATTCTATATTCTGAACTGCAAGATTTAGATAAGATCCAGATAATCAAACGTGAAATTTTTCACGTAAATTGTAAGTTCCAAATAAAAAACTTTAAAAAGGATAAAAAATAAAAACACGTGAAATTGTAAACGATTCGCCATAAGCTTTGTTTTATCTTTCAAATGGAAAGCTTCCCAATACCTCCAAACTTCATTTTTAGAGAAAAAGAAATAAGATATTTCCAAAAAACCGGTTTTTGCGACCTAACCTACAGAATGTCCAAACAAAAATTCATACAATTTGCTAGCTTGTCACCTTCCATTCCGAAGTTAAAACCTTATTCGAGTGTACTAGTTCTGATTTGGAATAATGAACAGTCGACTTCATAGATCCAAGAAAGGTTCCTGCTGTTTTTGAACGCTCAAAAGTCGCGTATTGAACCCTCTTAGGGGTGGTTTGTACATAGCAAGGGTGATGCGTAACATTTATAAAAAAGCAGGGTACCTAGAGGGGCTCGATATTTAATAAAACATATAATTTGGCCAGAGCCAAATCGAAAAACATATCGCTTTTCCCTACTTTTCCTCCCTCCCCAACTCGGCCGCATCCATCGGCCATTCACCGCCTTTCCACGAGCCGAAAGAGGCGCCGCGGAGAACCACCCGGCAAAAGATATGAGTAATGGGGGGGTGATTTAGTATTAGGATTTATTAGGGGCACTTACCCGCGTAGCTAGCGGGTAGCAATGCTCTGCTGCCTGCCTACCTACTTCGACGGCGACGAGCAAGGGCGAGGGCGAGGGTATAAGACCTTATGATTTCTCTTGGGGACTCATACATACGGACTAGACAAATGCACCTGCTATATTTAGCCCTTCGGGGTGAGTATATGCCGGTATTCGTTCCTCTCCCTCCCTTCCTCAGCCGCGTTTTTACATAAAGCAGCCCCTCTTGACCGTCCCTTCGGTTTTCACTCGACATGGAATCGAGTCCAAGCGCATATGGCGGTGGAGAATCAAAAACCACACAAATGTTTGGGAAGATCGAAACAGCGAACTGTCCTAAAAGTAATTGTCACCATCTTCTGCTCTGAGATAACTGCGACTTGGATATGAGAATTAGGTTGGAGCATACGAACCAAAGATCAGTTTGTTATCATCGGTTGTAAGGGTCGTCCAGACGTTATGTAACTCACCTGCAAGAAGAAAGAAAGTGGGGGTTAGATTAGTTCGGGGGTTTAATCACGCTGGATTGCATTTTTAATTTTAACGTAGAAAGTTATGCATTCGTATGCTGAAGAGTGTTATCATGAACTGGTATGTTCACACGAGTCATGCGACGCGCAAATCACACGTGACATGCATGCGTACCTAATTCAACCCTCGGTTTCAGGCAAAAAAGAAGAAACTCATTGCTGAAATTACTGATTAGAAAAAACACGGAATCACGGAAAGCGAGTCGCTTATCCACCTCTTGTTTAATTGCCTCTTTAAACCGTTGAGTAGCTGAAGAGTTAGTACAGCTCTCATCTTAACCGATCGAGCGCAACGTGTAACTGGATTATACATTCACGTATTTCTTCGTAAGCACCATGTAACCCGATACGAAAACGCGTGTTTGGTGCGGACGGGCTGCGTGTCGATTCCGGCGTCGCTTGAGCCGCTTGGAATGACAAAACAAACCTAATTTTGTGATTGGAAATCGATCGTCCAACCGTTCCGTAGAAAATGAAGCGCTCAGTTGACCAGCGTGTAGCCACCCGTAAAGTATATCCATCGGAGTGTTTTTCATTCGGCTTTTTATTCGGTCGTTTGTAACCGTAGAAACGAGAAACGATATAGTATACATATCCGGTTTCTCGAACCGTTCATACCACCGCAGTCCAACTTCACACGGACATTTCTATGTTTCTAAATTTCTCACAGTTTCTATGAACGGATCCAAGACTCTGGCGAGTAGTTGTAACAAGCTGGTCAAAATCTTTTTGCATTGCGGTAAAAATAAAGTCTAGATTATTTGCGGAATTACACACATACAACGACATACGTGTATCCTCTTTCCTGACTACGGATGGTGATGTTATTTCCATGGGGAACAGAATGCAGGTGTGGAAAGATTCGATATCGAATTACGGTTACTAGTGCAGCAAGTGTTAGTGGATCTTCGACAATTATACCATTTATGTAGTGTAATCAGGGTGTCCAAGAAACCATCGTGCTGATGGTCAAACCGTATCCTCATCGATTCGCCATGCAAATATACAACCGTAATTCACAGTCATAACTATTGCAAATATTGAATGCGTGCATTCGGATTTAGAAAATGAATAAATGACACGACGTTGTTTGTAATTAAAAACAAGTAGCCTTGATCTAAATCAGTGTAATGGAAGGTAAAATGTAACCAGGATGTAGTTACAGTACAGCTTTATCAGTTACGGTTTGCGCATGCCACGTAACCTTTATTCTTACTGATCTTCCCACGCATTTTCTAATTATCCTGACGTTGAATTATACAAGATACATCAAAAACTGAAGGGCGGAAACGGATGCTCACAGTATAAGAGAAAGTTGAAGCATGGATCGCTACACTAGGGAGTTTGGGTTCATAAGATTGATCCAGAATCAGCAAAGTTGTGAAACAGTGTACCAAATACACTTAGAAAGAGATTAAACAATGTATTTCAAGTTATCACCGAATATTTTTAAAAGAATTTTAATTATTCCTTCAATTCTTGGTTCTCATTTAAACAGGTATAAGCAAATCGTTGCATTTTCAATGTTCTTCAAATCATCAATATCAGTCATCTGCATTGTCAAATTTGATTAAATCAAAAATTTTCTTCAAAGCCTAATGAAACGGGTAAAAATCTCTCGGTATACAACAAGAAGAAGGATGCAAAGTGAGGGGTTTTCGGTATGTAATCTTGAACGGTACCCTTCTTGTCGCCGTTGCGCTGCAGGATCCAAGTTTATTTCATAAGTCAGAGCTTACACGCGATACACCCTCGTCCACATTTTCATTCCTGCGGAGAGTCTTGCTCAGGTTATAGGTATATGTAAGGTAAGGAGGTAAGGAAGTAAGGACAAAGTGTGGGTGGAACTCGTATACAGTCACCCACGGCAACATCCACTCTCGGAAGGCTGTAAGACGTTGCCTAAAATGTCGGAAATCCTCGCTGCGGAACTCTCGGCTTGAGGAAGAACAATTACTCGAGGACGAATATCCACCGTCTGGGAGGGTGAATGGCGACGGGGGCGTGTAGGGCTCACGCAGACACGCGTGCACACACCGCCCCCGTATAATATTTCCAGGAAATATTGAACGTTTAAATCGTGGGCCCGGGGCATCGGCACGCACATTACTCTGAGCAAACAGCCAACGGCGGCTCGACGGCACGCACCCACCGACACGCACCCCCCGTACGCAGCAACAAACAACCGGGAAGGCACGAAGCACGCGTCCCGACGCCCAGCGTCGCGGGGCAAACGAACCTGGTGAGCTGAACTGCGCTGCGCCGCGACGCCAGCCACCCGAAAACCTGAATTAAGATCCCCGGACGTGGCGGCCCGGTTCTCCTCACCCTCGCCGAGGCGACCGAGGACCCACTAATTGAACCAGATCAAACTCCGAGGCTTCGTTTGCCGCTGATTTCACCTCTGCGACGCCTCCGGGGGCTGCTCGGACGGACACGTGTGCGGAAAAAGAGAATCGATCGATTAATACACCGCGTTTTTCGAGCTGATTTTTGTTGTTTGTTCAGTATTCCTCGAGGTTTTTTCTTTCTCTGGTCTCCGCGGTTT
This sequence comes from Diprion similis, assembly GCF_021155765.1. Taxonomy (NCBI): domain Eukaryota; kingdom Metazoa; phylum Arthropoda; class Insecta; order Hymenoptera; family Diprionidae; genus Diprion; species Diprion similis. Next base: position 10,852,460 of record NC_060114.1, read on the forward strand.
TTTGCTTCTTTTTTGTAAGTTCAATTTACTCAAATTATTACGCCTCCTTTGTAATGTCATGAATCTGATTTTATTTATTTTCACAAAAACTGATTGCTCATATTTTTCAAAATTTTCTAGACACATAATCTGTGGATTTAGTGTTTTTCCAGCTAACGAACCGAAAATTAGATCTGTGATAGCTAAAGTTTGCGATTATCAATTACGCACAGCACAGAATCTGTTACATAGATATATTATACAATACAGAGTGATTATCTGACGGCGAAACGGTTCGTCGTCTGATAAAATGTAATGCGCATGCGCTAAAATCCAAAAGCAGTTGTTTACCAGGTTGACCAACCGTCGCGAACGTAACCTCAAAAATTTTGACAATTGAGGCGAGCAATTGTTCTCAACACCGATTGCTGTCAAAATTTTTGTTTTTTTTTCGGAATTTATGACGGTTGTTCACCCTGATGAACAGATTTTAGCGAATAATCATTACGTTGTAAGAGACGTCGAACCATATGCGACCGTTAAATAATCACTCAGTATAAATGAATATGTATACCTACATAATGTTGAAAATTTACCTTCTAATGGAATTTGCGTATAAAATAATGCGTGAATTACCGGAAGCTTACGAATAATATAAAGTGGTGACAGGCCAGTGGCGTTTTAATCTCGGCAATAAACCTGTACGCTAAAGGAACGGATGAAATCTGGAGGGGAAATATAAACTCCGCTAGAGCTTTTTATCGCTGGCTCGTAATTCGGAAAGAGGACGCAAGCAAAAAAAAAAAAAAAAAAAAAAAAAAAAAACCACGAGAAAAAGAAAAACCACAGAAGAATGAAGGAGAAAAAAAAAAACTCAAATAAATCTCGTTCGCGGAATATACGTGAGGCTGTTCACATGCATGGGTAAGAACACGCATGCTAGCTAGGTTACGGCCTAATTTTAACGACTCTAGATTGTTACACTTTTATGTCCCATAAGAATACGGCTTATATGTATGTACTATACGCTTTGGCAACGATGACAAGGGTTAAGGAACGGCGCTTTGTTCTGTCAGTCTGCTCAACGCCATGTCGGTTTTTTGTGGCATCCGTGTTTTCCTCAGCGTTTGTTCTTTGTACCATTCTAACCACAAGCAATATTTTTATAGACCGTGTTTTTTGGCAAGAAAAACAAACGTGATAAAAGTTAAAATACTACGAATGGAACGAGGAGAAAGAGAACATGATTTGCTTGTTGCAGCTTTGAATTTTTGTGTAAAACTTATGAACGATAGCAGATGAAAGCAGTATCTTCAAATTCATTGACTCAAAGCTATCCAAAAACCGTAGCGGGGTATGCAAAATTATTATTATGAGAGAAAATTGCGGCGTCGATATGAAAGAAATTTATGACATTCATTAATGGCAATAAATCGTCAAATATAGATATACTATATGCTTGTGCATATTCTCCATTGGTGTGTACACAGGTTGAAGGTACATACTTATTAAATTGCGCATATCCTCATAACCTGAGATATTTTAAAAGCTCGTCCACAACGTGGACTACGTAGGATCAGAAGCGAAAGTGTCTTTATTGTACATTTAATTAAACCTTTCATAAATCACAAATTAGCGTTAGAGCGTTGCGAGAGGAAAAGGAACGAGAGAGAAGAGGAGAGAACACGAACAAATTAATAAGATTAATTGGTTGACAGTTGGGAAACACTTTTCGCCCCAGTTGCAGGCTGGCCGCGGATTATCAGACCAAGAGGGCGAAGGGTCTCTCAAAAGGGAAATTCATTTTTAAGCTCGCTTCGCCAAAAACATGTTTTCATTAAAATCGCGACGATGAGGTGCCGAGGCGTTAATCGCCTGTAGACGCGAGAGATTTACAATTATCGGATTTCAGACGCTTTGCGTTATCTAGAATTTTCTCGTTTCTTTTTGCCTGCCTGTTTCCCGGGCTCTTCACCTGCGGTTTAAATTCATATGACACAGAAACAACCTGGGAAATCTACAAACCGCTTAAGCCCGTTGCGACGGGCAAGGACTAGTGGATAAATTATTGAAAACGAGTAGGCCGGTTATGTATGACGTCAGAGTGTAATCGATCCAGTGAATTATTGAGGAAGCATCAAGCCGCATGACGTTTTTTTTGCGGTTAACACACAAGGGTATACCTATATCTTCTCCGACCTATAATACCTAACGTATGAAACAATTTCCAGTAGAAAAGTTGTCCGAACGAAGGCTTGAAATATTTTTTCTATTTCCGATCATCCAGGCATGCCTACGTGTAAAAAATACACTCTCGCAAAATGAGCGTGTGTGCGTGTGCGGGGTTGCAGAGTACGAACAGGGTGGTGGCACGTGGAGACGAGATGAGCGAGATATTAAAAGCATTGTTTGGAATTGTTAGTCGAACGGCGTGTAGTCAGCATAGCGTGTTGCCAAAAAATAAAAAAAATAAAATAAAAATGGGAGAGAAAAAACGAGTATTGTAATTCTGCATCGCAATCATGTCGATAGAGTTTGTATTCATGAAGTTGAGGCATTTCGTACTCGGAGGAATGTCCACCAATTTGTTCACCACGTGGCCTGCTCCTATCTCTGTATTTGTGACAAATGTGCGAAAAGTGTATTTGCAAGGAACAATAAGCCCTGGATTACATCACTCGACGAACAGATATTTCCACTGCGTCCAGATAACATTCAAAGCATGTCACGTGCGTTGGGAGGTACTAACGTAGAATGGCACGATGAAACAATCAAATAACCACGGTGTTGAACTGATAAAAAGTGAAGCGAAAAAATAAGACTTTGTATTCGAAAAAACGGGATCGTATCGTGACACTGTTTGATGTTATAGTTACATAACTAACAACAATTAACAAGTGAGAAATGTGAATGCAATCATCGTATCACTGATTGGGAGTAAAATTTTAACATTTTTTAACTGTAGGTTGTCAAGTGATCTATATTTCACAAAATTTCAATTCGTCCAAATGAAAATTATCGTCATAATAAAACGACCAAAAAAAGTTTACCGATGGACTTACGACAATGATCAGTGTATCAGAAACATCGATTTTCTTCTTCAAAAGCTTCGAAGGCTTTGATATTCGGTAAAAGTGCTTGTATTTTTGTCTGTAGAATGAATAACGTTGAAGTGAATAAACGTTGTAAGAAAATATGCCATCGAGACTATAAGGCGTGCGAATTAACGGTTCGAGTGGATACAGTTGGTATACCTATATCACCAGAGACAAAAGTAAAATATAACGTGAAATTTATCGGCACTAAAGGAAAGCCCCTGCGATCGTCTATAAAGTAGAGAAATCGTTAATTGTCCGCACAAGCTCCAGCGTTAATTTAGTTTGATGCATTAACCAATTTATCCTTAGCTCTCGAAACGATGTGGATTTTTATGGTAGCTATTAGGTAGCACCACCGCTCGATAAGTGTACGAGCTATGCGAAAGCCAGCATCGATACGGAAGTGAACCGACACCAACTCTCTGCTAGGCACAGTTATACTTTGAACAGCCAATTGTTACCTGCAATACAAATCCCGAAGGCCATGGAACGTCCAGCTTTCAAGGAGTTTACGGTGTGTTAATGATATTCAAGCGTTCCACTTGACGTAAGAAGCCATAAAGTGTGATGGAACACCTTCGATTTAGTGGCAGAGTTTGTTTGTAAAACGATATGTGTTATGGAGTTCAGGGTGCAACGTTTTTTAAAAGACTAACCCAACAATTTTCTTTTCCCTGTTCTTTTATTTACCTCTTTAAAATCGATCAAGGCAAAACGTTTACTTATCGATTGAAGGTACAAGCCTGTAATTGCATTTAAAATATGGAACTACTTGCGACCATGCTCATATTTGTAAGTACGATATTCATAAAAAATGCCTTCTGATACTTTCTTCTCGTTTCTCTCTCACGTTTATATCTATCTCCCTAATAATTTTTAACGAAAATCAGTGAAGAACGTAAAATTGTTGCGCATATATGTGATGAAACGTTCACGTTCTCCGCCACTAACGTTCCAAGAATCGCAACCCCCATATCTTTTAAGGAGTCTCGTGAATCTCACGATTCTTGATTTGTTCATGCCTGACGTGGAAACAAGTGATACACCGTCTTTTATTCCGCTCCTTTGATTCATGACCACCTCAAGTAAAAGGGAAACAAGGTTCTACATGCAATCCTTCACTTGGCAACTTTCATTGAACATAAACCGAAACTTTTCTGACCCACACACAGCCCTGAATACTGTGAAGGAAAATGACGGTAACAAGCCCCCCGGGGTCAGGGTACTTATTGGGGGGAAAAAAATGGAAAGAGAGAGAAATAAAGAAAGAGGGAAATGGTTGATGGGCAAATAATTGTATCTATTACCGATTCATGGCAGGCAGTTCCGCAGCTGCAGAGCCAAGAATCGTTGGGGCACGTCGGCGCTATCCGATCCCACGTAATAAGCTTAAATGAGAAAATAATGCTTCCGAGGGCACTGACACACCCTGCAGAAATGTGGAAAGGTGAAATTAAGCCAGGTTTAGGCCAAAGTTATTGATACACATCCACGTATGTCGATACACACTCACACACACACACACACGTGGCGTGGCTAGTACAAACAAAATTAGCATCGCCCTTGTCAGAAAAACTCGACGGCAAACAGTATCGCCGTTCTTCGTGCCGGTAATGGCCACCAACCCCGATTCCTTCTCCTTCTTCTACTCTCGCTGTCCTATTCCGTTATACATATTCCCGCTTTTTCTTTCTGTCGTCGTGTAATTACTCAGACTGTATCTACAACGTCCGACAGTCGCACGCGCGATATGGTCAAAACGTTACACGATACTGTTTGTTATTATTTTAATATCTCAAGTAACAATCACTGATAGAAATGAAAAGTTATAACGTTGGAATTAGCCAAGATCATTCATTGCGATAAATTTAGACGAACAATTACATCGCCTTTTTAGTCTCTCTTTTTTTTTGTTCTCTTAATCATTATTGAGAGACAAATCAATTGCTGACGCTGTTTTTAGCGAAGAAAATTTAACATTGTACGAAGTTAATGAACAGAACGCTTGCCTATAAACATTGCCATGGAGTGAGCATATATCCAGTTTGGGTGGTATTTCCATGGTGAATTTTGTGGCTTTCATTTCCCTCCGTGACTGAAAAGTGAATTCTGCTCCGCAACGAAATTCTCATAAAGAAATTTATTGAACGTAGTGAAAACCATGTACCATATATCAGAAAGACGAGTCCTGAAATTCAGCATTGAAATTGCTCTCGAACTAGATACATGACCAAGTGATGTACTGCAAGATGGAACGTGATGGTTATTCCATGGCAATGGTTATAGGCAGGCGTCTGACTGAATAGACCTTCGTATATACATACACATGTGTCTGCACATGTCTCAACGAGGACAATGTTACGACGGTTTCCCACGATGGAGAACGCTAGAGTAAAATTTGTATTGCAGTGCCTTTGGCATATGTTACAATTTAATGTATGTGTAACCAGATTTACACTGTGTGTGATCGTTTAATGTAGATGAAATTCCACACGTGTTTGTTCGTATGGAAGTGACCGCCAACCACGCCACGTTTCAAAACTCAATTTCCCAATTCTCGCAACTGTATTATCCGAGTTTCCAAAAACTTGGAATCTTTATCGGGCTTGGAATGAACGATATAAATTACTTACGTGGAATCGTTGAACCGAGATTATGACCTGGAAGTAAACGTCGACAACAAACATCGTCTCGTTCATAGAATCGTTAAAATACACAAGTGAGACTAAGTGTAACAGGCATATGAAAAAGGTAAGCGAATGATGAATACATGGTCAGGATATTGAGAAGCGTATCTTTTGTCACTGCTATAAAAATTTCGGTCCTCATACCATAAGTGTATAAAATTAAGTATAACAAGCAGTCGATAAATCAGACAATGTAAGAGGATCCAAGGCATGAAAAAGGCGAGAGTGAAGACTACCCAATAAATGTCCATATCAACACGTGGCCAAGGGATACGTAAGTATCAGCAGGTGTCCGAGGTGAGTACAGGTGGGAGAAATATTGTGGTAATAAAAGTAATACCAATCATAGATGAGAACCGCCTGAGCTCCTGTGGCGAGTGAAACCAAACCGAATATAAAGTCTCTTCTAAAACCAGACTCGAGGTGACGCTGTCTACTTTGCAAGACTCGTATCCACTCCTGTTTGCACTGCATTATCAAGGGTTGTAAGCATCCTGAACCATAAACAGAGTCTGGAGAAAAGGAATGGCAAAAATGTGAGAGAGGTGGAGACTCTCCAGCTTCTGGATAGAGGAAATACGACACCGTGGCTCCACACCAGGTGCTCTGGAGCCATCCTGGAATAGGGAAAGGACGCAGGCCTGAGGCTGCATCTGTACGAATTATTAAGACTATTATTCAATCTGCTTCGGTCAGGAAAGTCCCTTCATCACTTGTTTCGTTTATTTAGGATCAAGGCGGATTTAGGCGTGAGATAAAGGTTGGCGTTCCCTGTACTACAGTGTACAATTTCACGCAAGCTACACCGTCCTTTCCTGATATTCTCATAGTTCGAAACACTACCTATGAGTAGCTTCGAGTGTAAAGTAACTTCATCGTCATTTAGACGATAGTTGGTGAACTACTTCCTAACAACACAAATGAACCGGTTTATGCCACTGAAAATTTCACAAGTTTGGACAATCTTTCTGTGTTTCAGTTATAATTTCTGCACCAGCTCATATCGTCGATATATACATTGCAGGATTTAGTTGGTTGAATTCCAAGTTCATTTACTCATGAAAGAAATCATGTGATTGACTTGAAATTTATTCCGCAGCGCCGATCAAGCGAGATTTCATAAGATTGAATCAATATGAAAAAAAAATTGGGTGAGGTAATTTAAAAATTGATATTTGCGATGCTATCCTCCTACTTCACCATTTTCGATAAATCAATAATGTCCGTCCACCATCTTTTTGCATGTACAATCCACTTAAATATTTTACGAGCCCAAAGTGGTATGAATTGAAACCGAAACGGAAAGACGAATGCAATGTGGCAGTACGCGAAGTTTACAGAGAAAACCAAAGTACGTATGCGTAGAACACGACACGCATGCGGACAGTGAGTAAGTGTATACATAATGCGTAGGTATGTAAACACAGATATAGCTTTGCCTCGGTTATCTTAATTACATCTGTAATGCACACCACGGCATTTACTACACTCTAGAGCACTTCTAGCTTTGAACGGACAATTCTTGATACGTGCTTACTTTCACGACCGTATTCACTGTGACTACATCCATGAAGTAAAACAAACGGAATTTTCGGTAAAATGTCCAGACTTCATGAATATTGACAAAATGGAGTAGATCCTCGTTTCCTGGTTCCTGAGACCAAGAGGTCTCATGTAATCAGGTTCAAGTACCTCCATGATATCTCAAAGTCCGCCGTTTCCTTCCGAGGATTCAAGAATTCTTACAGTCATTTGGAAGCAACGATGCGGAATGTTCCGAGTCAGATTTCATTTCATTCGAGGACCTGTTGTAGGATACTAAAGAACTCATCCCGTCTGCCCACCGCCAGAAGGGGATTTCTCATTGAGTGACGAAAGGATCTTAATATGAATCAACACACGTATTATAGTGTGTTACTGCACAGGGAGAGTGTTAGTGCTAGCGATAAACTCGTTTGGATTATAGGTAGAGCAATGGGGGTTGTTATCGCAGCGTTATCGTTATGCTATCGGCCTGGTATGCCCGTCTGATTCTACCCATTAAGGAATCGTTACCAAGAATAATAACCGGTAATTATGAGAACCAAATGACAGGTTATGATACGTGACTGTACCTCCTGCGCCGGAGGTTGTCCACCCTATATTTAGGAGTGTGATTAATTATTTCAGGAATGACGCAGTGTGGAACTCGGTACACGTACGTGTACGCGTATATCAATATCACTTTAGCTTTGTACTTACATCTGAGGATACATGCGCGTGCACATCAAATGGCTGACTGGTAGTACGACGCGACTGCAAAGATAAGATCGTCTATGTGGTTTCTGGTTTCGTGTTGATGTAACTTCAGCGGAAGGAGTGATGGTTAGTGGAAATAAATAAAAGATAAAAGGGAATTAGTAGCATAGGAGTTTCTAATCGCAAGTGAAATTACTTGAATCTGTTCTTCATTCATGGTGACTTTTTGGGGAAAGATGTATAAAGCACGTGGGGTTCTAGCGTGGTCATGAAAGTGCATAAATAAAACGTGTTAAGCACAAGGAGAGAAGGAGAGAGAGGAGAGACCGGTGAGTCTGCAAAGTGGGTGGTCCGTTTGGCGCGGTGTGTAAGTTGCGAGATTAATCCACCGTGCTCTGTGGCCCGCCACTGAAAAGTTAGGGATTCTGGAGTCGGGGGATCGGTTTCCTCCCCTTCAAAACCTCACCCCAGATGTACCCTCAAAGCTAGCTGAAAGCAGCGGGTGATACGAACAATGCGACGAGTCGAGGACTAAGGCTTTCGCCTAACAATTAAAGACGAGAGACGATCTATGATTGTTCTAGTCAGGGTACACACACCTTTCCAGGTCTTGCACGATTGCTGAAGGAATTTGCAGTCGTCTGCTCGACTATTCGAGCAGAACGTCCTTTGTCAAAGGATGAAGCTAACATAAAGAGATGTTTTCCTGTAAATTTAGTTTTTATCTACTTCATAGTGAGTGGCGAATATGATATGAATTAAATTTTTCTTTGGTTGAAATGCTTTTCCGACGTCCATCTGTTCTCCGTATTCGTGAAGGAGGATTTAAGGGAGCAGGTAGCAAAGGAATAGGCGGGGTTCTCCTGGTCGGGAACAATATGCTGGCAGGAAAGTTCAGGCGAAGTTATTCCCGGCTTTGCTCCTCGCTTAGGTTCTTGCAGGGTGAAATTCAACGCTTCTGGGTGGTTAGGGCGAGGCGTTAAATAGCTGGAGAGTTTACCACGGCAAAACAATGCGGCCCGAGGCGTGAAGTTGCCAGGTCCCAAGGAACTTGCCCACCGCGGTATCGCGCACCATACTCGACGCTCACGACGCGACGTCAATACCTAGCATTGTATGCCACACATACTTCGCACAGTACAACAATAAGCAGCCCTTTGTCACAGGTATCAAGGTAAACAAATTTCCCAATCCAGTTAACAGAGTGCAATTAATAAACAAAGTCATTTGCTTGTTTATTTCAAATGCTGAACGCTGAACAACCCTTGTGAAAATCCTCATACGCATCGATGAAGAAATGGTCGATAATCCAAGCCACGGTTAGTCTCGAGATCATGGTTTAACATAATTAAGGAATCACGTGATCAGGGATGGGTTAATTGCACGTTTGGAACGATCAGAGTTGAGTGTGAGAGGAGCTACGAATGCCAGAAATTGGTAACACGAATCGTGAATAGCGATCATTGGACAATGTCGCGGCTAACTGACCTTTGGCCATTATATGTGTATTGTGTATGTATGACTGTGCAAATCCTGCGTCTGGTTACCTATACACATGCGATGGTACATGGGGTATGTGTGTCTCTAATGGGCTTTATGCATCATTGGCTAATCTAGCGACCGATTCAATCCAGACACTGGGTAGGCTGAGAATTCAGACATAATGGCACATCCTGTCATATGACGAATGCTCAGGTGGATCAAGCTTCAGGGCGCATTTACATCGGGACATTGTTTGCTCTGGCAATGCCCATGTGGGCATGTCAACATCCAACAAAGCCAGACGGCTAGCAGGGCGACATACGGTGTCCCCGATCAGTGAAGATAAGGTATCACATTAACGTTCTATTGTAGCATTTAGATGAGAGAAAATGCACATGTTTCGGTCACGTTTTGCCAGACATTTTGATAAGTAAGCGGTACCTACCGAAACTACTTCAACGATTTGAAATGCTTTAAGTAATGTTACTTTCGTGAGAGTACCGCTCGCAATTTCCTGGCCAGACGTTTAAATTCTCGATATTTTATCGCACGTCCATTGTGAGTATCGTATATATGTATATACATATCGTGGTTGTGGAAAGTAGGAGCTGAATTTGGTCAGAGGCTAGACCGGTGGTCGTAAAACATGATCCTGAAACCGCATTTCCATGAATATATCCGCGTTCCATTTCCGATATCGGTCATACCGAAAATTTCACAGGAATTATTTGAATCGTAGTTGAGATACGTATTGCCTGTAATAAATAACCACACTTGTGATTGTTCAGAAGGATCGCTTACGTGTACAATCCGGTGGCGAAAGTTTCACAAGAATTTATCCGGATAACTTATCAAAATCATAGCATGTACATATAATTATTCCTATCAACTTCGGTCGAAGGTTTCCTCGGCCACGACGAAGGAAGTTATATACATATGTATACATTACGCTAGTAATCCTCATTCCCGTAACGTTTCCTCGTATGCAGCTCACAAAGCTTGTCGATAAGATCGGTCCCTCGCTTACACGACAGGATCGGGTAGCCGCCATTTCCAAGAGGAAACCCAGAAATCACTAAGATTTCAATCAGCGCCATTCCAGTGGCCGGGGGCGCGTGCAGGGGTTGAAAAGAGGGTGTCAAACGAAGAGAGGAGGTCACGGTATAAGGGCTCTCCTTCCCCTGACCGTTTTTCCGTCCCCTTACCATCATGGGGTCAGCACGTAAGTAAGTAAGTAAGTAAGCGAGTACGAGTAAGGTCGAAAACGGAAAGTTCGCGTAGGCGAGGGCTGGACTTAAACTTCACGAGGGTTGAAGTGAACCGACATGTTGTTCGCGCTGCTCGCTCACCAGCCAGCGTCTTGAGTACGCGATCGCTACTTTAAGCCCCTGAAAGTAAAGAGTGCCAGAAATATACGATATCGCTCAATTCGCCAAACACACTGAAACTCGCGATTGAGACCAAAGAATTCTGAAAGAATTGTATAGTATACGAACAATGGATTTAATTTCAGAGGTCCATTGGGTCTGCAGTGATTTAAACCAAACTAATGCGAAATTAATTTTCTAACTCTTGAACACAATTTAAGTTTGAGGTAAATATTAAATCCTGACATAGATATCCGCGCGATAGAAATCAGGAGTGAATTAACAATTGCAAGGTTCAAGTACAATAGCCCAGACAAAATGTCAGTTTGACCTGCAGTCCGAATGAAACTGCGGTCATCGAGACTCGGTTACCGTTTACCCTTGTGAATTAAGTGGTGAGTAAAGGTAGCATCTTGTAAATTTTCAGCGCAGTCTGTATCGTATTTCAGTTCTCACTTCCACTCAAAGTGAGGATGAAATATGCAGTAGGACGATCCACCGCAGCGTTGAATCCCAAGTTAGTCGTCGCATTCCTGAGACGCTGTTTGCAAACAAATAAACGCCTCGCTCTTCGTATTCCCGTCTCCCTTCTTTAGCCAGTCAATCAGTCAGTCAGTCTATGTCTAGTCGCGGCGGAAGCAGGAATTCAATATAGCCAATGCCGAGAATAGGGGATATCCCGTGTCATCCAGAGGGTGGTGGTCGGCCACCTCCGAGAAAGAAAGGGACATATACTGCGGAGGCAATACGTTCACTGAAAATGTGGGAAATGGGAAAATTACGTTTCCATTGTGTCGGGACATTCGCATTCTCGTCACACGCTGTCCGTAACCCACGCCGGCGTGCGTCTCGTGTTTAGAAGCGACGCAGGACGCAGGACCACAGCCTCCAACCCTCGGCTTGCTCACAGTTTTCGTCTATAAGTCACTTGCTCCCAATATCACCAAGCGTGGAAGGTTTTCGCACTAGTCTTCCTGCACGAGCCACCACCACCACCACCACCACGAGTTCAGTTTTCTATATTGATATCGCGGCACGTGTGGATGTGGGTGGGTGCATATAGGAGGACGTCGTGGAGTATTAGTTGGTATCGCTGCGGTCCCCAGAGGGCCATTTATTTGGCGTTTGCGAGACCCTGCCGACCCACCCCTGCTGACCCACGACCCCGACCCACGACTCGTCCAAACGACTAAGCGCGAGTCCACCGACTTTTATGGATTGGACGTTTAGGAAGCTGCTCGTAGACCACGTGGATACACTGCATCACCGTGTTTCTTATTTTTTATTTACCGTTTCTAAACCATGTGAAGGAAGCACGTGATGCATGAGACGCGAGACAAGTAGCCAGTGCCTCGCACCTTCTATTTCCGATCAAATTTATCTCGGTTGTTAGGTTTTAACGATGATGTTAATGGTTCTACATTATCATAGTAGTGATCCAGTATGATGACGATAGTCTCATTTTTTGTACTGGTGGTTAATTGTTAGATTAGAATTACACTCTTCGTGCGATAAAATGAATAAAATTCGTGACAACCCCAAAGCACATCATCATCTCATGATAACGATACTCAGTGGAATCGATAAAACGTACATTGGTATTCTAAATTGAGAGACTATGGTGAATGGCTCCATGGATACGCAAAAAAAAATAATATGAAGAAGCGATAGAAAACAGGGAATTTAAACCCTGAAATCGCGTTGCGAGAATGTCGGATATTGGGGAAAAGTGTTTCACGAAGCGGAATTTGAATTTCGTTCGAAACAAATTGAGTCTACACACCTAGGGGAGCCAACGTTATGCTCGTGTGTGTCTGTGAAAGAGATAAAGAGAGAGAGAGGGAAGAAGCAAGATAGGAAATTACTCGATTTTAATGCGGCCCGATCCGTCGCCGGGTGGTCCGCGTCACAATAATAACAATAACTACCTGACAGATTAGGGTGGGTTTCGTTCGCGCCTCCACCATCGGGGCGGACCCATTAATTTCACTTCGCGTTACCTCACGAGGTAATAGTTGATCCGTGGGGTTGGATGCTACGCCGGGAAAATTGTGTGGCGGTGGTGCAGCCGGAGTCTCTCGAGAATTTCATCCCCTGCACCTACCTACCGAATACGGGGCTATCGGGACATTTTACAACATCCATTATGCCTGGATTGCACAATCTCACCTCCGTACTTCCATATACACCCCGTGCGTATTGGGATATTATATGTATGTATATGTACGGCGCTCCCTCCGGACGTTCCTCTAATCCCGTGGCTCAATATTTGGATTATTAGCGACGGGCAGTCGTTCGAAATTCAATTCTGAACAACCCTCTAGAATTACGAACAGTTTTCTGAACGTCGATGTTTTATTCGAATACAGATCTGGCCGGAAGAAAAAAAATGCAATAAATTTATAAAGTAGAAATGAAATCGCTAAAATTTCGCAGAGATTTTTGAAATCCAACGAACCCTTAGCATCAGCATCATTCTAATTAGTGTCAGGAGCATTATCATAATCTAACTGGTATGTGAGAGTGGAGAATATTAGCTGTATAGAGAATGACATTGAGGAATGTGAATACCAAGATTTCAACTTCAACCCATCTAGTTGGGGGCTAAAACTAATTGACGAGGACTTGGAGTAAACGGGGCGACGCCTAGACAGCATTATAGGTATAGTTAGAAGTAGGAAGTACGAAGGTAAGTAGCTCATGTGCTGAATATAAGTGATATTAATGGGTTTTCATATCGCGTTAAGAGAGACACCCATCGCATCGCGCTTCGCTCGAACCGGTGAACTGTTCGGTACGCAGCAGTGTTTCCTACTCGAGTGTCTCTAAATTAATTAGCACGTCTGGATTCAACTAACGTCCCTACACGAATGAGCCAAATTTACCGAGCCAAGGGATGTGATTTCTATAATAGTGCGTTTCACGAACAATCAACAACTTTCATGGCTAAAGCGATTAATTAAGTTCCGATTCTTCTTTCAAGGAGTTTGCCGTCGGTGACATTGGGCGAATTGTTGAAACTCAGAACAAAATAGCATAAAAGGTTGTTACAACAAGAATCTCTGTTATTTCTTGATGTCGCGACCCTCATAAATCCATAAATCCCCGAAGGATAATCCTGGAATATAATATCGGATAGACTGCGGCGTCGGTGAGCTTTGTTTCGTTGTTCGTCTGATTCACTGTGAATTTTCGGTGCGATAATTCTATCCGATAACTTTAAATATTGCGAATATTCCAAAGTGAAAATTTGGCGAATAGCTGGGTCAGTGACGTGGATAGCCTGACGCCTCGTGGACGGTCATTTCCGGCGAAGAATACGAGGGAGACGGAGACGGTATTTCGGTGAGGCGTTCGCAGAGGGTGGCGGTAATTGCAAGAATTGTTTGATGCATGGCTGCAGACGGTGAAAGTGACCGACTTTGCGCGAGCGACTTAATTCTTCGGTCAATGCGCGAACTGGGACCAAACGAGCGACCGAGCCATTGTGATTAAATGAACGGTAATGATTTATTCTGCCCGCATGGAAGTTCGTCCTCCCCTTTCACGCCGCCCCTCGACACGCCGAATCCCCGAATCCCCTGAGCCACGACGAATCATCGAATCAGTCGTGATAATGGACCATAAGTTGTTATTAGAGGCGGCCGTTATGCTCTTCCTGCGATTCCTCTCATCTCTCTTCTCTCTTCTCTCTTCCCTCGTCTCTTCGCCCTTTCCATTTCCACTTCGCTGTGAAATTTCACGGATTCTGTATTTGACACGTTTGTGGCTTTGCTGAAGCGGCGAAGCTGACGCGGCTTGGTTTACCGCGAATTACTTACAGGTAGATACGCCGCACACCAGAAGCATGTTCATTTTGCTGAACATATATTATATCCCTTATCGTCGACTCCAATTTTCTCACTCTCTCTTTCAATTTAATTTTCCTTCTCTCCATAGTTGATGATTACACTGATTTTTCCTCCATTAATTCAGGCCAAAATAATATAACGGTTATAATATGTTTGAGTTTTGCCACTTTTCTGAGTTTTGAGCAAAAAAATAAAAATGATATTTATTTGGCTAACGAACCGTTGTGTGGGAGATTTTATAAGCCACAAGATTTATATAGTTAGTCTGCTGGACGTAGGAACAACCATTCGCAAGATTATGAAGTAAACTGCACAAGATGAGTTCACTGCTCGTGCCTTCAAAATAATTAGCTCTAACAGCGTACCGTATACATATATACTTAAATTATCAACAGCCGATATCGTTAACTGATGTTTAAAGCACTCGATGAAACGTTTAATGTCACTTTAAATGACTGTTAAGACACTTTCCAGATCACACTTCTCATCTACAACAATTTTTTAATCGTGCTTAATACTGTGAGTAAAATATTTCTGGACTTTCACAATCTTCTCTTCTGTAATCCTCACCGATTGCTGGTGATTGTTACATGAATGGTCGCGAAAAACGGATCCAATAAATCTCAATCAAACAAAAACTTTATGTACATCTGAATGACACCGTTTAGAAACCGGTTGCACATTCGTGATTCATAAGGATAAATCAACAAAGAAGTCAAGAGTCTTGCGGTGCACGTCAACGCTCATGAAGCAAAGACCAGATTCTGAAACATGAAAAATGGAGGCAGGACATGCTAGTGCCTTCAAAACCATTATTCTCTATTTCGAGCTTACAAGTCTTTGTATTTTCGTTCGCTAATCTCAGTTCAAATTTCGACTTGACGTTAGTAGCTTGTCAGAAAGTCACAAATTGTTGTGATCTAAAGAGAGTCCGGCATACCTTGAATACCTTTGAAGATACTGGTAAGCCTGTAACATCTTCTCATATTTTTCTTCTCCCTTTTCAAATTTCTCGATTTATCCTGTAGTCATACGCCCGAACATTTCGCATTGACAATATGAACACTGAACAATTTCGAGCTGTAAGCTCTTAGAGCATCAATTTTCGATTGGTTTCAAATAAGAGCTGTCGCCCCCATTCCATCGATAGTCGACTGCAAGGTCTACACACTGAAGTGAAATAGTGTATAGCCGACGTTTCTTCCACTCGTCGTTGTTCTCTTGCTCTTTGACTCCGTCTCTAGCTTTTCTCTTATAAACCCCTCTCGGAAAATACGTAGAGGAATGGCATTGAAGCGACGTAATATCGACGTTTAAGCACTTTAGCTGTGATGTTTCTCGGCCCGGACAGCTGGCTGTGAAAGTACGTATGCGTGTCTAAATAAATTGACTGACGGCAACGACAGAGACAACGACCTCTCAGGACAGAGACTCCACATCGTAGATACTTAGCGCTAGCTACTCCAGATAGTCTAGACGCTGAAATACACCCAAAATCTATAAAAGTGAAACTGACTACACTGGAATGAGAAGTTTGAGCGCATCGTGTAATGCATGAAACAAAGAGAAAAACAAATATTCTATTACTCAGGCCTTTATCGTATTTGAGTTTATAAATAGGTACCTTGGAAACCGATGCATTTTCAAGCGTATGGAACGTTACGAAAAAGTAAAGAACTCTCTGAACAGTTAATGTATACTTGTGCACAAGAGTTTTCTCGCACATGGTTATTCTCATGAGCTCTTCGGAACTCCATTGCGAGACTGCATATCAGAGCCAGCGAACCAGACATAAACAAACCGTCAATACAAGCAGAGGACCCAAGGAGACGATACTCTAAATCTAAAACTTTTAGAAAATCATGTCCAATTGGACTCAATAAATTGTTTGTGAAACATATTACGAGCTTTGTACGAATTCCAATGCATATGCAATGTGTACATCATGAGTTTAACCTTGGTAACAACTTTTCACAAGAGTATTTACAAAAACTGTAACAACCAACCCTCACGATCTTCCGTTTCTTATAGTAAATGAAACAACGTTCACTATATTTTGCATAAGATTGATTACACAACACGACGCTACTTAAATTTTTTCTTCCAAGTAAACAAGCAGCTTGTTAATTTCAAATCTTACACTGTCCAGAGTACGTTGAATTAGACATGAATCCGATTTCTCGGCTACATTTTCTTGTAATTCCTTCGTGTAACATGGCAATGAAACCGAGCTTTCAAGCGCGGAGCCAGAGAACTTGTAAGCGTTACATGTGATCGTTGCTCTCCTTTGCACCTCCCTATCTCTTTAAACTCTATCTTTCTCTCGGTTAGTATATGATACGATGTAGCGGACAAAAGTCAGCCGAAGACGAAGCTGATCCCTAGGGTCAACGGAAGGGGACGGCGTAGGTATCTAGTCCCTCCTATCCTGTGTCCATCTGTATTCACGACGCTCTTGGCTTATCGTACCCACCATACACTCTCCTCTCTCCCTGCTCCATCACGTCACCATCTCTGCTTTCTACTCTATCGTACCGTTAGATCTTTCCACCAACACTACGGACGTCTTGGCGTATTTTGATATGCTTAGACGTATGTGTACGTAGATGGGTAGGTGTTTCACTAAACGACCATCTCATTCCTCGACTAATGTCCTTTTCTCATGTGAATAATTGTCCCAGAAATACCCAAATTCTCTTACATGTATAGCAGTGGTTCAAGTTGACCCTACCATTTGTGAATTTTAACCAACTTGGACTCTCGTCTGAGCCTTTATTTCTGACGGATAATTTCTTCTGAAATAAGAACTTGAATAATTTTGCGCGAGCTTAAAAAAGAGAAATAAAAATAAATGAAATGCCAGAAGTTCGATACGCCATTAGTCGCAAGGGTTAATGTTTTTCTGATCGAACCATAAATGGAAAACAATTTTCTCCATTAACTTGGCTATCGGTGTTCACAAATTGAAAACCGTAGAATTTAGTGGTAATGGCATATTGTACTCACACTGGAAATGTTAGGAACTATACCACAACCTGATTGTGCGAATCGTACGCACTAAAATTGCGGGAGTATCATTGTTAACATCGATCCTTGATTCTTCCAGCAGTAATCGAGTAGAATGCCAGTAAAATAGGACTAGCCATTATTAACTTGAAATCCATCACGCCATCTATACTAATGATAAGCACAGGAATGAACATAAAATATGTCCATCGTCAGCAGAATTTCATGGAATTCCCGTACAACCATTAATGAATAGAAGAGAAAGAAAAAATACATACGCAATGAATTCCACCATCAAAACTACGTTCGAAAGTAATATTAAATGAATAAATATGAAAAGTAGACGATTATTTGTCAGTGAGTTTCAAATAAAAGCATTTCTAGAAAAAATGGACACCTCGATCACCTCTCACTACTCTGTCTATCCCTTTTCCACCTCTCCCTCCACCACCACAATCGCAGTACACATGACTGCTCTGAAAGTGTTAATTTCATCTTTCATCCAAAGAGACGGAGAACAACTGACAGTGTGGATAAATTTCAACGACTCATTGTCGTTTCTCGAAGTGTGAACCGTGCTTTAGGGCAGCGCCTGGCGTTATATTCGATTCCTTTGTCTCAGCGGGAGCCTTCGGAGCATCCAGGAGAATAAGAGAGAAAGAGCGAGAAAGATGAGAAGGGGAAAAAGGAGTATTACGTCCTCCACTCTGTCTGGTAGACCCGACCTCCCGTAGCGGTGAGAGAGCCGGTCGAACCGGTATCCCCTCGTCGGTTCTTTGCCCGACCAACCACTCTGCGTACCTGATCTCGTGGCAAACAAAATCGGTAGAAAAGTAGCAACGCCCAGGGTTTACACAATTTTTCGCCATCGGCTCGTTTTGTCTACAGAAAGGATTTGAAGTTTAAACAGTTGATAGCTGATTTCCTCGGTAGTTCCACAGACATGGTGGAAAAACCGTTTTGACAACACCCTAAAGTATATAAATAAATTTCACGTTAATAAAATTTCATTGTACTATCTTCGAAACAACGATTTTGTGATACTTGTACTACGAATGAAAAAAAAAAAATTCGTAATGAAAAATCTGATTTAAATTCGCACACGTTTCTGGAATTCGAAACAAAAAATTTCTCACTCATACGTCATAGTTAGCGTAGAATAGATTTAAGGGATTGTACAGAAGGGTGCATAGTGAGTGAGCCACGTCATTGATAATGCTACTTGAGAAGTATAACGTTCGTATATTCTAGTAGCAGGTGACTTCCGGTTGGACTACTTGAGTGCCAGTGTACCTAGTTACGTTTGTTTCTAGTTTACCTCTCGAACTACGTAATGTAACGAATAAATATGAAATGACGTTGGTCGGTAGGATCCGATGAATTACATGTAAGTATACCTAGAATAATCGATCGGGCCACTTGATGCAGGAATGGCAGCTACTTATTCTCATCCTAGTATATAGGTACACTACCTGCAAAGTATAGATATATAGCTAGGTTAGGTGGATGAGTATTAGTGCGACGCATTAAGGTTTCGAATATTCAAACGACGAGGAGATCGAAGCCGTGGGACTTGGTCGGGTGCGTTCCTCGCGTTCCTTGGCTAGGCTGAACCAGGCTTCAACTGATTGTATCGCCATCGTATCAGGAGATAGATTTCTTATTCCTAAATTCAAGGGGCGCATCGCATCGCATCGCATCGCCTCGCCTCGCTTCGCCGGCCTCAGGCAAGACGCGATCAAAGTATCTCTCGTGAGTCTCTCCGACTTCCTCTCCCGCTCTTCTACTATCTTTGATCTTGATTTTCAACTGCGTCGATTCACGAAACGCGGAGTCTCTCTTGTTCATTTATGTCATGGTACGCTATACATCACGACTACAGTGTTCAGGTTAGCGTGCAATTCAGTTGTCAATGGGTATTATCTACAAGGTCTAGCGCGATAGCCAGAAAAGTCGAGGATTCGATCATTCCTGATTTTAGCTTTACTATTTTTTGCGAAGAACGTCTTTTTACTCACTTGTGGGCACCGTTTGAAGTCACTTGAATTATTATCACGTTCTTTAAGGTCCTTTGAAGTCCCGTAGATACTTAAAGCTACGTTAAGTTCTTCAAAGTCATGTAAAGACACTTGAAATCTATATATATATATTTATATATATAGTAAGATGTATTTGACATATGTCAGGCTATAATTCCTACAATGAGAATATAACACGTGACGTTGAGTTTTTTAATGTGGTATATTAGATCACGTTTAGATAGATATTTAACCTTTTAGAACCAGTGACAGTTTTTCTGTAAAAATTCTTTCGCTTAAACTGATAATAAACGGTTACGGAGAAATTTAATTCCTGAAAAAACCTTCAGAATTTATGCATAATCAAGTTCACAGAAATGTCACAAAACTTTGTTCTGGTATTTGAAGCATTATCATGAAATCCATTAGACCCAAATAGAGTGAAATATATTTTCCTCTAAATTCAGGCTAATTGATTTCAAAGGAAAGCTGAAACACTGTCACCGTTGATGAAGAGAGTTAATCAAATCTCTGAAATAAACAATAACGGTATACTGAAGGGGGTTAAACTGATCTCAAATCACATTCGCGCTTTAGCACCCCTGCAAGCCGCGTTTGTTGTCGTCGATACGACACACATACATCTCGCCCCCTCGACAACCTTGTCAGGGAAGTAAACTCGAATCTACATGTGTGAGAAATGGCAAGTACCTCATAGGCAGCAGGGTTCTACACTGGCGTTCCAGAGTGAAGATCAGGAGTCGTTCCGGTTATCTCAGGGAAGATCAGGGTGAACTGAACAGGACGAACCTGGGGGCTGCCGAGGGTTGGAGATATCAGTTCAGTCAGTTAATGGTCCGTAGTCGGAGACTCCACACCCTGCAGCTTATACTCTTTTAACCCACTCTTCCACTTTCCCCGTTCTTATTCTAACCGTATTCAGCAGTAACACATAGAAACGCCGTGTAGTATACGTGTATTCACAATCAGTGAACTCGCCTGCTTAAATTAACACAGTGTCACGCGCCCGGTTCTCCATTCACGAGGGGATTTAAATACGCTGGGGAGTTGGAAAGGATAATAAAGAGTAGGAAAAACGTGCTGGATAAAAAGGGTGTAAGTGAAAAAGAGATTATGATAAGGAGGATAGGATCTTCCACAATCTGGTTAGAGTTGAGATACGAGCACACGTGTACTTCCATTCAGATTTCCGGTGTTGAAAGGTCCAAGTCAAATCCGATCTGAACCTCATCAAGGTTGGAGAACCGACTGGAAATATGGTAATCCAAGAACCCGTCGATTTACTTAATTTACCGAAGTTAGCTTCACCGATTATCAAAGTTCTTTGCTAAACCTTGTTTTGGCTTCAGGTAAAAAGTTTACGAGGAAGCCGTAACATCGAAACCACAAGGAGTGACTGAAGTGTATTGCTCGCCGAGATTATCGTTCGAGAATAATTAATAACTAGTATAAGGATTCTTGTTTGATAAGTATTTGCATTTAATAAAGCGAGTAATTAAAATATCGCAGAACAATCCTGCTGATTCTGTGACTGCGAAATGACTTATATCTTGAAAACTGTGTTGTAAAATTAATCAAGGAGAAAGCAGTTACGGTGCTGATGTAATATGTAGGTTTAATGCATGTCGGAATTGGACGTTTACGAGGAGCATTAAATCTGAGAATTTCAACTCGCAGGGATGTATGGGATTTTGAATAATTAATAGAAGGTAATTTGACGGCGAATCTCGAGTCATACGGTACGTTATGCAGGATATGCCGTGTGTTGAGAGTTAAATAAAAAGATTCAAGTACAAGACAGCCAGGAACCTTCGCTGATCGTGAAGCTCGACGTCGTTCTGGGCTGCAGGTTATTCGTGGGGAGCGTTTAAGAGTGCTGTAGGAGGATTTAATTAAGGCGTTAATTGGAATCTAGTGAGGCCTTAATCAGGGCTATTTCCTTTTCGTGAAAAGCAGAGGGAGGCGCGATAACAACCAAGTTGAACTCTGAACCCCGTTGGTGCAGCACACCAGCCTCTCGGGACCGTTTACCCCTCTCTCAAAGTTCAGCCAGATTTTACCGTCTGATTGCAACTTTTCCCGCAACTGTGTCCTACCGGTATTCAAGATAAAGAAAATCTATCTACGCGCCACCCCCGCTGCTTCTCCTCCATCTTCTTGCAGAACCAATATCGCGAGATACTTCCGTTCAATTGTCCGTCTATTTTCTCTTCCTCTTTGCTTCGGTAAGACCAAAATCAAAACCCCGTAAATTTTATCGTCACGCCGGAGGAATAAAATCGGATTTGATTATTGATAAAAAATGTGTAAAATGAAATCATCTCCTAATTGTTTACAGATAATTGACTTGTTTTCTTGTGCAGCAAAGAAACTCATCTCGAGGTCCAAAACAAAGCGACTATAATTATTTATTTTCATCGACGTTCGATATTGCAAAATTGATTTAACAACAAACTTGTGCTATTATCAAAATTTGACTTCATGTCCCGTGCGAAAAATACAAAACAAAGGTTTGAATCGTCGAGATATACGTAAGACCATAATTTGACGAACTTGATATGATTGATGAAACGTGCATCGATATTTCGTTTCCAAAACTGTTGATAAAAATTCACTCGAATAAAAACTTCCGCGACAAACCATCTGCCGAGTGAAATCCGTTGCTCGTAGACAGAGGATTACCGCAGCAACGGTCTTCTTGTGAGACCCTCGTGACCACAGGCCGGGTGTTAAAAGCTTGCACACCTTGCGTCGACGGCCGCCCCTTTGACCCGAGGCAATCCGATCCCCGAGTACGAGGATCTCTCTGCCATGCTGTACTTTTCATCCGACACAGTTTTTGCCGAGGGTCCGTTAACAGCGAAGCAATTGATACCCACTCTCGGAGTCAGCAAGCAAGGATGGGGATGGACGAGGATGAGGATAAGGATGAGGATGAGGATGAGGAGGAGGAGGAGGAGTAACGCGATGTCGACGATGCTCTTCTCCTCCGCGAGCTGCCAGCGCAAAGAAACTGATCTCCGATATCGGTGATTGATAAATGCGCCGAGGGTTCGAAGGAGCCGGTGTGTAGTGATTGATGTCGCCAATCGACGACGATCGGTTAAATCGGTTCGAGTCAGCTGGTAAGAAAATCCTGTCTATAAGTATTTTGTATTGGTGTCACGGGGATGCACTGATAGACGTTATACGTACGGATCCCAGAGGCTGCACATCACAAAGCCCGAGCAGCTGCCGGCACCAGTTTTCTTCACCCTACAGTCACCGGCTCGCTAAGCTCTCCAGGGATCTGCTCGACCGACAGCGAAGATATTTATAACGTCTGATACGACGGCTCTGCTTCTTCCGCGATCTTTTTCACGATCCGGACACTTGGTACCGCGGAAAATTTTCGACTTTTCAATCCAGATATTTTTCTCGATTTCTCTGCGAAAATTTAGTTCGTCATATTTTATTGTAATAACTGAATAGACGTTGAATTTTTATTTTAATAGATTTTCAAACTTTTCAGGTCAGGTTCTATCATAGAAAATATATCAAGTTCTGGATGAAAATGTGATCTGAAAAAATGATGATTTTCTAACAATTTTTTACAAAAAATTTATCTGTCATTTTACTGACAGTCGATATTTTCTTCTAATCTAAACAATTCAATTTTATTCCTCACTTTCACTTGTTGATTAGTTAGTATTTGCTGCTCTACTGCAAGAGTACATTCAACGCAAAGAAAAATATAAATTTTCATTCCAAAATCGTGATGCCTACAATTTTGAATATTTTTTAAACAATTTCTATTCACTTCCCAACTTACAATCTTCAGTTTGTTAAGTCTAACGGAAGACCATCTTTACCAAGAAAATGCTGAAATATCCGTGGCTAATAATCGCGTATAAAATAAATATCAGTAGATAAAATGCTATGAAATAAATTTCAAACTTTTACAAGATACAGTTCTAGAATCACAAGCACAGTAGAAACTGATCAAAAGATGTCTTGCTAATCTTTTGCGATTCAGAACTTTCCATCTTTTCAATAATGACTAACAAAAGGCTTCCGATACTTGGTCTCCAAGAACTGCAATATCTGTTACATAAAACTGCGAAACTACAAATTACTCCAAGACATTACACCCAGCCCGTCTCCTCTATTCATCGTCCAACTTGTATCAATGTTCGCCTCGTTGAATATAAAAAGAAGTGATATAGGGTTCGATCAATTAGATGACCAGTACCCCGTGCACCAGAGGGATGGTATTAATTAAGACGCGCTCATTAGCGAAGCGGTTTCAAAGTTCTGGGAGCCATAGCTGTATCGGGATTATTAGGCTTTATTACCGGGGAAACGCAGCCGTTCTTTGTAATTGGTTCGGGGCTGCTCACCGCAGCTGCGCCGCAGCCAAAACCCCCCAACTACACTAACTAATACGCGACCCCTTCTACCATCGAATACCCAGAGAAAGGGAGGCGGAAAGGAGGTCCTCCCAGTACCCGAAGGACCTTAGGGATCCTCTACTTCCCTTCGAACTTCCACACTATTCGCCGTGCAGGCAACACGAGGCTTTCCATCACTTGCAAACTCGGCGCAAGATAAGTTTACACTAAATGACAGATCTTCTTCTGAATTACATCAAGTCTTTCCGAAGAGGAAAATTCTAAGAGCATATCCTCTGTCCTAGTATCGGTAGCATCATATTCTCCTCTTGAAAATTTCAATGTACATGCACCGGTTTTTCACAGTGGTATTCACTCACAACCAAGAGCCAACAAGAGTACTCGAAACGTTGATTTAACTCTGAGGGTATAGTTTCAAGTTCATTTGGATTTCATTCGAAAAAATCAAAATCCGTTCAAACTCTACCATGGTTGATAAAATCTACGTACATATACACAAATGCATATGGGCTTGATTTTTTTTTAATTACAGTTTTATTCTTGTACCACTTCGATTTCGGTTATTACTCTCGATAGTCGTGAAAAGCCGCTTCAAGTGCTCGAAAATTTAACCACTTGATCATTTCAGTGGATACATAACTGATGACGAACACTATGGCTGACCATCAGCCAAGCTATGATCACGTGACGTCAAGTACATATTGAAAAAATGAATGTTCACGATTCAAGAGAGAATCGAAGTGATCATGTGCACCGAGGAAATATTTCCGTCATCTTTTCCTCTTCAGGTACCTGTTCTTCTCTGGAGTTCACTGGAGTTTCACGAAAACCGAGTCACGTCGTCTCAGGTGGTTCGAATTTGAAACGTATTAAAATTCCTACCGTTCGAATTCGAAACGTACCAATTCCTACCAACCGACCTATATTGGAATCTTGCCGGATTCTATTGACAGAGGAGAATCAATCTCATTTTCTTATTCGGTCTTGGAAAGCGGCTGTATAAAGTATGGCGAAGGCACCTCTGCCTACGCGCCAAGCTGCCTATCCACCATCGACCCTCCCCCCCTCCCTCCCTCCCTCTATTTTCACCGCCCCCCAATCGGGACTGGTTTTATTTATTTCCATTCATTGAGGAGTCGAAGCTGGCAAGGCGGTGAACGACGGTAAAGGGAGCTTTTCTGCTCCGTTAAATATAGATTTCATACTCACTCTCCTTATTCGCTTCATGCATGTAAATGTATGTATGTATATACTGGCGTTGGAACACCCTATTGAATCCGAATCCTCTACCGCCCCATCTCGTACCCGACGATCTACAGCCGGTTGATGCAGTGTACGCTTATTCATTCAACCAAGAGGAGATGTAACTTACCTGGAAAAATGAGAAAGAAAATATTTAAGGTATAGAATAATACGTTGGTACACAGTCAATTGTATATTCAAGATAAATTAACAATTCGAGTATAGAAAGATTGAACAGACTTGCTTCTCTTCTCATATTGTTCGGAAGACAGTTTGAAATCAGACAGCAAATGTTTTTGGATTTTTTTTTTTTTTTTTCTTATTTGTTACAAAGTAATAAATAAATGAATAAATACTGTCTTATTCTTCATCTTCATTTCACGTCTAATCGATAATCAAATTCCTACGAATCTTGTACAAGTGCAGCACAAACTCCTGAGATAAAGAATAGTCGGAAGGAAAAATCGGAAACGAAATACGAAAAAAAAAACAAAAAAATAGTCTCAACAAGATACCGAATATACAGGGAATTGAATCGCAGAACATCCGGAACATGAATCATTTACTTGTATGTGTTTCGGTTATTGGAAGCTCCGCGATTAGATTCGTTCCACAAAATGAGGAGGACCTGATACACTCGGAGCACAGCCGGTGCCCGGGTGTAATAATAATAATTTGGGTGCAATGTGGGGCGACTAAAAAAATGCAAAAGAGTGAAACCGGCCATTAGAGACCCGCGGAAG
Source organism: Diprion similis (assembly GCF_021155765.1). Taxonomy (NCBI): domain Eukaryota; kingdom Metazoa; phylum Arthropoda; class Insecta; order Hymenoptera; family Diprionidae; genus Diprion; species Diprion similis. Next base: position 10,878,583 of record NC_060114.1, read on the forward strand.
TGGGTCGTTGCTCTGCAACACAGGTACAGCCCTGCGGAATTGGCTTATTGTTAATTAATGACACCTGCCAGTAGTCGTATTACACCGGCAACGCAGCGGCAGCAGCCAGTGCCGGAAACTAATCATGTTACTGGTAACGTAACGGTGATTGGGATTTTGCTTACGCCAGGTTGAGTCTGTCCCATCCCGGAACAACGGACACAACGTAACGAGGTTGATCCTGAAGCCACGAAACGCGATTGCCGGCGTCGCCTCGTCGTTTCTGAATCGTTCGATGAATATTAGCGTGGATATGTAGTTTATATCCGTAAACGCTTATCTGTGTTATTATCCAAACATTTCAGAACCTCGTATTGTAACAAATTTTCGCTTTAAGGTACCCTTCGGTAGGGACCCTGTTCATCAGTTCCTATTTTGATTTACCTGCGAATTTTGATCGATCTAAGCTCCATCAAAAATTCTTAGCATCTTGAAAAGTAAGATGTAAAACTCATTTTCAAGTAACTATTTAAAACCACGAAAGGGGCACCTTGATATGAATAAGTAGATTCCGTTACCGACACGTCATGCGAATGTTCTAGAAAAAGGTTGGTGTCCTGGCTTGGATGTCGGTAAAATGTCGGTAACGGAATCTGTATCCAGATCTATGGATCTTGAAGAATCCACGAATGGAAACTTGTCCGTTATAAGAACTCGGAATATGTGAAATTAATTTTTTTACTTCAGCTTGATGGATTAATGCTTCAGATCATTTATTTCCTGCATATTCCATTCTTTCAAATTTTTTGAATGTTCTGATATTTTACCAAGATTGGGACACCTTGAGAAATTTCTAAACAATTTAAATCAACTTTGAGAAACTGTTTACTTCTAACTAGTTCTATCAGTGTTTAAATAATTGAATTTGACGCTTTATCGAAATTCTTTGAAAATATTTGTACCTATTTGTTCCAATTGCGAAAGACAGTCAGAAAAGTTTCGAATGTATGATCATTTAGATTTGTGCTCACGTTCTGTTTTCTTATAATCTTAAGAGACAGATTTAATGAATGAATTTATTTGTTTACTCGTTAATGTGTTCACTGATTTTTCTAACGTGTTAATTTCCTGTTCGAAATTTTCTGTGACTGATTTCGTCAAACCCTGATTGAATTAGTTTCGATTTAAAACGTTATTCGATTTACGAATCATCAGCAAATAGCAAATCAACGACGCGTTATATTTAAGCGAATTAATTCATCGTCACTGAATACGAATTTTATGATAAAATTTGTACATTCTGCGATAAGTAATTAGAGAGTGAGAAAAAAAATCTCGATATTTATTAACATATATTTCCATTTCAATAAGTTAATATCAAGTCATAATTCATCCATAAATGTATTTTTTTTTTTTTGTTTTTATTAATTTTTAGTTAACTACAAAAATTGAAACAACTAAATCAAATCCAAATGCTTAAACGATGCGGAAAAACAACGTTTGTATCGAAGCTTTGACATAAACCATGAATAGGAGAGATCGCGATGTAAAATCAGAGAACCGAAGGTATCGGGTACCGCGATATTGTCAAATGGGACAATCGATGATAGCGGGGGTGCAAATATTTAATTAATCACAACGCAGCTAGCTGCAGGACAGCTTCAGCCGGCATAGGCGTAGGTCGAGCTGTCGATTGTGTGTCCGTGGTAAATAGAATGCATTCATTGCGAGCCCCGCTGCAGCAACTGCAGCGTCAATGATTCTCATCAGTAACAGCAAACGCAGAAGCAGCGTTACCATCACCACCAGCAGCAGCAGCAGCAGCAGCAGTAAAAGCAGCGTCAGATGATAATCGGATTCCGAATATGCATTCGACGCTAATATGTTTGATTGTGCGCAGTTTAGCGTAATCTCGTGATATGGTCGTTATAATTTACAATTATTATTGTTTAAGAGAGGAAGAGATGTGCCTGGGCTCACGCGTTTGAGCAATAACACAGATCAACAAGATAAAAATATTTTTTTCAGAGTTTATATTTGAATAAATAAATTTTGATTTTAAATATCAAATAATGACCAAAATCTTCTCCTATTACTTATGAAGCTTGCTTTTGTCTAATTAGGATGATAATTAAGTCTTTAAATGTTTAGTTGATAGCTATAATATGAGTACCTATTGAGAAGAATAAGAAAAACGTTTTCACCGAAATGTGATGGACTTTGAGCCACATTTTCAGGTATAGTATGACGAGAGAATGGCGGGAGATGACGTTTGCGGTTCGATATAAGAAATTTCAAACAAACATAGAAGTACGAAGAATATTAAATTTTGAATCTGTAGTTTATTATTAATTGTATTATTTTTTAATAAAAGTGTTTTAAATACGACAGTAAAGTTTGTTTGATTTTTATTTACAATAAAAGTTTGACAAAATAAGTAAATTTTCTTAAAATCAGAAATATCGTTCTTGTTTCTAGAAAAGCAAACTTTATTTGTTAAAACAATTTTATCTTTCATTAATTACGTGAAAGAAATCAAAATTTGACATCTGGAACCCAGATTGAAAATTTGTGTTGACCGGTATAATTACTGAGCTATTTAGATCGAACTTTGGGAATATTTTCTAATCGTGCAATCGGTTTGCATGAAAAAATTTCAATTCAAATTCGTAGTTATTGATAGAAACCCATCAAACGCAAGTTTGACCGAATTATTCACAATCGCCGAAGGCACATTTGTACGAATAAAGAAACAAAATCTGTCGATAGCACGAAATTCCGTTCGTTTGATCCTTAAATCGCATGAATAACGATCGTCATTCAGGTCACTTGGTTTTCAAGCCGAGTGAGTAATTATTCGCTTTTAATTCGCGAGTGTAGTTCCCTTTGAAACATTTCAACTGCAGTTTCAACCGTTTTTTACTTTATTTTAAGCCCCGCTATATCGGACGATAGTACCTTTTATTGCACACCTCCTCGTTTTTTTTTTTTTTTTGTTTTTTTTTTTAAATACTTCAGTGTCTACAGCTGTCACAAAGCGGACAGATTTAACCGCGGCTCGAACGCAGCCGCAACGATCCTCTCTACTGATTTCGCGTTTCGCAGTGAGATAAATTGAAATTCATCCTGCCAATTGCGACGCTTTAAGCTCCAAGGTGAGCAACGGATTCGACTTTTCCACCCGCACGATGCTGGCTCAAAATATGTCTTATTCTTCAAAATTTAAGTGACTAGGAATCTAGATCCGACAGTGAGGTAATGATGAATTTAAAATGAGTAATTAGAAATCCTGAGACATAAAATTTCTAATAAACGTGCCACCATTTTCAATTTTTTTTTATATTTCAGCAGCTACAAAACTTCAGACGTCCGTACGTAAAGTAATTTATTTATTATTTATTCGGTAGATTTTCACGTTTATTGTGGTTATTTTGAGTCTATATGTCTGATGACCAATTCAGGTATTTTTCTGTCAAAATATCTCAATATGACGCGCATTATTGAGAGAGATGAGAAATGTTATCGGTAATTGATTAACGCCAATTAGGACGGACGACAGCGGCTAGGCTCGAAGGTATCAATTATTAAGGTTAATGCATTTCGATGGGACAGTTGCGTCGGGATAATCTGTAGGGTTGCATAATCCATAAGTTTGGAAACTAGGCCTGTCCTCTGTACATGCGTTGCACATACACGTCGAGTGCATACAACATATATACATATTATCCATATAATACAATTCGCGAAATCAACAATATATTCATTGAACGTCGCGCGAGCGCAGCTTGCAGTTGCAACACCGAACAACACGTATAGATGCATCGACGCAGCAGCATCCAATCATGTATCGATACGTATTGAATAATAAGCATCCGCCGAATCGGGCCACAGACAGCCGGAAGTGCGGAAGCTTGTTTATCGGGTCGGAAACTTAAGCGAACTCTGATTATCGTAGAATTGTTGAATGATTGAGAAGGAAAATCGGTAGGTAACACAGTCGAAGAATCAATTAAGGTTGTGACGCGTGAAAAAAATTCAATTAACGTTTCTGTGAAACGCGAAAATGTATGAAATTTTATTCATCGGTTATCGTCTTACGATCCGGTGTTCAATTTATTTATTTGTTTCATGATTTTTAGAATTCTGTAATCTTTCTGAACTAACTTTTTCAGATTACTCCGAAAGTAGTGACTTAATTAGTAGTAGATGATTTTTTTTTTTTTTCTTGTCACTCGTATATGATCATTTGGATTTTCAATCAAAAATCATGGTAATAAAAACCAGAGATTTTGAAAGCATATGGAATCTAATCTCGTAGTATAATCTTGAAAAAAAAATATTTTTAAAATAACAAATTATATATATATATATATATATACATGTTTTTTCTTTCATCTTTTCATTTCCGTAGTCAATACACGTCGACGAGAGAAAGTGTCGATCGGTCAGCCGAATAAAGCTGCCTGAGACGATACGTTTCGGAATAAAAATCCGTCTAGAAATAATCGGCTCGCAGAAATCCGAGTCTCGATGCCGTTTCCCCCGTCGAATTCCCGTCGACGACGAGGTAAACCGGACGGTACGATGCGGCGTGGACGTGATGGTGTAGTCCGGATTTGTGAAAAGATTGCACGGGTCAGCGGGTCGGAAAGAACAAACGATGTTTGGTGAACCGTGGACCGAGCACGTCCGCCTTTGTCCCGGCGGATGGAGAGAGAAGAAGATAAAAGAGAGAGAGGGAGAGAAGGAGAGAAGGAGAGAAGGAGAGAAGGAGAGAGAGAGGGAGGGAGGGAGGGCCTGACCCGAGAAGCGAGGAAGCTAGCGAGGCAGTCAGCTAGCTAGTCAGCGAACGAGCAATAGAGCCAGTGAACCGGTAGGCAGTAAGGTAGGTAGGAAGGTAGGTAGATGCCTAGGACTTTTGGTCCAGAATTCGTCCCCTTGACACAGTGATTTTTATCCTCCGCCGCCCTTTCATCCCCAACTCGTGGCTCGATCCCCGCGTCTTTTTTCCATCTCGAAAATACGAGGTTCCGATAGTTAGACGCGTTTTGGCGAAATAGTGACACACCGTAAGTTCCAAGGATTTTTCGAAAGTCATTAATTTTTTATTGATTTTTTTCTCAAAGTTCATTTTTTTTTTTTTTTTTTTAGAAAGATCAACGTCGCAGATCCTGACTGACGTTGTAATCCGTTTTAAGACCGTCGATTCGATTTATTTGATGCGACGTTTCTGCCTGCAGATATCCCAAATAGCTTTGCTCAATCGGTCAAGAAAATTCTTGACATGTTCGCGATTTACAAGTTTTCCATAATCCGCGGGCTATGATGCGTTCCAGATACCGAAATAGTCGTTAAACCAAAGTCAGTTTTCAATAAATATCCGAAGCTTGAAGGTCTTTGACCGAAGGTTTGTCATTCTATGGAGTCCGTTTTGAGAGGGAAAACCCCAATTATTTACGTCGACAGCAGCAGCTGCGATAAATTTCATTTCAAGTGTCGCCATTGGTTGTTGAGAAAAACTATTATATATAACCAACTTTCCCTCCCAGTGCATATTGCAGTGTTTTTCTTCCTTCAGTGAGGAAAGCATTGAGAGATTTGCTGCTGGTATAGTGCAATCGTCGTAAATTCAAGAAACGGAACGAAATCACTTCTAGTATTACAGTATCAATTTACAGCCATCAACAACGTGGAGTACCGTTTGCACACGTATGCTGTTCGTATCCGAATCACGACTACAAATTGAATTATCTGAAGAACAGAACTTTTGCAAGAATATCGCTACTTATGACTCATAAACTCTTGAAGTTATTGCCACATCGAACAAGCATGGAATTCTTGTTTCACAAGATTGGGAGCAAGAACTTGTACAATAAAATACCAATTTTGTTCTAAAGGAAATTTGTCAAACCAATAGTTACTGCACCAGTACTTCATACTGTTTTCATTCAATCCATCAAGTTTCGGCATCGAACAACTAACATTGAAATTAATCGATTTCAAAGTTTTGAAAAATCCTTATGACTCGTCCGTATGATCATGTCACCAAAAACATTTGCTTCTTATTCATCAGTAATCTGGTTCACTATCGATCGATTTCAGCAATGGGAATAGCTATCTGCACTTTCCACAATCCGTCGCACTTCTAAATACCAATTTAAAAAACTACAATCTCCCACGAATACCGCTCGTTGAACACAAAACCCCAAATTCCTGTTCGAAATGACAAAAAATTTCTTGAACTAGACAGACATAACATGGACCCAATAGTCTTTCAACTATCAGCTCGACTTCCATGGATCATCACACCACGTGATTTTCGATTTACGATGAATCGATAACCTCACAGTATAGATACGTAGATAAGATACGATTGTATAAACGCAGGCACATTTGTTGAATTCCACGTGACAGTTTTCCTCGGTCATCGAAAAAAGGAACGAAAGAAAGGGTTTCAGGCTCCGAGTACATACAAAGACTGTTCTGTCGGCGTGTAACGCGCGGTGATTTCCCTGGTGACGTCGTCGTCGTCCCTACACGTATCTCCTTTCTTCTTTCTTTCACCCACACTCCTGCACAGCCTCTCCCCCCTCGCAGGACCTTTTCTATTCGCCTATTCACTTGCAGAAAGCGGCTCTTGAGGTGGATATCCGAGTACCCAACCGACTTGTGCCTCTTTCCATCCCCGATGCATGCAACCGTTCAACCACTCAGTGCTGTCATTGTACATATTATGTTTTTACGTGGCAAAAGAAAGGTAATTTGTCGTCACGTTAGACTTGACCAAGAATAAAGTATCCCTGATTCGATGGAATAATTTATGTTAATGTAAATATCAAACTCGATTCAAACCACAGGACCAAAAGTGATTGTTACATCAAATTCAGAACGCGTATATCTCAGTATTGCTTCAGCGTTGGGCGTGTCGCGCAATAATTCAACTCGATTAATAGAAGCAGGTTCCTATCTATGCTGGCGCAGAGAGGCTTTGCTGTTCGATGATGACGCTGCCGATAATTGTGAAGATAATTCCTCCGATCAAGATTGAATAGGCAACTGCAAGCTTATACGAATGGTGATTGCAAGGAAGGATAATGGCTGAAATATCGACTTGAGTCAGTGGTAGCCGGTTATAACATTAAACCAGCGGTCGGAAATTATGGATGTAATTTAATTTCACAATTATTCATAACTTTCCGCAATAAAAAATCCATTCGATCACTCAAACATCACTTACGATCAATGAAAATGAGGAGTCAAAACGAAATGTTATACAGATACCTGTCAAAGCTTTGACTCTACATATTACCCATTTTTCACAGCCAGCGAGTTCATCACCAGCGTTGTATTAAGTGAAGTGATCATTCTGAATACGAAGCGTCACTCTGTAACGCGTCTTAATTAAGCCCGCCTTTCCGTCGCTGATTTATATGCCTAGCTACCCACGAGCTACCACTGAAGGACATTAATAGCCGTGGCTGCAGCCCTCAGACTCTTTCTGTCATCGGTAGTCAGAAACCCACGAATCGTTTCGAAGCCTTCAAATAGCTGCTCGGTGTCAAGCGAGTGCTAAAACAATCTTATTCCATTCGTAGAAGTGAAGCCACAATTTCTGTTGTGTTGAAAATGAGAAAAAAACAATTCGTCAAACAAAAATTTGATACCAAAAAAAAATTGCCTCATTTAAAATCACAATATTTCAAGTTCTTTCAATCTTTACAATCTTCAAAGTGACTGTTTGAGCTTGCCATCCGAAAAAATGGTAAAACGGCTAGCGAAAAAAGTGGAGAACGTTTACGAGCGGTTGGAAATCTCGCTGGACGGCGTAGATCCGGTCGTATTCTTGGTACCATTAAAATTCCGGGTAAATTTCTCCGCTACATTGGACCCCGCAGAGCAGCATATTTGCCCGGTTTGTTTTCGGTCGTTGATCTGGACGAGGGCCAAAATAACCTATACGATAGAACGTTGCATAGCTCGGTGCATATTTCACTCATTTTTCTGATCACTCTGGGCATCGATTTTTCACTGCGCCCTTATATTTTTCCGTGAACTTCAAAATTTTTCACTCCATTTTTATTTCAGGCTTGAAGACTGTGAAATTTATATGAATGCATTGATAATCAGAGTCGATGATGAAATCCTCCAAATTACAAGTCCAAGTTAAGCCGAAAGTAAATTAATAATCTCAGAAATGATAATTCCAAGACTATGACTTGGAGTATAGATGAAAATGATTTCTCGAATAAACTTTTTAGTTTCAAATAGCGATTTTCATTTTTTATTCCTCTTTAAGGAAGATCAAAGGACGAGGAGGAAAAGAAAAAGAAAATTCCGTGCGAAAGTATTACGTGTTATACAAGGTATGACGCAAATCCGTTTGTATAACTCCTCTAGCGACAAGCCTTCGTTTTCTCCTTTTTCTTTTTCTCTTCGATCTTTTTCGCCCAATTATTTACGTCAGTATAACATCATGCGCAGGGAGAGAATTGGTGAGCCAAGTATAGCCAATTCCCTCCGGTAATAGGCTTTTCTTTGTCGACCTACAGCCATGTCGTTAATTAGATACATTAATCGTGACAAGCGACGAATCTCACGGTCGAACAGCCAGAATCAATCCGATTAACTACTCGATGCTTCCACCTTGAAAACCATCCGTTCTTCTCATTCCCTATGATTGTAAATGTTCACATTCTGCTGAAACTATTTAACCTGGAAGAAAAGGAAGAAAAAATCCACCGAACGTCATTTTAAACTCAAAATTATTCGAAAAAAGTGTATTTCAAATCAGAAATTATGAAATTTAAAATTCAAAGTCTATATTAATTGATCTATATTGGTTGATTTATAAAAGTAAGAGATGTGAGAAATAATCGTACAAAAACGTGTTTTCACTTATCAAACAATCCTGTCAATAATTCATTTTCAGTTTAACGCCTAGATTTTTAATCAGGCAGGTGAACATTCGTCTTGTGAACGATGCTTCTCGACTGATAAACCTATACGGTGGAATATCTAGATGTGAATATAAGACGCTTCGCATACTTTGAATCCGGAGTATAGAAGGAGGAATAGGGTTAGAAAAAAGTGTGAGAAGTGAAGCGGAACTAGATTGGGAAGCAAAGGAGTAAAGCATCAATCAATATCACGTCAGAGACATTTCTAGACGTCTCTTCTCCCTCCCTCCCTCCCCCCCCCCCCCCCCCCCTCTCACTCTCTCTCTCTCTCTCTCTCTCTCGGGTTCGACGGCTAAATGTATATAGATATACTGTATATCCATTCATTGAACACGGAGCTGAAGAAGATTCCTCTCTCGGCGCTCTTTCACGGTTGAAAATCTTCGCCACCCTGCCCAGACCCGACACACGTACATACATACCTCTATACCTCATACTCGCGTATCTGCCGCCCCGATACTGAATTCATAAATCTTTCCTCTCGACACACTCTTTCATATTTACTTTTTCATTCGACAATTTTTCCCACTCTGTATATGGCTATATAAATATATATGTATATACATATATATATATATACGTGTGTGGGGGGGGGGGGGGAGGGGGTATACATATATGTATATTCCTGATATACTTAGGCGAAGTATAAAAAGACAAATGCGAGAAGGGATGAAAAAAAAGTAATCAAAATGAGGAATTGAAAGTCGAGCATGATACGGTCTGGATTCGTGATACTGCGTATATCATGTGTTGAAGAATGCAAACATCAACTGTGCACATGTGATTCTACTTCATATCTCACCAATATTGTGTTTCATAATTTGTGTGTACGTATATCACAATCGTCTAAAGTTCTGCGGGGGAAATTCCTGACAAATCTGTACAAGAGATTCTCCTCTGTCAATTTGAAACTGACAATCTCTGATTTTTCCTAGTAATTTTCAATCACTGATATCTAAATTTGGGGCGGGATTGAAATTTAGAATTTGAAAAATTCCGAAAGCGCCTCATTCCGGAATATTTAGTGGCGAAATTTGACTAAAGAAATCAATCTTTAAAGTTTCAAATCTGAAGCATCGAAATTTTGAAAGATCGAAGGTTTTCAGTTCTGTGAATTTCTGGCTTGATTAAATTTCAGTACCTTGATTTTTCTTTCTTCAGGATTTTCGATATTCTTACGTTCGAAATCCTGGTCATTCTGAGTTTAATTTTTCAAATTTTTTGCATCCACTCGTTGATTAAAATTTTAGTTCGTTACTAAGTTTGATTTCTTTACTTCAAGTTTCGCCACCAAGTAATTCAGAATTAGGCAATTTCAGAACTTTTCAAATTCTGAAATTCAACCCCGCGCCCCATCAAGTTGAATCGATCTATTGTACAACCACTTTCCGAAGTTTAAAACGAATGTAACTTATTATAACATCTGAATAAAAGGCATGAAAGTATTTTTAAAATTCCTGCATCAGTACAGATGGATAAAAATCTCTGATCACAAGAGCCGAAATCCTTAAGTCTTATCCACAAAACTCTTAGGTTTTCCATTTTTCAGATTAAAATGAAGACTCAATGCATCTGCGATGTATTTTTTTCAACTCAGTACATACATACTTCAACATACAAACCCTTTGAAATTGCTCTTTCAGTTCCTACTTCATTGTGCCTTAACTCCTCTCGTCTCATCATCTCTTTCAGCTAAACAACTATCTCCACACTGTTGGAAACTTATTGCCAAACGCGAGGGCCAAGAAATGTATACGGCAAACTGAAGAAGAGAAGAGATGTGGAGAGAAAATGAGACGGTATTTTATTAAAACTCGTTCGCTTTATATCACATCGGATGCTTTGTCCGACGGCAATATACAATTAAACAATAATTCCTCCTCGAGAGAATCTACGCTATCGCGGAGTAGATGCATACATACTCAACCCCGTTTTCACCCTCTTAAGACTCTAATTCCTTCCTTCATCAAGCGTGCATAATTCTTATTCCGCAGGCGCCACTTGCAACTTAACACCGTCGACGTTTCGCACTCGAGAAGCTTGTATTACACTTGAAGAGTGAAAATTTCCAGACTATAAAGTTTCAAGTGCTCAACTTAAAATCACTCTGCTGAAAGCTAAAAAATTTTACTCTTTTCTTCCGATCTTCGTTCAATCCCAAGTTCACATCTATGATTATGAACAGTTTCAAAAAAAGCATAGAAGAATGGATCATTTATTAAATCAATAATTTTTTATCCACCGAAGGACGTGACCATCAACGGCAAAAAAAAGAATTGAACGATCCAGAAATGATTTCACTGTATAATTCGTGTACCAATTCTTTTGAGTCTGGCGATACATTTCTGGAGGCATCGCACACATGCCAGTTTAGCTGCAGACTGGCTGGCTGGCTGGCTGGAAGCCTAGGGAAGTTAATTACTCTGAAAAATAAGAACTTTCTTTGTCTGTCGACGAGTGGTACGCGAGGAGCCATTAATCAAGCCGTTAGCGGAACGCCTGCGATCTAAGTTCGACTTCTTGCGCATTCCCCAGCGTTTGTCTCTGTCTATAAAGAGCGCGCACGCGCCTCGTAGATGTGGGTATATATGGATGTACACTGTGTCGGGATGGAATTGAAGTGGTGAGATAAATTCGACCGAGTGCTTAAATGAAAGTCGATGTCAAGTTTCCAAAACTATTGAAGCGTCGAGGAATGATGATGCTGAGTGAAAAGAAAAATGTGGGGCAATCGACTGGATCCAATGTTTTTCATTGTTGTTATTTTTTTCCTTTGGAGGATTTCGCGAAAGGATCATGCTGAACCTCGTTTCGTGTCGTCGACCCTTGATGAATCGAAATTGAGAGAGAAAAACGAAGTGTAAGAATAAGAATGAGTAATATTCTAGCCACACGTAAGGCAAGACTATACGAAACAAAATGTAGAGACGAATAATAATTTATTCCAGAGCACCTTAATTGACCGTTTAAATCGAGCAAATGGTCGTGCGTGTGCAGAACGGGAAGATATATAATACTTGGAGTGCAGAATACTGCAGCGTGATGTGTACATGAACGCCCAGCACGGAATCTGTAAAAAGGAAACGAGCTTCAATAGCGCATGGCCGGAGGTACTAGTTCCTTTTTATCCATCGGATCTTTTGGCGGTGAGCTGCAGACAGCCCGAAGCCTTTTTTGTCATTTGCAGCTATTGATGAAGTTTTACGAGGAAAAACACTAATGGCCCAGGCTTCCCTAGTCTCCTACTACTTTTCCACTCCATGCCGTTCTTCCAGAGGAAACAATTTCCGTGAGACGGCGAGAGGAAGGCTTGGAAATAAAAAGAGAAAGGATAAAGGATAAAGGATAGAGAAAAGCTTCGGTAACATTCTCGTGATGGACAATCTGTGAGAGAAATAGAGCCGCACGAGTTCACAGCAAGTGTCGATTACCCGTTATAACCAGAGAAAGATAAGACTGTATAGAAAGTTGGCAATCAATTTACCGAACGAGGACATCATTGATACCAAGAAGACTGATTTTCTCATATATGTAGAAATGACTTCCTAGCCAGCATTGTCGAGACAATCTTCCCGTGTACCGTCCGGATTGGTTCAAGTACCTACACAAGACGTGTCGTTAGCTTGTTGTTTCGTACTAAACTCAGGACCTCCGGCAAAAGCCTGCACATCTGTAGTCATCAGGGTAGCTAGTAGCTACTGTTAGCAGCTAGTAAATTCTCAGGGCAAACAACTTCCGGAAACACGGGGCTCACGAAGAGGAGAGACAAGTCCCGAACCGCAGAACTAGGAAGACAGTTCCCGCCGCTTATTCACCTGGTATAGAACCAGCTATTCTACGTCGAGGGTGGTTTCTAATTAATAGAATCGTGGCCTGCATGATTCGAGGTTGTGTTGTCACAGTTAACTACCGACCAAACTCTCAACCCCACCACCGCCAACTTCCTCGGCCCAAGGAAAACCGAAATTAACTGACTGCACCAGAAATACCCTGATTAATCAAACCATTGCTTACCAACCCCGAAATCATCCCTACCTTATACTTTGAACCGTTCCACCGATTACGCGACTAGAATTTCATCCCAAATCACCTTCGATTTATTCGTTAATGGAATGACGTGTGTTTTGCTGATGATTTCGTCATTGCTTGAGTTCAATCAATGCGCTAAGTTTGATTGGTACTCCATTGGTACTAAAAACTGATAACAAAAGTATTCTTTCGTCTTCTCGTCAATTACAATTGAGAATACAAAGAGTTGTAAAGTAGCCTGAAACGGTGATTGCGATTTGAATAGGTACGAGTGAAAATTTCTACGGTGGTGGCATATTGTGCTGATATAAACTGATTAAACTTGAGTTTTATTGCAATTGCAGGGACGTCAGATGAGGACGCGTGATAGGCGGAATATGAGAGAATACAGGGAGTTCGAGAGGATTAACCATAGTCACGATTCGTCGACGTTTTAGAGTCTGCAATTATCAATAAATAGAGGGTTGAGACGTTATTTCACTATGCCTTGGTCTACTTTGATTTAGTATTTGATAATTCGCCGTTGTTTTACGATCGTGGTAGTAAAGTACACAGTACCGCAGAGACAAGAAGGAAAATTCTGCGCCTGAGACACACGTAGACAGTATAATGCAAAGGTGTGTTCGTAGAGCGAACGATTGCAACGGGTGCATGAAGTGCTGAACCCGACGTGATATCGTAATTAAGCGTCATTAACCGGGCGAAACAAGATTATGCCGTAAACTCTACGGCACCGAAGCTTACAGCGAGCGACCTGCGTTAAAGCCCATGGCGCCGAGTTTGATCAATCAGATATTTCACACCATAAAACTTTTACGGGCGTTCGCGGTACTGCCAGGATTTACGAAGCCTGATGGGGAGGGAAAAAACGTGGTAATGACGTCACGCAACGGCAAATCTGAACCTTGTGAAATTCAGTGCTAACAATAACCTGGAAAGGGGTTTTCGGAAAAGCTGGCATTACTGGAAATCAGAGATTGAAAGGGGTTGATTTGAAGAAATCTCATCTTACTTTCGTCCATTTTTTTTCTTTTATCCACATTTCTTTCAACCGTGCAGAAACGAATGTCGTAGAATTTACGAAGCTCCAAAAGGCTGGCTTTGAAATTAAACGGCTGATCGAAGACGTCATCGGGTTTTTTCTTTTTTTTTTTTTTCTTCATCTCGATTCAAAATCGAAAGTGATTTTCTCGTCAAATCGGTTGGAATTTCTTACGTCCGACTAACCATCGATGTCGTTTGTGTGTAACTCGGGTGAAATAAAAGCCGAAGGTATGAGGATTCTTGAGGGTAAAAAGAAGGGCGAAAATCCGTCGCGTCCTCGTCATTTCGAATTTCCGCGATCGCGTTCGTCCGTAAAATAAATTTTCAACGACGGAAGGAGGAGGATAAGGGATCAGGAGAAACATCGCCGCGTTACCTCGACGAAATTCACCCTTCATAACAATTTTGATTCAGCTACGTATATACGCATCGAAGAATTAGGAATAACCATTTGCGGTAATAAATGCAAATGGGATTTCCAGATTGATTCCACCCGCGTAGCTATCCAACTTCCTACGTATAATTCAGCCGCGAATTACTCGGAATCACAAATCGGGGCTCCCGTGGTACAAGGAGGAAATTCTCAACCTCTCTGTGTCGCTTCATTGGCTCCAAGATATATTAAATCACAATCCATCCTGAGATGGAAGCCAGGGACGATTAATAACCATATACTCACGATTGATCCTCTCCTCAAGAGGAATGGAAATTGATGTGAAGAAATTGAGGCAAAACGATTCACGAGATTTAGCCAAAGCCTCATCGAATTACTTCGAAAGACTTATTCCGAATGAAAATTGTAAACCCTTGCAAACAACTAACAATAAAATGAAATTATCAAAGCAAAAGATACGAGGAAATTAATAATTGCAGATGAGTCAAGTAGTGGAAACGTCGAGATAAAAAATAACCTTTGAACTCCCGATTGAACCACATGATTGAACAATAATTCTACCTACCGAGATTAAAAAACTTTTAAGCTATCGAATTTTTTTTCTTCAAGAAATTGGGTTTAGTTTTTTCTTCTTTCTAGAAGCATGAGCAGCGACGGTAAGGCATTAGCTGTGTTTTTGTTCCATTTTCTGTCTTCTCCACTTATTACTTTCGTTTTGTTCTTGGTTTTTTTTTTTTTTTTTTTTTTTTCCTTATCATTCTGTTTCATTACATAATAAGAATTCTGCTGAAATAATAAAAGAGAGAAAAGAATATACGAGCACGCCTCGTTGGCTGCTAGATTCGCGATCCTGAGATTTCATCGTGAGGATCAACCGACCGCGAAGAACCAGCTGTATGTCATCTTGCATCGGGTGAGGCTGGGCTGGAACCTTGACTTTCGCGAGAAAATCTACGATGTCAGTCTTCTCCATAACGTTCGCAATTTTGACAGAATAAAACATGATGTTTTTTGT